>NW_026998170.1:0-701048 GCF_035044405.1 Drosophila montana | reverse complement strand
CGGTTTTTGGTCAACAACTTTTTTTAACCCATCGATTTTTAAAATGTTTGAATGCCAATTGTTAGTAGGGATCCGTACGAATTCAAAAAGGTATAACATTTAAAAATCAGGCAATATTTACCCGAGATATTCAAAAAAAAATCATCAAAAAAGCTTAGATTTTCGAAACGACCCCAATTCTCGAAAAAATCTAAATCTTGGCCAAAATTGGCCAAAATGGCAAGGGGTTGCATCACGTTTTTTCGAAAAATCGGGGTCGTTTCGAAAATCTAAACTTTTTTGATGATTTTTTTGAATATCTCGGGTAAATATTACCTGATTTTTAAATGTTATACCTTTTTAAATTCGTACGGATCTCTACTATCAATTGGCATTCAAACATTTCAAAAATCGATGGGTTAAAAAAAGTTGTTGACCAAAAACCGATTCGTTTGTAAAGTCAACCTATTTTGATGCTTTTTTGGAATATCTCGGCCAAATAATGACCGATTTGGGAATTTTATACCATTTTGGACTCGTAAGGATCAGTACAATCGATTGGCATCAAAAAAATGAAAATAAAATCTAAATGTTGACCCAAATGAAATTTGAAATGTTATACCATCAATAGGCATTCAAACAAATGGACTCACAAGGATCAGTACTATGGATTTTCTGCGCGGGCACTAAGAGGACCTACTTTCCACATTTCAAGTCTCTAGCTGTTATAGGTTCAGAGATTCTTTCGTTGATACAAATGGACAGACGGACATGGCTAGATCGACTCGGCTATTGATGCTGATCAAGAATTTATATACTTTTTGGGGTCAGTGATGCTTCCTCCTGCGTGTTACATACATACATTTGCACATGTACATTTTACCCCTTTCACCCATTTTTAATGGGTTCAGGGTATAAAGATATAATTTAGCCAATTGGTACTTGCAAGCCAGCTTAAAAATATGCAATGGTATTTATGTCAAAGTACGCACTACTCGGCTGTTAATAAAACGCTCTCTGTTGTTAGTTTAGAAAGAAAATATACATAATTACAATATTATTTCTGCACCAACTATTTACAAACGAAAATTGTATAATACATGAATATCCATACTTTAAATAGCAATAAACAATTTTTATGCAAAAATCTGTTTAATAATAGAGATTTTAACTACAATCAGATATCAACTAGTTCGAAGGGAACTAAGTCGAGCTTTGAATCTACTAAGTTTTGTATTTCATGTAAATTAAGTTTGATCTATAATGAAAATCCATACATACATAGCCTTATTCTAGAGGACTCCAACTTTTTCGGTTTAGCGATTTCTTTAGAAAACTCACAAATTACAAGCTTTATAAACCTTTTAGAATTAATTTAAACACATCCGGAAGAAAACTCGTAGATTGAATTCTTGCTCATAACAGCAACTATTTTTTTCTGTCTCAATAATTTATGAGGCTAACATATAGGGGATGAAAACATAAGATGAAAGAAACTAAAGCTAGTTAATTATAATTTTAGGCGAAGACTTGATGATAAATTTAATTATTGGCTAACTTAATGTAGTTAAGTTAAGCATAGTTCGAGCACTTAAGTACATTCGCTTCAGCTTCAACTCAATTAACTAACTAACTGCGACTAAAACTAATGGCAGCGTATTAAGGTTATTTAGATTACGATTAAATTACGGATGCATTGAAAATGAATTTAAATAAATTGAAATTAGTTACAGAAAGCTATGATGTGCGTGTACGAATGTGAACTAGTTCTAATTTGTCCGTTCATTTGAGAGGTTTCTCGATGCTGTGTGGTACTTAGAAGCTATATAGCCTTGTGGCACGGAACTATCTGCAGCCGCACGACTCGACGACCATGTTGGGCAGCGTTTTGATTGTCGCCGAGTTGTTGGAGTCCAAAACGACCAACTGCAACGAGGAATACTGTTTGGCGGTACAGCAGGGTATCAGGTCCAACGGTTTGCGTGTACCATTTGTGGAAAGGATTTTCTGCAAAGCAAAATGCGAAGGATCAGCACAAAAAACAGGGTCTCAAATTCGAATCGAAACCTACCAGCAATGAGCTGTGATGCGAAGCCGCCTGGGCGACACTCGCCACAGAGCTGCAGGAGCCGCGGCAGAAGTACGCATCGTAGCCCTTCGGCTGCATTATCCAGTTGTCCCATCCGATGTCCGCGAATGATATATAGAGCTTCTCGCGGCAGCATTCGGTGACGCCGCTGGAACAGTTAATGTTTCGCTTCTGGCGCGATTTGCTGCGACGATTCTGTGTGTCGATCATTATGAAGGGTCTATAGTTCTTATCCACAGATATGATCTCCTCCATGCTTGCGATGTCGCACGATTCGCACGCGATCTGTATGAGATGGCTGAGTTCGTGGTTGCCGAACCAGCGTTTGATCGGCCACTCAATATTGATTTTCATCCACTCATCTGTAGCGAGAAGAGAGGAAAACATAAACTCTTTAACAAACAAGTTGAAAGAAACTTAAAAAACTTAAGAGTTGCCGAGAAATTCGAGTTATTGATGGAGATCTTTATGTTTTCTTATTATGTTAAAGAAATTCTTTGTATCATCCCTCTGATTATACTGAATGTTTAGTTATTCTTCCTTCTTATTAGCAGACCATTGTAACTAGGCTTGTATGATAGTCTACTCATTATTTGTTTTATTTTCTGTCTAGGCCATGCAATCCGAAGAGCTAACCATCTATGGTAACTGGGTTTTTACCACAGCTTGCTCAGCGCTTGCAATTTTTCTTGACTAAGCATAATTAATTGGATTTATTTTGTATATAGTATATTTTTTTTTGGTTGTGTTGGGCTCACCTTTGCTAATCTACAGCTGGTAAAATTTGAGAGCGAGACCAAAGTTCAGTTTTGGCATGACAAAAAACATAATATATATATATATGTTTGTATAGAAATAAATAAGTATGAAAAATGTTTTTGATCTCGCAGCCAAGTTATTCACCCACAATCCCCGGACAGCGGCCCGTGCATGCTATCAATGATCTTTCGACCAGCGGACGGACAAGAACAGAAGAACAACAGCGAAATCAACAGTTGCTAATGGACAGCCACTTATCGGTGTATTATTATCATAATCCACACATAATATAAGAGATTGCGATCCGCTGCATTCGCTTACCTTGCACATCCACCGACTGTATGGCTATGGTCTTGGCCAGCGGCAGGTATTTGGAGTCCAGCTGCTGCTCCACCTCGGATACGACCAGCGTTTGCTGCTTCTGTGCCCCATTCAGCTGGCTGTCATTGCTGGACTTGGTGTAGTTCTGCTTGTTCTTATAGAGCCACAGCACAGCGCTGCTCACATCAAACCCATCCGCATCCGCATCATCGATCTTGAAGCTGAAGCACATGGACGGATGTGCGCCTAGGCGACGGCACTCGGTTTCTTCTACAATTGAGAAAATAAGTTGATTAGTTGCTGAAGGATCTTTAAATGTTAAAAAAATTGACTATTAAAATATATTAGCTATTGATAGACCTACAGATCTTATGCATGGGATAAGGAATTATAAGTTTCTTAAATTTACGTTATTAGCCTTGAGAGAATTCAACCAAGCTGGTTTTTAACTAATCCGAAGTTCAGAAACTTTCATAATTTTATATTCTCAATAATATTTTCTTTGGAGCTAATTATAGGACGAAATGAGATTTTTAGATTTTAGGGAAAGTATCTCCAAAAACGTAACGCGAAGGCCTTTCATAATGTCACGTTAGCGAATATATGATTATTTTCAATTCCGAATTTAAACTGATTTTGCGGATATTGTGAATAAGTTTCTGAAGGACTTACCTCGTTGCAGGAGTATAAATTTCTGATTGGTGCGCGCATAGTAGTCATCGTAGTCCTTATTCTTGCTGGACTCCTCCGCATGCTGGAGCGTTACGCCCTCGAAAATGGGCCTGGGCAGCTCCACGGCCGAGACTTTGGGGCTCTCCTTGAGGCGCAGCTTCTCGAGGATTTGCTGCTTGACAAACTCAATGCGCAGCCGCCGCAATTCCTCCTCGGTGATGTGCTCCACCTGGCGACTGCTTTCGCACTTGGGACAGCCACCGGAGGCTGTGGCATTTGTGTGGCTGCTCAGATTGTGCTTTGGTGCTGCGTCTTCGATCACAGCTGGTGGAGCTGGTTCTGCCAGGCTCAGTTGCAGCTCGTTCTTGACATAGTCCTGCTGATGCTCATCCAACATGAACTCGTCAGCTGGTGCGTCGTTTAACATTTGCGGAAAGTCCTCATCCTGCTGCTCCTCCTCCTCCTCCTCCTGCTCCTGCTCCTGCTCGTCGCTCTGGCGCAGGTCATCAAACTGGTAGCCCTGGCTGAGCAGCTGCCACAGATTGGGACTGGTCTTGAGCTGCTCGGGCGTAACTCGATGATAGCTGCGCTCCTGCTGCAGCATATGATCGCGCTGCCGGCGCAGATGGCGCCGCAGTCGCTGGTCGTAGTGCAGCTGCAGTTCCTCCTCCTCGCTGCTCGGGTCCGGAGCAATGCGCTTGGGCTGCCGATTACGCTGCTGGCGTGTATGATGTTGCTGCAGCTGCTGCACATGCTGATGCTGCTGCTGATGCGGCTGGTGACGGGGATGCGGATGTGCGCGGACCAGCGGCATGCTACCTGCCTCATCGGAGGCGCCGGCGTGCGATCGCGCGTAGATGTTGTTGTTCTCCAGGGCCAAGCACAGCAGCAGCGCCAGGGTCATATAGTATTTGGCCATTGTTGCCTACGCTTTGTTCAAATCTCTTGATCAAAATTTGTTGTTTTTTGTTTGGGGGGTAAGAACTACAACTTGCTACACTTTTTGCCTTGGGGCTAATTGTTATCTGTTTGGCAGCAATTGAAATTCAATGTTCGTAGTCCTTTGGCTTACAAGACTCATAGAATTGCAGCTTTGCGCACTAATTGTAGCCGTTTTGTTAACTTGTTGTTGCACTTTTAAATTAATTACAAATTGTCTTTAGTTTTCGCTTTATTTTGTTTGTTATTTAACTTAATGCTGCATTTTGTAGAATTGATAAACTTTATACTTTTTGTTTATTGTAATTTTCAATAGCTAGCTGCGAGCTGTAAGTAAAAAAGGTAGAAGAAATTGTTAGAAAATAAATTTAACTAAAATTAGTTATTGATAATTATATTCCTTAATCAGGTTCAACTACTTGAATTTGATAAATGCTCATATTTAAAAATCTTGGATTTTTAAAAATCTATTTTTAAGGAAAGTTAAAATATTTTAATATGCTTTTATTGTTTGAATATCTATTAAGTTCTTTAAAAAAATTTCCAAAGCTTCTTCATAGGTGACTTCAGTATTTAGTCAATACTCAAATAAAATTGAATCATGGCATACAAAATAGTTGTTTTTCCTATCGGACACGCGGCAAAGTGCAGGGAATTTTCATTTGAATTAGTTTTTTTTTTACATTATTTTAATTGCAAATTAAATTGCAAAACGTTGCAATTAAAAAGCAATATTAAAAGTTTTTAATTGACATTATCGCTGAAGATCGGAAACTGCGCACCATACAAAAAAAATTCCAAATAAAAATTAATAAATTGCGCCTGTCAATCACAACGAGGGTGATTAAACGGAACTTTGAGACGCAAGTCTGTGCATCAAGTATACGCCGTGTTGGGCGTGCAATTAATTAAAGGGACCACACGTACCGTAGAGCACATTAATTTGAATTTGATGACTCGACAAGTAGCCAATTCCAGAGTTTATTGGGGTGGCAGCAGCAGCAAGGCTGGGGTCAAGCTTCGATCCCGGACGCGACACACGAAACACGAAGCACGACGCACGAAACACAAATCGTAAATTTCAAACACGACGAAGTCAGCGCAGATATGATTATTTTTGTAAGTTTTTGTCGATTTGCCATGCGACAGCGCAAACGAGTTGTGAATGAATGAGCCGCCTGCCTGATTAGTAGAACAATTTATGTGTGCGAAGTCGCCGCTGCAATTGATTGATCGCCGTACAGAGGCAGAGGGAGAGAGAGAGAGCGCGAGAGATTGGCAGCAAGAGCGAGCGCACACGCAGTCAGAGAGCAGACGGCACGAGCTCGCCCAGCCGGCGCACGAAAGCGCCGCGAACGTGTGCTTCGCTCGTTTTTCCCACAGCTTGCCTGCGCCCCCCTCAGCGCGCAGACACAGCCATTTGCCCCCCACCATTCATTCGCATGGTACGCTTTGGGCGAGCTGCAGACAAGGCAATTCATATGCAAATTCTGTGTCTCATTGCATCAGCTAAAGAAGACGGCGGCCGCGACGTCGACGACGACGTCGGCGCAGCTGCTACCAACGGCGCATAACAAAAAAAAAAAACTGCATAAATTGTGAGTTAATTGTTTTTGTGCCGTTTAATTTGATTATTTTTGGTTTTGCACCTGCAAGCTTCACGCCACGCCTACGATCAGTGGGAGCGCCTAGCTGCACAGTGATTCAATCACTCGCATTCCCCCGTTTCGCTGTGATAGTCAATCAGATCGTGTGTCAATCAATCAGGAGCGAACACGTTGCTGATAAGCGAATTGCTCAATTCGCTCCATAAAATCATGTTTATGAGGCCTAGGCTGTAGCTCTACATGAAACATGTCACACATATTCCAGCACAAATCACAAAGTACCGCTACTTGTGTGATTTACGAAGGCAATATTATATGATTATATACATATATGTGTGTGTGTGTGTGTGTGCGTATGTTAACTGTATTAAATTAGCTATATGAATGATGCTTAATCGCTTTGCACCGAGCTGCTAATCGGACTGATTATGCTGCGATTAAGAAACGGAAACCAGCAACAAGCGCATAGCTAATGATCCAGTTCGAATTAATTGACCTTGTTACTGTTAATATGTATTTATGTAGAATTACATTCGATATATTAGTATGGTCAATTTACAATTTCAATCAAAAAGAAAGCATTTCAAGTTGACTTTAATAACATGTAAATTTCATCAGCCAAGGCAATAAGTGTGTACGTGATGCATAGCAAAATGATTGCCAAATATTTAATTTATGCGCCTTCGAACGAGTAAAACAAAGAGAGAGAATGGTAGAGAGAGAGAGAGAGAGAGAGAGAGAGAGAGGTCAAAATCGATCTCAAGATCATACTCCATAAATGCTTAAAAGTTTTTAAATCTATTTTTATCTTACTTTTCGTAAACTTAAAAATGTAAAAATGATACATTTTAATTTTATGTTAACCCTGTTTTAATCTCCACTTTGAAGAGCAACATTTCTTGTAGCCTACTTAACAAAAGCTTATAAATATTTAACTTTTGGTTCGCCTGAAAAGTATGCAAGGGATTTATACACTTTATGAAGCAATAAATATTTTTATCCAAGTATTGAAAAACACATGAATTCGTTATTCCAATGTCAATACAACTATAATCAGTAAATCTTGATTAATATGTGTACTAAGTATGTTATATTTAAATCTTTTAATCGGTTCAAAATTGGGTCATTTATTTTTATTTAGTATGTATTTTTTTAAGGTATGGTTATATAACCGTTCTTTTCTGCATTTCCCATGCTTAGAGTACCGTTATGTTCATTTTTCTGTTCGTTTCTTTTTAACATAAGTATTATCAGGCGTTAATTTGCAATTGCGCAAACTTGGATGATCTTTAAGTGTTTTTCCATAATTGAAAATGACGTCGATTACCACATCGATGTATTTAGTGGCGACACGTGACAATCGGCATAGTTTTTGACGTAACATAAATAATCATAGTAAAGTGGAAACGATCGAAAAGGGTATCAGAGATCAATCAATCAGCGGCGTGCGACTAAATCAGGCGCCGCTGAAGGGCCAAGGGAACGCGGCAGCGGCGAGCCGAAGAAGGTTACGAGCTGACACTTCATTAAATGGAGCAGCGCTTGGCGCGGCGCAGCGCCGCAGTCGGCGTCACCGTCATCGTCAACGTATCGAACAAGTTGGCTACGTCACCGAACACGCAAGCGAAGCGTGATGCAGCCAATGAACACACTGGCAGCCAGAAAGAGATAGCTGTAGCGTGGAAGTAGAAGATGGAAGCATAAGCAGAAGAGTTGCGGAGAGTTGCGTTGAGAGAGCTGCAAGCTGGGTGCAAAGTACAAATGAAGATTGGCTAGCTTCTGGGGGTTTTCCATGCGCCGCTGCGTTCGTATCAATTGCGGGACGTATCGTTAATTGCGATACTCTACACAAGTGCAGCGCAGCGCAGCGCAGAGCCTCGAACTGCAGTTGAACGCACTGCAAAAATGTTCCTTTTTGCTTGGCAATTTTTGCGTTTTATTTTTGGTTTTTGGACAAAGTGCTCTTTACTCTCTGCATTTCACTCGCCCCCCTCTTTCTCTCTCTCTCTCTGTCTCGCTCTCTCACTCTATGTCTCTCTCTCTTTCTCTATCTTCATATTGTTGTAGCGAATGCGCGATGTGCTGTGATCAGCGTATTGGAGCATGCCGCAGTGTGAACTTTGGAATCGCACACGAAGATTGCTCCGATTTGCTGAGTTATAGCAAAATCCACTTAATACGTTTAATACACTTTTCATTTTTTTCAGTTTCGTTTTGCCACACGCTAACAATTAGGTGCCAAGCTGTCAGGATTTTCAAAGAATTATTGCGCTATTTGAAATTAAATAAATCTCTTCCAGCGATAAATCTTATATAAGCCTCACATTTGGTGGCCCCTCTTTTTATTTTGCACACGTTTTTAAACCAAATACGCTGAAGGTTGTTTGAGGTTATGTTTGCAACATGGTGGTCGATTCAATATGGCGGCCTTGTCCAAATATCACAGACTCATCAAACCATCAATCATTGGTTAACTATCTAATCAATTTAATTTAATTAACATGTTTAACTGAACTTTGATTAATTCAATACTAGAATAAGTGAGAATGAATTTGAAATTCGAAAGTTACACGTCTGACTTTTATTCAAAAGTAATTTACATGCGCAATAAAATAAAGATTGATCATTAACTATGATTGAGCTTCATTATTAAAACCTTTTTCCAAATTTTTGGTCATATATTTCTCAATTTCCAATCGTTATTAAATCAGTTTATTTTAATTTTTATTTTAGATACAGCGCACGACCAGGCGATTAGCAGGCGGTTTTTATATTTAGCAGGCGAACCAAAAATATATTCTCTGCTGTCAACTGTCAACTGTCAAGACATAAGCTTTGATGGCAATTTGTTAAAATTTATTAATTATACTATCATATTTTTTCGGGTGTTTTCTTTTTCTGTTAATCTATTTCAACATACATTTTCTTGAATTTATTTCAACAATATAAAAAAAGGATATATTATATAACTTACCTACTAAAGAAATCCTTTGGAGCAATTGAGATATTCAAATATTGTTTTGATTTTATTTTAAAATTGTTTTTGAATAGTCCAAGCTATTTATTTATTGTGCAAATCATTTGCACAAAATAATCATTGTTGTTAATTTGGTATTTCACCATTTGAACTTGTGCACTTTTGCAATGGCGATGACAAGCGTTTTTTTTTTCCTTTTTGTTAATTTGTTTTTATATATTATGAGTAATAAAAATAAGTAGGGGTCCGTTTATTTTTCAATACTTGAGCACATTTTTTTTATAGTTTCGATGATTTAACACTTTTCCTTGTCCAAAATGATATGTAAACCTCAATTTGTTAGAGCAACCTTTTTTGGTTCGATCCGAGCAGTCAGAACGTCTGCGTGTGAATAATTCGATGCTGGGCAGCCAGCGACCGCAGAGACTGCTGCCTTGGTCTGGTTCGGGCTGGTGCTGGTCTGGGTTTGTGTCTGCGTCTGTGTCGGTCTCTGCGTCTGTGTCTGTGTTTGGGGCTCGCGAGCTTCACTTAGGGGCAGAGCGCCCAAAGGTGAGTGGGCGAGTGCGAGAGAGCGAGCGCGAGAGTGTGCGTATTGTTATGGTATGGTTTGATAACAGCGATATCAATGCTCGGCATCGGTGTGAAGGCACATTAAGTGATGCGCAATTTTAAATGTTTCATTAATCAAGGAGAGGACGAGCGCTTGTGAAAGAGAGCGCAATCAATATGTGATAAGGAAATGCCCGGCTCGTTGTTGCTGCCTGGCTTTCCCCCAACGATGAATCCGATCTGCGTGGCGGTTGGGAAGCACGCCGACAATTCAAAAGTCCGGTTGCAACTTGTTCGTTTGCCGCGTTCGAGCATGTCGGACAGCACTGTTGCAAATCGAGCTCATACAAAACGTGAGCAGTCCGCTGTGTTGCAACACTCATACAACGCTGACGTCGTCGTCGCACTGTTGGGGCGGTTGGTATCTGTATCTTCGCCCCGAGCAGGTCCAAAGTTCGAACTTCAGCGTCTTTGTCATCGTCGTCGTCGTCGTCGGCGTCGTCGTCGTCAAGTGTTTGATTCTTGACCGTTATTTAATGATGTCAATTTCTAACGCTCTCCCCTTGCGGTTCGTTGAATGGCATATTGCAATTCTCAAGCGTCAAATTTTCTATTTCCGTTTTGTTTTTTTTGTTTTACGTTTTTTCGGCGCGTGTTTCGATTATTATTTACGATGCGATTGTTGAGTGTTTTTATATAATTTTGGTTAAGCATTTATTATGATTGATTAGCATTTTATTGATCAACTTTTCACGATCTGCATGCATGGGACTGGCTTTGGGGGCTCTTATATAAGATTATAAAAAAACAATAAAACAAATTTTAAAAACTATTACAGATGTTACATAAAATTGAGAGGTATTATTCTTCAAGTAACTCGTGAATGTTTATTTACCTTGAAGCTCCCGTTTCCCTTCAACTTGCTCAATATCAGCTGATAAATTATGGAATTTTATTTGATGTATTTATTTTTTGTCAGTAGAATTTCAAAGCCAAGCTGCTCCCCAAGACCACATATTATACGGGGGCACACGCGCGTGTACCGCAGCACGTCACTGGAGCTTATCGCGGCCGCGCCTCTGAAATCTATACTATATACTTATGTATGCATGTACATTCCTAATGTCCCATAATGCTTCCTTGCTTTGACAAAGGGTATCCCAGAACCACTGCAGTGTTTGCACAATTCGTAACGGCATTAAATGGTGTACATTTTAAAAACCTTTGTTAAAGAGTATTTCATCGTCGGCGCTTAAATATTTCTGCTCCACTTTGACAATCGTCAAAGGAATAAATTATATAAGAATTGAATTCTGTAAACAAGCACAGTTTGTTTTTACCATAATAAATGTATTATTATTTTTCAGAAATAAATAAAGCGAGATAGAAAGATTTAGAATGAGCGAGCAAGAATCAGTAGAGACAGACTGCATAGACATTTGATTGTAGATGGATTCCTTGTTGACAACCGGAAAGTGCCCAGACATACTTCAAATGAACCATTGATAACCAATTGATAACACCCACGACTTTCGAATTAATTAACAACAACAACAAGAAAACACACAAATTATAAATACACAAAAGAAATAATTAAAATCAGTAGGCGGCAAAACGAAAAGAGCGCAAATAAACTAAATTTATTTTCTGGTGCCAAACAAAACGCAAAACTGCGACGATACAATAAGCATTAAGAAAATATTATTTTATTTGTAAGATAAAGCCTAATTTGTTTAAAAAAAAAAAAAAGGATTCTTCTAAATGAACCAATTTAATTATAGTTCTGCTTACAAACTCATAAGTCAGATAAAGACTTATATTTATATAGAAATAAAATAGTTGTATCAGAAAAATATTGTAAGGGTATTCAGTCATCGACGTTTTTGCTTTTTTGTTTTAAATTATTTTGCACATCTTACCAATTAATAGAAAATGAAAAACTAATTAGAAAATTAAAATTGAGAAAGTCGAAATTGAAATGCTCTTTAAGTAAAACTGACATTTTTATATTTAATACGAGAAAAATGTACTGATAATTTAATAAATTTTCAAGTTAGTTAAAATATAATTTTGACATTTTTTCTCTAGCTTTATTGCAAACTCAAGAGGATTATGAAAGGCCACACGCCCAATTTATTGCAGCGTACACTCATGAGTAATTAACACATTTTATGGCCCCCTATCAAACGGATCATGGCCAAGATTCAAGATGACACACGCGCCAAAAAGAAATGAATCATTACCGTGGGCTGTGCCGGTAAGTATATAAGTATGACATATATACTTATATGTATATAAATGTGGGCATTTAGCATGTGCCTATGGAACGGAAGCTGTGCATGTGAACTTGGCGTGAATCCTGAAATCACGAAAGATAAATGCGTGCTAAAAATAATTCAATACTTAAGGCAATGGGGCAAAGGTTTCTTGATCAAACGAATAAATCATCAAGAGCGCACAGAAATTTTCCACGAAGCTTCTACATATTGAAAGCGAGAGTAGTTGGTGTGCGTCTGTGTGTGTGTGTGTGTGTGTGTGTGTGTGTGTGTGTGTGTAAGTGCGTTTGTGTTTGTGACGCAGCAAACGATATTGAGAATACGCCATAGCCAAATGACTTTTGGACTTTGTAGCCACTTGGTGCATTGGCAGACGCTCGAGAGACACTCGACCGGCCATGCCCGGCGACTACATTGTGTTAATAATTTAATTGAAATGCGCATGTACACACCCCGATAAATACACTGAGCGAAACGTTAGTATAGATTCTGATATAATTGAGTTTAAAGTCAAAAGTGACGACAAATTGTAGAAATCAAGAGAAACTGATTGGTTCTAAACTGACAAAACTTGTAAAAAGAATAAGGATTTTCCATGGGAATATATATATATTTAAAATTTTTCCTCAATTGAGAACTCTGTTCTCAACTCTTGTGATTTTCTCTGAGTGCTTTCTAATATATATATATATATATATATGTATGGATGGCTGCTCTTCTTTTTATTTTGCCTACACGAAGCCAAAGTCCATTTACGAGACATGCGGCAGACGTGTGAACCGGCACCAGAACCCGCACAGCAACCCGAAAAGAATTGTAAAGATCGTGTGAGAAATGCGTTTGCTCTCAATTCGTTTCAATCTCAATCTCAATTTCAATTTCAATGCATCGCAGATCAATTGAACTGAACCGCCCCACGCTGGGCACGCGTGCAGCTCGTGTTCGTTTCCCAATGCTGCCCACCCCTTTTTTTTTTTTCTTTCATGCCGGAAGGGTGACGCAAAGATCTGCTGCTCGATGACGTCTTATCTTCATTTGAATACCATCCGCAGGTGACGTGGTCAACGTTATTTTTTCGAAAATAAGCCATCATCATAAACCAGAACTCTTAAAATAGATAAATGAAATCTGTGCGTAATTTGGTTTTATTATTGTTGGTCAGCGGGTGCTAATTGCCAGATAGTTGGCACCGCTGACATCCGAATCGTGTGGTTCTGCATGCTACCACATTCTACCACATTCGTGATTATACTAATTATAAATATAAATATTTGCGTGCCACTAGGCCCTGCACGGGTGCTCGAATTTGTGCGAAACACGAGCTTAGCTTCCAGGAAATAATTGGGAGATTTATTAAGCGGCCTACCCTGGTCAGCGTTGGAAGGATCCCTGGCCTAACGTTAAAGGTAAGGGATATTATTATTATTATATTATTAATTATTATTGTTATTATAGCACATCCATCCGTTTTCAGTTTGTTAAATGACTAGGTCACATACATAACCTACGTATATACGAAATATATAATAATGACAACAATGGTAATAATAATAATAATGTTAACAATAATAATAATAACGTGAAAAATAAAAATAATATTATTAATTATTATATCAATAATAATAATATTATTATATTTCTTGTATTTCATTACGTTTAATATCAAACGTAAGATCTCTAAGGAAGTCATAGTTCGGGGCCTTTGAAGGGGTTCAATGAGATGAAATGTTGTCTATTAATAAAGTAATGATGAAATAATGAAATTATTAATGTCTATTTTAGGAACATCCTGATTGAGCGATTAAAATATATAAATATTTTAAGAGCTTTGAAGTAAATGAATAATATTATTTCCATTGAAACTCTTATGTTCTTGCAATTTTTAGTGAATGTTTCAAAAATTGGATAGAATTAGGGCAACGTTCAAGAGAAGTTCGACTTTTCAATGCTGCATTGATTTTTTTCAAAGCTCCGGTAACAAGTTGATTTGAACCGATTAGAAGTAAGTATTAATAATTACTTGAACATAAGTGGTGCACTGGCATCTAATGAAAAGATTAGCGCCTATTCAAAGTTTAAACCAAATGAGTTTTCTGGCGATAAGCAAAATTGATACAATGTCCGCTGCTTGTTGGTTTCCCTTTGAAGTGTTTTTAGCAATTACCTAGTAGACTATCTATTCATATTGCTATGAAAACAAAACTAGTTGGGTGCTATTCTGAAAAGGGCCGAATTTGAGATACCCCTTACATAACATTTCCATCAATTGTGGTTTTCTAAGGTTTAAAAATTCCTTATAAGCCCTTCAGTCTCTTCCCTCTTGTTGTTACAAATTATTAAGTGATTTGCATCAACTGTGCATACTCTTTAGCTGGTCATGAATACAGGGTATAATGAATCACACTTAAAGTTGACACAAAGTCTAATTACTGCCAAATTATCAGTTTCTAGAAAGTTAAAGTCCAAGATACGCACAACAAATTGGCACAATGATTACAAAATTGGCACAGTACTCAACCACGATTCTGATTATCATAAAAAGTGTGCAATCAAACTTTATAGCCAAGACACATTAAACACCAACAAAAAAAATATATAATATATGTACTCAAATCGAAAAAACAAAGCAATATATTCTGGCAGCATTAGAAAAATGGATGCACGTGTAGCGTTGTCCACAAAAAAATAATAATAATAATAAAAAAGAAATGGCAGATGTCATGAAATGGCAACAACAAATGAAACGACGATTGGTCAAATCTAATCGCACGATCCAACCAATCGCTGATCCGGTTCAAAGCAGACGAAATGAATATAAACAAAGATAACAACTACCCCAAACCCACCCAATAACCCTGCTCCCCTTCACTTTCACTTTCTGTGTGCGCGCGCGCGCGCGCGTGTGTGTGTGCGTGTGTGTGTGTGTTTCATGATGTATTTGTTGTCTAAGGCCTCGAGGGGTTTTGTCGTTTGCGATGATTTCACCTGGCCCGTGCCGTTATCTCTTATCAGCGGCACAAGTTCATGTTCAAGCGATAAGCATTGCGTGTTCCCGCTGCGTGTTTACGTTCTCGTACTCTCTGCTCTCTATCTCTATCTCTTTCTCGCTTTCCCTTTCTTCCCCCCCTCTCACTCTATTACTCTCCTTCTTAATAGTTCTTAATCTTCTTTGACGCGATCGCAATGTCGTCTTTGATGGGGGATTTTCCAGACATGCCGCCAAAGATTTTATTACTGATAACTGTGCCAAGGCGCATATAGCGCAGATGTTAGATAAATGTAGCTTTATTATGGCGTCAAAATCATGGCATTGGACTGTGTTACATGCATGCCTATTTGCCTGATAGCAGCGTGATTGATTCTGACTTAGAAACCGGTCAGTTTCTTTTTTGGTGAGGCAAAATCATGCGTAAATAGGAAATTTTCGTGAACAGGTATCGATTAGTTAAAGCCTCATTAAGTAACTTGCTAATTCAAGACTTCATGGTTCACAGGCTGGCAAATTTTTGATTAAAATTTAGAAACATTTTCGAACTTATCTGTCATACTTATAAAAAAATTTCAAATTTAAGCCATATTGAAATATATATTAATATATAAAATCTTGCCCTAATTGGTACATAAAAAGGAAAAAAATGCAAAAGATAGTTTAAATAAAAACTTACCTGCTTTTGGGAATGTCATAAAAATGATATTTTAATTTAGTGAAAAACTTTTATCTTGGAAACGATGCCGAGTCTTTCCATTTACCAGATGCACTCCCTCCCTACTATTTGGGCTCTAAGCCTATCGGCAACCAAACTTCTCAAATTAACTGAAAAAAGCGAGAAATATTAAGATTAAGAAAAAGTGTGTTAAACTATAAATCAAAATTTGAAGATAATGAATGAATGTGAACTTAAATTGTAAGGTGGAATTTTTAAATAAAAATAAATGATTAAAAATAAAATTATATGCAATTAAAGTTAAAGCAAAATTACTTAAGGTATGCCAAAGAATAACAATAAAAGCTTGGTTATGTTTTTCAAAACAAAAACATATTGTTTGCTTCATTGGAAATAACAAAAGAACATATTACGAATTAAAGAAAGCAGGTGAAAACATTTTTGTAAACTGATTATAATAATATGCAAAATTAATAAGTGTGCCTGTATATTTTTAAAATGTCAGCTTGCAACAAAGTGCCAATTATTTAATTATTTAATTTGTAAAATTTTATTAATTTTTATTTAGCCTTAATATAAAGCCCAAATTAAAAACGTTTAAGTTTAATCAAAATTTCGATTTCTATTATTTGTAATACTTTTCATTTTATTCTCATTCATCATTTCTTTTGCGATTTCGCTTACACCTCTTTTAATATATTTTTAATTTTTGTGTTTTGTTTTATACATATTATGTATTTATAATATTTTTAGTACTCCACCTGTTTTTGTGTGTTTCTGTGTTAATCTTAAGTTGGTTTATTTGTATTATTTAAGTATTACGATTTACTTGTATTTTTTGTTGTGTTTATAATTAGAGTAATGAGCAATTTTATATTAACTATAATTAATTATTTAAGTATGCATTTTAATCTTAATAGTTAAGTTCTCCAATTCTCCAATTCTCTTCTATTTATTTTTTTATTAAATTTTCATCTGTAAGTTGGTTTTCCTTTTTGCTTGTTAAACTATTAGGTGAAATTCATTGTAGACTTTTCATACAAAATAACACAAGCTTGGTATATTTTTGTGATCAAATGTATTGGTGTGCATTGTGTGTGTGTGTGTGTGTGTGGATGTGAGTAGTTTATGTTGCGTATGTGTGTGTGTGTGTGTTCGTTGGGTGTCATTAATATTACAGCTTCTAATTTTTGTATGAATGCAATCAAATATTATTTTCACTTTACAAATTCTCAGCTTCTCAAATAATGTTGTTAGTTAATTTTGTCCTTTGGAATATACAGATATATATTATATATTTTTTTTTGTTTTATGTATGCATTAAACATTAATATTTCCTTTTTATTTTCAATTTGTGACAAATTTAATGAAACAACAATTTATCTCACATATTAAAAGTTGTTTTCAATGCTTTGACAACAATAACAGAATTAATGCTTTTCTTTTTTAATTTTATATATGCGTTTTATATTATTATTTCGACTGGTTTTAAATAACTTTCTGGATTTATATAATTTTGCATTATGTTTCCTAATTATTTCATTTATGTATGTATGCGTAGTTGCCATTCCAATATTTTTGTCTTTTATCCTATAACTGGAGAGTTTTGCAAACACAATGAATATCTGGAAAAAAAAAACTCTGAAAAATATGACAAAAATGTAAAAAAAAATCATATTTCCATGTTTTTCATTTGTAGGGGACGCTGTGTTTGTGTCTGAAGAGAGTTTGAAGGATCGGCTTGTTATATGTACGATATAAGTATATTTTATATAAATGTTTTCATATAGAAAGTTGCTTGTATATGGGGTTAATAGAGAGCAAAAGTATGTTTTTATAACTATAGCGTTTCGTGTCATATTTCTTAAGTTTTCTGTTTTCTTTTTCGTTTTCATTTTTATAGCAAAAAGCACGATTTCCAAAAAGCAAAAATCGCATTGTCAAAAATTGGATTTAATTCGTAAGTTAATAATGGTAGCTTTTTTATCATATACTTTGTATTTTTTTGTTTTCCATTCCATTTAGACCAATAATTTGTGTAATTTTCGCATTATTAATATTAGTTGATTTTTGTAAGTCAATATATGCATATGCCTTTAGAAAATTATGGACTACACATACAAACATTATTAAATTTTTGTTGTCTTTTATAAAAATAAACAAACATAGAAAATGTCGCTGAACAACGTTTTATGTAATTTGCAAAAGTTTTAAAATGGTTTTTTCTTTTTTGTTTACTTTTGATATGGAATCTTGTAAAGTACAAATACATAAATGTAGGTACTATATAAGTATTTATATATATATATATTTATATATATATTTTTTTATTAATTTAGTTAGTTGTTATGTGAAGGAAGAAAATGCAGTTTTACAGTGAATTAGTTGCAGTTTCCTTGCTTCTTGCAGAAGAGTGAGAGAGAGAGAAAGGGGAGCGTTGTCTGATGGCGATTTTTCTTATGGTGTTTATGGCCTTGTTAAAGTGGAAATCATTTATGCAAGCTATGCGCGATTTGGCCTACCAGGTATACTCGTACATTAACTAGTTAAGAATTATAACTCAACACGCACACGCGCTGCCCTCTCCGCTTCAAACATCAGTCAATGTTATCAGTCACACACACACACACATTCACGCACACACCCATGCACACACGTAGTCAACTGCTTATTACTCAAAATACATTGAATTCTCATGTATTCAGGCATTACGCATACGCACTGATGTACAAACCCCCAACATAAACAAATTGTTTAACAAACAGCTCTTATAGTTACTTACGATTGCTATTAGTACATTATGTTTATGTTATTCATATTACAGTTATATATATATATATATATATATATATTAAGTTTATAAATATATATATATTCGGCTAATATTTTGTCTAATGCAAAACTTGCGTTGTTTTTGCAGTGAATTTCCTTTCTTGTTGTTGCTGCTTTAACTTCGTTTGAATTGGTTTTTTCTGCACATTGCCTAAAGACCCGACCTTTCCTTGCCTCTAACTATGTATTATGTACTATGCATTTAAATCTATGGGCTTAAGAAATTTTCAAATGTTTCCTTTTTAATTTATTTTATTTAATTGATTTCTGTTTACTTATTTTTTTTTTTGTTTTTTTTTTCTTTGCTATTTCTTGTCAGCTTTTAGCTGACAGCAAAATGAGCGAAACATTTAAATTCTTTATGCATGGTTAATGATTTTCACTTGAGTTAAATATATATATATATTTTTTTTAATAGTTAATAAGTAGTTAAGTTATAAATTTTTTTTTAAATATTTTTTAAGTATTTGTAATGGAAGACATTTTTTATACAAGTTTAAGACACAGAAAATATTTTTTCTTTATATATTGTAGAGTTGTGTTTGCGTGTGTGAGAATATATATGTATATATATATATCCGTGTGTGTGTGTGTATGTGTGTTCAAAAAGTTGTTTTAATAGTTTTTACTTTTGTTTTTGCTTTAATATTATTGCATTAGTAACTTAAACATAAAGTATTGCCAAATTAACAACGATATGTGAATTTCTATATTTGAAAAGAAAATTTAAACGCTACGCACATTCCGAATATTTAGTTGGATTTGTTCGAAAGCAAATAAATAGTTAAATATTCGATATCAAATGTTTGCAATTAATTTTATGGGTCTGCGGGTTCACTTGTTGATTTATATATCATATATTTTATTATACATATAAGTGTATATTATTTTTCGTTTGTCAAAATGATGTTGTATAAAAATGTATATAAAATAAATGTCATTTCTTCTGCCAAACTAATTTCTACACTCATATATATGCATGGATGTGTTTAATATTTTTTTTATTTGTATTTTGTTTGTTTTGCTTATTGCGGTTCAAAATTGGCTGCCATGCATATGTCTTCGATATGAACTGGTTTCTGTCGGTTTTTGTTTATATTTTTATTTTCCTATGTGCTCTTTTGTTTATACATTGCTGATCGTATTTCAAGTCTTCTGTTTGTTCAGTGAATTTCTTGTTTAAGGTGTTTTTTCTTCTGTTTTTTTTTATTTTTTGTTTTGGGTTTTGTAAAATATAATATTCGATATTTGTGCGTACGCAGTTAGTGCAAATCATTAATTTTCTTTACATTTTAAATTTTTTTTGTTTTCTCATTATTTCTGTCGTTTTTTTTGTTTTACTATTAAATTAAATATTTCGGTAGGAATTTTGTTCTTTTAAATACTTTCATTTTCTATTTACATAAAACTGACTAGTATATTAAGTTATATGTGAATTAATTGTGAAACAGTTTGTTTTACTTTTTGTTCTAATCGAAAATTTGTTTAGAAAACTTTAAATTAAAAGCTTGAAAATAGGGTTTCGTTATTGTTCTACTTTTGGTTTAAATTGTGATTCTCGTAAGTTGCAAAAACACAATTGCGTAACTAATATTTAACTAATCATTATTTTCGTCTAATTGTCAATGGAAATATAGTTTTTCTTTCTTCGTTTCATGCAAATTATTGTCTACAAACATATAGATATTAACTGTTGAGTATTACGCGTGATTTTCTTTTTTTTTTCGTATTTTTGGCTATGCATTACGTCAATGGAATTTATCCGAAATTTCTCGCACTCCCATAACTAGCTGCGCCTGCTCATAAAAAAGCCTTATCTTATCGTACTTCTGCTTGTGCTCATTATCCGTCTGTTCGGTTTACCATGTCCTGATTTTGTGGCATTTAGTACTCGTATCACGCGTTGGCCAGCACAAAGGTCACGCTGACCATCAACAGGTGAGCCGCTACGAGGGAGGCCGACATGTGTAACAGGGTGCTGCCACGCCCACACTGCTGTATCTCAATCTCTTCGGGATGATAGTTAATGCATTTCTTGGGCCGGCGACGCGACTCCTGCTCCTGGCTCTGGCGACGCGTGCTGCAGGCTCCTATATACATACATATATGCCAACCACCAAATATATATAGCTAATCTCATAATATAACGAAAGGCCGTACTCACCCACAATGCCCGACTCCTCCATGGGCTCAATATCCAGCTGCTTGGAGCCGCAAGGACACAATGTGTCCACCACAAGTAAAATTAAATTACTATGCGGAATTTTCTGCACACTGAACGGCCGCTCGCAGCCAGAAACATGACAATTGGTTAGTTTACCCTGAAAGATACAATTCAAGTGTTGTGAAACGTTTAAATATTATTTAGAATATAACTAAATGATTTGGGAAAATGGACATACCAAATCTTAAATTGGGAAATGAAAATCTAAACTAAATTAAAAAAAAAATGAATTCTATATTAATACATTGTTGTACAATTAGTATTGTGTAATAAAGTACAGACAGCTTTAAACAGGTTAAACGCCTTTTTAGTCAAAAGCTAAGTGTCTCTAAAACTGTAATCAAAGACAGTAACCCTCAAACTGTGAAAAGGACAATTATAATTGTCTCCGATTTGTGAGGCCGTAGAAGTTAACACTTAGAGCTGTGTTTTACGGAGAAGTGGCTATCAAGAAGGACTCTATACTCTATCAGTTTCACACATTTTAAAGAATATGAAGATTTATTAGGGTAAACTCCGTCTGTCCGCAATATCTTGGCCAAGCTTCTTACTTGTCAGCTTTATATACTTCTACGATGTTTATTAGGGTATTTAATTTCCGCATTTTTCATATAGGTGTTCTTTCTTGTTTTCATCTAAAAACGAAATAAGTATCTACTGGAGAATAGGACTGACCTTTAATGGATTATTTTGTCCGCCTTGATTGAGGCGTTCCGGTTGCAGCATATAAAGATCGGTACGGAGATCACAGCGACGCGCATTCTGCGGATCAGGCGCGAATCTGGGTCCACTGTGGGGCCTGTGCTGTTTGGGTGGCGGTGTCGTGTACTCCTAAAACGGGTCAAATTATAAATGTTAGTCATTTATAAATGGCTGAAGCACATCTGTATCACCCACCACATCTGCTGTGGTAAAGAATTCATCGATTTCTGGATCCACGGGCATGTTGTACTCGCTCTCGAAATTCTCCTCATACTCGTCCGAATAGTTGTTCTCCACAAAGACGACATCCTCATTGTCGTATGTCTCATAATCATCCTGTGGCCAGGCGCGCAATGAGGCCGGCATCAGGGATAGCCAAGTGGCGCTCAATGCGACCAAGTGCTGCAGGAACCAGCTGCCCAAGCGATGCGGCTTCAAAATGCCACCAGCTGCCGTATAGGGATTGTCGGAGTCGGAGCATACGCCCTGATAGTCATTGACCGTAACACGCTTGTAGATGCGATCCTGCACAAGTGAGTCCATAATGGTGCCATCGATTTGGCCAAAGAATTTGCCCGTGTGCTCCATTTCTTCAGATATTATCACAAATCCACTGTTGTCCAGCACATAACAATCGAGATTGTCCGAGGCGCAGGTTCGCTTACAGCCCGTCATGCCGGTGCACTGTCAATAAAATAAACTCTTGCTAAAGAACCTTCTCCTAGTGTGATCCCACAAGATCACTCACTGCAGATGTGATGTTGATGAAGTGCTTGGCCAGGGAATCATGTTGGAACTGTAGCCCCACAACGCCAGCCGGCGCCTTGTGTCCGCGATGCTCCACGAATATCGCATGCGAGGCGGTGACCAAAGTCAGGTTCGATTTGATGGCATAGCCCGATCCGAAGGGTACGCTATATACAAAACTGTCCGGCTCTACCGAATGCTGATCCACGGCCCGTTTGTACCAGGAACTGTCCATAGCGCGCACATTGTCCTCGCTAAAGTGACTGTGGATCAAATAGGAGCAATAATTACCAAATTATTAATTATTTCAAACACAAATATGTCAATAGTTGCAAGTGGAAAAAAAATTCTCATATTTTTTTGAAACTGAAATTTTTTCTATAATTGCAAAAGCCTGTGCTTTCATATATTGAAATAATCCTGAGGATAAAAACTGCCTTATTAGGAGCATATAAATAGCTTAAAGCTTTCAAAAGCTTTTTGGTTAGGAAAACAAAACTGAAATTTATTAGGAAAATAAAACTTGCTTCGAGCTTTCATAAGGTATTGAAGCCTTTCAAAAAAGAGTTAATTTTATTCAGACGCATAATAATAAAGTCATACCAATATATATAAGTTATACATAGAAGTTAGTCCCTTTTATTTTTTTAAGCTATATAGTCTTTTCATAGGTAATAACGAGAAATGTTTATTGACATTTAAGCTTAGCTAATCATAAAAGCTTGATTATAATTCAATCTCTTATAATTCTTAATTGCTCATTCTTCTATCCAACTTAAAATTTAGATTATAAGTTACATTAACACCCTTTGAAAACTTAAATAAAAACGGTAATAGCTAATTGACTTGTATTTTCTACTTACGGTTCTGGTGTATCCTCGGGTCTCTTTATGTGATCGATCCAGCGCAACAAGCCCGAGCGTGTAGCCACAAAGGAAGTGGCCACCACAAATTTCGAATAGCCTTGCCTGTGATAAGAGATTACCAAAACTTTTAGTAAGCTTATATAAGTAGTAAGATCAACAAGGAATTTAGCAAAAGCGGCTCCAAGCTTTCAACAACTAGAGACTGTACAACTACACATTATCTCAAAGAAGGATGAAAATTCCATTTATTTATTATTATTATTATTCTTTTTTGAACTGGATCCGAGCGTCTTGTGGTGCTGGTTCCTCAAAGCGTTTGCATTTTCAAAAACTACGTGACCGGTTAAACACTTATCATTTACCTCTTTAAAATGGCCATCAATGTGGCGATTGGACTAAATATTTGTAAAATGTGCATATAAATTATGTTATAAATTGCATTGTAAATCAAATTTATAAATTATTGATGCATGGTGGAAAGAACACATTTAAATATGTTTGATTATATAGAAAATATGGTGAATGCAAAGAAAAATATTGCATTTTAGAGAATAGAGTGGGGGGAAATATATGCAAGAGAAAATTTTTGGTGCTTTAGTGTTTGAAAATAAATGTTAAAACAATTACATAAAATTTAAAGCTTTTAAATGAATTTAAAGCCGAAATGAATACCTAAAAATAAAGAATCTTTAAAAACTGTAATTTGTTGTAAAACAAATATACTGAGCAAATAAAAATGTACAGAAAAATAAACAAAATAGCTTTATAAGAAAAAAGGAAATGCGTTCTAATATTAATGCAATATATTTAATCTTTGTTTATCAATAATAAAATATGAAAGTTGTCGGAATATTCGTTCAAATAAATAAAATTAAGTAATATAAGACACATATAAAATAATAGTTTATGTTAGAAATATTTTTTAAAAAACAGAAATAAACAAAAATATAAACGATTTTCAAGAACATAAAACATAGATATTATATAAGACACGAGATAAAATAAAAGTTTGTTAGAAATATTTTTTAAAAATGAGAAAATATATCATACAATTAATAATTATTAAAAACTAAACAAATAAATTAAACAATTTCCAAGAACATAAAACAACGAAAAGACTTTTATTAAAATAAATCAAAAAGTTATAATAGAAAAAAAAAACATAAATATTTCAGATTAAAAAATTCAAATTAATTTATAATCCAAGTGCTTTGAACATAAAAAGAGAACATTATTAAGAGCCAAACTTACTGTTTTTCCTCCTTGCCGTTGGATGTGCCCGTCGTGTTCCGGTCCAGACCATCGGTGACCATCGCATCGCGCACCAAGCTCTGAATGAGGGTTCGATCGCAGTAATAGGGCTCTGCCTTGCGAGATCCCTGCACATTCAGATGCTGCGCCCCAAAGTGGGCGGCACTGGGCGAGGTGCCATGCAGGTTATGATGTGGCTGCGGCGACTTTGGTCGCACCTAAACAAGCAAAGGAAAGGCAACGATTAAAAGTAAAATCCTAACATAGCCTGCTTCTAGTTGCTTCTAGTTGGATAGCTTACCGACATCCACTTCCAACCGGGGCGTCCTGCGCGTGCCAGAAAGTGCAGAACCTGCTCTTCTGGCGACCCGAAACTGGGCTCTTGATCGCGCGACGTATACTCGCCGGAGCTCTCGCGCTCCTTTTCCAAATCGCTGACGCTATTGTACTCGCAGTAGACCCAATCGGGATGTACGCGCCAGTTGTCCCCCTTAAAGTATTCGGTAACTGCGAAAGATACAGGAGATTTTAATGAATTTGATCCTGAGAAATCTATACATCTATAAATATGTAATTATTTGTCGCGACGGAGTGAAGCTTTGAAACGCAACCTTGTTCGGAAAAATACTGGAAAACATTTGAATGAAACTCTATTATTATTCCGGTCGGTTACAAACTCATATTTCTGGAAATCCAGCTCCTTGCGAAAACAAAGTGTTTATTGGCAAAAAGTCAATTTTCGTTTGACTAATTCGATTTCGACCAATCCATCTTTTCAAACGGATAATAGCTCACCATTGTTACGCGAATGCCTTATCTCCTGCTGGGAGACCAACTCGTGGCTGCCGTACTTCTCGGGCAGGACAATAGCCAGCGTGAAGGGCGTGTCCTCGATGGGACCGTAGAAGTAGCGATGCGTGCGCGTCGAGACGCGCTTCGACTCATCGTAATGATTGAGTACGGTGAACTCTGTCTCACCCTCCTTGGGGCGAATCATGTCACCGCGCATCTGCAAGAAAAGTAATCAAATGGATTTAATGCTGATTCACTTTTAACATATGCAACTGTAACTCACCTCATTGAGTAGATTCTTGTTCATCTCGACTACTTCGTGATCGTTGCCAATTTCCGTTTCCGGCAGTTCCAACTCCGTGATATCGACGGAGGCATATCTGGGTCGCAGCTGATCGATATACTGATTGCCATCGCTGAGGGGCCGCAAGTCTGGATGGTACAGCACACGCCCATTGTTATCGACGATAAACGAATAGCCATTCGGTCCCAGCTTGTGCTGTGGTATCATTTTCCGTATCTCCTCGATGGGCACATCGGTGCCCACCACACCCAACAGATTCGCAACGCGCACCGAATGGTTTCGTCTATCGAAGACCGGAGTTGAAACTGTCGTCACCAAACGTCGCTGATATTCCGAATCTCGACCCAGTCCACCCGATTTGCCGGCAACAAACACAGGACTCCAGTGCACCGGATGATCGGCCTGATACATAATCATGGGTCGCGCCATCACCAGCGCATAGTCAATTACCTTCCGTCGCGCCTCCTCGTAGTCATTGATCTGCACAAAGAAGCCCTTGTTGGAGCAGGCCATCTCATGCAGATTGCTGCGACTGCCAGAGTCGCTGCCAATTAGATAGGTGAAGATGCGAACGGGCATATGCGGCCAGTTATACTGCTTGATGATCTCCTTGTGCGATTCCGAGGTGCTCTCCGTAAGCAGCATTATGGCTTGATTGCACTGGCTGCCCGCTCCAGATTGATTGTACTGCGAAAAAGGACAGGCAAAAATCGATGAGAATTTGGCATTTGGGAGGATTGGTATTTAAGCAAGAGATAATATGGCTTTTCCCATTCATTTACCTTATGCAGCAGACTGAAGGCGTACTCTAGACCCGCAGTAAAGTTCGCCGTATCCTGCAGCTTTACGGCCTTGACAGCCGACTTAATCTCCTGGACATTGTCGGGCGTGGCACGCACCATGCGATCCTTAAAACAAGGTACAGGCGTCTTGACCACCTCCGAAAAGGTTATCAAATTCACAAAGTCATCCTCGCCGAGCGTATCCAGTATATTAAAGGCCGTGGCCATGGCCAGTTCGAAGGACTTCTCGGACATGCTCGACGAGGCGTCCAACAGGATCATCTGCAAGGAAGGAAAACTTGTCAGTCAGATGCGAAAGAACTCATATTGCGATGCAGCACTTACAATATCCTTGGGCGAGGAGGCGGCCTGAACGAACCAGTTGTGTGTACGAAAGTCGTGGATCAGTTTGCTGCCTTTGGAGCCCTCCGGTGGCCAGGCGGTGCCGGGGAAGCGACGCAAAAAGCCCGATGATGAGCCAAAGTATTGCCAGGACAATGCCGGATCTCGCTCCAAGTTATTCTGGAAGAGTGGATCTAAGTGGGCGCTCCACTGCAATGCCGACTTCACGTCCGCCTCATCCAAATCGACGCCGTGCGGCACCAGAATCGAGCTTAGACTGAGATTCACCGGCAGGCGCTCGAAGCGCCGCATGAATCGAATATCCATGTGGCGAGCTCCGTCCGCCAACTTGCCATCGGCATTATACTCATTGATGCGTCTAGCATCGTAATGCTGTTGCTGCCCCAATGCCCCCGCCTCCGAGCTGCTCTGCCCCTCCAGCTCTGAGAGCGCCGCCTGCTCCGCCGAGTCCATCAAGCGCTGCGAAAAAAACAAAGAGACAGGCATTAGTTGCATGCCTGACTGTATGTGTGTGTGTGTGGGTTTGTGTGTGCAGCTCTTACACGTGCTCATCAATCTGTTTAATTTGGCCCTGCGAAAGTTTTCGCAGCTTTTCTTTATGCAATTTATTCCCTTGACGGCGCCTTAAATTGCACAAAGCGCTTGCAGTTCGATGAGCAGAGTTTACTTTCTCTTCCTCTGTCCCTCTCTCTCTCTCTCTCTTTCTCAGTAAAACTCAGTTTCGACAAGTTTTGCGCTCTCCGTATTAATGTGTACGTGTGTTTGTATTGTATGCAATTCATCTGAATAATTCCCAAATGTACAGTGGATATAAGGTCCTAAGGAATAAGTTAAAGGGTATGCTTAAATGATTCTTATTGGCCAGATCGCTTTAAGGGAGCAAGATAAAAGAGTGAAAACAAAGAGGAGAACCTTTACTTGAGCTGGAAACTGCCGAAGGAACAGAGAATTCCCTTTAAATATTTTTGATGATTTGGTTTCTATTTCGGTTGGGTTGTTCTTTAAAAAACTGGGTTGCTTCAAGATTTGGATTATGGCACAATATAAGTTGGAGTACTCAACTCAAACCGGTTTGGTTTAAAACCAGTTTATATCTCTAAAGATTCTGTTGTATCTCGCGGCAATACTCGCTCTCTCTTAGCTGAGCATTAGCTCGTAATATGCTGCCCCTCTCTAGTTTTTAGACAGCCCACTTTAAAGCACTTTTCAAGCAGTTTCAGACCAGTGTGCCGCCTTGGAAGTCAGAGCCGCTTTTGCAACTTGGCGCACAAATTATTTTCACAAGTTTAACTTGGCTCTGTGTGTATTTTCATAAGAAACAAACAAGAACTTTAGCTGCAGTGAAATTAGACGCGACAAGGATGGGGGCCAACACGAGGCGCAGGCTGTGGATCAAGCAAAAATGGAGGCTAACAAACACCTGCAGTCATAGACATTGGGGGTCCGAGGTGTAGGTTCCAAAACAAAAACAACAGCGACGACTGCCTTTTGCTTGCCTCGCTGCACCTGAAGACGCTGCAGCTGCCAAGGACTCTAAGCAGGACGGCAAGCGAGATCCTGGGCGCAGTTTCGACGAGCAGCATGTGGGTGCATTGAAATAGTTCAACTACTTTTCCACAATAGCGAAAAATGCACAGCTCTTAACTCTGAGCTACACAGTAAAAAATATAGACTAACTTGCGCAAATAAATTTTAATATTTTACTATATATAATGCAGCTTATAATTCAGATAAATGGCTGAAATACTAGTTAAATTATTATTATTTATTATTTATTATATTATCATCCCGCAATTTTGTATATATCAAAATTAATTATTAAAACATTTCGTGGAATTGATTGCTTTTAAAAAACACTTAACTTAAAATTGTTCACGTGGAACCTGCAACTAGCTCGAATATTATTTTTATAAACAACAATATGGTTTGGGGCCACAATTTTTTGTGCTGTGTACGTCTGTTGGGGTCCGTAAGTTGAGAAAGATTTCAATGTAAATTGGCTGCCTTTGGGCAAACGCTGCACCACGGGAATGTGTCAGCGGCTTAGAGAAATGGCGGCCAGGCTAGACCAGAGACCGTCCCAGACATATGGACTTGGACATGGGCAGAAGCAGAAGCAGGCGCTGCTTTGGCACTGGGACTAGAAGCTGCCACTTCGACTTCGGAAAGTAGCATGCTCAGTGGAAAAAAGTAAGTAAAAGAAAAACTTGCATTGGGAAAACTTTGCTGGCGCTCAGGCGTAAATTTATTTGCACATTTCTCGAGCAACCCAAATTAGTTAAGAAGCCTTCAAGTTTACCAGAGGTGTTGACTACCAGCTAGTTAAGGCATTAAATAATAAACACAAGTTATAGCCAAAAGAATTCAACGAGTCAGGTCAAGTGGAAATTGAATGCGCAACAGAAATGGCCAAAGGCAACAACTACTCGATCAAAAAGTTCTTACTTAAATAAAGAGGAAGCCTAAAGTTAGAATAGCAAACTGATGTTGATGTTTGATGTTTTAAGCAATGAGGAACAGCTTATAGCATAAGAGACAGGCGCTGTTCATTCTTTAATTCTTCTTTGTGTGTTATTCGTGATCGTTTCACTGGCAGCGCTGCTTAGCTGAGTATTATAATTTGAAAACATTCTTTTTTTATACACATATTATCCTGTATTATTATCATTTCTAAAGTAAATTCTCTTGAGAGCATTACAGCTGTTTTATTCAATTTATGCCTCATTCATAAATGTTTTACTGGCAGATATGTTACCATATATAATCGTCTTTTACAGTTTTGATTATATCTAGCAATATATCTTTCGCGAGCATTTGTATTTTGTATTGTGTGTAGACCTATGCACTCTTTACTTTGAAAACTAAAAGCTATAAACAGTTTTAGCAACTTTTGTGTAACAAAACATAACTGTCCAAAACGGCAGAACATGTGTATTCGCAATATGTCTGACATGTCTAAAAACAGAGTAGAACAAAATAGAACAGCTATGAACTTAGAACATAAGCAGACAAAACATGGCTGTGTATCATAATACATACTTTTTTCTCATACAATATTATGCACTTACGACACAAGTTGGACATTTTACAAAGGTCGAGGCTGTTGCCAACCAAGGGTTGATTCTTATGCCCTATACCCATTGAAAATTGGCTAAACAAAAGAGAGTAGATTAGAGTAGAGTCGTGTCTTGTTCCGCAATCGCATACACAATTAAAAAGAATATTTCACTTTGTTATGTATATGGAGGGGTATATTGCCGATAATTAGAGTATACTCATATGTGAATATATTCCTTGAATCCTACAAATTTCTTAACGATCGTAAAATAAACAAAGGAGTTGTTTTGGAATGCATTTTGCATTGTGTGAACATATAGCCTTAAAAGAAATGGCATACCCGCTGACTTCTTTGTATTAAAAGGTATTTGAAAATTTTTATTTAACTGCACTACGGTCGAGGGTATTTTCTAGTCGGGTTTGCTTGAGGTTGGGGCTAGCTGTGCAATGCCCTCACACACACTATACTCATTTGACACCAGCTGGTTGTCTGTCCCGGCGCCGGCAGCTGTCGACATCTTAACATTCAAAAGCCAACAATGACAACGGCGAAGGCGACTCTGAGAGCTGTTCAATGTCAGGGCGCTGCCGGAATTAGCAAAATGCAGCTACTTGCACGCAATTTGTTTGCTAGAGAGTCATATAAAAAAAAAGAATAGAAAGAAAGACAAGAGAGAGAGGGGAGAAACGCAGTGCAAATGGCAAAAGAAAGCTGGAAAATGCGAGAAAGAAAGGCGAAAAGTGCGTGGCAAGTGCATGGGCGTTGGCTGAGCAACAGCCTGAAAGTATGCAGCAGAAGCTAAAGAGCGAGCATAAAGAGAAAAAAAAACAGAAGTCGACAACGACGACGATTCGCATTGACCATTTGCCAAGTCAACTGGCAGCCGGTGGCGTATGAGTGATTTTTTGTTCTGCTCACTCTATACACTTGTTGTTGTCCATGCTATGACTATTACGTCCTCTTTGCAACGCAGCGGAGCGAAATGTATATGTTCTACAATTAAATTATATTGCATGTGACTTCTCACACTTAATTATATATACAAATTTTTTATATAAACAAATATTTACATATTTTCATTCACCTAAAAGTATGAAGTGAATATTTTCGATATGTAAAATATAAAGATTTACAAGATATGTTTTTAGGGATATAGAACGTATTTAATAAATATATATAATAAAATATAAAAACTCTTAGGCAAGTGCCTGACTCTCATAGAGCATTAAATATTCGTACTGCTCAGGTTTGTTTTATGGCCAATTTTTGTCATTCAGTGATATTTTCAAATGTCTGCTTTCTATATATAAATATACATACATAAATACATACATATATGTTATTTTACTTTCATTTCGTTTCTTAGCAATATATTTTCCGTTTGAGTGCACGTGCCAAATGCCGAGGCAATAACTTGTATAAGAAATTTATATTAGCTTTTTGTAAGAGATTAGTTAAATATTTGCTCCTTTAACATAGCAACTTATCAGCCCCTCTTACGTAATAACTAGCAAAAGCAGTCACTAAAAAGCAATGCCAACTTATTGGACACGACTATGACTGGGACTGAGACTGGGACTGGGACTGAGTGAACTGCGATTGCGAGTCTGATGGTGACTGCAGCTGGTAAGCAACTGGCAAGTAGACTGACATCAAGTGAGCGGACCTCAACTGCACACCTGCCTACCACCTGCCCCCCGCCCGTGCTGTCTGCCATGTCCGTTGGGCATTTAACCAGCTACTAGCGCAACGACGGCTGCGGACTCTGGAGCACATGTCTAGAGAGGCTCTTTGGAGCTGCTCGACGACTCCGGCCGTGACACATTCACAGTTGATGTGGTTTACTTTAAGGATTATTAACGCATTTGCTGCGGCTGCGGCTGTGCAATCCTCGAATGCTTTTATGCTTTTGCTAGCAAAAAGATGGTTATCTAGTTTTTGCTTGTTTTTTTTTTTTGTTGTGTTTGCTTTAAGTCTGGACAACTTGCGTTGTGGTTTTTTCAGATTATGCAATGAAAATAAGTTTCTCATGTTTTTCTTCTGCGCTTCCTTTTGACCAAGGTGCACAGAGGATGTCCTGAAAGGCCGTGTGATGTCTCACTTTGGGATTGTCATACATTTTTAAGTTCAGCATTTATTATTTTATTTGCGCCATACTCTATTCTCTCTTAATCAGTTTATCCCATATTACTATCCTTTAATTACAAAAATGTGCTCTATAATAAGTCTATACTCCCTTAATATGTTATATTAGAATTGGGCTTACATCAATCTCCTATACAATGTTAGTTCTATAGCATTTTACCCCCTTTTAGCTTTGCCTTTGCAAAGTATTTGAATTGCAGTCGATGGGAATGTAATTAACGTAATGAATTTCAAATTTGACTTCTAAATTAGACAAAACTTACATTGAATACATATTATGGCTACTTCAGCTTATATGAGCAATATCAGCAATAAAACAATTTTAAACCAATATTAAATTGTTTTGAAATCATTTTGTAATATTCATATTTAACTAGCTATTTGAACAATAATTTGCATAGTTTCTATAGCTGGCTATTTTATTCCCCATATTCCTAGGTGCATATTACAAATATGCTACTGTTCAATTCACATAATAAACATGGCCCAAGCCAATTAAATTTCGATATGCCAACAGTTTCTGGCTGATTGCCGACTCAGTGGGCCATGATGGGCACTTAAATGCCCGTACACAGCCACGCCCATCCACAAACACACACACCAACACACACACAGGCATTTAAAAATCCACAGCAAGCACATCAAAATTGACAATGTACATATGTATGGGTGCGGATGGGAAGCTTTATTCCCGTGGGAGACGGCCAGTTCGAGCGAATGCTTTTAGTGTGAAGACATTTGCTAGGCGGCAGCCGCTGCCCTTTTCACATGCTTCTATTTAAGAAATGCAGGCGACCAGCTAGAAAAGCTTTGCAATACACGCTCAATACAGACAGAGAGGGAGAGAGGGAGGGAGAGAGATAGAGACACACACACGCACACATGGAATCCTTTTTACACCGAACACAAACCTCGCACAATGTCAACGTCAAAGTGCAAGTGGCATTATAGCAAAGGAGGCAGCAACAACAACAACAACAACAACAAGGATGATGACGAGCAGCCAAGCAGCAGAGGGTCAGAGAAAGGCAGAGAAGAGAGAGGCAGAGACACGGAATGACAGCCAACAAGCGGCTGAGAGAATGAGTGAGAAATGGTCCAAAAAAACGAACTTTGAATATTTTTGGCAATTATGTAACGACTGGATAATACTCTGTTGCCAATCAAAAGATAGCAAACGATCGCTCAAACGATGCCGGGTAACAATCTTCAGACTAAGTACTCCAATTTATTAAATGTATCTCCAAAACTGTTTCTTATAAGCTGGACACAAATTGTGTTTTCTGAATCTGAACTTATTCAAATCAAATTACTTGCAATGGAATGTCTTATGCATATTCATTTTAAATTTTATATATAATAATATTATATATAGTTAAATATTAAAAAATTCCGGATTATTCCAAAATTCGCAACAAATTTTTAATCGATGTGTGGCAGCTATATACCCTTTCCGAACTTGCATAAAAACTGCAAAACTGTTTGCCATTAAATGCAATTTTAAAGTCAATTTAAACTTCGAACTTAACGCAAATAAAGCCTGTCACCGACAGCCAGGACAGCGTACAGCGGAGTACTCCGTCTCGCTCTACCTCTCTTCCTCTCACGCTCCCTCTCTCAGTCACAAACTATGAGCAAGTGCTGCAGGGAAGGAAAGGAAGGGGGGTTGCTTTTGCTAAACTATAACGGGCGTATTGACAGCGCGCCGAGAAATTGAATTAGCGGCATTCGCCACGTTGGCCACCACATCAAAAATTACGCATACGTTGCGTGTGACAGGACAGGACAGGAGAGAAGGCAAGTACCGCACCAGCAGCGCAGCAACACCTGCAAATGACGCCTCAGTGGTATGGGTGAAGTGTGTGTGGGTGTAGGTGAAGGTGTGTGAATGTGTATGTGTAAGTGTATGGGTAGCTGCAGTTACCTTTATGTTTACAGGCAATTAGCATTTTAATGCCGCCAACAGACAAAAGCAGCTGCAGGTGCCGGAGCGCACGGCCATGATGATGATCATCATGTTTATAATAATAATCATGCTGATGATGATGATGATGTTGGAGCTGAATGGCATTGGCGGCGGGCGGACTGTGTGGCTTTAAGGGGGCCACGCACGAATCGTTTCGTTTTTCATTATTTCTCATGTTTGACATGACTGCAAATTGTTTGTGTGTGGCTCAAACCGACGACCCCAGGAGGACACACTGGCAAATGTAATACCAAGTAGTTGCAAGGAGCCACACGAGCAGCGTTCAAGCCTGGGATGTAGGCATAAACACATCTCAGAGTTTAAAAGAAACTGCATTTGCAGCTTTACAATTAAAATAGTACAGTAATATATGAAGGAAACAATCAATTCATCCGATTTTCCGCTCTAGAAGTGAATTCTCCAATATCGCTAAAGGTTTGAAAATTAAAATAGTGATAAGCAAACGATTTTCACTTATGGAATGAAACATTAAACATTGACGACTTTGACTGAACGAAGATGTTTATCAGTTTATCATTAATTATTAATATTTAATCCATAGGAATCGTAGGAATCACAAGAAAATTGTGTTATTTTACAAAATAATTATGTTTCTTAACCAAATAAAAAAAATAACATTGCCTAATTAGTTATTTAATCAAACACTAACATATTAAAATCAAATAAAAATTAAATAACTGCAAGGAAATCACTAGAAGCCTTCTTGAGGTCGAACCTTGAATAATACTGGTTTCCTTTCTTGTTTCAACTTCTTTCGGAATGGATTTGAACATTGCCAGCCAAGTGGAAAATAGATAGCTCAAATGTTGATTACTTGATTTATTACTTGATCTCGCACTGCAGCTTTTCGTTTATTATAAGATAAATTTTTTTTTATTTCGCTAATTATTGAAAGAAATGTTGTACAAAGTTAAAGCCCTCGAACCAGCTAAACAAATATTTATAAAATGGAATGGTCGCCAAAGCCAGCATTAAATAAATATAAAGATTAATATTTATTACTTTTGATATTATTTATTTATATTTTTAAGGCGAATTAAATAAAAGTTTTAATAATTTGCTAGCCGATTGCCTTGTTCTTATTGTATCTTATTGGCTGCCTGACATTCTGTGAGTTCATTCCTAGTATTTTTTGTTGTTGCTATTTTCAATGGTTAATTGTGCGGGTGTTTAAATAATATCACGTATACGCGCCGTTGACAATGCCCTGTTTATGGGTCAGCTTAATGTGTATCTCGCTCCGTCTGTCTCCCTCTCCCTCTCTCTGTCCGTTGGTTTGTCTACCGTGTTGACAAACAGATTTATAACGTGTAATATATAGATGGATTGGCCGGCACTAATTATTTGATTGGTCTCTCAGATTAAACGCACATTTACATAGATGTGCTATATAATGCATTGATAACGATAAACCCAATTTTCTACGGCCAACAAATTTCAAACAATGGGGCTGCATAATATCAAAGCTAATGGCAGAACAATTTAACAGCGCATCGATTTGATAATTCTCACATTGCCGGAAGTGAATTTGTACCATTTCGATCTTAAAGAAATTTCAAATGCACGTTGCTTCTAAATAACATATTTTTATATAAGGTATAAATTATTAATGATTTCACCATTGGAGGAAAAAGATCATGCCCTTTGAAGGGTTTATAAGTTTGTCACAAAATGCATACATCTGCAAGCTCAAAAGAAATATATATTCTTGATCAGTATCAACATCCTAGTCAATGTGGCTATGACCGCATGTCTTTATAAAACAAGTCCCTTAGTCTTAATGAAACTTGCAAAATATTCTATTTTTATGCAGACGTTTAATATGTCCGAGACGTTCGAATCGGCTCTTCATATTAATTAGTTGCAAAGAAATGATCAATGGTCAATTAGAATCTTGTATTAGCGACATTTTTGTTTTGCCAACTAAACTTGGCATTTACGAGCATTATTTGCACCACAAATATTTGCAAAAACCTATCCATATCGAACTTATATGTCATATAGATCACGTACAAAAAAGCGGCTGAAAAATGTTTGTATGAAAAAAATTTCCAAGTCTGTTTTTTTTTTTGTTTTTTATATAAGATTCCCAAATTCTGTATCTACCACAGGAAAGCTAGGGTCAGGCAGATAGCTTACTCATGATCCTCTCTAAGGATCGGGCCAAAAATATAAGCATTTACCCAAAAACTACACTGATAAACTGAGAAACTACACTGTGAACCATTGGATTTTTTTTGCCAACCGAGTTTACGATCGCAATAATAAACACTTTTTGTTTAAATAAACTTGTTAAACTTTTATTTTAACATCATAATACAATATTATTTTATTATTATTATGTATTATCCGCGATGCTGCTGTTGCACGCAATCAAATTGTGATTGGAGATTATTTAAGTCAATGACCAAATTTCCATTCCTTGCGTAGAAACCATCGTTGCAGGCGGCCTCGACGTAGAACACCAAATAGATGAGGACAACCACCACGTAAAGCAATGTATATAGTGTATATTCCATGTTGTTTATAGATTGAACAGTTAGCAAAGACTGAGCAGCAGGCAGCGTGTTACATTTATATATATATGTATAAAGCATACACTGTATGGCCCGTAAGCGACCATAATCGCATCGGGGAGATTCCCCGAATCAAGTTTGAAATTATAAACACAAAGATTAACACACACGCAATCAATATGAATCTCGGAGCTCTACCGTATATGTATATATATGTATAGATGTGTATATATATTTTAAATGCACGGAATATAAATATAGCTGCATATATGTAGAGGCATATGCACAAGTATTCTATTACAATTTCATCAATTATATTTATATTAATTGATTTAACCCCTAGAAATTATTGTCGCATACATTCATTGAGCTGCGCGCCAATTCCAGTTTTTTATGCAATTAAATATTGAACGTCACTTTAGTGTTCAGCATGTTGCAATAGCTTTTTTTAATATGTTTTAAGTTTTTCTTATATTTAACTTATGCAAATCCGTTGCTTGTTTGTTTTTTTAGCGAAGCAACTAGCAATATCTTAGTCTCCGAAATCGGCGACTGACATTCCACTGCCTGTTACATACAGAACTATTAGTTCTCTATTATTTATACCTTTCTTGATTTCATCTTAGTACATGATCAAAACTTGTCTTTGCTTCACTTGACACAAGCAAAAACCAGATTTATATTGCACGAATAACTCGATTGCAATTTTTCTGGGTATAACCCAATGAAAAAACAACAGCAATCAAACAACTTACTAGATAATAATTAATTCTTAGATGGCAAATAATAGTTTCATATTGTTTTGAAATATACAAGACTAATTAGTCACTACATTTACTACAAACTGTGAATTTCCGGTCAAGTTAAAAAGAACTCTGTTTAGAAAATGTAAATAAAAAAATGAATACCGATCAGACAGTTAATGCAAAAGTAATTAGTAAAAGACTTTTCCGGGTCTAAAAGGGTAGAGAAAAGGAAAAACAACCGCTTCATATTAATCTAAATTAGATAAATTAAAGTAAATTTAATTAGTTCCTTAACAATTGTCCACAAGTTAAAATCCAAATTTCAATTAGAAATCACAATTGAATATACGTTGTGCCTAAACATAATGAGATAAGTGTGTGTTGCGTGAGCAAAACAAATAACAATAAATCCAAAGCTACAGAAGCCGCCTCAGACAATGGCTGCGGGCCACACAGCTACAGACAGCCATACAAAAGGTCACTTAATCGACAAAAGAATATGTATAAAATAAAAAAGTAATATAAATAAATGGGATGGCAAAGTCGCATGCAAAAACAAAATGTGCGTGAGTGTGTGTGTGTATATTGTCTGCTTGGGTAAGTTGGTTGTTTTTGTTGCTCACTAAACTCTGGCCATTGCCACATTGCGTATACGTCCCGTTGGCCCATTGAAACTTTAGCTGACGCGTGCAAAAAAAAGTCGCAAGAAAAGCCAACTATATCCTACACGCCGAAGAGCAAATACCCTCTTGTTCTCTCATGTTTTCGATTGTTCATAAGACAGCCGTAAGGCTTAGTCATCCGATGACGAAAAGATTTTGCAAGTCGCGAGCTAACCAATATATCTTTAAAATTGGGAGACTAGTCTGGGATGTTGATACTGATCGATGAGGTACTTAATGCGTTACACAATTCGTCACAAAAGAATTCTACCCTCTGCAAGGGTATAAAAACGATAACGGCCAAAAAACTATGTTGAAGTCGCAATTTGCGTTGCCTTTTTTTAGCTTTTCCCCCAGCTTTTTCACCTAAATCGTCCCCAAAGCCTTTATTTGGTGCATCACGTCTGGCAAAGATTTAGATACGTTTTCGGGGGGCGTGGTCACATGTGCGGCACTTTTGCAGCTCGTTGAACTTCAAGAGTTGCGAGCGATTGAATGGCAAATGTTTGCCTTTGTGTGTATGAATCCTCATGTGTGTGTTAATAAGTGTGTGTGTGTGTGTGTGTGTGTGGGCGCACCTCGGCGATTTTCATAAATGTTTCAAAAATTTGGTGGTTAATCTTCTATTTGTTGTGCACAGACCAACAACAACAATAACAAAAAAAAGTGTCGTCGGCTTTGGTGCCAGTTTGAACTTATTCATATGCACTACTTTTGCAAGGGGACTTCGGTTAATTTAGTATTTTATGTGGGTCCAAGTAAGACTCAAGGTAACAAAACTTTAGAGTAAAAAAGAGCATAGATTGCTGAGTATTTAAACATACAATTATGTCGATTCAACTCTAAGCTTCACGTTATGAATGTCTAGGGAAAAAGATTTTCACCGAAATGCGTGTAGCTTAAATTAAATCTAAGTAAATAAAAACTTGGCGTTCGTAATTTTTATAAAAACTGAATTTTTACCCTTCTGCTAATGTTTTTAACTATATTTAAAGTATGCTAAAATAAATTTTAAAAATTGTTTTAATCGTTATTTTAAGCTTGTTGAAAGTATGCTATGCTAAAGTAAATATTTAATAATATAATTTTAATCAACATTTAAGATGATGCTCGCAATATTATGTAGTATATAATTGGGCCTTAATCAAAAGTATGGGCGTGCAAGCTAATCAACCTAGCTTATAAAAAAATTCGGCTGCAAAAAATTAAGAGGCTAGCCTTAAGTTTTGAATCCGGAACATCCTTTTTAATTAGCTCAAATCCTTAAGTCACTGTTTTGTATCCTTGTAATTTTGTCATGAAATGTGTAATGCATATAAATGTGTAATGCTCCATATAGAAATAATATTATTATTATAATAATAACTAAAGATTGCTCTACAACATATATAAAGGTTATTTCATTGATGATAGCCGTTGTTTGTTATTATATAATATTATAATATTATAAGTAGAATTAATACATTATAATATAATATGCAATTGTTTAAGTCGTGTATGTATAAAGAGATCTGCAAGTTGATTTCACGAATAATGTAATTACGAGAATTGTTATATCCTATCTACGTTATATAGAGATTGTGTTCAGAATATCTGAGAGTCAGGCTTGTGGACTATGAATTTGTTTGTTTGTGCATGTTGTTTGGCATTTTGCTGTTTTTGATGTTACCGCTCTTGTTGTTGTTGTTGCTGTTGTTGTTGTTCATGTGGGTTGATTTTTAATTAATGGTGCTTCGTATGCGTTTTGCGTCAGGGCCAAAACTTCCGGACTGCAGGACAACAGGACAACACAGCAAGCGGCAGCTGCGCTCTCCCCCCATATGCGTATGCATGTGTGTGGATGTGTATAGCTGTGCGTGTGTGTTTGGATTGGCCATAAGGAGCGGAAGCAGCGGCAGAGGCGTCCGCCAAATAAACCCACAGCAACAACAACAAGAAGAAAAAAACCCAAAAAAATTAAATCGATATTTTGCGGAAATCATAAAAAATTATTTATGTATACCCACGCACATGAGCGAAACATGGACATGGGCTCTCGCCGAGGACATGAATACAATGCGGACATGCGGTATATAATATGGTATGTATATATCTATATTTACTGTGCATATAAAAGTTGCCCCTACGCCTTGATTATAACATTTAATTGTTTTCCACGCATTATTAATGATGACTGTACGTGTTGTTGTTGCTGTTGTTGTTTTGTCCAGCAGCAGCTCGGCTCAGGTTGTAAATAATTTTCGGCATTCTCTTAATGAAATGAAAATGCAAATGAAAATAGAAATGAATGCGAGCTGCCTTGGTGGCGAATATGAAAGAAAATGGACTCAAAAAAATAGAAAATTAGCAAAGAAATGGAATGTGTGGAAAATTAACTAACCATAAAAAAGCGCAACATGCAAGGCAGAGAGCAACGCAAGGGACCGCAAGAGTAGATACTTCACCAATCAATCACAAAAAAGAAAGAAAAATAAATAGCTGCCGTTTTTTAATAGCAAAGTGCTGTTGGCCCTTAGCAAATAATACCGTGGTCGAAAGACAGTCGAAATGCCAATGAAAACTGGATTAATTTCTAAACTGAGTAAATTTAAAGTTGTTCAAGTTTGAAAAATAAGAGCAAGATAATACAGTTCTCTTGAAATTTTCACGGTTTAGATGCAAATATTATGCGACCCGTATAATGTTATATAAATTCAGTATATTTCTCTTAAAATCGATAGATTTTGCCTAAATAGTCACCTTTCCTTAAATGTTTCTTATGTGTAGTAAGAGTCCACGCTAACGTTTAATGCTAATCCCAGAGCGATTTTTAGGTTGCCTTTTTCGATTAGCTTGCGCCACTGTGCAATCGCGACGCCTGCAGCAAATTATCCTGACAGTAAACGAAGTCTATTGATACGCTGGACGGACGCGCACACTGGAAAACCACAAAGAGCAGGGCAAAGACCACAACACTGCAGAGGTTCATCCCGCCTGAGACGCGAGTCTGGGCGAGTCAGCTAACCACTGTCAGCTGGCAACTGGCAGCGGCCAATGGGCAATGGGCAAATGGGTGGCGATTGGCGACACATAAAAGTAGCAGTAGCAGTAGCAGTGGCAGTAGCAGTAACAGTGGCAGTGGCAGTAACAGTGGTAGTAGCCGCAGCAGCTGCAGGCGCCATCAAAACTTGTCCTTGTGGCTGGCGCACTTTAATTTCAATTTGTCGGCCTCTCCCTAAGCTGACAACTGCTCAGCGCCTGAGATGTTCTGATACCCTGCACTCATTGCAAATGGATAAAAGCGAAATAGAAAGACGGCACGAAGCTACGATAGTCTGTAGAGCATAAAGACCTGGTACGACTTAACTGCGTTCATTTCTTTGTCGATCCCAGTGACTATGTTTAGACTATCCAATTTATGTAAAATATCGATATCTGCTTCTAGTTTCTTTAAATCCAAAAAATAACGATTTGCAACCTGTTATTTTTTAATATTATAAGAGCTATAGAGACAAAATTTTATCCCCAAAAAGTGGAAGAATGGAAGAAGACATTTTAAGTGGCATTCATTTCACATTCAATCTCTCAAAATGTCATAAGGCTCGGCTAAAGGTGTTCGAGTTCGGGTTTGAGGACAACAAGAAGTTATGCATAGAGTATCTTATAGTCGAGTACTCTCAACTCGAGTACTTTTACTTGTTTTTATTGTTGCTGTGGTAGGGGCTGTTTTTGGCTCACGGCAATTTATTGTTTTCCACTTTACGCCAGTGTCCCACTGAACGGCGCGTTCTTGTTATTATTTTGTGTGTGTGTTTTTTGTTGTGCGTGCTTGTGTGTGTGTGTGCGGTTCTTAAATTTCCGAGTGTTTGCCGTTTGTCGCGTGCGCTTTGAGCTATTGAGCCACTTGTCAATTGTGAGCACTTGCGATGGAGGTTTTGTCCACTTACCATTACGGCGTTACGCTTGAAGTCCATAAAGTTCTTCACTTCGGCCGCTAATTCACGCAGCAGGATAATGCCGTCCTTGCGCTTCACTTCGATGTCATTGTCCTTAAAGCGCTGCAAAAACAAAAGTGAAATAAAAATAAAAACAATTGTCAGTAAACAATAAACTATGAAATTTATATTGTAGACCGCGCCCAACATTTGGGGTAGTCCCGCAGCTATTAAAAAAGGGGTTGAAGGGTTATAAAACTTTTTCATTTGCCGTTCCATTATAATGTCCACGGCATTAAATTCAAATTTACTGCTACTCAGCGATTCTTCGAGTGGTTATTAAACTGATTTTAATGCATCTTTATTAATTTAATAAGATTTTCATTGGCCAATTATTTCAATTAGTTGAGCGTTAAATTGCGCACGCAAATCGCTGGAATTACCAGCCGCGCCCTGAGGCACTTCAAATTCGTCTGAATTACCACCAAATTCGAAGTTAACCAGCGATTTTAGCTCAGAGGAATTTTAATTCTTCAGAATTAAATTGCCAACAATAATTGGAAAACCAGCTCAAGGAAAAATATAAACAATTTAACAGTAATTATATAAAAGTGTTAGAATAACAACTTTTATATAACTGAATTCATTATTTATCTCAAGTAAATTTCCGTAAACGTTACTTAGATTTATGAGAATCGCAAAGAAAGGTAATATTTTAGGAGGTATAAGAGAAAGAACAAAGAAGAACAAAGAGAGTGAGAGCGATAGTGTGTGACACAAATTCAAAGACATATCAGATATTACGTAAGACGAGTAAGCGTATACTACAAGAAAAACTATTTAAATCTTGAGGTTACTTTAGGCCAATATATAGCATAGAATATTGATGTCTTTTTAAGAAAAAGCCCCATAGGCTGATCAACAAGAATATACTAGTTTTATCTTCTTATTATTATCAAGGCTCTAAAAGTTGTACAATATATGAAAATATTATTATAGTTAATGTTATTTTATTTAAAATTTAAGCCTAGGTTTCTGGATGTGGAAATTCGACTCAAGCATAATGGCGGCCTTTATTCTTCCCCATTTGTCTAATAATTTTTTTACACATTTTCAATCATTAACCAAGCAGAGTTCACTGACTTATTGCTTATCGTCTTAAGGACTGCCAAGTTTTTATTCTGGCCAAAACGCAAAAGTCAAAGTCATCGTGTACTATTTGCCCACATTCGACAGAAATGGATGAAACGCGTCTTCTGTCAAATGCAGCGGACATAATTTGGGCGTTTTAAATCCCCATGTGGAATTTATAATGCTCTAAAAGACACACACCCACTCACGAACGAGCGCAGTGATTGCTACATGTATTTGTGCCACTTTCTTTTTAGCTGCAATTCACACACACACACACATAACACACACATAGCCGACTGTGTTGGTGTATATGTATGACATTTTCTTTAGCGAACTAATGAATGCCTCAAAGAGTTTTCCCATGCAGTTTTAGTTTTGTGGCAGCGCAAGCTGCATTTTGGCTCGAACCGCAAATGTTTGCAGTGTCTCTATGTGTGTGTTGGTGTTGGTGTATGTGTGTGTGTGTGTGTGTGTGTCCACACAAAAAGCAGCTTCTACTAGCTTCTTTGAAGGCGTGTGTCTCAGTCCCTGCTGCTGGCACTGAATCAGTTAAGAAAAGTTTTCTAATTAATTCGCTGGGGACATGTACAGACACACACACACACACAGCCAAAGACATACACATACACGCCCACACAAGGCCACACCCACAGACACACAGAGACTAGAAATATGCTGCCAGGACGTTGATGATTACAAATGCCGACGAAAATATAATTTAACTGACAGTTTCTCGTTTTTGCCATGCGACAATTGTTAAACGGCGCCAAGTGGGCCGCCAAGCCACGCCCATACGCAGCTAATTGGTTTGCCCATTTTTGGGAATGCATGAAAAGTCATAAAATGCATTTGCAGGCCCACAGGCAGCAGGCGGCTACGTAATTTACAGCCCGCGCCTGAAAGTATGCTAGACTTTGTCTTTTCTTTCTCGGAAAATGGCATAAAACATGGGAAAAAAGGCGAGGAGAAACTCATCAAATCTCTTATAAAAATACCATTTTGCCCGGCGCCTTCGAACATTAAAACAAATGACAACACGTTCAATGGAAAGATGATTATGTTTCGGAATGAGATGTGTCTGTGTGTGTTTGTGTGTGTGTGTGTGTGTGTGCAGGGGGGGCCATCAAATCAAAAGCAAAGCAAAATGTGTCAGCCATTAACATGGCCACTAAATGCGTGTCTCGTAGCAGCCAGATTCATGTGTATGTTGGTTGTATGTGTGTGTGTGTGTATGTGTGTGTGGGAAAAGTTGGCTAGAAAATGCTAAGGAAAATGACGCCAAAGTTGAAAGCGAAAAAGAGAGAGAGAGAGAGCGCACGGGGCAACTGTCTGCTGTTCAACGGCATGTGAAATTTAATTAGACACATTAAGCAGCCAAGTGATTTTTAAGAGGGAAGCATCTACCATACAAAATTTATATATAGATGCAGACGAAAGTCGATGGCATGAAAAGTCGAAAATTATCTTCATCTCTACATAATTTGGCATGTGAGAATTAAAACTTAATAAGGCACATGCGAAATTTTTAGCTGCATTAAAAATCTGTTTTGTTCTGAAGTTATAAGAATAACTTACTATTGTATACTCTCCGTAGGGGAAAGGAGAGGCTTTCCCATTGTAAAAATTTTCACTTTGGGAAAAACAACTGCCCCTTTGTAAGACTTCTGATAGCTGGAAGTAGCATTAGTGTACTAAGCGGATAACATTTTATTGACTGAATAGCGCAGAATAATCTTTAATACGTTTAAAGACTTTTCCACATACAGCTAACAAAATTGATTTGAAATTATGCTAGAATTCGCAAGAAAGTTTAATCTGAACGGTTATGAAATAAAGCTGATTCTGTAGGTCAGCATTATCTATTGATAACACAAGATGGCAACACTGTCCGTAAAGTCCGGCGTCCAAAAACACAAGTTGAAATAAGTTACTTAAAAAGATTATGTTCAAATAAAGTATTTTAAAGGCAAAAATGTCAGTTTCAAATTAAATCATTTAAATTGTTTCAATTTAGTTTTTTCTCGATCCGCAAACAATCTCTCTTATTTTGGACCATTCCCTTTAATTTGTGTGTTACTCTGTGTAACCGTCTACTTTTATCTTCTATGCCAAATTTTATCGATATATGTATGTCTATTGCTGTAATATATTTAACATTTTGATTGGATAATTTAAATTCTAATCCTTTACGTTAACCTTCTGCAACTTTGCAAAGCGAATAAACTACATGGTATTGCAAGGAATGTTAAAATGTCAATATACATTCGAAATCATTTATACAAAAATAAATAATATTACTACCTTTTTTTCGTTTCATGATCTCAATTAACCTGAAATATATATTTGCCAAAACAATACAAACAACAACTTGTTAATAAACTGATGCGCAAGTGAAAATGTTTAAAAAATAAAATCCAAATATTCGCACATCTTACAAATCACAATTCTCAATTGTTTGTAGATCCAGGTAAATGAGCATGCACCGAAATTTCTGCTTACTAATGATAAACAATTGTCTTAAAAATGTATCTATATAAATATTCACTTCGTGTTTCGCAACTAATAGACTTAGAGATACCCTCAACTAGGCCTCTAATGTCGACGTTGGTATTTTCTTTCATGTAAGATAACTGGAATAACTGCTTAATTAACAAAAAATAAAAACAATTATAGAAAATTTAAATATAAATTTTATCAGTGTGTGGTAAGGCAAATCTTAAATTTCGATGCGTTTTTCTGCTCGACAAGGGTCTGCACAAAACTAATATACCCTTTTACCCATTTCACTGAGTACATTTTTTTGATTTTTTAATATAAAAAGGCAGGCATATTGAAAGATTTAAATGAGTATAGCAAAAATGTTCGGGCAATACGTGTGTCTTCTGCAGTTCTTTGGATTAGTCTCGATATGTTTGTCATATAAATTGCATCCCGTTATAACGCCTGGTAAGTTTTTCAAAGGGAATACCTTGATCCTTTTTATTGAAGCATATTTCATATAGATATACCATCGAACACGAACCTTACCACGGCTCCATTCGTTAGGATCGCTTATGGATTTTACTTTTTCGAGGTGAACAAACTGAAAAACTGGTTCGATGCTTACGAAACGTGTCGTTGCATGGACGCTGAGTTGATATCAATCGAAACGATCGACGAATGGTATGAAATTAATCGATATATACGTGCAATGAATATCGAACATTTATATTGGACTTCGGGCACGGATCTGGCCAAAGAAGGCGCGCACATTTGGTTTGCAAACGGACAACCCATAAATATAGATATCTGGGCCAAAGGACAGCCCGACAATGCAGGCAAATCAGAGCACTGTCACGAATTGGGATGGAAAACAAATCATACGAGCGGGTTAAACGATCGCCCATGTACTTTTTCCAGTCGCTACATTTGCGAAGCACGACAACCAATAACTGCCTCATTTGTTATTTGGTAATGATTGGACTATTAAGATAGTTTTTAAACTCTTAAAGAGTGTACTGAATGTGTAACCCATATATTAATTATATATATTATAGATCAGATTTAACAGCCGAGATGAATTAGCCATGTCTATCTGTCCGTTCTATGTCTGCTTCTATGCGAACTATTCTGGCAGTTTTAAAGGCAGTACATATGATCCGGCCGGATCAGACCGCTATATCATATAGCTGCCATAGGAACGATCGATTATCAAATTATCTTACCCAATCATGGCATTAAATATTTAAAATATGCTGCTTATATGTGTGTCAAGTCTTAATAAGGTCGCACTACTATATTATATAGCTCTTTAGGAATAATCGGTTGGTAAATGAGTTTTTGTATGGCAAGCAATTCGTTTTCCAAGATAATTTCACCAAACTCAGCTTGTACGAGCTTCACTATTCTCACATATCTGCAAAACCGTAAGACAAATGTAAACAAGGATATAAAATCATATCCTTAGAATATATTTTTAATTTTTTTGAATGCATATGTAAAACATATTTGAGAATCCAGCAATATTTATCCGTTTACTTGGCTTACAATTTTCGCAAAATGGAAGGATCGGTCAAAATTTGATCTAATCATTTATTTGCTGTTAAGATGGAAATGTATAGAGTATAACTACTTTTAGTGTTCTGTGAAAGCCAAATAATAATATTTTTGTTGTCTTATCATAATTGTTTACCATAAATTTAACAGCTAAATAGAAATCTAGAAATCAGCAACAATCCATATTATTTTACAATATTTAAAAGCGTAATTTAAACAGTTGGATAACAGCAAAGCTTTAAGACTTGACATTTCCACTTGACTGCTTAAGATATTTATTAATGCCGCAACTTGCGGCTACCAATATATTTATATATATATATAAATATCTATATATAGCACAGGAGCAGCTTTTTTATTATGTGCCGCTGATTGAAAATGATTTATAGCAACTCAAAATATCAAAACTATTAGCAACGTCTCAAGAAATCTCAAAAGCGATAATGGCCAATGTGGGGGAGAGCTGAGCACAACAAATAAAAAACAGGAGAAAGAAAAATGTATTGAAAATTAAAAGCATGTCAAACAAGGAAACCGCAGCAGGAATTGGTTGGGAAAAATAAGAAAAGCTAACAGCAAGATGGTCTCGCCGATGGCCACGCCCACAAAGCCACCAATCTCCCCGCACAGCTTGCAACATTTTATAAAGCAATTTCTCCCGGCAGCAACATCGAAATGCAATGCACGCCTGAAGGACATACCCGAGCAGCTGCATGTGTGTGTGTGTGTGTGCCAGTAAAAAAAAAACATAAAATAAAAAATCTATATACAATATGTATACAATTTAAGGCGTGCACAGGGGGTGTGGCTGCAACAGCACGCGCAGCAGCAGCAGCAGCAGCAGCAGCAGCCATAGAAAGTTTTTCATTTTGCGGTTGACTCTGGAATTTGAAAATGTTGCGCAAGAAGTCGCCCCGAAGGCTCAAACCCAATCCCGCAATCCTCCTGCTCGCTGGCTGGCTGGCTGCATGCGTGTGCAGTTGGCAGCAGCAGCATCAACTTTAAGTAGAGCAAGGACAATGGGAAAGGTGCACCTGCTCCTGGCTCCACAACAGCTATGACTGACATTCCTGAGCAGCACTGAGCTACTCCTGCCTCGCTCGCTGGCTGACTCCTGACTCCTGGCAGCTGCTGCTTAAATTCCAGCACAAGTTAAGCAGCTTACGCATGCAGCTCACCTGGCAGCTCACCTGGTTGCTCACCTGCCTGCTCAACCCATGCCTGCCTGATTGTGCGCTCTTGCCAAACTGTTGCCAGTGAAAAGCCAAGTCAAGGACTCAGTTTTCAAGTACCAACTGGCTCGCTTTGCAATGCGCTAATTAGATTTTAATGAAGATGTCGTCTGCTATGCAATCTCCCCTTCCCTTCTCTCCTCTCTTAACTGCCCCCTTCCCACCCCCCCTCCGACCATCTTCTTTGCTCCTTGTCTGGCAACATTGTTGAGCATCAACGCGCATGTTTCCATGTGCATTGAAGCGCAGCTTCCTTTACACGTTCCTTTACTTTCCATTCCTTTCCATTATATTTGTAATTTTTTATATAATACCTCGGCACTTATTCGAGTTTTTAGTTTTTCCCTGACGCAATTTAATTTTGTTTTTATGTTGTTTTTGCCACAAAGTTTTAATTGGCAGGGTTTTTTGCCTCAGTTTTTAATTGGCTGCATGCTCAACTGGTAATTGCAACTTTAAGTTGTTGCACTTTTATTTAGTTTCCATTTTCTGAAATTCATATATGAATATTATGAAAGAAATCCTCGCGCAATGTTTGCAAAATTATTATTGGATATTCCAACATCCCACAAGTTCATATTAATTACATAATATTTAGACGATTAGTCCAGCTTGAATAGTCCAGCAAGAGTTAATCAAAAAATAATGATATTCCAATAAAATCCAAAAATTGTTGCTACTTGAACCACAAACCAGAAAAGAACATAGATTCTTAGTTTTTGATAAGAATTTGCCATTAACCTATCTAAATATACCTTATTAATCTATATTCTTTTCTGGTATGCCACGTAATACAAATTATATTCATTCAAAATATACAAACAAAATAAATTACGATAAAGATTATTATATCTCCTATCCCTAAAGGAAAAGTAACTACTAGCGAGATATTGACAACAACTTCCACCCCATGTTAAATGGAATTCTCATTTAGTTTTTCATGTTTTCCATGTGGAAATGCGTTTGCCGACAGATTTCTTGTGGGAAATCTAATATCCTTTTGGTGCCAACTATAGTCCCATTACACATTGATTAAATTAAATATTTAATTTGCTTTATATTTTCATTAGGGCCACCGAGCACACTATAGACAGGCACTTACCAATGGCCTTTAATAGCTACCCCCACCCCCACACCACCCGCCCCCTCACCAACACCGCCCCCTTCAAGCCATTGCACCCTTAACTGTTGGGCATTTACATTTGTTTGCCATATTCCCCTCGCTGTCGCTCCAGCCTCTGGCCGTAGTATGGCATGCTCGCAATTTTCGCCACCAAACGACAACAACAGACTTAAATATTTGCATAGACAAGCACTGACTACACTATACTATATATGTATATGCATGCACACATACATATCTTTATATATATATGTATGTTTGTGTTTACTATCGAGCTTGAGCCATGGCCTGATCCTGTGCCTCAACTTTAATGCATTCTCCAGCTCTCTGGACCACAAAGGGCAACTCAACTCAGAGAGTTGAGTTACCCATAGCCTAAGGGGTGGGGGGCTAACCCCCTCTTCTACACACCTCAACACCCCGGCGGAACCCCTCCCGACCACTGGCTCCATCATTTGCCTTGGCACGCCCCTCAAGTGCGTCCTCATCCTCATTGTTGTTGTCGTGGTAGTCATGCCTTGATTTACGATTGGTCTCTTTACAGCCCGCAACACTGTACGGCCGCACACACTTAGTTAGCCAAACACACATACATACACACACACGTACTCACACCCACTTGCACACTAACAACTCCAAAGCATGGCCACAACCATTCTTAGCCCCAACGCAACGCTTTTGGCCTTTAACAAGCGCTTTGTATTTGTCACCAAAAGCCTACACATGCAGCCAGCAGCTGCAGCATGGATGGGGAGTGGGGGCAGCTGTGCGGATTGGGGAAGGGGAGTTGGTAACTGGTAGCTGGTCGAGCTGATATCTGGCAGAGGGGCGCTGCAGGCACTCCAGCTGGAGTTAGCATTTGCCCAAACAAATGGCCAACAATCTGCATTTTGGGCTACACCCCAAAAATTATAATTGCATAGATACGCAAACATATACACACATATACACACACTCGCACAAAGACTGCACCACAAACACATTGGAAAATTTAAATTCTTGTTTGTATTTCAACAGCAAGAGACAATTGACTGGCAGATCACATGGTAAATGAAAAACTATACCTTGAATTAAATTTTTCATTTCCAAAAATTTTGCATTGAAATACAATGTAGAATTATTGAAAAAAAGTTAAATATAAGTATATTTTTTTATATTTTGATAATTGGGATTAAATGATATTGATTTATTAACATATAAAAAATATCAATAAATTAAGGAAAAGATTTGAGCAACAATTTAAAATTAGAAGGTACTGTAAAAATTAACAATAGTTTTAAAAAGTAATATAAAAGGAAGCCAAAGATGAAAACCCTTTATGTAAGAAGCAGAGTAAATCTAACAAACGCCGGGCTAAGTAAAAAAATGTCTTGGAAAACAAAAAAGTTTTTCAAGGAAAGACGAACCCATGTAAAGTTCCATAACAAAAGCTTAAATATCTACATCGAATCAACTTTAAATCCTGTTTCAACATACTTATTGCTATTGTCTCCTACTATGAGAAACTTATAATACCCCCAGGAACGGTGGAGTAGTACGGATCTATAATATAGATATCTTTAGGTGACATGATTCCAAGAACCTTGATTAGTATAAAACTGTGCGCGAATCGCCTCTTGTTCCAGTTCAGCCACTGATTAAGTCTTTCAAACGCGACCCATGCCCGACAACTCTTAACTAAATACTCGCACACACACACATACACGGACCCACCCGCAGGGCAATTGCAATCAAGTCAGCTTACAGTTAGTTTACTTTTACCTTCAATAAGCGGAGACTGAAAGACCAAATGCCAAGTACACAAAGGGGAGAATAATTTGCAAGCTACAGGCTAAGAAAGGCGAACTGTGGCAATAAGTGAACGGAAAAAAAAAACGTTTAAGGAAAAAAGAAAAATAAACGGGAAAATAGAACGAAAAATGACAGCACGCGCCGCTTTACCATTTTGCCAGTTAGCAGTTAAAAAGTTTTGTATTACGTGCAAAATGAGCGCACGCTTAAATTTATTTGCATGCGAATGCAGAGAAATGAGAGAAATGGCAGAAATGGAAGAAATAGGAGTTAGCCAAGCAGCAGCAGCAGGCGAAGGTTAAAGAAGCTTTGTTAAGAGCAGAGAAAAGAAATAAACAAGAAAATGCGAAATGGCATTTGTTTTGCAATTTTGACTTGTATTTTGACCCATATTTCATTGCATTCAGCGCGCGTCGAGATAAAGACGAAGTCCGCCAAAATGTTTACAAGCAGAAGATGCCGAGACGCAAGATGTGTCCTGATAATGATCCCAACAACAAGAATAGCAACAGCGACTTTATCATTGCCATCATCATCATCATCATTAGCAACACATCATCATTTGCCATCGATGTCTCGTCTCGTCTCGATTCGACTCATTTCACCGCCCCGCCCCGCCCTCCCACTCTATATATATATATGTATGTACATACCCGGCACATAACGTATACGCCACGTTGCCTGCCTGTCATTTTGGGCTACAGCACAAATGTGTAACACTTTGTGTGCTGTCATGCCAGCCCTTCGTCTATATGTGTGTGTGTGTGTGTGTTTGTTGTTTAGGCTGTTCCAGGGGTTACTATAACAAATCTATGTGGCTTGTAACGCAGCTGAGTAAATAGAATTCTAATGTCCTACCATTCAATGTGTGCACTCATGTCTGTTAATCTTTCAAATACAACTTCAACTAACTCTTTAAATTTCAATTGGAATTGTTGTCTTCAATTTATATTAAATAGTCTTAACTTTACAATAAATTGATGTCAAATATATTGATGTATTAAAACAAATTTTACATTATGTTATGGAAAATATAAAATTTTCCATTTTTTTCATAGAGTAAGGTAAAGTATTTATAAAGTATGCATTTTAAGATAAGTTAAACTAAACTTTATAAAATTAAATTTTATATATAAATTCTATATATAAAAAAATAGATATAATGATATATTCAAAATATTTAAAAAACTAAGAAAAATGTTATGTAATTTTCAATTTTCATGCTTTTTATTATATAACTTTTATATTGACTGGTAATATTATAAACTAAACACTTAGTGCAAACTAAGAGTAACTAAAACTTCGAGAGAAGACAGATCGAAAATTTCTTCCTGCTGCCTCTACTACTATATGTGAGTTAGGACTAAGTGTGTATGGGTTTGGGGTGCATCTGTCTGTCTGAACAACATATTTCATGGCTTAGGTAGATATTTTTTAGCTAGTCAGCGCAAAAAGTAACGAAAAATAAAATAAATGAATATGCGCCACGCACAGGCATCCAAAATACACACACACACATTCCCAACACACACACACACACACACACACACACACACACACACACACACACACACACACACACACACACACACACACACACACACACACACACACACACACACACACACACACACACACACACACACACACACACACACACACACACACACACACACACACACACACACACACACACACACACACACACACACACACACACACACACACACACACACACACACACACACACACACACACACACACACACACACACACACACACACACACACACACACACACACACACACACACACACACACACACACACGTACAACCTTATGCATCTGTTTCGCTCACACCGCAGCATTCTGTCAGCCATTTTTCGCCATGGTTTGCTGTCCTTTGCGGCACTCGCATAGCTGAACGTGTGCACTGCATTTGTTTTACATTTTATTATGCTACTTTAAAATGCCAAACAACAACTGACAACAATAACAATGACTTCACAAGGAAAATGGAAAATGGGACAACATTTTCAAGTTTCTTTTAATTCCTTATTTTGTGCTCAGCAAACTTTCTTATATAAAAAATTTGAAGGGCAACTGTCAAGAGATGACAAAAAAAAATTGAAAGAAGTAGAAACTGTTGTCCATAATTGAATCGAATTAATATTGTCGTAATGTCATGTCAATACTTTTCATTTTCGTTGTCACATTGAAAAGTTGAGAGAATATTTGGGTCAAAGCGCCTGTCAAATGGCTTAGGTCACTTTACCAAAAAGTTAGATAATTAAATTTGGCTTGCTTTTTATACAAAATTACAAGGATTTGTCTGAAATTACATACCTTTTTAATAAAATTTAATTATTTATGCATTTGTAGTGATAAAAAGTGCAAGCTGACAGCTTTGTCTCAAGAAACTCTTCTTAGCTGTATATAAAAAAATATATAAAATATATATAAAATACTATACTATATAAAATATTATATATATATTATATATATATTATATATCTTATATATATAAAATACTATATATACTTCAATTATATACACGATCCATTCAATAACTAACCCGATTTTCTTTATTTTTTAATTTATTTATTTTCCATAAATCTCAAGACGCCTATCAAATCCTTTATCAATGGTTTATCTTTTGAAAACCCAAAATTTTAAAAGCAAAAGTGCGTAGTTCCCCTTTTCTTATTTATTGTTCAGACATTTTCTAACGCACCCATGTCAGCATTTGCAATCCTTCGTTCATTTTGGGCATGCCAATAATTTTTAAGCACACAATTTATTTGCCCTGCCAAAGGAACGCGCTAATGTTGAACAAGGCGCGCGCACACAGACACACACATGCACAGTGTTATGACATTATGTTTATGAAGCGAACGTACACACAAGGCCAAATAACAATTCACACTCACGCACATGCACAGGCTATGTAAAAAAAACTTGCACGGCGTTCAACGTCGCGTATACTTGATATTTAATTCAATCTGGGCGTAGATTTTCATTTTTTGCCGCCTGCACAACGCGACGTGCTCTTTAAATTAACACAAACAAACATTGTCAGCAGCAATGGCAACGGCAACGCAGCCAACAACAACAGCAACAAAAACGAGTCACTTGACAATTACAGACTCAATGACAGTCACAGCCAGCAAATTTATTTGCATTTTAGCCCAGCCTCTGCTGCTATTGCCCTTTCAGTCTCTCAGTCTCTCCCCTTGTGCTCCCACTCTGCCCACACACACTTTTTGCTGAATATAACACCCTTTCAATGGGGCAATATTACGATTTAGTAAGAGTTTGTACGCAACATAAGGGAAGAGAATTTGTTGCCACTTAAATTTAAATTAAAATGAAATTAATATAAGCGAAATAAAAGGTCGAAAGTAAATATGTATGGCTTCATTAATTAAAACGGACTGAAAGGGTTAAGTTCTGAACACATATGCAAAAGGCTGAAGAGTATATATCGGCATGAAAAAATAGGGGATATAGCAGGATACACTAGACTTTTGCTTAATTTAATTTCATTTGATACTTAAATATGATACAAAGTATAGTCAATAAAAGAAAAAATAAAGTAAAAATTTTTTTATTAAAAAATTGTGAACAATTGCGTTACATTCACCTCTTTTGCAATTGAACACAGCTATGTTCTATATATAAATATTTATATACTGCTACAATAGTAAAATACGTTCTTACAAAAAATAATTCATTTTAAAGAGCTCAGCTAGCTAAATAAGCCTAGATTAAGCCTAGATTAAGTACCGGGGTAACAATGAAAACTAAAAAAACAAAGAATATATGCATGTTTGTATTTTTCAAAATAAAATAAACTAAAATAAAATAAACAAAAATAAAATAAACTAAATAAAGTACACATTTTGGCAACTAATGAGAGGTTTTATTTTGTATACCAGTTAATCGTTTTGAAAGTTAGATATAAACTTTGAGCTTATTTAAAAAATATTAAAAATTTCATCCGATCTAAAGCGTATTCAAACTTTTTAACTCATACCACAAGTTTTACTTCCAACATGTTTGTGTATGCATATATGTGGTGTGCGTGTGTACCATCCACCCACTCATACTCACATACACTCACACACACACGCACACACTCATGCGCGTCGTATAAAGAGAATCGTAATAAAGGCAGCCCACTAGCTCATGCACGTCTGATTAAACGCAAAAAATACGCGAGCAAGCGGCAGTCAACCAAAGCCAAACAGCCATGCTTATTAACACAGATACACACAGACACAGGGCATACACTACCAGCCATCCGCCCAGCCCTGTTAGGCTCGAGCCTCGCCTCAATTAGCCTTATTTGTGTTTAAATTGCATTAGAGCCGCGCCAGAACAACAAAAGCCACAACAACATCAACAACAAGAACAACAACAACAAAATAAAAGAAAATTGCACGAACAAAAATTGACGCATTTGAGGGTAAAGCCAGGCACTAAGCCGGCATCGTCTGCGTATTTATCGATAATTTCTTATCGCAGCCGCAGCTTAAACATATTTGTTTAACTAAGACCCAAATAAACCCCATCTCTCTCCCCCATCATACCCCTCGCCCACATCGAAAAGCAACCCGAAACAGCAATCGCAGCCATTTACAAATGTCAGCAGAGCTTTTAACCAATCTATATTCCAATGTTGACTTATAAATATATCCCATTGATATTTGTTTGGGCTTAGCCCCACCCAGACATATGTGACTGTATGCATATATGATAGAAATGTGTGTTAAGTATTTACTCACACTTTTGATTTCGTTCATTTTGGTAAATTGGCGACCAAACTCCCATAAATCAACGCCAAATTTAAGAGCCCAGTTGCGCACTCTGCAAAGAAGATGATACAAAAAAATAGTTCATTTAGTTGGATTAGTAAAATTAATTAATGGAATAATTAATTGCTTAAAGAATATTGTACGACGGATTTTTTAAATTCAATTTGCATATAATTCTATTTTATATATGTGTTTTAATAACATGTATAAAATTGTTTAATCGTATTCTAATGATCTTAAGTATGTAAGTATGTATGTAAGTATGCGATTTTATATGTGATAAAAAGACATTTGGCCTAGGTCGGAGAACCTATTGCAAACTCAAAGTTTAAAAACTATTCCTAAACCTAAAGAATATACCATTTTGTATTATATTTATTTTTTTAATATTTTTAAGTGCAGTATTTAGACATATACTGATATTACAAATAATTGGGTTTAATTTATATAAAAAAAAGACTATATATGATATATATAATAATAAATTATATTTTTCAACTAACATATATTACTGTTTACAGGCTGTTAAATATTTAATATTTTTCACAAATATTTATCTCTTTTGCTTCTTCGAATTATTCGAACTGACTTTCAAGATATAGTGTATATTTTCAACTCTTTCTCCTTCGCTCATTAACTCTCCCAAGGGTATAAAATTTGATCTATTTTTATAACCATAAATATTTTACTAGCAATACGGCTTGGCCGTATTAAGTTAACTTTTTATACCCTTGCCGAGGGTAGTATTGTTCTGTAGTCAGCTGTATCGTAGAGTATATTCAGTAAATATATGGTCAAAGGTCGAGATGCATACAAATTTATTATTTAAACTTCGTCTTAGCCATTGATGTATTTTTGCATAGATCTTAACTCTAATCAAGGAATTACAACTTTTCTCTTCTTAAAAATGTATTATTTATCCAGAAATACTGGAAATAAAAATATATAAAATAATATCTTTTTAAAATAAAATCTTTTTATAAAAAGTTTCTTTTATAAAGCAACAATACTTGCAATAATTTACGATAGTTAATAAATGTCGTAGCAATAGATTACACATCTGTCAAACGAGCCATCATTTAAATATGTCTCTGTAAGGGTATCAAAACTTCGGCAAGCCAATGAAGATGTTTTCTCTCTTTTTTTAGAGCTCGTTTTAACTCCACAAAATGAGCTGAAATACACTTCTGAGCCATTTAAGTTGTCTTTTCTTGTGACCAACTCTTTTTAACCTTATACTCCGCATCGGATTGGATTCGCTTTGCCTTGTCTGTCCTTCTCTCCACATTCTCTCTCTCTGTCTCCGTCTCTCCCTTTCTCTTTCTGTGACTATTTTACGCTCATTTCGACGCTGCATTGCTCATTAGCCGCGTTCGCCTGGTCGCCCGCATTTGCAATTTCTGACCATTATGGCCATTATCCAATTTCAATCACTTGTTCGCCACTTTATATTGCTTCATTGTTTACGCTTCATTCCCTTTTCCCATGCAACGCGCACAGTGGTGCCAACCAGGAATCAACGAACCGCCCCCCACTCGACGCGCCACAGTTCGAACAACTTTTGTCGCTGCTCTGACGCTGCCATAATACAATTTTCATATAATTTAAATCATTTTGGGCAACGTCGCTGGCCATAAAACTTTGTCTGCCTTTTGTGGGCTGATTGGGTGTTGCCCCCCCCCCCCCCCTTCCGGCCCGCCTACTGTCTCATTCCTGCTGCAGTTGGCTGGCTCTTCTGTGGCGTCGAGTGCATATAAACATGCGCTTATTTTGTATCTAGATAACAGCCAAAACGATGGCAACTGCCGTAGCTCGCTCTGCCCGGGCTCAACATAATCAACATTGCGTATACGCAGCGTTGTGTCGGATGCTGCTTTTACTCTGATACAGCTCCTCTTCGAGCTCTTATTATACAATTGCAGGGTATCTTATGAGTTTGTTAACAAAACTTGGACGGCTATATCATATAGCTGCCGTTGGACTAATCAGGAGAATATGTAGTCTCTTGGCATTTACTTCCCCTTCAATATGTTTCTGATATGTGAGCAATATGTTAACATTACCAGAATACGATATCATATAGCTTTCATTGGAACAATCGTTATTTAAAAATTACTAACTTTATAATATATCCAACACTTCAAAAAAAAAACTATGACAAATGGCTGCTATTTTAATTCTTTACTACTATATCTTATAGCTTCCTTAGAAACATTCAGTTATGATTGATAATGAAAGGCTTTAGTTTGTTTCCGAGATCAATCAAACTAAACAAACTTGCCAATTACATTTATTTTTAAGTTTTTATCGATCGAATAATAAAAAATTGCTTAATGAATAACCTTCTTCTAGCCTGCCCTATGGCTGTAAGGGTACTTATTATTCGGCAGCGTCTTGAATAATATTTTGCCTTCTTGCTGCTATTGATAATGCAGATAATGCCATAAAATTGTGCAAATATTTTTGGAAAGCACTAGGAAAGTATTTTGCATGCTCTTGGCTCCTGTTCTCCATTCTATTTTTTTTTTTTTTTGTTGTTGTCATTTTTATAAAATAATATTTCATTTTGGCTTTATCAACGACTCGACGGGCGCGGTGAGGTTTTCGTTTCGGGTGGGCTTGCAGGGTGTGTTTTTCTTTGATACTTATTCAATTTGCTGTTGCCGCTGCTGTTTCTTGTCTTTATCTTTATCTGCTGGCTACCGTTTGTTGTATGAGCTTTACTCTGAGTGTTGATTTTGTTTTGCTTTTGACTTTCGCGTTTAGATTATAAATGTTTGGCAAATGTTTTCACAGTGTCTGCGTGTGTGTGTGTAGTCCTTGTTGTTGTTATTCTAGCTGCTGTCCTGCTGTCCTATTATCCTGCCTACCCAGACTGCTGACTGTATCTGCAAGTCTACTTATATCTCTCTTGTCTCGAGCTTGTAATGAGTTTGCCTGGGCTCAACTGAGCTCAAGTTGGGTCTGTAATTCGTCCTGCTCCTCCCCTTGTTCTAATATCACCCTTAGACATTCTGCGTGCATATAAAAAATATTTGCACATACATATAAGTATATGTAAATAAAATATATGTACTTTATATAATCCAAGTATTTGCATACGCATAATGACCATATATGTATGTGCCACGTTTTATATGGGCACCAAATGCAAACGTTAATGAAATATTAAATGCAATATATGTTTGTCATTAAATCGATCTTAATTGATTTTTAATTGCTTCCCTATAAAGAGTTAAAAAGTGCCCTTAAATGTGAAATTTAAAACTGTTTCGAACCATTCAACTTTATATTAAAGCTTTAAATCTCTTAAGAATCCGATAAAGAATCTTGTCAAAAAGTATAATGCTGCAATTTAAAGTATATTTTTAGGTGCAAAAATTATATATATAATAATTTTACATTGAATTGATATATTTTATTTTTTTAACTAAATGCTGAACTGCTGAATTTTCTAAGATTTCCAGATATTATAGGTTCTGAGATCGTCGCATACGGACAGACAGACGGACAGGTTATAATAAAAAGCAAAATAGTTACAATTAACAACTATGCACATCCTATTTATAATTCCCTAAATAATATAAGTTCCCTCCAGGTAGGCTATTTTTTGTTTAAATGTTCCGAATTCTATTTGAAAAATTCTTTTTGCCTAGTATTGCGCATAAAGATAAGACATGTTCTAGAGATTGTTGTCTCTGAAAATGTTGAAAAAAAACTCATGTCGATTTCAATGATGCAAGCCGCAAACTGCAAACCCATTGACCTACTCTACCTGGACTGAATGGAACGGAACGGCGCATAAACTTGGCAAAAAGTGAAAACCTGACCCAAGGAAAGGTAGTTCGATGGCATTACGTGTATGCCACTTGAGCATGACATACGTGAGTCGTGCTCAAAAGGCAAAGACGCACAAGAAAATGCAAAACACCAACTGAGCTGGTGAGCAGGTGAGGCATCAGTGGAACTAACAGAAGATGTGGCTGTGGCTATGGCAGTGCCTGTACCTGATATGCTGTCATGTAGCCAACAAAAATTCGGGTAAGCCCCTCGGCCGGCTCCTCACGTAGTTTTAGCCATTGTCAAGTTTTGTCGTGCACAAACTGCCAAAATGTGCAAAACAAAATGCGCCTTTTTATTTCCAGGCCATGAGAGAGGAAAAAGTCTTTTGGTCTTTGGACCATATGCAGGCCAAGAGCCCAAAGATGACGTTGATGGCCTTTCATTGGTGCTTGCGGTCTTCATGTCGATGTTTTTTGTGGTTTCTTTCACTTTGATTTTATGCGTGTGTGTGTGTGTGTGAATGTGTGTGTCTTTGCCTTTTGTCTGTGCTACCTACGTGAGTTGCATTTACGTTTTTTAAATTTTATTCGGTTTTTTTTTTTTATAGTGAGTGCCACTCGCTGTGGCTTTGTTGAGCTCGTCTTAAGCTACAAAATGCTATAATCCAATGTTCACAGTATACGTAGATGTCACAAAAAAGCTACAAAGCTGCCAGAAACTTTGTGCAAAAGTTCGCTTTTCGCTCACGTAGACAATTAACACGGCGTATACTTGATAATCGAAAGTCAAAATACCAAGAAAGAAACATTACTAGAAAACTTTCTGAAACAAGACTTAAAGTTGCCCTTTATTTTTGCACATTCATTGCTTTACAAAAGAATCTGCATATGCCCTATTGAAAGGCTGTTTTTTCATCACAAATGAATTTACCACTTAAAAAGAACATTACACGAAATTTATCGCTTTTAGGGTTCTGTTGGCGTTTCTCAGTTAACCAGAGACGAATAGCATTACATTAAAATTAACATTATGCTTACAAATATTAACATGACCTTTCCTGCAACAGAGTCTGTTAAGTAACACATGGCTGAGAATGATATAATAAAAATTGCCACAATAGTCTAGGTTTGTTTAAGTTTTCCTTTGTTATTTGAGTAGTACGTATTCTGAACGAACTCCAATGTTTTCTATACACTTATTTTTTAATTACTTGCGCCTACAAGGAAATTTAATTTGATTTTAAACTGTTTTCCACAAATTCGTGTCATTATTATGTTATAATAATAAATAAATGTAATAATTAAAGATTTTAATATTGTTTTCCCTCAACCCTCTAAAGAGCAAGCAAGTTTTATAGATTCAAAGATACTTTTCAATGGTCTGCTTTTTGTTTTGCAGACAGTAAGGCATATGTTGAACCCTATAAAGTAAAGCTCACTTAACACTGAAGGTCAACAAATTAGACTTTATATGCAAATATTTGTTTAAAAGATATATAAACTTGCCAAGATCTTTTAAATATCAATTAGCTGGCACAGGAAAGCTCAGTTATATTACGTACATTATGCTGCTTCCTACATATATTAATAATTGTTATCAACATCGGAACACCATACCATTTATTGTTAAGCTTCATTAGACATATACAACATTTCTTGTTATATATATTTATCATAACGCTATTCAACTTTTCACTTCCCATAACATTCTCAACTCCCTTCCCATATATCTCGAAACTTTTCTGACATATTCATCTGTCAGATTTGCTGTCCGATTTTTCCACTGCTGCGTTTTATCTGCTTCAATTTTTTCAACAAGAGTTGAGTTATTCTCATTAACTTGTTGTTGTTGTTATATTAGTTGTTGTTGCATATATCTGCAAGTGGCACGAATGCTGCTAAAAACCATTTTGCATTTGAAGCTTTGACACGCGAAAACGCAGCACAGCAAATGTTGTCTGTATGCGTGTGTGTATGTCTTTGTGTGTGTGTGAGTGGGCGTGGCGGATCTAATTACAGCCCTGGCAGCTTAAGTGAATAAATAAAAATACAATAAAAGCGAGCAGAAAACATAGCCACTGGAAGCAAACAAACAGGCAGGCAAACAAGCGCTAACTACTTATGACAAATGACAGTGAAAGTGCATTAAGCGGTAGCTGCACCAACTGTGCGGGGAAGGGGTATCTGGAGGGGTTTGACGAGGTGAGCGGGATGAGTACGTTGCGTCTGTAGAGCAGTTTGCTGTTTTATTTTATTTTGCCGCCTTGTGCTGCAATTAAGTGGATTTTGAATTTGCATAGAACACGACAAGTTAATTTATAAATAGAGTGAAGCGGAGCATAAAACGCAGGCCACGCGAAAGAACGAGAGAGGGAGAGAGAGAGAGAGCAAGGGAGAGTTTCTGACAGGAAACATATATGTACGGTTAGGTTGAGCACAAACTTGTGTAAGCCATACGCCATGCAAGACTATGAAGAATATTTGAAAGAAGAAGTTTTCTACATGCTATGCGCTAATAATTCCCAAGTGGTTAAAGCAACAAACTACAGAAATTATTTGTCTTATATGGACGTCTTGAACTTACATCAATGCATAGAACTAGTATTGCAGAAAATATTAAACTAATTTTAATGCAGATTTTTATGGGCTTTTCAAACAACTTTTAATGTCGGATTTGTATTTTTAATAGACTTTGTTCTTTACAAAAAAGTCAATGAACCAGTAAGCCGCACTATTACTATTATGAATGGTATATTAACTATTGTATATTTTGATTTTTGTTGAAAATGGCTACTTTTATATTTTAATTTTTACCTCACAATCTTTAAAAATACACACATGCTTGATAATTATCAACATCTAGGGAAGCTCAAAGCTGAGTATTGTGAAGTAGACGCCTCCAATTAAGTCGACGAACTATGAGTACTCGTTTTTGATTGATTTTCCAAGTAAAACAATTAGTTACTCACTAAAAAATTGTTACACAAATCAAATGAAGATAAGTTCAACTATCTGCAAATGCGCTGCAGTTTATTTCGGCTGCGAGCTTAAAAACAAAGAAGTCTAGTATATTTTTATGCGATAAGTGATCTTCAAATTTTAAGTACATCATCGATAACTTTCTTTATTGTTACCTATAAAAGGGCTTCTAATAATAATGTTAGTCTTGTAAAAATGTTCGGGCATTCATTAGCTCTATTCTCATCCTGTCGGTAATCTTAAATTTTTTTTAAAAAAGTCTTACAAGGCATATTTATCATGCCTTATTATTCTTGACAACCACAGTGCCGCAAGCCGAATTCGCTATAATCCAAAATGGTAAATATTACTTTAAGACAAATACAGCAAAGAACTGGTTTGATGCCAATGAGGCTTGTCATCGTATGAGCGCCGAATTGGTCACATTTGAAACATTGGAGGAATGGAAGGCCGTTTTAAGGCCTTTAAAATCAAAACAGTTTTTCTTTAATTGCTTGGAACACTTAAGAAAACCAAAATTGCGAACTTGTTTCTTCTTTATGTTAATTTCGGAAAAAAATAATTAAGCACTTAAGCAATGTCGTTAAAATTAACATTTACCAAACATTAAATAACTGATAAACCTAAAAATCAAAATAGATAACATTTTTTTTTTCACTTTTTTATATAAGTATTTATTTATTTTGTATATGAAACAATAGTTTCTTGTAATATTTTGGATTAATTATAAACTTGTTATTCAATCTAAGAACTGCAGCTTTTCACATAAACTTTTCTTACACATGTTTCCTTCTTAAACTAGAATTTTTGCCTCTCAAACGAAGCTATTTGCACCAACTGTTTGAGGTAATTATCCTTAAGAACTGTACCAATCTTTTTATTGCTGAGACCAGTTAAAAATTTTAACCTTCTTACCCTACTTTTCAATCTTTTTGACCACGGCACGTGACCAGCTTCAAAATGTCAATGCAGCTGCTAACGAATCGCAGAAGTTTTAAGCAAAGCAATTGCACTAAAATCGGAAAAGCTGCAACTGAAAATGAGGCATATGAATCAGCACAACAACAACAGCTCGCAAGAGCAGTCAGCCGGAATGTGGCCAGGGCTAAGGATAAATCCATTGAAAGAATGAAGCAAAAGGAACCAGTTCTAGTACTGAGCGAGCATAAGCACGATTTGGGTCAGTTACATCAAAAGCAATGAGGAAGCCGCCCCAAAACAGGCTCAACTTTATCATCATCATCATCATCATTATGTGCCCCAAACATAACCGTCAAAGCTGTGCCCTCAAGGCGCCTCTTGTTGTTGTTTTTGTTGTTCTCGTAGCTGGCAGCAAAAGTTGAAATAAATTTAATTGAATTTCTGCAGTGACACACAAATGCAAACAACAAATAAAATGCCAAAAAAATAACACAAAAATACAGTAAGAAAGCCGAGGAAAAGTTTATGTTTCAAATTAATGAAATTAATTTTTACGCATGTGCCGCAAACTGTCGAAACCTACAGAATAAGAGAATAATGGCAGACACAAAGTCGAACACAAGTATCATACTTGAGGCATGATAAGGGCATGTGTACGCTAACAAACCCTATTGATATTTACATTATTTAGTGACAGTTAACAGTTATGTTCAGTTGATTGGCGCTATTGGAGCTAACAAAAGCAGTTCCTGCTGGCTGATAGCAGAGTCTATGCCTGCTAACATAAAATGTAATGGCACTGTTACAACTAACATATGTGGATCCTGCACTGAGAAAAAGGCTACTCCTTAACATTGTTATCGTGATCTAATACTAAGACTCAGTTTAGTTGATCAGAGTGCGAAAATTGTTTTTAACTGTTTCTACCATAAATACTATGAGCGAGCTTTAAGGAAGCTTCTTTAAAGTTTATACTGGTAGATCATAATCTGAACCAACGTTAACATTAAGAGTAAGATACATTGTTTCTATGTTTTTCAGGCTTATGTCAAGTTCAATTCGAAATGCACTCAGCGCTATGTTACTTGGCACCATTAGCCCTAAAAGTATGCTATACTTAAGTAATGATTTTCCAATTCAAAACTTAAGAGTAGGACTGATAAATCACTCTCTTAGTTAACTTTAAAAAGGACTAGTCAATGTGGCCAAGACCCACGAATGTTACGCGAAACTTCTATTATTAGGTTAAGAGCATTTCAAGGAAAATGAATGTTTGTCAAATTGCTAACGACACGGCGAGATAGCTATTAAGGCCTTAACAATAAAAGAAAGCAGAACGACAAAGTGAATGCTAAATCTAATTTCAATAAATAAAAGTGACATTAAACAAAGGAAAAAAAAAACACTTAGTGCCCAAGTTGCCTTGTCTGTCTGTCTAACATCCTTCCTGTCTTCCGGCCAAAATTCGTTCTGTTTTCTGTCTATCTGGGAGGGGGACCTGGACTGCAAATGGCAGTTGGTTTTGGGTTAATTAGCCAAGTGAACGTTGCGGTTACGTGACTGTCACACACTTACACACACACTTACACACACACACCAGCACACACTCGCACACCCACGCTAATTGCAAAATCCTATTATGTATCCATTAGATACTCACACAAGCGCCAAGCTACTCAGCAACACATGTGAACAGCACTCTATAGAGCACATTTAGCAAATATATAAAATTAAATTTTAAAAACCTTTCCAAAACTGTCATCTATATATATATATGTTTATATTTATGCATATATGTATGTATATATGAGAATCTTCACAATTCTAGCGCTCATTATTTTTATGCACAGTTTTAATGATGCTGCACAACTCCTTTTGACCCAATAAATTGGCATATTGTGTGTGGTAAACAAAGTAATAATCATAAATATAATGGGTTATAAATGAGATGAATGACAAAAGTTGCGACGCCATTCGTACGAATATATAGAAAAGTTCAATTTGATGCTTGTCATTAGACATTGGAAGGTCGTAAAGCGAGCTCATAAATAGCCAAGTCACGAAAGAATATTAAAACGAACACACATATTTATACATTTTGCAACACTCTTTTGCATATTTTAATCATTAATTTAAGCGACAAATGTGACTTTGGGTTATTTAAATTGCCAAATTAAAAGCCAGGCTAAGAATATTCCCAAAAATAATTCTCAAGATTTTTAATGTGTCCCGTTTAACATTACATATACATATAAAGCTCAACATTTTTTAAAGTAAATCTTGTTTGAACTAATATCCATGAATTCCACTTCAAGCTAAAGGCACACTGTGAATACTAATTATTTCTATCTTTCTAAGCTTCATCTGATGTTTGAAGGCCAATTTAATCTACGCTAATTGAAGCTTTATTTACATAATTTATATAATGACAGGTTTGGTAGATTCTTTCAGACATAACCTACGAATAACTATAGATGCTAGATTCTCTATGAGATAATTAGTTAAATATAACCTAGATATAAGAAATTTAAGCAAAGTGAGGTAAACAACACATATCTAACATAAAAAGCACTTCATATTATATAACAGAAAATTAACAGAGAAAAGTTTGCAGAGCCGCCGCATCAGAAATCTGCAGGCACTCAAAAACCTTGAATTATAAATTTAACTTTCCTATTATTTATCTGATTTGCACTATTTAAACAATTTTACAATAGCCTTTCAATTGCACATAATTTAGCCCCTAGTTGTAAACAGCAGAGTAAGAAACACAAATCTGAGCAATTGTCGAAATTCACATAAATATGGCAGCAGTTTGTTTACATGATATATAGGCATTTATTTATATTTATAGCCATTAGCATTTGAGTTAACATTGCGTGGCGAATAATTTATACACTGCGCATTCAAATGTGCGAAATAAACAAATTTACAATTAATTTCCTGCAGGGGGAAATGACACAAAACGATTTGCATCGCTTCGATATACATTTTCAATTATGCATAATTGAAACGGGGCTTAAAAGAACAACCAGTGGGTGCAAACTAGTGAACGACTGCGAGATACCCTATTATCTTGAATTAGCGGCACACTGAAAAAGTTATATTAATTATTCAGTCGAAGCTTGAATTAACAATAATTTATGTCACATTTGGTATTTTAAACTAGTTTTATCTTCCAGACAGCGAAATATCTGGGAATGAATATATTTATTAATCGAATTGGAGAAAAGGGAAATGATAATAGAGAAAATTTATTTAAATGAAGTGTCTAGCTCTTAAAGTTTCTTAGACAGACAGATCATGAACATATATACTTCTTGGGATATGCCTGTTTCTATCTGTAACATACATTTGCATAGAATCATTATGCCCTACTAAGCCCAATTGGTAGAGGGCATAAATAACAAAATCATTTGACCAACAGCTGGAGATAATGTGCATAACTATTACTTACTCGTTGTGCGGTATATCCTCATCCTGATCGGCAACAGCTGGGCATATGCGCTTTTGGAATATTAACACGCCCAGCAACAGGGCCAGAAAGCAGCTCAAATGATTGCGCGCCATTTTTTTTTTGCAAAATTTGACAGTTTTTCTTTTGTTTTTTTTTTTTGATTTTGGTTTCGATTGAACCTGCGGCTTTGTAACCGACACTGAATAAACTGTTTTCAATTTACTCGCACGAATTTCATATTATTGGTTTATTTTTATTTATTTTATGTTGGATTTGCGTGCTGTAAAGCCACAAAATAGTTTACCAAATGAATTTCGAATTTGTTTTTATTTATTGACGATTTCCACTTGATTTTTTTCGATTAACAAGTTGGCTTTTTTATATTTTATGCATTTAATTGTGTCAAGTTTTAGAAATTGTTAAATTTCATATGTTTGTTTTAAAACATGAGTTTGCCGCATTTTTATTAACTGCCAACAATTATTTGTATTGCATTTCTGGTTAAAGTTAAGCATTTTTACAATCTGTTTTAGTTAGACACGTTTAATTGCTCTGTTGGATATGTGTGGATTTGTGCGTGGGATTAATTTGTCCTTGAACAAGTCTAAGCTGAAATGGAAGCAAAAAATTGTATAAATTAGTGATACGCTCCAAATGTAGACATTATCATTTATGAGTATGGTGTATGATCAAAAATATACTTGAATTCACCGATTTTTATATACAATTTAAAATAATGAAAACCGCGTAGAAAGGCCTATGTTCGTAAGACAAAGATAAGAGTAATCGAGAAAGAGAGAGATAGAGAGAGAGGAAGAGAGAGAGAGAGAGTGGAAGCTAAGATACAGTTTTTAAATTAAGAAAAGCTTCAAATTACATAAAATGTAAGATTCAAAAAGAAAGAAAGATTAAGAAAAAAAGATATGGAAAGAGACATGGGAAGAGAAAAAATCGGGACGAGAGTGAGAAAAAGACACAAAGCCAAAGAGAGAGAGAGAGAAATAATAAATATGAATATTGTGAAAAAAGCAAAGGAACGGGAGGTAGAGAAAGTGAAGAGCAAAATCTAAAATTATTTAAAAACTAATCTTTCGCTTTTAGCTTCTATCACAATCTAGATCTGCAAGCCTTACTAGAGGAAATGAAAATCGCCCATAGTAAAAGCCATTTACAAATCGAAATTAAAGCGAAGACTGTCTGACTAACATTTCCATATGAACTCATCTTGAGGTTCTTCTTAAGAACATTTCGTATGCCTTTCTTTATACCAATAGTTTATCTAGCAAGCGAGTACAACAGAAATCACATATTATCAGGTTGATTTGGTCCCAGTAAAATTCGGTCTTTAAACAATGGTTTTTCATTGAAATAATCCAAGCTAAACTTTTCGATGATTATTAATTTTATTTTAAATAAAAAGATTTTTAAGCTTTGGGACCTACAAATTTTTAAAAATTAATTTAGACTAAAAATGTAATGAAAATATGTTTGCAACGGGCTCATATTGGGCTGATCAATGCGGAGGTTGAGTTTGACCTAGAAATGCGATTCCCAACACACACACACACGCACGCATAAATACATACATACACACACAAACAGACGATAGCATAAACTTATGCTCGGGTTTCGAAGTCGAATCCTTCCACGCTCGCGGTGACGGCGCAGGCGCAATGGCAAAGGCGGCCCATTCAGTTGGCCCCCACCTCGTCGTGGCAAGCGGTGTTTTTTTTTTGTATGAGCATGCCACCCCCAAAAGGCGCACATAGCTGTACATTGTGCGAGTTGCTCGATGTGTGTGTGTATGTGTGTGTGAGTGTGTGTGTCCCGAAGGATATCGCGTAATAATTTTCATTAAACATGGCGCAAGCCTTTGCGGCCCCGCACATAACTTTCCCCCCGCTCAGCACCCGCACCCGCAACGACCGCATCCGCATGAAATAAAGACAATTTATTGTGACCGATACGCACACACTTACACACACATGTTCAACACACACTCACTCACATATATATATATTTTTATACACGCTTTTTGTGCTGTCTTCTTTTTGCCAGTGCACGCTGCACATCAAAAACTTTGACAGAAATGGAGCGGCAGCCACGCACAGGATGCGGCCCGAGCGCTCCCTTTCAACGACGCCTAAAAGAATGCAACACATGCCAACTAATGTGCCACACACACATGCATACACACACACACAAACACACACACATATTACTCAAATTATGAATCTATGCATGTGATTTATTCGAAATTATAAAGGCAAACTACGAGCTGACGAATCCGTGATGCACTTGCAAATGCATGAAACCAATTTGATGCAGATCTTTTACAAGTTTATATAGAGATTCAAAATGGTGTATAAATTAAATTAAAATGCAAGCAAAAGATACTTCTTCTACGCTACTCTACTCTTAGGCTGTCCCTCCTAAAACGATTATATGTTAATTTAAAATAAATGTACAGTCTGATATGGGTACTTTAGGCTCACAAAGTTAGACAATAAATTTAACTGATAGCTTTCTTAATATGTTAAGATATTATATATCTTTATGAATTGAGGTATTTTTTAATAAAATATTAATATCAATCATTCCATTTTGCAAAATTATTGCAAAATAAAATTTTTCCTACCAGGTCGGTGATTTCCCATCACTATCTCTTTATCCTGTCTCCTATGATTTCAAATACTTTTCCTTTTTTAACAACTTTTTTTCTCCCTTTTTTCCTATCTATATATAAAACTGTTTGTCCTGACTGACTGACTGACTGACTGACTGACTGACTGACTGGTGATAAACGCACAGCTCAAACCGTAAGAGCTAGGAAGCTGAAATTTTCACTGTAGTTACCTTATGTGATGTAGGTGCACGTTAAGACGGGGTTTCGGGAAATTCCACTCGCAAGTGTGGAAAAATCGCGAAAAACGTTTGTATGTAACTTTTTTGTTTCCTATCGGCCCCAAACTTATTTTCAAAGATCTTTGTTCAAATTCATTTGAGGGGTGTTTCGCACTTTTCGGAAAACCCATTCCTCCTTGGTGGAAATGGAGGTCAAAGATTTGGTGGGTGACGTTTCGCTCTCAAATTCATTTCCAGAGATCTATAAGAAAAATCATTTGAGACGTGTTTCATACTTTTCGTAGAATCCAAACTTTTTCGGGTGGAATGCGACTCAAAGATTTTTTGTGCGAAGTTTTAAGTTGTGTCCGATTTGCTTCAAACTTATTTTTTCTTATTATTTCAGCGATTTGGGAAATTCCACCCGCAACAGTGGTAAATTGGCGGAAAACGGCTGTATGAAAGTTTTTTGTTTACCATCCGATCGGCCCCAAACTCATTTTCAAAGATCTATGTTTAAATTAATTTGCGGGGTGTTTCACACTTTTTGAAAAATCCATCTCTCCTTGGTGCAAAGAAGATTTGGTGGGTGACGTTTTGTGTTCAAATTTATTTCCGAAGATCTATAAGAAAAATCATTTGAGATGTGTTTCACATTTGTCGCAAAATCTAAATCCCTTAGTGGAAAATGCATTTCAAAGATTTTTTTGGTGAATTTTAAGTTTTTACCGATTTGCATTAAAGTTGTTTGATTCCCGTCCGATCGTTTCAAAATCATTTTCAAAGCTTTTTGAAAACATTGATTTTATAACATACGTGCCACGAGCAAGGCCGGGTGTTACCCGCTAGTTTATCATATATTCTAAAATAATATAGTCAATTAAGGTTCATTTTCATTTTCACTTCAGACTCTTATTACATCACTGACAAAATTAACTGTGAAAAGGGGCAAAGCTGGCCGGACGGGAAAATAAAAAACCTTCATCGTGTCGGTGAGGCTATTAGAAATATTTGTATTATGATTAGGTTTTTAGCTATTATTTGTTATATTCTTATATACTTCGGTTGACGCTCGTTTTGTCAACTTTTTAAAAATAAATAATATAAATAAATAATTTGTATCACTATTATTAAAATTGTTTTTAGTAAAGGCTACACTACCTCGTATTACATTATATTTTTTCGTGTTTTGTAACATTCAAATTCTAATGACTTTCGTAAATTGATCTGCCAGGTGATACTTATAATCAACAGGCAAGAGCAGCATTCTTCATATACCGAGGCAAATACACCTGTGCCCCGCTACTATTGAGTTGATGCGAAAGTTAAATTGAAAAAATGGGAAATATACTAAACAACTAGCGTACGCAATAAATTATTAAAACGTATGAAACATACATTTTGCATGTTCATTAGAAATAAATAATGTGTTCTATCAGCTTTGAAGATGAAATAACTAAGCTCATAACGTATCCATAATATCACAGCGTATCGGTATGAATGAGAATACATATATTTTAATGTGGTCTGCTCATCGAAAAACTATTATTTTATTTTCCAAATCCCTCACGCTTCCATAAAAAATTCAAATGCTGCACGTAGAAGGCATATTGCAAATGGATGAACTAAAAATAATAATAGTTATAAGAATATAAAAATATATATATATAAAAATAAAGCATGTGCAACGCGGCGTATACGCAACCGGCTAGTGGAATAATGTGCGCTGTTTTGTGAAAAGCGAAAGTTTATAGTTGGCGCACGTTCATAAAGTTGTGCGTGTTATACGAAAGATTTATTATATCGCATATATCGCAATTTTCCTTTCCCTTTTTTTTTTGTTTTTTTTTGTTTGTTCCATACTTTTTATGCTTTGTTTGCCTTTTGGCGTCTTTTTTATGCATTTCCATGGGTTTTCGGTTTGTTATTTTCCCGCAGCAACAACAACAACAACGACAGCAACACTAAGTGGCTGGGCAAATATGGCCTTGGGAGTTTTCGGTAACGGAATTAATGGGATTGTGAAAATTTTCAATAGCAAACTTTTCATGGCATGTTTGTCTGTGTGTGTGTGTGTGTGTCGGGTAATATAAAAATTTTTGATAAGTTATAAATCTGGTTGGTCTATATATATTTATGTGTGTATATGTATGTGTGCGCAGTTTTATGACTTGTCTGGCAATTGGAAGAATATAATTGGAAAGACTGTTAATATCGGCTTACGGCAATAATGCCGATGACAATAGGATTAGTGTTCAGAAAATGCCAACTCGTCAAATATAGCTGCACAACTAATGATGACACTATCGATTAAGTATTTATAACGATAGTTTTGTTTTTAAATATCCCTTTCAATCTATCTTTTATGAAAATATATGGGCATTCGCTGCATTTCTTAATAATATGACATTATTAAAATGAAAGCTTAAAATTTCGAAATTTAAGTGAAAATTCTAAAAGCAATAAAATTAAATTTAATTTACAACCTAATAACTATTATTGTCTTTATTCCCGTATTGCTCTCAACATTTCTTTAAGTATCTCAAATTAACTTAGCGAAAATTGTAGAAATTTGAATTGATTGTTTTCAGGTTCTTTTTGAGCGCATCATAAATTGCGCAAGCCCTTCTTAACTAGCAATATATTCTTTAAGTCGACTCCTTGGAAACAGTGCTCCCAAATCCTCTGACATGCTGTTCCCAACATGCTGCAGTACTCGAAACCAATTTGTTTGGCCAAAGCCAAGAAAGGACGCAGCAGCCACAGGCCAATTTGTTTGCTGCTGCCTTTTCGGGCCAGAAAAGGAAGAAGATGCCAAAGGATGCACTCCCAACTGAACAACTACAGCGACAGGCGGCAATTAATTAAGCTGATGGCAAACGCAGGACGAGCAGACAGACAGCTAGAGATAAAAATATTGAAGGACGCAGTGAAACCAAAACCAAGGATAATACAGATTACGCTAACCAATACAGTGATCGTTCGAGAAAGTAAACGCTTCATATCTATTTGTGCTTTGTTATTTGCAAAATAAATTTACACAAAATAAATCAATTATTTACTTTTATGCATATATTTTGAATTGAATGATTTATATTAATCTGGGGATTTTAAATAATCTGCATACTAATGTAAATGGTTAATCTTAACTGTGAACAAATCAAAGAAGTAGAAGTCATGTTTTTGTATTATATTTTAAATATAATTATAAGTTGATTTTTATATAATAATTAAGAATCTACTTTTTTTGTGTGAAATTTGGAATTTGTCAAAGGTAAATCGTGAAAAAAATTATAAAAAATAAAAACATCAATTTCAATTTGTTTCCATTGACAACAACAGGTTAAAGCACTTGACACATGTTTGTATTCTTTGATGCTTACCGATAACAACGTTGTCTTTGATTTTTTGCATGGAATTTAGCAAATTGGAATTAATATTAAATATTTTATTACACAGCGCATTCAGGTTCTTATATCGAAACACTACCATTTCGGGAAGTTCTATATATCGAACGATGACTGTAGCCTGGTACGCACACACAGACATTATGTAGGTGAACGGCTTAGTGAAGAAGCTGAGCGTTAGTTTTTTAACAGAGTTTAAGGGGGTGTGTGTGTGGGGGGAGGGGGGTATATTGTAGTGTTTGCCGAGGTTACGAGGCATTGGTCAAGCCTTGAGATTTTACGCAGCTGCGTAAGCTGCGTGGCTGTGTACTACACGATAATACCGTTATTATGTACTATACGAATACCAACAACACATATACATATATACAAAGTGTAGGCGAGTGCGTGTCTGTGTGTGAGCGTGCGTAGTAGTAAATAGTAAAATGGCATAGCATACTTTTTTGGGCGCGCAACACACACAAGTTAAATGCGCACGCACACAACGTCACACAAATTTTGATTTATGGCACCGCTTGAAACTTTTGCTAATTTATGTGATTTTGCAAAACAAAAAATAAATAAAAAAAAAAGAGAACAAACTAATGATTTCTAGCGCTTTCCTTTTGTCAATGTGTGTGTTTGTGTGTGTAATTTTATTGTGCAATCAACGACTGCAGCTTCATATATGTGTGAGAAGCGCTCTCACGCTCTTTAAAGTCGCTCTTTCGAGTTTGCTCCCACTCCCTCTCTCTCTCACTCACTCACACTTACTTGCTGCTTAGCGCGCCAAATTCGCAATTTCGAAGCTCCAGTGCGAAGTGCTGCTTGACCAAAAACAACAAAAAAAGTCTGTTGTAACGGGGGCGACGGCGGCTGCTGCTGCTAACGCCTGCTCTGTGTGCAGTGAAGCGCAGCGCAGTTGACGGCGACGTCAACGTCCACAGATTTGCCGACAAAAACACACACGCTACGTTTTTACTACGCGAACGTCGGGCAGGACCGTTAACTTTCGAAAGAGCTCGCGACGAGAGACGATTTATATGGCTGCGCGGCGTTGGCGTCGGCGTCGGCGTTTGAGTTGGGCTCTGCTCTTCGGCTTTTTGGCGCTCACAAGTATTATACTACTACATACATACATACGTATACAAATATATGTCTGTAACGTATATATCTATATATATATAATTGTATGTCTATTTATACATGTATAAGGAATTTTTTCAACATTTGCTTTCAAGAAATTGTAGTGTACAGAGATTTTCACATGCGTTTTTTAAATTGCACTCGCGTTTATTTATTTTTGCTGTATGTGTTTTTCTCTCATGCTTTACAACACTAGATTTTAACTGTAATTTTGAGCGCTCTTTGCTTGTCTTTTGATTTTTTAATTTGCCAAACACAAATGTAATTTTTAATTTATTTTGTCAATTTTTTGCACACTTCTATGGTGTTTTATATTCATTTTGGTCGTCGCGTTTTAGTTTTGTTGTTTTGTATTGGGTTTTAGATTGAATTCTTATGTCTTTTGGCGCTTCGCGCGAAACGCATCCACACTCGCCTGGTTCACGCACCGAACTGAAACTGAGAGCGCTGCGCTCTTTGGGGGCAATGCTTTTGGGAGCATGTTGCTCGCCATTTCGAAAGCAGAAATTGTTGCGAGGAGGGGATTCGTATTATGGAGCGGCTAGCATTTCACTTGCCAAAGACACGCGCGCGCCTTGTTGGGGTTGCAACGGTTTATTGTTCTTTTTGGTGATGAGCCATCACCCACACTGCGTGTCACGCGCTGCTTATCGAAATATCGAGAATAGCACTCTGACAAAAGCTACTCTGTGTGACACTGTGGTTTGAAGCAGCGTTCGCTGCATTGAAATGTTTGCTAAATTAAGGCACACTAGCTGCTGAAAGCTTTGATTCGAAAAGCTCTTTTGGTAGACACAAACTGAGCTTTTAAACATGAACTGGAAACTGGAAACTAGAAAACAGAAATGTTGGAAGATATTTGTTCGATATACAAAATAAAACATATTGATATCGCCTTTCAATCTTCCGTGGCGATAGATACAATTTTGGCGTTCATGCACAATTTGCATAATTGAACTATCGGAAAAAATATACAAACATAAATTTAAAAGTAAATGAAATTTTTAGCTGAATTGTAGATGTGAGCTTAAGCTTTGACCCAGAGTTAAAAATGATCAAAAATTAGATATATATAAAAATTCTTGAAGTAAAGCCCCTTCGAATAACACAAACCCGCGGTTTTTACTTTATATTTAAGAGAAAAAAAATAGTTCTTTTCAACGAAATCTTAGCATAGAAAAATATCGTTTCTTTTGCGTTCTTCTGACTTTATATACAAAATATCAATATATTTGTTTTATTTATTTTTTTGTTTGTTTTGTTTTTAGTTGACATTGAATCATGGATAAGCGTACTTGTGAAATTAATAAAAATCAATTCATTACTTTAAAATGTTACGTTAAAAACTAAACTTAAATACGAAAATTATTTTTTTAGTTCTGCTTTTTTTGTGCATTTTTTGTTTTCATTCCAGGCTTAAAAAATATGAACACTAAATGTTTAATTTAACCTAAGTGAATAATTTTACTATATTTTTTTTTTTGTTTGTTTTTGTTGTTTTTGAATATACATCCGTTGCCATAGAGATATTGTACACGTATATAATAATATATTATATGCGTTTTAGCAGTGTGTGCGGGTCTGTGCGTGTGTGTGTTTGTGTGTGTATATATAGATATATATATATAGTTATATACAGATTGATTTGCTTAGCAAATTATGGCAAATTATTCTACAATAAAAATGTTTCAAATACATATACATTTATGTTTGATTGTATTTGTAATTTAATTCATGTTAATTTTTTTTTCAATTGCCAATTCTCATTATAAATATTATCTTCATGTCAGCTTAGGTATTTCTATATATATATATATTTCTGTATATATATATAGTATGTATTGTACATATATATAGGGTTAGTAGGGTTAATGAATGAATATGCCGCATTAGCATTAGTCGTTGTTAATTTTGGTGCATTTGCCCTCAACTTATGGGTTAATTTTAGTATATTAGTCAAGTATATAGTGCATAGGCTTTTGGCTGGATTAAAGATTAGTTTTGTTAATTTGAGCTGAGTGTCTGAGTGCCTGTGTTAGCTGACGTGTTCTCTCTGTACAATTTAAATGTAACTAGACTTTTTCCTAAAGTGTATTGTTCTTTATAAAATATGCCAACGCTGAGTCTGAAGTCTATAATAAATACATACTGCTCAACTTGAAGTTGGCAAAAACAAAAAATAATAATTATGTTTTTAAACTTAAGTTGAATTCAATTTTGCCTTGGGTTTAAGCATGACTATAAACTATATTGTGAACATTAAAATTATATATTGTTTTATATTATATAGATACACATAATTTAAATAGGCATTGTTTTTGTTGTTTTTGTTTTTGTTTTCGTTTGGGCAGCGATTTGCGAGCAAAGTGCAAATTAAAAGAGAAAAAACAAAAAGCGCGCGCTTATGAAATTTCAATTAAATATTTTTTAAACATTGGAATTAGGCAACTAATAACTTTTCACTTAACATAAATAATTTATAATATTTTTAGATATTTATATTTATATATATATATTAGAAACACTTAATAGTTAAATCTGTTAGGGCGGGCGTGTGTGTGCTTGAGAGAGAGACAGTGGACTTGAGCGCGTCTAAGCGCGACTACTTCCGCTTCCGCTGCCGCTGCTGCTGCTGTTGTCGGTGCCAGAAATCGCAGGATTCTTGTGACCGCCAATTGGCTGGAGCGGCTGACGAACGCTGGAGCTGCTCGCAGATTTAATTGCTGCGGCTGCGGCTGTGGCTGTGGCTGTTGCCGGCACATCCTCCTCATCGCCCAGATACTCATCCGGCTTGTGACTAGAGGCCGGCGGCGTTAGCAGACTCTCTGGAGCGCGCAGTGCCGTCGCCGGCGAGGCCTGAGTGCGAGCTCGCATCTCGTGCAATGTATTCTGTGCAAATAGCAGTTCATCCTGAGAATTTCAAATAAAAACGTAAATATATAAGTGAAAATTCTAGCAAAGCTGCTCTAAGCTATTCTTCTTTCCTTTTTCTTAGATACTTACATACATATCCATTGTGATTGTGTGCGTCTGAATGATGTGCGAGTCATCGGTGGTAATGTTCGGGCAGATGTGAGCCAGTCCAAATTTATTTGTCACCTGCTCGTTCTGTTCATTCAGCTGCAGATAGGGCGCCTTCTTGGATACGACATGGAAAAAGGGCTCCATCCAGCGCGCGCAGGGCTGCACCGCTTCCCAATCCAGGCCCGAACAGCGCAAGGCGGTCTCACTAAAAGCAGAAAGCGAAAATAAACTTGAGTATGGAAGAAGCGCGGAAAATGGGTGGTTTATGCAATTGTTTTCTTTTTTTTTTTTTGATTTAAATTAAATAAAAAATATAGTAAGCTCCTCAGTAAAAACGAATATCTTTTAATTTAAGAAGAAATAAAATAAATCCAGCTATAAAGTTTTCTCGCACAAAGGTGGAAAATAGGTGGAAAGCTATTAAATACATTTTTATGTATTTATATCAAGATGTCTATTTTCGAATTCGCCTTTTCACTAACGCAAAAACTAAATAAAACTAGTTAAAATCTTTCTAGATAACCAACTTACCGGTTGAATGTATGACTGATGGCCGCGGCGGCCAAAATCGAATAGGGATAATTGGCCATGCCCACATCCAAGGTGCACAGATCGAGCAGCTGCGATGTTTGCACAAACTCATAGGCCTTGAACTGTGGATAGATGAAGGCATCATCTGCCTCGCCGGCTATCGCCTGTTTGCCAATTTGCGAGAATGAGGCCGGCGTGCGATTGTTAACAATGAGCTGCATATAAACGCCCAGCCAGGCGGTGACTGTGATGGGGCAAATGTCCCAGTTGAGCGCCAGCAGCAGCAGTATCTCATGCTGCAGTATGTCCCGCTCAGTGCAGGCGCCGTCCGTCACATAGGCGAATTCGCTGATCTTTGGCGGATAGATTTCCTCCACTTTGGCGGCAACGAACAGACAGGTGATGCCAATCAGCTGTAGATGGGTCTTTTGCACCTGCCGACCGGAATGCAAATAGCGATCCAGATAGTCCACAGCCAAGTAGAAGGTCTCGCGATGCAGCTTATACACCTCGCAGACCTCGTTCAGCCAGTCAAGCAGTATGGCACGCATGCGCGGCTGCAGGCCCGGATGCTGCTCCAGCATGCTGCTGCTGCGCAGATGCGAAACCAGTTCATCGCGTTTGCACATCAGTTTCCAGACGTCCGCAGCGTTGGCCCAGGATAAAGCGGGCAGCGGGCACTGACGCACAGTTGTCTCCCCCGCGGGCGACATGCAATTGTAGCTGTTGTGTTCGGTGACATCCTTTTGAGCATTGAATTTGCTCAACGCGTCCTTGCTGACAGTGCGGCTGCCATTGCTCGGCGGATGGGCAAGCTGCTGTGTAGCCGGCGTGCGTTCACCATTCTGACTGCAGCCGGTGACCGTTGAGGAGGCGGGCGATGAGCTCGACGAATTGATTTCCTCATCGTCCTCCACATCGTTGTCATCGTCGTCGTCGTCCTCCTCGTCGAAGGAGTACTCCTCGCAGCTGTCGTCCAGCAGCTCGTCAACGTCAACGTCAGCCTTTGACTGCTCCATTGATGCATAGGGCACCACTCCCGCCAGCTGCTTGGCACCGCGATCCGGACTGGGCGGACTGTCTGGGCTATCGGGCAGCGGACTATGCGGCGCCTCCGGCAGCTCCTCGGCTGGCGAACTGCGTATGCTGAGCAGCTCCTGGGCATTCAGCGCCGTCTCGCTGGTCGTCGATGTCACCGGCGATGTGTACACCGAGGAAGCCACCGAGGAGCGATCGCTCTGGTCGCTGCCATAAGCCACACCAGCCAAACGCTGTTGGCGTTTAGCCGATGGCGGTTCGTAGCCAAGTTCAGGATCCTAAAATACGAGAGGAATTTAGCTTTTAGTAAAATGTGCATTATATTATTTTGAATAAATTTATAAACAAGATATAAAGATGTTTCTTCATATTAAAAATAAATAGTGTGATTTTTTTTTTTTTCGATATATCTTCAAATAATTAACGCCTGAGTTTGACAAATCTTAAACATGTTTATTTGATCTAATTGGGCTTTCAGCATTTAATTTTCTTAATTAAAAAATATTAAATAATTTGGAAGACTCTCGTAAATAAATTAATTAATCAAGCAATCTTCATCATAAAGTATTCCATGAAGAAAAAGAAAATCTTATCAAATAGATCTTCCATTTGATCGTAACTATCTTCCATATAATATCAGCCACTTAAATGTAACCCCAAAGTGATCGTCTATATATCTTAGATCTATAAACTCATGCTTGATCTTATCTTATAAAAGAGAACACAAATTAAAATTTTGAGAAAAAGATCTTTCGACTGATCTTAACTAGATAAAAATTATATATATATAATCTTATATAATATACATATAATCCGTATATTACCATCTATTGCCATACTAGATTTTCTAGAATCAACGGTAGACTAAACTCAACTAGCTATTATCTAATGCTAAGAAAGTGCTGGTTCTATGAAAGTCTTATCTTATTATATAGATTAAATTGATGTGGATGTTTACCATTTCAATGAATTTGCGCTTCTGTTCCAACTTCATAATAACATTAACAACAATTTTGAGAATGAGGCCGAAACAAAGATGAAATCGAAAGCAAGGATCACACGGTTAAACACAAGGAGAACGTGTTTCGAATTAATTGGCAGACACTTCAAAGAGGATCCACAAATAATTGTGAATTTATGTGGGCACGCCTGTCAAAAGCCTGGCTTTAATCCCGGCCGTCGTCTTATAATACGAAACACCCGCACAATAAACCGCACACACACACTCACATGCGCGAGTTGAAATTCAAAAGGATATATTCCGTTCCTGATAACAATAACACTTTTTCGTCGCGGCTGGGAAACGTGGGAGAGTGTTAACAATGTGTGTGTGTAGAGAGTGTGTGTCTGTGTGTGTATTGCACTTTTGCTAGAGTTGATTTATGTGTTATTATTATTAATTTAAATATTATTATTATTTTTATTTTTATATTGATATATTTTATTTTATTATTATATTTAGCAGCAGTCTTTGGTTGTTTCGAGTTTTGTTCTTTGGTATGATTAAAGTGTATCTTGGCACTTAAAACATTTATTTATTTTTTTTTATGAATTTTGATTTTTTATCGCACTGCTGTTGATTTTTGCGGCGATCTTTGCGAAATCCGGTTCCTAAATTAGTTTTTTGCACTCGGCTCAGTCTCTCGATTCTGCATCTGCTTGAGGTATATTTCTTCTTTCTTTTTCAATTCCTTTTGCTCAGCAACAACAACGAATCATTTTCTTGGTCTTTGTTTTCTTTCTTGCTAATTTTTGTTTCTTTTTTTGTTTTCACCGCTCCTCGCTCGTCGTGTACCAAACGCGTTGACTTGCGCTGTGCAACTGAGCTGATCGCCGCTCGTTCCAGATCGCCGATCCCCGAACCCTGCCAACCCGAACTCCGGCTCGTTAACTTCGTTGCGCCGTCGTTATCCTGCCCGAAGGTTGCATTGGCATTTAGGGGTTGCAAATGCCGAAACAGGATCGACAACTGATCGCCCTCTCGCTATCTCACTCTCTCTTACTCTGTCAATCTGCCAGCTTTATAGTTTCTGGCCGGGGTTCGGTTCTTGGGTTCGATATCTTGAGACGCTCGCGTCGTGTTGTTTTTGTTGTTTTCGCGTTGCATTTGCGTCTGGGTGTTTATCAGCCAAGTAAGCAGCAGCTACAAATCCCTGTGACGGCTGCTGCTGCTGCTGATCCTTTTTACAATTATTTTTGTCAACTTCTTCCAGGTAGACACACTGGGCCAGAAATCACTACCTACTCCGCTCCTCCTCCCGTTGCCGTATTATCGCCTTTTTGGCTCGAGCTCAAGCTGCAGTCTTGGCTCTTGCTAAGGCATCGTCTTTTTTTTTCTTTCACAATAAATTATCTTCATTGCATTGAAAGCCGTTTGGCCGTGTTTGGGGCGTTGCTAAAGCCAAAATGTAGAGCGAAACCACAGTTCCAAATGAAGATCAGCAGCAGATGTGCAAAAAGTAATCTAAACCCACTTTTGTCAACTAAAGTCTGGAAAGTTATGCAAAGGAGCAAATTGTTGCTACTTCGGTTCACAGTTTGAACTAAAAGTCTTGGCTTTAAGCTTGGCAAGACATATTTCTTTTTTTCTCTAAACCAATTCAGTTTTTGTAATAAATATATTTTTATTTTATAAAAAGCCAGAAAAAGCCAGAAACTACAAAAATTTGCAATGCGCGATAAAAACTTTTTATGGTTTACTGGTTCTGGTAAGGAATTCCGAGTTCAAATCCTGTGAACACTTTTAAACTAATATTGATTGTAGCTGCAAATCCCTTAAAAAGGGGCGTGTCAATCTGACACATCATAAAAGCTTAACGAATTCCTCAGTCGAAAGAGGCTCGTTAAAGATTTTTCACATAATTTGTACGAAAATAAGCTGCAGGAAAATGAGGGAAAAAATTTAACGATATTTATGTGACACATTTAATTGTTTGAGTAGGTCGGCCAAAAAGATAGCGGAGCAGGAGGAGGAGGAAGAGGAAAGACAAGACAAGAGAGAAGGGCAAATAATGAGAGTAGAGAAGAAGAAATAGTTGCGAGGCGCATGACAAATTTAATTTCTTATTCCTGGCACAAAAAGGCAACCCTCATGGCTTAGACAGGGGAATGCGAAAATGGGCAATGGACACATGTCATGCTTATATAGGGTATGCAATGCTATGTAATTAAAATCAAAGCGTGCAATGGCATAAGAAATTCTGGACCAACTCTGGTGCGTGCTGTCGCTGAGAACATCTGCCGTTTTCCGGGTCTGGGTCTGGTCAAGCAATTCTTGATTTCTTGGCAAATAAATAAAATATTTATTCTGTGTGAACTCAATGTGATTGCATTGATCCTACCTCCGGCTCCGGCTCCGGCTCCGACTGCTGCTGCTGTGTGAATTTAGTGAACTGTAAAGTGGGCTGAAAGGAGTTTGTGTGTGGACCAGGCGAAAAGGGGTTGTGCTCAAGTTTAACAAGGGTTAAACTGCGCGTTGCCCCCTCAAGATTTGTATTATTCAAAATATGCATATACCATATATGTTTACCACGGCAGCTGCTGCTTCTCAAGAACTTGTACTTGCAGCAAAGCCCAACAGCCCACAGAGTGCACCCAAAACATCACTCGAAATAACAACTGGGAGTCCATTCGAACAGCAGCAGCAGATGATGCAATCGACAATTGTCCCCGACAGCGTTGTCAACGTTAACGTCAACCTCATAAGTCGCAGCATCGTTTCTGCTCTGTTCTGTTCTGTTCTTAGCCTCAGTTGTCCATTGTATTGGACCCTAAAGTCCTGTGTGCCGTAATCTTTCGTCTGCCGTTCCGTTCGCTTGCATTCGCCTTGTAAATACCGAAACACCTTTCCTTTTTTTTTCGCTTGCTCTGCCCCGTCTTGGTTCCCTTCGGTTCGCGTGGGTCCAGGTGTAACTTTTATTATTGTATGTGTGTGTGTGTCTCTCTGTGTGTATGTGTGTTTGTGTAACAGGCATTGTGCTCTGTAGTTTCATTTTGTTGTGCTCGCCCCCGTCCAAGTTTCTTTCATAACATTTAATTTCGTATTTTTTTTTCCACGTTTCTTTTCATCATTTGATAATTGTTAATATGTTGCAATAGGCAGCTGCTAGTTGCGCGAGTGGCATGAGCTAATTTTCCTGTTAGAAACTCTTCAAGTTTCAATTATTTGACTAGCTGGCATTTCGCGTCCTTTTCATTTCCAAGTTCTTGTCATAGATTTCAAAATAAATAGCAGTTTTTTCAAATAGATTCCGATTATGATGGATTCATAAAACTTAGAAAAATTTGATAGAACGTAAATTTGCTTTAGACCCACGATTTTCACCCCATCAGTAAATAATATATATCTTGGAAGTAGATTATTTAAAAAAAAATTGTTGTAGACAAATTTAATAATACCTTTCTAACATTTCTTAGGTCATTTGAATGGAATTATATTAAATTGTGTCTAATTTGTATTAATCGTTCGTCCATTCAGTCAATCAATCAACGACTCACTCAGTTTACGTCGGTCAATCAACCAAGTAGTTGATAAGTAATTCAATCGGTCGGTCAATCATTCAGTCCTACAATGAATTGCTCAAACAGTCATTCAATCCTTCAACCAATCAGATAGACAGTCTATCAATCACTCGGTCATTCTCTCAGAGAGTCAGTCAATCATGCAGTCAGTCACTCGGTCAGTCAGCACACTTTCTTGTATAGAGACAAATGGCAAACGTGCTGCCCATCGCTCTAAATTAGGCGAAAAGCCTGTCACATTGTGCCAAGCTTTCTGGCTCTCAGTTATAAATGATATGCAAACATGCCGCATGTCCCGAAGGACACGCACTGGACACACAATAACAAACACTCATATTTCCTGGCAATGATATCTGCCACTGCGGAAATTGACCCCTGGTCAGCAGCGGCGGAGAAAGGGGTTAATGGGTGTCAGTTATTTTTTCGCGGTTGTCCGCATGACTTGCATGAAATTTATCATCGCCAGGGAAAAGCGAAAACTTCATTATGAAAATCTCTGCATGAAGAAAAATCCGACTGTCCGAGTGAAGACGTAGGACGCAACGTGAAGTATCATGTAATTAATCATGCAATTGGTTAGACTGCATGACAAAAGGGATTAAGCAAAGGTCCTGCGGCCGCAATTGTTGCGGCAGTTACGCAGTATTACAGAGTGGAAAGGAAAGGAGGTAAATGCATTTTGAATATGAAATGGTAGAGGGGGGAAGTATATATAATGTATATAAACTAATTCTAAATAGATTCGAACATTAGTGCAAAAACTGATCTAATAAAAATATCTATTAAAATGTTAGCTTTTTCTTCTGTTGTTATATAAAGGTGTAGTTTGTTGTATCTAGCTATATATATAATTCATGCATAACTAGAGGGAATATTATTCTGGGTGCAGATTAGATAAGCAATGACACAAGGTACTCGCAGGGTTGTAGAAACTCGAGACAGATGGTTCCTCGTTGTTCTAGATATATTCATATATACATATGAACGGAAAGTTTCCTTCTTTAAAAAAGTTTAAATGCGGAATTTTGAATTACTTTAATTACGCAGATATATTCATTTATATGGACGGAAATTTTTCTTCTTTCAAAACGTTTCAATGTGGAATTTAGCCCAACTATAAATTGTATACTATAATTAAGTAAAAAGAAAGAATGCAAAGAATATTTTATAAATATTTCTTAGCTTATATTTAAGACTAGAAAAATGCGTACAACAAATTTAAATTAAGTCTGAAACCAATTCAAGCAATACCTATAACTAAATGCAGAAAAGTTTCAACTTTTCTTTAACAAAAATAAGTTCAAGCTCAAATTAAAACAACTTCATTTGATTCCAGCAAATGCTGTCAATTCTTTAGCTTAAAAATATCCTGCGAGTTCTTATGTTCAATCACGCAAATTTTTGTATATCTAGCAAAGCGGAACCCTTCTTCCAAGTACATCTTTATTTCACTTGGACTCAACTTTTGCATTGATTCCCAGCAACTGTCATGCTTGTGTTTCCCAAGCTAAATGCAATCCTCTTAAAATTATAGTTTACACAAAAAAAAAATAAAAACACGTCAAATTACAACGATTTTTCCTTGTCTATCCCAAGTTGGGATGCCTGGGAATCATCGACAGCTACAACAACAAAATGATCCCGAGAAAGAGCCAGCTTGAAAATCAAGTTTGCTTCAAAATGTGTGTGCGCTGACTTGACAGAAATCAAGCACAAGTCCTGCACTTGATTGTGGCAAGGACCCGCAGCGAGATACGATGAAAAGCCCCCTTCCGAATTCGGGTGAAAAAGATGAGAAAACAAAGGTGGTACCGATTTCATGCTTACAAGACACAACAAAAAAAAATAAAAAACAACAAAAAAAAAAACAATGTTGGAATCTCTGCGTATATCACGCACAAAAGGGTTTGCATTACACTGACAAATTGGTAAAATAATACCATAATTTTTATCCTTTTGCGCGAGCTAAACAAATATTGTATAATATTTCAGGCAGGAGAGAAAAGCGAGGAGAACCCAAACCCAAACCCAGCATAATTAAGCCTGAGGAAGCATAACGTCCCATAAACAGATGACAGACTGTAGAGCAGGGTCCTTTGCGATAAGAAAATGATTTGCATAAATATTTAACGGAAATCTAATGAGCAGCAGGACATAACGCATTTGCATAAGGATGGCTACTGTCCCGTGTAGGACCGACCGGTAATGCAGCCATTTCTCAAACGCTGCTGCAAATGTCGTCTCGATGAATATTTAATTAGATGGTGCGATCCTTGAAAGGTAAAGGTAATGGTAGAAAAGGATATAAGTGCAACCCCGTTTCGTGCGGTTCGTTCTTGTTGTGGTTAAGGCGCATCCGTTCGTACCATCCCGTCTTGATCTAGTTGCTGGCTTCACGCACGACAACACAGCCCACGGGCACCTCAGCCCGAGCTAAGCTAACCTACAACTATCGCACAATTTCAAATTCAAAAAATGTAAACTTCTTAACGGACATTTTTGCCAAGGCCTTGACTTTTAGGTCCTGCGCAAAACCCACCCCTGGTGGACACGTCCATGGCTCAAGGTGTGCGCGCGCATGCGCAACGTTCTCAACATCAGCTTCGTCGTCGTCGTCGTCGTCGTCGTCGTCGTCTGTCTGTCCTTTGTCCTTGGTCCTACTGTGCATATGCTCAGCATATTGCAAGAGCATAGGAATTCTTAGTTGACTGACTGCCTGCTTGGGGGGCAAACAGAGAAAAAAAAAACAACAAATACCAAAATGACATTTGTTTTGCAGCCTATATAGAATATAAACTGGGGTAGAGTCGCCGTATTTTGCAAAAACCAACCCAACAATTTTTCTGCAAGTTCATTGCACGCAGCCTGTCAGTTGTTTATAAATTAATACTAATACTACTGCACACACATAAAGTACACAGCTAAGAAATCCTTTGCACCAACACAGCTGCCTGTCGTCCATCAGGAGCCGAGCCGGCGCGTTGTCTGTGCCGTGTGCCCTCCATTGTTGCTGGCTTTGATTGCAGCTACTTGAGAACGCAGCACGTCAACGCAGAAGCCCCGACTTGCCCAGCGGGCAGAGCAGAGAGAGAGAGTGAGCCTTTTCATAAGTAGCATTTATTTTTGGGCTGAAGCATTGTGTTTGCCTCCGCTGCAATGCAGCCAAATAAGTGCCAAGTGGCTGAGATCTTGTACGTGACTAACGGCTTATTTGGTTAGAGATCGTGATACAAAAGATCAAAACGGCACCCAAGTCCTTCAAATAACATATGCATATATTCGAAATGAAAACGTTAACAAGCTAATTGAACGATCGCCGTGATAAAATCACTCAAAAGACAGTCGAATTAAAGGCCCTGAAAATACCTTCATTTTGGCTGCACTAAAGATCAGCTGATTACTAAAAGGAACAGTTTTTAAACTAAAATCTAAAGTGTCGAAAAATAATGTCAATTTTAAATGTAGTGAACAGATTTGAAGGAGAAAGTATGCAAGATCTGCATTAAAGTCTGAAGAAAATCTTTCTTTAATCAAAGACACAATAAAGACACAATAAATCTAATGAATCTTTAAAAAAAAACTGAAATTGAATAATTTTAATAATTGAAGATCGGCATTTATCATTATAAAAAATCTTGTTAAAATTAAAATATAAAAATGAGCCAGCGCTTATTATAAAAACTGAGCAATGGCGCCTAAAGATGGATTTTAAAGTCAAGATCAGTAAATATTCAAGATCAGTAAACACTGAAATAAATAAACCATTTTTGATTTAAGCCAAATAGTTGAAGGTCACTTTAAAATAATTCAGCTATTAATATATTTTTTGGATAAATAATTCTATATTTGATCATTCAAAGATGACCAAAAAATATCTTAGATACTTATTATTATATATTTGATCATTTGAAGCTGACCAAAAAATTTCTGTTAAACGTATTTATATATATACAAAGAATTTCCATACGTTAATTCATATACATACAAATTAATAGTTTTACTTTATAGATAGATAGCAGGCACTCACAATTAATGATAATTTTAGTTGAAAATTATTTCCTATTTCCTGTTTTACTTTTTTTGCAAACCTAATCACAGACCGATGAGCTAATGCCTAAGATCAAAGTCTACAAAGCAGAAACCAGAGTGACAAGATCGCCGAAAGGCAATAAAGATGAATAAAGCAGCGCACAGTGCACGTTTCATTCATACATTGGGCACAGTGGTCCGAAAGTTGTTTATTTAGCAGCAAATCAAAAGTTTATATAGCCAAAAGCAAAATGGTAAAAGATCGCTCGATTGGAATTACTTTTCATGTGGAAATTGTTGCTTAATATTGTTGAAAGTAATTAAAAATAGTTTTATATATAGTCTTGCCCACTTTTGTTTACCATAGTGCATTGAGCAAATATTAAGCTGATCATGCCAAGATCGTTAGGGTCATTGGCAGGGCGCAGAAGCGCTTGGCATTTCCTTGATAAGATTGCAAATTACGAGCGGCACACACACACACACACACACACATAAAGCGAGCACTGATATCAGAGGCGCCATAGAGTATATTTACTCATAATACAAACTAGAGAACTAAAACCTTATCGCTAGAGTAGGGTATAGATAGTTACTCACCTTTGTGGACGAGCGACGTTTGCGCTTGCAACTGCCGGCTGTAAGATTTGTGGAAGATGATGCATTTATTTGACCATAGAATGGATCATAAAAATCCACGGAATTGGATACGTCGCTCCAGATAACTAGACGATCTGTGGCTGCGGATGTGGCTGCGGCTGTGGATGATGTTGCTGCTGTTGATGCTGCTGCTCCGCTGCAGCTAATCTGTTTGCTGGCGGGGGTGACTGCGACGGCGTGCTCTTGATTTTCATTGCTGCTGCTGGTTGTGTTGGCACTGCAAAGAGAAAGCAACAAAATGCTGTACACGAAATTTTGCAATGCCTGGGCCTGGCGAAACTCAATGCCACTCAATCAAAAATTGAAAAAGATAGCAAAAGAAAGCAAAGAAAGGCACCGAGCACATATAGGGGCGCAGGCGCATAAATTCATTGAATTTTGACAGGCGCCCATCGGCTACATGAATATTTAACATCCGGGAAATTGTAATCGAGAGGCTGAGAGACGCCTCATTCTCAGATTTTTCACGACCCTTTACATTTTCAATAACAAAAATTAAGCAATTTTGGCAAATTTGCATGCACATTATGCATAATGCAAGAGGAAGTAACTGTTATTAGACATTTTTCCAGGCAGATGTTTATCTCTGCCCGAAAGAAAAAACTGCACTTCAGGCAATTCGTTGCGCGAATTTTTCCATTTTGCAACTCGAGAAGTCGCTCGTTTAACCCCTAACAGCAGCTCATCTTGCAAATCAACAAAAGGTGCCAAAAGGGGTTCATTAAAAAAACGTCTTCAAAATAAGAAAAAATCTACGGTTCGGCTTGCCGAAGCTTAAATACTCTTGCCGACAAATAATACAGCTGTGATATACTATTTATAATTTTAAAGATATTCTTTGAAATGATATGTTAGACAAGTAACCCAAGAATAAACTTCTAAAAACTTTTAGGTTCTTGATGCAATCCAAGCTTTGAGATATAGTTTTTTAGGTTTAGCAAGAATGTAGATATGATATCCAAAAAGTGTTTATTCGGACAAAGAAACAAACTATTTTTGATAGAAGCCAATGTTTTTTTGGGGAACATATGATATATTGGACTGATCTAGCCGATTTGTCATATAAACGGATTTATGGCAAGCTTTAAATACATTTTGAAGTAAACTTAACTTAAAACGAGTCTTGATAGAGAATATATTAATATATAGCTTATGCAGTGTACACACTGTGTGACATAATCATAATATCCATTGTAAGAGTATAAGCGAGAAAGGGCCTGCTGCACATAAATTTAAATGCTAAGCCATTTTTCTTTGGCCCAAGGATCGGCAGAAGGCTTGTGTTTTGATGCTCGTCTTGGCGGCGGCCCTCTCTCTCGCTCTCTCCCCCCGCTGGCTGGATGCTTTATCGATCGCGCTTAATGGTTTAATGAACAAGAAAAAGTAATCACGTAGTAAATTACAAGGAAATGGAATCGCTTAGAAATGAGTTATAGCCGCAAGCGAGCGAGTGCGAAAGAGAGAGAGAGAGAGAGAGGCAGATTTAAAAAAGGGGTCTAAGGACTAATGGCGCGTACGTGCTGGAGACCGCACACACAAGTTTCTGTTTTTTGTTTTTTTGTCAACGGTAGGTCAGTAGGGTGCTAGGCCTTGGTTAAAGGTTCAAATCGGAGAAATTTGTCAATTCGTTCGCGGTGAAAGTTCGTTCAATCGTTCGCTCGCTGTGACAGACGCAGCGTGGAAAAATTCTCAGTTGGCATCTATTTTGGTTCTATGACTGGGTGTGAAAATCTAGGTAGAAAGCGGCAGCTGTAGCATCTTAGCGCAATCCAAAACTATGGAGTGGGCAAATATTCTTGGGGGTAGCTACTCTATATGACAATCAATGAAGCTCAGAGTTCAGTGGAATGTAAAGGTAAGAAAATATTTCAAATATGCATTGCACAGATATTATTATGCGAAGGTACAGGATTTCCTATTCATAAAAGAAAGTAATATGTCTGGGAAACGGCTAAGAAAGGTAGTACAAGAAAGCCTAAGCCAAAGTCAAAGCCATTTATTTTCTCATTTTAGATTCGTAAAGGGATTTTTCTCCGAATATATTTGTTTTTATTTAAGTTTTTCAATCAAGCTATTTTTAAGAAATTTGGACTAGAACAATTTAATGATTAATGCCTTAAAATTAAAATTATTTAAAGATATTTGAGTAAAGCAATATTTTTTTTAAATTTTTCTTTCAATTGAACTCACCATTTAAGAATGCATTAAGAAATTCTTAAGTCAAGCACTCGATAACTTAATTTTTTAACTATCGTTTCTTTATGAATTTCCTACAACAGAAAAAACGGACGTCTAGAAAATGTTTAAACGAGAACTTTTGAAGTTTTCACAGTCGGACATGGCTTTATTGACCTGGCTGTTCATTTATATGGATTAATCGCCTACAAAACTTCTTTCAAAATCAGGAAACGTAAATACAAACTTTCAAATTATTAACATTTCTTTTAAGTTTGTCAGGCTTTTTTGTTCATTGAAAAGTTCTATATCATTAACCACCTTCAAAGTTTCTTCTTCTATTTCAAGAGCCGCTCAAAGCTCACTAAAATATCCCTTTTAGAGTATTTCAACCTAAATTTGTATTGACTGTCTCTCATTTCAAAAACTGTTTAGCATTTCGCACGTTATTTCCACCGAATTGTAGCCCTCGAAAGTATGCAACACTTTTTTGCGCAACAACATAACCTCACAAAAGCATAAAACTTGATCCGTTGATGATTAAAAGAATTCCGTTATAGTTTGTTTCGGGTGACATATTTTTTGCGCAACATATACCAATAATTATGTCGCACACATGTTTGACCACGAATTTTATGTCCATAAAATGGACTATCACTTAAGTGATCGAAAGAGGGGGGGGGGGGAGGGGGAGGACAGCACGGAGTTGCGAGGGTCGCAACTGACAAAGTCCAAATGACTGGGCAATTATGCAATTATATTGAAGCGCGCGTTGGTCGGGGGCGAGTATTAAACTCAATTAATTTCTGGGCCAGGACGCAGGTCGGGACAGAAAAGCTAAAAAGCCACAAACCGTATGACAACATTATCAGCATGCGGCACGAATGATGTGGCAAGGTTAGCTTGGGACTGTCAACCCCCGCGACGAGTCGATCGGGCCAACACAACTGACAGCGACTAAACACTTTTCTAATGACTTTTTCGCGCGCAATTATTTACTAATCACACGCAGGACCTTTGCGCCATGTCGCAGACTATAGGAATTTTCGTTATGTGTAGCGGAATGCGCTGCGGATGCGCCACTTGGTTATCAGAGTGGACTTTATTTTTTGTTTTTTAACACCTACAACAGCTGTTCGATTTGTGTCCTTTTTTTTGGGAAAAATAGTCGCGCAGTTGCAGTGAAAATGCATTTTAGATTATCGCACTTGGCTCGAAGCTAGGGGCTACTGCGGGTAGTCAGCCATAACCAGTTGGCCCGTCACTTTATAATTACGAAAATGTTATTAGATAAACATCATCGGCCGCCTTTGGTAGCAAGGCTAAGTCTGTCTGGGCTACCAGGATATGTTAGTAGTTGTGATCGTCACTGGGGGTAAGGAAGTGTCTGTCGTTGTCGCCACAGGAAGTCAGTTATAGAGTATAGAAATAGGAAAATTAAAAACAAAGTTCTTTTTGTATTCGTTTCTTTCATGTGGGGTGTTAATTGGTTGGTTTGCTTTGAAAAGGAAGTACACACGACACAGCCGCAGTTAATGCGTGTAGGAAGTGGCAAGAAACTACAGAGGAAATGCAACGTATTTCAGAACTTCTTCTTGAGAAAGTGCTTAGATTGATATAATAAGTTTTGACTAGAAACTTAAGAATTAATAATTATTTATTTCTCCTGTAGATCTACTAAGAGAAAGACTGCTCGAATCTAATCAACATTGAGAACTCTAAATTGGATAATTATTTCGATATATGTATGATACATTAATATTGAATTTTTACTCATGTCTCCCTAAACTTAACCAAGAATTAAGACATTTTTTAAAAGACCAGAAAACGTGTACAATAACTGACCAGAGGAAATACCTTAGCAGGTAGGAAAAGAACTACACAACATATTTTCCCTGAGGCCTTTTAATCCCTAGTAAAACACTTGACAGATAATAAAAGACAAATATCTTAATCTTGAACAAATATATGGGAATTTGTAAAAACAAAATAAATAAAAATATGTTATAAAAAATATAACAATAAAATATTCAAAACTCTTTTAAGATATCCAAAATGTTAAATAAACATGTAATTAATAAAAAGGAAAATATATGCCAAAAACAACAATATTCAAGAGTAAATAAGAAAATATTTAACAAAAGTACAAATGAAATGTATAAAAAATACTCACCTAATATGCCTCTTGGCATATAAATCCATAATTGTACGGCCGTGAAATGCCGCTAAAGTTAAAAGCTGAATATCAATAATTTTTTAAATATGTAGAGCTGCTCGATAAAGCAGAAACTGTGGTGCGAGTTATAATAAAGGAACTGAAAATGTAAAAAAAATAAAACAAATTAAAGAAATCAGTAAAATAAAGCAATTAAAATTAAACTAGAAAAAGAGTACAATTTACCATCAGCATTAGAAAACCCATTCAAGGACATATCACACATATGTTGCATGCTGTTAAAATTTACGATTCACAAAAGTTATCGACATTTAGGATCCTTCAAGGACTCAACACATGAGGCACAGATCGCAGCATGTGGTCCAAGATCAGCCAAAACCCAAAACAAATTTGTTTACGTGCATTGCCAAGGCGAAAAAACAAAAAAAAAAACATTTCTCACATATATAATTTTCCTGTTTTCCTCATTTTGTATTTTGTATTTTAGCAAATACCAAAGTAAATATTGAACTGTGTTTTAGGATGATGTAAAATGGACGTGCCCGGCCGAAGATATTCAAATTACAAGCGGGAAAATAGCCAAGACAAATGCCGACGTCTGGGTCCACTTTGGATTAGACAGGTAGTTCTGGTGAAAAGCCATCATCTTTTCGGGAATTTCCACGAGTCTCGATTAAGACTCGGGCTGGACGTTTTCCTGCTGGTGTCAGGTGTTGCACGACGGCGCATGCGCCACGTCAACGTAAATGCTGACTCTAGTGGAGGTTTTTACGACCGGCAGCAACACGCATAATTATATCGAGCTCTAATATGGGAGAGATCAATGCACCTGTTGTTGTGGCTATTTGCCTGCTGCCACTGCGGGGCAGGTGAGTGCCCAAGGCAGCTGTTGATAGTAGGCACCCCGAACTGGTAATACCGAGCCCTCCTCTCGTTATGCAGGCTGCCGCTAAAGGATTCCCTCTGTTGTGTCTCTATATATACCCTGTAATCATTTACATATTGCATAAGGCATATCTTCTAAGTTATCGCCTCTGCCTATCGATACTTATTGATTAAAGCCTAGATTGTTATCTGAATATATAAGAGCTATATACCCTCAAACTGTTTTTCATAGTGGAAGCACAGCTGCCGCCTGTACAGGGCATCTTTGAGTCGGTCACTTTCAACTAGAGCCCGTTTAGTAGTTATTTTTTATAGACATTACTTCTTTTCAATTCGTTGTAGTTGCAACTTCAATTGACTTCCCCTGCGCTAATTGTTCCGCGCATTCGTATCCTGTCGCGTTTCCTTGTGCTCCTGCCTGGTTCCTGGTTCCTGTTTCGGCTTTTCTTTTCCTTCTCATTGCAGTTGTTGTTGTTGCTGTTGTTGTTGTTGCGCTTGCGCTGTGTGACATATGGGCCGGCGTTATTTTTGCCACGATTTATGTGCCGCTTTTGTCTGGCATTCACTTTGACACCTCTCGCAGGATATAACTACCCCATTTTTACTGCTTTTTAGTTAACGACTTTCTCTTCTCCTGCTCCTCCTGCTTTGCCGCCCATCGTCTTTTCTTATACAATGTTTCCCATTTGTTCGGGGGTTTTTTCTCTCTTTTCTTCTTGGCTGTTTTTCCGGCACAACAGTTTTTTTTTTTGCTTTCTTCGGACCATCATTTTTACACTAATTGCGGATATGCCTACTAATTAATTGCTGCCTTTTACATTTCTTCGTTTTATGGTTACGTTTTTTTTACCTCAAAATTTTCCAACCCTGCTTTTGACATGAGCTGCAAAAATGTTTAACGTTGGTTTTAACTAAACATCTTTTTGTATTGGTTCCCAAATACAAATTTGTAGGAATGTTTGTCAACCACAAAGTCTGTAGAAACATGCGATCGTTCGGATAAGTTATAACAAGTTCTGATTATTAAATAAACTATGTTAATGCGATCGAAGATCAATGTTTGACTATTAAATCAGAGAACTGTGATGATGGCGAATAATTGATCGTGAGTCCAAAAAAATCTTTGCAGGAATAACTTTTGATAAATAAATCAAAAACCTTACTGATCAGTGATCGTTGCATAAATATAATGTTATAATAATATAAACTTTTATTCAATTAAATATTCAAATCCTTTGCCGAGGTCAATCTTGGTCTGAACATAAATAATAATCATACAATTATTTAACACTTGAATAGATCAATTAAAAGATCACATGCGATCAGGCGTGATCTTACCTAATAAATATATACTATATATATATAAATAATATTTGGAAAATGCTTAGTAAGTTATCGACGATTCAAACGATCTTCAGCTGAGATCATGGAATAATATAATGCTTTTGATATTGTAGATCGCCTGAAAATTGCTGATATTAACAAATAAGGTCTCTGAACATAAATGGATCTCAGCGAATAACGAAAAAGAAGAGCTTAATTAAACCAATTAATAAATGTTCCTCTCATATTAGAATTAATAGAAATCAAGTTCAAATAGATTTATCCTAGCCACATACGACGTTTAAATCTCGATTATTGCATCTGACAATCCATAATAAATGAATCCATCTGATCAGAGATATAGCTTATTTAGTTCTCGGAAGAGCATTCAAGGATTAATCGCTGCCACTAACATTAATAAATGACTTACTAATTCCACTGGCCACACGCAGCCCCAATTTGGGGCTAAAGTCCTCCGACTAGGATAAAGCGGCGCTAATGAAGATTAAGTTGTACTGGAAGAGATGCTCGCGTATTCCTCGAGAGTTCGCTATCAGTTAGCGAGAATTATGCGGCGACAGGTATACACATTTGTGTGTATGCGCATGTACGTATAGATGATAGACAGAGAGGAGGAGTTGGAGGAGTGGAACATGAAAGGCGCTATCCAGCTTCCCAGGGCCTAATTAGACGACGCATGAGTAAATTGTTTACCTGAAGGCCAAGGTCAACAACAATGAGATGCGAACGGATTTAACTGGAATTGTTTTCGAGGGCAAACGAGGAAGCAAAAATTGTGTTGTAGTACTCATATTTATTTTTGTTTGAATGTGCATATATACATATGTATAATATATATGTATATAAATATATATGTGTGTGTGTGTGTGTATATATGTGCAACACACAATTTCCCACAAGGAAATGAAAAATATACTCAAAACTCGAACTCGCAACTTGAGGTAAAAAGCGAACTGACGAAAAATGCGCAAAATGTGCAAAGAGAACGAGAGAGCGCGAGAGAGAGAGAGCGAGAGAGAGAGAGAGAGAGAGAGAGAGAGAGAGAGAGAGAGAGAGGGAGAGAGCGGGCGAGCAAAACAGAAAACAGGTCCCTGGTTTGTGAACCCTGGACCCATGGCCCTGGTCCCTTTGCCGAATTCCGAGACGCGTCTACGACTTCTTCTGCTGTCTGCGTCGCAAACTGCAATTTTGTGCGTCCTTTTTTGGTGTGTATCGCAGGGCGAGTGTGTGTGCGAGTGTGTGTATATTTTGAGTTGTTTGTCATGATGTTGTTGTTGTCGCTGTTGCATGCATTTTGGGCTGCGCTTGCACAACGAGAAAAGATACATTCCTGAGATACTCAAGATAAATACATATATAAGTTGAGCATATATGTGTATATATATATTGTATGTATCTGTAACATGAATTGTCTGGATTGTCAATGCCAATGCGTCCGCTTCTTGTGGTCGCCTGTGCGCTTCTGCAATTAGTGGGAACTCTAAGTGCCTGCACACTGGGCCAAAACAGGAAAGACGTTGCCGTAGACCGTAAGAAAAAAGGTCTACCAAGTATATTAACTAAAAACCGATTATTTAATGACATTTTTGAGAGCTTAAACAAATTCGTCTCTCTTGCATTCTTGTTTTAAGCAATTTTTATGAACATTACATGATTTGCTTAAAATGCATATCAGACATTAATCAAGGCGGCAAAACATAACCGAGCCTTATTTAAAAAAATCTGGTTTTGTACCAAAAGAGAAAAATTTGCATCTACTTCTAAAATTGCATCACACCAATTTACTTTGAAGTCCAGCTAGATAACAAAAAATTTTGGGAAGTATGATCCATAGTTCGAACTATAGCTGAGCTCAAAAACTGAAGCTAAGGGCGAGATATGTGTGTTGTACCACCAAAAGTATCTTGATTTGTTATTTGACGTTTAATGATATTTAGTAGATGATATGGTAACTGTCATGTAATTTAAACAGCTAAGAATATTAGCGAAATATTTCAAACATTTATGTACAATCCAACCATCGTTGGATCTTAAGCTTTCCAAGTAAATTAAAGATTTAATCAAATGGAGATTCGCCCCATATTTCGGTTTTTTCTCTCTTAAGGTGGATGGGGAAAATTACTTTTACACTTTCAGCGATCTTTAAGAATTAGTTATAGCTCTTATGCTAATAATAATCAGATGATATCATGGTATTATACACATATAAAATAATTTTTAAAAAAAGCATCCCGATTTTTCTCAGCGTATGCGTGGGCATATGAATCTGTATCTGTATCTGTGTCTGTGTCTGTAAATGTAAATGTATCTATAGCAATGGACTGCAGAGCGGTGCGTGTGAAAGTAACCAACGAGGCGACCAAATCAAAAAAAAAAAAAACAAAAAAGTTCTTCAATGGGCAAAGCCGTTCCAGGAATTGCCGGCCTTGAAGTAGCCGTTAGGCCATTGCCGAGACGATGCGCTCAATTGATTATTTAGTTTATATTTAGCAGCAGTCGTTTAAAAGGATGCGACTGCTTCAAGTGGCCGTCGCATATTATATATCCACATATATCCGTCTGACTATATTGATCTCGTTCTCTCTCCCTCTCGCTCTCGCTCTCTCGCTCTCTCTGCTCGTCTCGCTGCTATCCTTTTGTGTGTTTGCACGAGAATAACTGGAAACTGTTTATCATTGTTGTTTCTGCTTTCGACTGCCCTTTCAACTGCACAATCCCCACTCGGTCCAGGGTCCACGTCCACGTCCACGTCCACAGACACACGGATAGGGCTTCATCTCAGCTTCGTCTTTTGCAGCGACAAAAACCGTCGTCAGACAATGAAAAATGCTTTTCGATATATATATGAGATAGTCACGATCCTATTTAATATTTGTAGGCCCAGTCGCCTCTCCCTCTCCCCCCCTCTCTCTTTCTCTGGATCTCTGTCTAATTGAGAAATATTTTTACTTGGAATTTTCTTTAGGCTAAATGGGCAGGTGATGTTTAAAAAAATATAATAAATGCGTTTAATATGTGAGAATATATTTCGTTTGATTTTCTGCCGCATCACTTGAGCAGCAATAACAAGTGTTAAATAAAACGGATAAATATTGAAAATGAAAAGATTCACTTTTTTATATGTTACCTCTTGGGCAAAAAATAAAATACTCATTTAAATTTCTAGCCCAGTCCACTTTAAATATTTACCATATTTCCATTCACTTTATTGTATATATCCAATTTTTATAAAAATCTTTTTTTGATTCTCATAAAATTCTAGTTTATAAATGTTTTCCATAATTTAAGACCACGCCAAGAAAGTTGTTTTTTTTTTAGCTTAAAATGAATAAATAATCAAATTCTCCCTAATCCTTAGCTTAAATCCAACAATATCCAAGCTTTTTCCAGACTTAAGAAACCGTAAAGCCATAATTAAGGTACGTATGAAAAAACATGTATTCATATACATATTAAAAAACTCATGACGCAACCGCCAAAGCGCCTGCCCAACGCCTATTTTCGTGTCTATAGCCAGTTTGCACAGCCCTCCGCCATACAAACATATGAATAATAATAAAACATAAAGAATATTTCGCAAAAATAAAACAACAACAAAACATTGAGAAAACGTCAGAAACAATACAAAAGCAAGACGCAAAAAGCCTCAAGAAAACAACAAGAGCGGCACAACAAAATGCAAAAGAGCGCAATAAATATAGCAAAATAAAGAGCCAAAAAGAAAGTCACAAAACAATGAACAAATTGTAGCAGGTAATTTGAAACAAGCAGAGATAAAGCAATAGCAACAAAATAACAAAAAGTAACCAACTGCTAAAACACACACGCACACACACACACACACACGCACACGCACGCACACAAACACACACTCTCAAATATCAATGAACCCCAGGCCGCGGTAGCAGCAGAGCCGTGGCTTAGACCCCCAAGCAATATCACCACCTGCCCACCCGCTCGCCCCATTCTTAAAGTCTAGGCGGCAACCACACACACGTACTACCAACAGATTTTGCGCCACTTTTGACATAATTCAGTTGCTTCGCTTGTTTTTTTTTTTCTTTTCATTGTCTGTTACTTATTTTTTCTTTATTTTTGTGCTCTACGCTTTGCGCGTTTGCTTCGTTTTCGTCAAGTTTTCAAAAGGTTCGATTCGATGTTTTTTTTTCTGCTTTGAGCTTTTCACGTCGGCGCATATCTCAAAAGCATGCAGCGCTGCCGGCGTCGACGGCGACGTAGCATGTACTAAAAAGTTTTTGTTTCTTGTTGTTGTTGTGTCGAGAATGGTGAAAGAAAAAGTGGACGCAGAGAACTGCGCCGGCGTTAACAGCGAACGCCAACTGCGACAGCGACGCTTCAGTCTTCTCGTTATTCTGATTGGAATAAAACGGAAGAGCGCATTTCATAGTGTGCGTGCAGATGAGAGAGCGTAACATACGGGCTCCCAGACGGGGAGCGTGTCCATATTTAAGTGTGTGTGTATGTGTGTGTCATTGGTTGTGGGGAAAATAAAACCGAAGAGAACACAAGTAAAGTGGCGCGAATTGGGCGTTTGGTTGGCGCATTTTTGTTTTACCGCCCAAAATCTATTCGAATGGCGGGAAAAGTGCAATCGCCGACCGACACCACAAAATATATGCGAATTGATTAGAAAGCGCCGGCTGGTGTGCGGTTGCTAATGTGCGTGTATGTGTAGGCGATTGCTCATAGCAGCTGAAAAATTGTCAAAATTTGGAGTTGCCAATCCAATTGGGGTCAAATGAGCCTGGAGCTGCGAGCACGCTTATTGGCATGCGACCTCAACAATGCCGCGGTGCAATAGTTCACTGAACCTAGCTTTAATTCCAATTAGCAACGGAAACCTTTATCCAATTCGTCGAATGCATACCCACGCTACACATGCATCAACAATAAATGTTCCCAATAAGATCGTAACGGTTACCGTCTGCAGCGGGCAGTCAATCTGCAAATTTTCTAATAAGAACAATTTGGCAAACGTCTCTAACTTATATACACATGAATATATAATACGGTTTTTGTGTGCGTTAGCTTATTGTTTTTGTAGAAAAAAATGCAAAGACACGACGGCACAGTCGCACACACACGCTCGCACACTTAACACACTCGCACACTAGCGGCATTCGCTATATCCCACACTTGTCACACGCGTAATTTTTACACATTTTTTTTTTCTTTCTTTTGGCTGTTTTACGGCTCTTGGGGCGTAGTTTTTTACCTTTAATTTGTGGCGCTTATTGTGCTCAATGCTATGCGTTTCAAGGCGTTAAGATTTGCATTTGGTAATAGAATATTATTTGCACTTGAAAAAATGAATATTTTTTTATACGTCGTCACACGCCGGCCACGAACTTCATCAAGCAGCAGCTGAGCAGTGATCAAAAAGATCGGTGTTCAGGCAGCGCGAACGACTCGAGGCGAGGGAGAGCTAAATCAAAAAGAGAGCCAAGCGTTGACAGCGACGGCAGCGTCAACGTCAGCGCCAGCGTCAGCAGAGGCAAGCAGCCAGGCAGGCAATGTGTGTGCATGTGAAACGCGCCAAAGCAAGCACATCCAGCGCCAAAAAATGCAACAAACACACGGGCACAAGTTGTAGCTGTTGCTGATGTTGTTGTTGTTGTTGGTAAGGCCAACTGACATTTAACAGAGAGTGAGAAAAGCAAACGGAGAGTGCGAGCGCAAGAGAGCACATCTGGCGCGCGCAAAAAAATGCCAGCCAGGCAGAGGCAATGTAGTGGAATGCGTGTGGCAGGAGCTTGCAGACCCCCTCAACGCCCCTTACCAAACACTTATATAGGAGTTAGCTGCGAATTATTGAATGGAGCTGAAGCAAGTGACGCTCCTTCTGAACCGCCAAGTAGGCGGTTGAACACTATGTGAGTGTGTGTGTGTGTGTGACCGAGTGTAACAGCTGTTTTGTGGCGCTCGTTTAACGGGCGTTGCGCGCGCTACAGCTGTTAAAGCTGCCACCTGGGCAGAGAAAGATGTACTAAAAAATAGGGCAGAAGACGTTAAAATTAACATTTTCTTCAAATTTAAATAGCATATTTCGATGTATTGATCAACTTTCGGTAACCCACAAAATTGATTTTTTACATCAACATAAAGAGCTATTAAGTCAATGAAATCGCGTGATCCTTACAATATTTAATTTAAATATACTTTTCACATCTCAACATAGTTATGTTTTTCCAAATTACGCTTAAATAAACTAAATGGGTCAATTCGCTGACTGTTTACATTTACAGACTTTGCACACACTCAATCTGACGATCTGCTGGCAACGCCGCTCACAACACAAACAAACATCGTTACTTTGTTGTTTTGTGCGCGTCGAATTTTGACTTTTTTGACACCAACTTCGGCGGCCGCTAGTAACGTTTTTCTAAATTAAACCATATGGTTGTGCATATGCATTGGATTGGATAAAACACATAGAATCTAATTTGATAAAATATGCAAAAATCATTGCAAATTTGGGCAAGTTATGAATGGACAAAGTTGTGAATTTCCCGCGCGCGGGAAGCAACGTCGACGTCAGGCGCTCTCACGACAAAATGACAGCTGAGCTGAGCGACCACTTGGGAGAGCGCGAGAGCGACGTTGACAGCGACGCTAACGTCGACGCTGGCGGCGGCCACAATTTTTTCGTAGAACACAAGGCAAGGGCAGAAAAAAAAATTTAAGAAAAAATTTTTTTTTTTTAACCAAAAGCAACGGCATCGCATGTATTGGAATTGCAAAAACAACAAAGAGAAAAACAACAAATATAAGAACGTAGCCAAAAGTGAAGCCGCTAATAATACGGAGCTTTGAACTTGCCTAGCGGACAATTGCTCACTCACCTGTTCCGGATGAAGACTTTCGGTGCTCGGGCAAGTGTTGCTCTTGTTGTTGTGGATGATGTTGTTGCATTGGGGGTTGGTTAGGTGAGATGTGGTACTCGCTATATGCTGGGGCAGCGAGCCACGCGCACAGTTAGCACAGAAAATTAGTGTGTTCCAATGCGCTCCACGCGGATGAAAAATATATAAATTGCACACGCACACATATAAACACAGTGACAACTCTCGGGGCTCGGGGTTTTTTTTTTATTGTATTTTTTGCCACACCGGCACACGCTCCAGTCAAGGCCAAATGCGATCGAAAATCCAGTTCGCCTGTGTATGCGTGTGTTTGGCGCAATTAGATCCACAATTTCAGGACCACCATCAAACCTTTTTCCGGCTGAGTTTCACAAAATTAAAGTGAACTGCGCTGTCGCCGTTGCAGAGTGGAAGAGAGAACAGCGATAACAAAAAAGAGCATTTTCTTAGTGATGATCGATACTCTGGCACTGCACTCACCATTAAGCGATATTTCTTTTAGCACACCGAACATTTGCCATTCGCGGCGAAAAATGTAAACATTGAATGCCACGCACCAGCGGGCCAATTTAAAATTTAACTATTTTTCAATTAACTAGCACATAGTTAAAGTTTTCACGTTTCTCTGCTCTAAAAACACGACACTTTTTATAATTAATAGCCCAGTATAATAATTATAAGCTTATTGCACCTGCTTCAAATTCTGAAATAGTCTGGTAACGCTTTCTATTCATGTTATTTAACTGTTTTTATTTTGGTTATTTTATAAAACTGGCTCAAAAGGTTATTAATTTCTTGTTTTAAATTCGTTTCACGAACTGAGCACGATTTTGAAGCACAATCAAAGAGATGTCCGCCTATTTTGGGAGTTGAGAAGCGCGCGCGTTTCAATCAAAATAGGTTTAATTTTGGAATCCATAAAAAACAAACAACAAATTTGACGCCGCGCAATGAATTAACGCTCGACAACTGGAGAATCTTTAATAAAAGAAAAGCACCGATAATACGAAATTGAGCACAGCTGCTGAAAAGTGCTTAAACAGCTCCAGAGTTAAAAAAAAAAAATCAAAACCAAATTTTTGCCAAACGCAGCAGAAACAAGAAATAACAGTTAACAGTAACCGAAGATCAAATACCCTTACAGAAGATTTTTGAAACGTGTGCAGATATTTACAGCTAGGTTCTCAGCTCCATTTCCGACCAACTGTTCCAATAGCAGCTATATTAACCAGTTGTACAATATTAATCAGATTATATAGTTTCTGTCAAATATATGATATAGTGTATCCGACTCCGACAAGAATTGAAAACTGAGAGACTAGTATATGCATAGAAACAAATAGGTCTTACATAATATAAATGCTTAATGTCGTAAATGTTGCGTTACATATTTAATGAGAAAATCAAGGTACCCTCTGCAAGGGCATCAAAAAAAAATGGTTGCCCATTTGCCATGGACAAAGCTCTGCAGCTAATACACTTACAGCCCGTTTGTGTGTGTGTGTTTGTGTTCCATGTTTATTGCGAATTGGTTTTTGCTAACATTAATTCAAAGACGTTTCAAACTTAAGCAAAGCGCTGGCAGCGGATCTCGGGAGTGTGTGGCACAGTTCTTAGATCGGGGACTGCTGGAAGCCGCGCGCCGCGTAGTCGGCGGGCGCCGAGCGATCCGAGACACGGGGATAGCCCTCGTCGCCGGGCACGCACGCCTTGCGCGAGGATATCACACGCCAGCCGCCCTTGCGTGTCCAATCCTGCAAAAAATTGGCATTGGGTGAGGACCTGAATATAATGCCACACTTGGCGCACTCACATTCTGATTATATTTTAAATAGTAGGCGGCGGCGTAAATGCCCGTCAGCGCGATCAGCGCCTTGCCGGTCCAGTAGCGTACTGTGTAGGCGCGCTGGAAGCCCTTTAAAAACGGTAGAGAAATTGACAAACAATTAAAAATAAAATCATTTTTTGATTACATAACACAAATTGCACCCACCAGCGCCGGCGTTAGAACGCTGCAAACCTTATCCAAAGGCGCGCGATAGAAACGCCTGATGGGATTGTTCAGCTCGAGCTCCAGAGCTGGCACCTTGCGCGGCCCGTGGGGCAGCTCCTGGTCCTTGATCCATTGCTTGCGCCAGGCGCGCTCCTCGGGCGTCATGCCAATGAGGCGCTCGCGTTCGCGGACCATGCGGCCCGCGATGGTCATGGGCTTAACGCCCCCCGTATCAGATGCGCCGCCGGCAACCATTTTGTTTCAGCTCTTTTTCACAAGCTACAAATTAAGTTAAATAATATTAAATGTTTGCGAGCTTCGAATATGTTGTGGAAAATACGCACCGATGAAAAAACGAAAACAGCTGTTTCAGTTGTCATTCAGCGCGAAACGCGGGCAGTTTGAGATGTGCCTTCTGTACTAAACAGTTACTTGGCGAGTATATCACTGCAACTAGTCCCAGTATTGGTGGGTCGATCGTGGTTGCAAGTGGGGTACGTGATCTAAAAATGTTTTATTAGTACACCCACTATTTACTGAATTAAAATACAGGGAATAGGAAATAATGCAAAAATAATCGAGGCGCAGCACAAAAATTCAATACAGTGAGAGACAGTAAAATATCACATTTCAATAACATACAAAAGGTGAATGTCAGAATATACCACTATATACAGTAAAGTGGGTAAAAGTTGAGTTACCCCACAGTAAGTTATTGTTCCCGCTATTTGTAAATGATGGGCAGCACTACACACTGAACTAAAATATTATAGTGGAGGGGTATTGTTGGAAGTGGACTAAAATAAATGATGATGTTTATTATGTTAGTTAACATACGCAATTCTATTACCAGGCCTTCCATTTCTAGCTTGTTAAATAACATAATAAAAACATCTCGCATATACAAGATTTAAATAAAATCGAACATAGTCAAATGTGTGAAAACGAGATTTATAAGTCTGAGATACAAATTAAATACTTAATATCTTATGGCAAAGCATAGTGTTAATATAATATTTTATAATCCAGTTATTTAGACGTGTCTAACGAATATGAAATTGTATTAATGAACATTAGCTACACAAAATAATCGATAGCAGATATGTTAACAAATAACACAAGCTTTCAGCTATCGATATTTCCACTTGAACGATACATTTTCGCTGTGCTCATCACTAAAGCACAAGCGTGGAGCGCTTGTCCCCACCTGTAATTACCACACACACACACACACACACACGCACTTGTTTATAGTTATTTCCAATATTTACCTCGCGATAAAGTTGCCATTGTAAAGCCCATGTCCGGGTAAGTGTTTTTAAATTGATAGCACATTTAATTACAGCGCAAATAGCGCGCAGCAATTGCGCAAACAAAACAACTTTACAACATTTTTTCCATTGTACTTCCCGCAGAAGAGACTGCGCAGCATGGAATCGAAATACCTGATCAATGGCAATGGCAATCCGAGCTTGGCCGCCAGCTTTCCCGTCAAGCGCAAAATGGAGCCCATGAAAGAACAGAATTGCATTAAGAAGCCCAACTACAGTCCGACCAAGCTCCAGAGTCCGTACAAAAACAATGGGTTGGGCAACAAGAAGAGCAGCATCGAGCAGGAGCGCAAGGCGCTGCCCGTTTACCATTGCCGGCAGCGCATACTCAAGGAGCTGGAGGCAAACGACACGCTGCTGATCATGGGCGAAACGGGCTCCGGCAAGACCACACAAATACCACAATTCCTGCTGCAGGCCGGGTACGCGAGCAGCGGCATCATTGGCATCACCCAGCCACGCCGTGTGGCGGCCATAACCATAGCGAAGCGCGTGGCGCAGGAGCTGGCGACCAACGTGGGCGACACCGTCGGCTACACGGTGCGCTTCGAGGACACCACGACGGATCGGACGCGCATACGCTATCTCACGGATGGCATACTGCTGCGCGAGGCCATTGCGGATCGTTTGCTGCGCAGGTATGCGGCCATTATGCTGGACGAGGCGCACGAGCGGACGGTCAATGCGGATGTCCTGTTCGGCATTGTGAAGGAGGCGCAACAGGAGCGCCGCAAGCACAAGCTGACCAAGCTGAAGCTGATTATCACCTCGGCCACGATGGACATTGATCATTTTGGCAAATACTTCAATGTGAAGGGCATGTATCTGGAGGGGCGCACGCATCCGGTGCGTGTGCTGCACGCCAAGGAGACGCAGGAGGATTACATACACGCCGCGCTGGTCACACTCTTCGATATCCATCGCCACGAGCCCATCAATCATGATGTGTTGATCTTTCTCACCGGCCAAGAGGAGATCGATGCGCTGGCCCAGCAAATCCGCCAGCTGGCCAGGATCAATAACTCGGGCCCCTCCGATGTGCGTGTCTTCACCCTCTACGCCCAGATGGCCCAGGGCAAGCAGCTGGAATGCTTTCTGCCCGTGCCGGCGAACACACGTAAAATTGTCCTGGCGACGAATATAGCCGAGACCTCGATTACCATACCGGGCATACGCTGTGTCATTGACTGCGGCTTTGTCAAGGAGAAGTCGTTCAATCCCAGCTCTGGTCTGGATTTGCTCAAAACCGTGCGCATCTCGCAGGCACAGGCCTGGCAGCGCAGCGGACGCGCCGGCCGCGATGCACCCGGTGTCTGCTATCGCACCTACACGAAGGCCACCATGGAGAAGTTCCGCAGCGCCGCACAGCCGGAAATATTGCGCGCCAATCTGACTGCCACGGTGCTGCAGTTGCTCGCGCTGGGCATCGATTGCGCCAGCTTCGATTTCATAGATACCCCACAGCCGGAGGGCGTACAGAGCGCCTACCAGGCCCTGGAGCAATTGGGTGCCGCTGCGCCCAACATTACCACAACGGGTCGCTGGATGGCCCAGTATCCACTGGACCCCAGATACGCCAAGCTGTTGCTCGCGGCACCCACATTCGGCTGCATGGAGGAGATGCTCAGCCTGGTGGCGGCATTGTCCAGCGACAATGTGTTCATTGGACACACGGACAAGAGCGAACTGGCCGCCTTGGCGCACGCCAAGTTCCAGTCCAAGCACGGCGACCATTTGACACTGCTCAACGTGTTCGGGACGTTCCAGAAAACCGATAAGCCAAAGATCTGGTGCCACGACAATTTCCTCAATATACGCAATCTAAACTATGCGCGCAGCGTGCGCAACCAGCTGGCGGAGATCAGCGCCCGACTGAATCTGGCCTTCAACAGCTGCGGCGACAACACGGATGCGGTCAAGAAGTGCCTGCTGACGGGTCTCTTCGACAACATCGCCCTGCTCCAGAAGGAGGGCCACTACCTAACGCTCAGCGGGCGTGTCAAGGCCAAGATTCATCCATCCAGCGTGCTGCACGGCAAATACAAGCCGCAGTGCATCCTCTTCACCGAAATGGTGCAAACGGAGCACAATTTCCTGCGCCAGGTGACCGAAATCTGCATCGACTGGATCGAGGAGGTTGTGCCATCCATTAAGTGTATTCTTAAATAAAGCTCGACTTCAATTTATTTTATAGATTTACAACAACAACAACAACAACAAATTGGGTTTATACTTAAATCCTTTTCAGACTGTTTACCATATATTAAATATATCTAATGGGTGTTTATAGAAAACAAATAGTAGCAGATTTTATACCCTTGCAGAGGGTATTATAATTTTGTCGTGAAATGTGTAACGCATAGAAGGAGACATCTCCGACTCCACAGTATATATGTTCTTGATCAGTATCAACAGCCGAGTCGATAAAACATTGTCCGTCTGTCTGTTTCTACATATATCGAAACTGCCATAGGATCGGTCGAAAATTAAGTTGTATGGAAAACTTTTTTGTTTTTCAAGATATCTTGACCAAACTCGCCATTTATACGTTTCACCTTGTTCCCTACATTTATGCAAAATCTTGTTTACATCGGACCACCATATTATATAGCTGCCATAGGGTCGGTCGAAAATTAAGTTGTATGGAAAACCTTTTTGTTTTTCAAGATATCTTGATTTGTTTTACTATGTTCCTCATATACATGCAAAATCCTATTAAGATCGGACCACTATATCATATAGCTGCCATAGGATCGGTCGAAAATTAAGTTGTATTGAAAACTTTTTTGTTTTTGAAAACTTTCAAGATATCTTGACCAAACTCGCCATTTATAAGTTTCACCTTGTTCCCTACATCTATGCAAAATCTTGTTTACATCGGACTACTATATAATAATATAGCTGACATAGGAAAGGTCGGTCGAAAATGAGGTTCTTGTATGAACAACTTTTTCCAGATATCTTAACCTCCCTTTGCTTCTTAGATACGGGCAAAGCCCTCTGAGCATTATTAAAAGGTGGCGTCTGCAAGGGTATTAAATCTTCGGTGTGTTCTTCTTTCTCGATTTTATTACAACTCCCCTACTACAGTAGTCGCTCGATAATACAAGCTAGCTGAAGTTAGAAATTAGAATCCGCATTTGTTTGTGAGCAATAAATATACAATTATAAAATTATCAGAATATTTTGAAAATTAACAGTAAAAAACCCTCAAGACATTTATATTTATTTACTAGAGGAGGGGAGTTGGGAGATGACGCTGAATAATTGCGAAGAAACCCTACTTTAAGCAAACTATTTGAATACCCTACCCAAGTCCAGTTAAAATAAACAAAGTTTTCCAAATTGTATTTAATATATTCAAAAAAAATATGCATATATTGTATATTTTCTTTTTTAGATATAGGTATATTCACATTATGATTGCACAAATAATGGAAAAGTATAAACAAAGACGAGAACAACTAAAAAAAAAGAAGGCAACCAAATTTATAGAGTAGTTGCTCTTAAGTACTGAAAACTATGGAATTTTCGTGCTCTTTGACCTAGCTGAACCAAATTTTTAACAGAAACTATCCACATTTATCAGTCTATATGTACATATGTACATATGTGTATGTTTGTGTGTCTGTGTGTGTGTGTGTGTGTGTGTGTGTGGAGGGGGGGGGGGGGTGATCTAGAGGTTACCTTGCATGGATTCACGCAGATAAACGGGACCGCTAAAGGATTTTCCACTAACAAGCTGGGCGAGATTCTCGCCAGCATAGCTGACAAAGGGCGAGATCTCACAGATCTCGCCGTGCACCATGCCGCCGGCATTCTCAATATATTTGCGGTGCAGCCTGTGCAGGTCGGCGCGCGCCGTGCTGGGGCAATCCTTGCCAGCTGAGTCGGCGTTCTTGAGTGCGCTGAACTCCTCATCGCGCGGCACCTCCATGGCCACGAACTTCTCGGCGAACTCGAAGACGTCGAAGACAAACTTTTCAATCTTGATGCCGTTCGGCTGGTTGGGCGTCAGACGATTGCCGGCATTGTCCACAAATGGTATCTTCTTTTTGGCCACGTGCAGCTTCAATTTGCGCTCGTACGTGCTGCCGATCTTGTGGAGAAAGGCGACGGTAAAGAAATGATTGCATATATTGCCGGCGCTAAACGTTAGGCGTCCGTCCGCGTTGCGCATTTCGGCCGTCTTTGCCGAGATCTCACTGTACTCGACCACCTGGTACTTGTTGTCGACAATGGCCACCACGCCGACCGCCTCATTGGGCGCCGACTTCTCCACCACCTTGGCGGCACAGTCGGCCTGCTCCTGCACGCAGTAGCCAATGAATATGGGATCGGCCACCTTGATCAGGATGTTGTCCACGCTGTGCGCATGCACATAGAGTATGCCGCGCTGCTGCATATCGTCCAGGATGCCGGCGCGTTGCATGGCGCGATAGATGCCGCCGTTGCCGTCCGGGGAGCGCGACACACGATGCTTCTCGTCCAATATGATGCGGCCATCGTTATCGAAGCATGGCAGCGAGCCCTGCTCGAAGAGCACCACGTTCTCCTCCCGCAGCCCGAAATAGTTGTTCGCCTCAAGGTAGTCCAGCGTCGGCTGCATTGTGTGCTCCGATGTCATAATATACCAGACGATGCGACCTCGCCTGCCGCACGTCTCCTCGGCCAGCTGCTCCAGCTTCAGGATGCGTTCCGCCTGTATGCGAAATAGCGTCTTGCGGGATTGCAGTCCCACATCGTACATGCCCTTGGGCTGATCGAAGCCGAGTCGTGTGCCTGTAAAGGTCAGATTGTTGACATTCTTAATTGTTTACAGTTTACGGCTAAATAAATGAATCTTTGCCGAGATATAAAAATTTCTCATGTAACCTTAATTTAATTTATCGCTGGTATAAATGGTATTCCTGTTACTTATGATTTTTTTTAAAATTATTGTGCACAATTTTTTAAACATACTCTTCCTTGTTTTTTGTTTCTTACATTTATATTTATTGCTATTTTATATTATAAACAGTATTTCTGCCACAAAGGATATTTTAACAAAAAACCACAAAGCTCAGATCTTATGCAGGAAATATTATTTATACATTTTGTGTTGCTATTTGCTGTGCGCCCAGCCGGTTGACCTTTAAAACTGGTTGCTTTTGTTTCGGCTTTGGTTTCGCTTTCAATAAACGATTTCTTCTGTTTTTTTTTTAAATCTTTGTTTCCACTCTTGTAGCTATTTAGCATATTATAAACCTGTCGTAAGGTCACACACGTCACACTACCGGTTTTTAATTATAGCCCGCTTATCGATTATTATTATTTGCGGCCAAACGAGGTACTAGCAGTATTGTTGCTATCGATAATTTAGGGGGCGATCTGCAGCCTTAACGCCTACAATTTTAACCGTTATTCGATTACGTTACGTGCCTGAACTACGTAATATTTACAAACTACGTATGCATTAACATATATCTAATAAAATGCTGAGCCAGGCGTATGTTGACTTTCGTCTTTTCGTCTGTTGCTGTTGTTTTTGTATTTCCAAAAGGCCATTACGTAAATTCGCCTGCTTCGGCCACGTTGAATACAACGGGAAATATCAAATGTCGCGCGCGCCGCGATCAAAATCAGCAAAAGAAGAACAACAAAAACAAAAGAAAGGCTACAAAAACAACAACAACAACAACTTGAAACTGAGCAACACTGGCGACTGGATTGGCTGGCCATAAGAATGGATTAAACTGTTATTACTTTATGATGGTTCGCCGCCCGCTTGGTGTGACGTGTCTGGCAAGCTGAATTTAAAAATTACAAACAAGAAATTTCATGCGGCTGCATGAGTGGGCACATGTGTGTGTGTGTGTGTGTGTGTGTGTGTGTGTGCATTTGCGCGAGTATGTGGCGTTGGTTTGATGGAGCATTTTTATATCAATCTAATTAGCCGTTTACCCACACAGACACACACACTTACACACTTACACAAAGACGTTGAGAGACTTGCAGGTCTGCATTGTTGTTGTTGTTTTTGTCTTTGCTAATACTGAATTTTGTTCATTGCACCTCAAGGCAATTGCGAGCAGAAATTGTTTAAAATAGTTTATAGCTATGAGTGGGCAAAAAAAAACTGAAATAATATATATATATACATATATATTTTTTTTTGCAGTTTCCGGCCCAGCAATAGTATCTCGTATCTACAGATACTTATCAAGCAAGCGTAAATGTAACGAGAAAATAAACACTATCTAAGAATTAAATGTTGAATATGTGCCATATACAGAACTACTGATAAAGATTCTCTCTATAAATAAAACTTGTTTTTCTTTAAAACAGAAAAAGAAAAACAGCTCCAAGTAACCTTCAAGAGTTAAATGCAGTTTTATCGGATGTTAAATTTGTCTTCTATAAATCTATCTAGTATATTTAAAATTTAAAATAAAAAACACTACAAAAAAGTTGTTTTTTCCAATGGATTGATTTTTGGATTGTACCTTAGATACATTTTTTTTAGTTCTGTATAATCTGAAATATATCCATTATATTTATTTCTGTAGTCCTTTCTTCATTTCCTTTTGATTTGTTCAATATCATTTCTGATACATAAATGTTGATAACAAAAGTTTCGATAGTTTGCGAAAAGAAAAAAAGGGCCCAAATTTTCCACAGTTGGCTTTTAACGTGTTTTGTTTTACCCTCATATTTCTCCTATCTTATATACATTATCTTTGCAAGAGCCCAAAAACCCCCTTTAACCAGAAATTGGATAATGAACTCACCTTGTCCACCCGCCATGAGCAGCACAGCGACATGGCCGTTGCTTATTTGCTGCAATCCCTCCTCCCGATAGGCGTTCAGCTTATCCTCCGTGGTGCGAGCCGTGGACAGTATTTGGCCGTCGGGTATGGGCTGCAGGCGACCGTCCAATTTGATGCCATTCGCATTCATCGAGATGGTGGCACGATCCCAATACAGCTTGATCTCGTCCAGGCAGAGCTCGTCTATGTCGCGCGCCAGTTTGGTGCGCTCCTCCTCCGAGAGCTCGAGCCAAAACTTAAGCAAATGCTCCTGCCTCACCTGGGCAAGTCGCGTGTGCAGCTCGTTCAGTTGATCTGTCATTGTTGCTAGTGTCGCTTTGATTGCTGTTGCAACAGCGCGGGAGAGAGTGCCGAGAGAGTGGTGAAATAGAGAGAGAGAGGGAGAGATCAAGAGAGAGAGAGAGAGGGGAGTCAGTGGTGTTGGGTGTAGTGGCAATTAGCTGGCAAATGTTTATTATTTATGTTTTTTTTGTTGTTAATGAAGTAGCAAGTAGTTCTTTTTATCGTTGTCTCTCTTTTGCTTTATTATTTGTGTTTGTTCAGCGCGATAAATTGTACATATTTCGTTTTTGATAATAGCGCAAAACGGAAACGTAGCTAACAAAGACACGAACCGTTATATGTGGCTACCAATGCCCAACTGAGCGCCAATCCATCGCACTCGGTGGGTTTTCTTGCTTGAAATATGGAGCTGTCGTCCGTCGCGGCGTCGACGGCGACTGCGACGGCGACTGCGACGTTGACGCTTTTTCTGCTGCCGCTTGAATGGCAGGCGCGCATGTGTGTAAACAACCAGATGAATGTGTGCGTGTGTGTGTGCGCGCGAGTGCTGGTGTGTGTTTTGACGTGTTTGCAGTCACATTTATACATATGTACAAATATTGTCTGCACATAATATCTGCATTAAGTTGTTAAAATCAGAAAAAGAAACGAAGTACAAGTATTTAATACTTTTTGGAACTCATTCAAGGGATTTCTTATATGATAAATGGAAGTTATAACTGAGTTTTCCATTGAGCAATACATATAAAAAAGCAACAGTTTATAATTTAAACTATGCCAATAAATCCCTTTGAATTCCGCTGTATGAAACCTAAAAATCATTTTCAGATCTTTAAATGGGTACCTTAATGGGAAACTAATGTGGAGGGTTGTTTTGCTTTTAAAATAAGTACGACCCTGCTACGCGGATCTCATGAATTCAAGTAAGTTATTTTCATGCTTTGTTTGAAAGTGTTTTATCAACAAGTTGCGCTGACAATCCAATAAGCATTATCTCATACTCTCACAATATTTAATACTCTATCTCTCTTTCTTATCTCACTAATTGTATACCTATTTCTTTCACTCTAATCCGGCCTCTAGTTTCTTTTGTTCTCATTGACAAGATTGCCAGCCCTTCAAATATTAATATTTGGGGAAGTGCACACTTACTTATTTGTTTATATTTAATATAAATAAGAATGTATGTTAGAGCAATATTGCCCTAAGCACAGGTTATCTCCTAGTCCAATATTGTAAATGCACAACATATTTAAGCTCCAACTATATGATACGGAAGTCGATACTAATAGATTTAATGTAAATAGATACTTTCAATATGGGCTATGCAATGTGATATTGTTATCTAATCTGACCGATTGTGCTTAGTATTTATAGCCTACGTTGTGCGCTTAACATCTGTGCCAAATTAAATAAATATGTTATAAGATCAACATCATTTGATACATTCCCCAAATAAGTATAGAATAATAAATAAACAAAAAAACACCAAAAGGGTTCTTGCATCTGTTTTCACTCTTGAGGGGAAACTTTTCAAAACTTAATTTAAATAATTTGCAACTGTTAAAATTATTTTTTATGGTTCGGGCTGATTGCTCAGTCAGTTAGTCATTGAGAACAAACTATATATATAGCTAATATTTTCAACCTAATATAATATCGCCTCGATCGTGGTGCTGTTGCAAACACAATTCGGAGTGCAGAATATTTTACACCCAAGTTGCAAATGCAAAACCAAGCGACCCTGGACATTAGCTAAAGTGAAAGTAAACGCTGTAAAAGCTCGAACAAAGCAAAGAACCAGAAATACTTAAGGGCGAACTACATATGTATGTACATATGTAGCACTAGCCCAGTTCCAGTTGGAATTCCAGTTGGAGTTCCTGTTGTGTAAGGAAACCGGTTTCATTTAATGCGAAACTAGCTTGTGAACTAGGAGTTCACGGGGTGAAGGCGATTTTGGCATTTACATAAATGCGCCCAAAAATTGTCAAAAACCGACTCCAATTGTCGGCCGGTTTGCTTGGGATTTGGTTTTTGCATATTGTTTTTGTAGTTTGTTTTTTGCCACGACGCTGATGCCAATGGTGACTGCACTACACGTTGGCAATAAACCGCAAAACACACTGTCTCACACACACAAACACACACATTGACGCGTTAACTGCCGCAAGCGCCAAAAACGGCACAGCACACACACATTAATTTAAGTATGTGTGTGTGTGTCGATTAGGTGGATTTTTGTTTACTGTGGTTCGGGCGAGCCCACTGCAATATTTTTCTGCTACATTATGACCTATAATTCGCTTTGATTTCCTTTTTTGCTTCGCTTTGTTTCTTGACTCGCGCGGCTCTTATCAGAACATGAAACTTACCATTTCGGTGCGGGAGGAAATTTGTGTGCTGTTGTTTTTGTGCACTGTTGTTGCTTTTAAGACCCATTTCGGCTGAACGTAACTTATAAAGGCACGCGTTATGCACACGCAGTATTTACCCAGCCACTTGCACTTGGCTGTTTTTCTTTTAGAGCAACATTTTCTTATTATTTGGTGCGTGACAATCGTTCGTCAACTTGTCAATCTGCTCAGTAATTAAAAACAAATGACGTGCGTACATAAAAAACTTAAAAAATACAACGCGAACACGACGGTCAATCGCCCCAAGCGAATCCAATGGGCGAATCGATACTTGGGATGAGCGATAACTATCGCCGTGACTTATCGCAGGTATTTTTCAAATTGCATGCCACTAATAAATGTTCATACGAAATATTGAACACAATCATGATATTACTACACTGTCATCAATATGGTGTAACCTTAATATGAAGAATAATTTAGATTGCATTAAGTACGTTCACTCCTCCAACCCAGCCCACTTGTATTTTAAAAGTATGGTCACACATGAATCAAATGAAACCTCTGTTAACTTTAACCCGCACAAAAATACTAAAAGGATTTTTGGTATTTATCAGCGTGTTGCCGAAAACACATGCATACGCTGTTGTTTTAAATTAAGCGCATATTATGTGTGAGCAGCATACCAGCCATGTGTATGACAAGTTCAAATCAATTTGTTTTGGGCTTTTAAATATATTTACAGTAATGTTATAAACTAAATAAAGCATTGGTTTTTCTCAATACATGTAAACACTACAACAGAAATTTTGCTTGCATATGTATGCATGAATGTAGGTACTACAATAGGCGCTACATTGATGGAAGGTTTCCTCTTGCGCTTTCAGGGGCGTTGCCTCAGTGAAGAAGGTTTAGCCAAGCAAGCAATTAGAAATCTACACGTATGTTAATTTAAGCAAAATAACGTTAAATACAATTAAGGAGCGCACTTGTTACAGTCATACAAAAATAATCATAAGCAGATCATTTCAATATCCAAAAAATTCATTTATGTTAAAATATAAACTGTCTAGTTTGACGCATCATCCAAATCGATGAGCGCAGCCGCTGCGCCCGTCGCTGCCGGCGGCTGCTCATCCTTGGGCGGCGGCGCGGGCATAGGTATTGCAATGGGGCTCATCGTGCTGATCATCCGCGGCTCGGCACGCGCCGTTGTAATCGGCAATTGCTGTGCCGCAGGCTTTACGAAATCGGGCTGCGGTGCCTGCGCCGCTCCAGCCGCATGGCTATGACTGTGTCCAGCGCTGGGACTGTGACTGTGACTGTGACTATGTCCAGCCGCATGGCTATGACTGTGGCCGGCACCATGATTGTGGCTATGATGCTTGTGCTGCTGCTGGTGATGTTGCTGCTGCTGAGGAAACGACTTGGGCAGCTGTGCATGACGCGTCGAGTCAGTGGCCTTTAGTCGCTCGCTAAGAGCCTTTAGCGCAATTTGTCTGATTGTTAAACATAAACATGAGTTTTATAATTCGTTAATAAATAGGGTCAATAGCTTACCGCCTGCGCTCAATATCATGCGGATCCACGCCGGGCATTTGCACAGAGACCGAAGTCAGGCTACTTGTCGATATCGTGCGCAGCGGCGTCGGCGTTCGAACCACGCCCGCACGCAAACAGCAATTGTAAATGGGATTTACCAGAACGCTGATGAACGGCTGCATTACATTTGGGAAGAAGCTGACGAATGTGAAGCTCTCAGAGCTATCACCACGTCCGTTCGGATGATGCTGATAGAAGCGCAAATAGATCCAGGAGACTATAGCACCGGAGGCAAACATGGCCGGATACGTGCCGTCCAGCATGCCAATGGCCCAGCCAATAATAGCAGAGATTAGCACCGTCAGAGGGACATTGCTGCAAGATAAGCGTTACAAATATATCTTATATAGTAAGAAACTTGTGATTCAACAATTAGGGAGCTATGTTTTATGATACTATGGAAAAGGTTAACCGCTTCGAAATACATTAAGGTCTAAAGGTAATACTCAATTAGGTAAGACATACGCACCGGTTGGTTAGACGTCCGTAGCGCGTCTTGAAGATTAGGTGATCGGGCATAATCTGCCGTACGGCGACACAAATTCCAGCGACATAGCCGGCCAGGCCATGGATGTGCACATCAAACAGTATGGTTGGATTCTTGGTAACCATATAATAGAACAGGTAATAGATGGTCGTTAGCAGTGAGACGCCAAAGTTGCTGAGCGCAAAGAACTTGAACATTTCGAATTGTCCCCAAAGTGGTTCCAGCATTTTGCCGCACAGGCCGACGGTGACCACGTCGACAATGACCTCCCACCAGTGCAGCTCGATGAAGCAGAACGTGAATGCGGTCCATATCCAAAATTTTCCATTTGGCAGAATATAGCCAGGCGTCACGCTCAACAGAAGGATAGCCTTTTCCGAAAAGGATAACAAATAGCCGAAGGTGGTCACCAAACAGATGAGCGTTATTACCGGAGATGTGTTGCGCAGCAATGCGGTTAGCTGCTGCTTTAAATACGGTACATTTCGTGTGAGTGGAGCTGACATGGCAACTCAACTCCTATTTATATTGCCTCCAGATGATATTGTTTTTGTTGTGTTTCGGTTGTGTTTCGCACAGCTCGCTTGCCGCAAATCAACGTAAACGTTATCCTTCCTTGTACGTAAATGCGCATTAGTGTGTGTGTGCGTTGCGTTTATGTTGTTTAAACTGTGTCGAATTGCTTATTTTTATTTATAATTATTTTTCCATTTTATGCGATACAAAGTGAGACCAGACTCTATTAATGCCGAGATACCTCTTGTTGTTGCCAGCGATGATTGACAATCAAGCCGATGATATCGATAGCCGTTCTTTAACATTGTTAAGTATATGCAAAAATAAATAGCTGGTTTTTATAAAACAGCATATACACCGCATATGAATTTAACAATATTTATATGAAAAAGAAAGATGCAATCGTTAATGCTTAATATTTTTGTCAAAATATAATAAAAGCTTCGCTATGTTAAAAATACATCGATAGTGCCAAAAAAGTGAAATATTGATGCCGATAGTTTTGAAATTTGATTACGCGGCAACTGCAAACACAATTTATCGACAAGGCGTTGCTCAACTATATTCTTTTAGACACATTTACAAAATAACTGTTTCTGTTAATAAAAAATGCACTTGTTGAATTAAAAAAGTTTATCTAATTTACGTTTTATTATTATGACAATTTGTATGCATGTTGCGTGATTTTAATGTTCGTTTCATGTACTCATAATTCATCATGTTTAATAATTCCACGTGTAATCGATGTTCTATAATTATATTACACTCCGTAAAAACAATAGGTTGCATTGAAATTCAATCAATTCAGCGAAATATTGAACTTAAGCAATAAAGTCTCACATTTTTTTTATGATACAAACTAATAAAACTATTCAAACTAAAGTTCTTGTCGCATTTAACACAAACAATGATTTTTGCCCAGGCCAGCTAAACGGCAGCAAATAGCCTTAAAATTAGGCCCTATCGTGGAATTTAAAAACCATACAAAAACGTTAATTTGCTTAATAGGTAGGCGCGAGGCGGGGGCGGGGGCAAAGCGAGCTGACATGTGAGAAGTATGATGAAGTAATTGTTAGCTGTTATTGTTATAATTTCATGTTGAAAGTTTGGATTCAACTGCTTAGAACAGCAGCGTGCCCATGCCACCCATTTCGGATTGTTCCTTAACGAAAATCTCAAAGTATTGATAGATAATCGTCACAGCCAGCAGGATACCCGTGCCAGAGCCAATGGCACCCAGGAAATCTGCCATAACAGATAGAGCGCCAATGCAGAGGCCACCAAATGCAGCGGCCGTTGGAATATAACGATTCAGCTCATGAATCATCGAGTTCTCACGATGGCCTCGCATCACCATGTGCTGCTCCTTCAGCTGCTTGGCAACCTAGTAAAGTAAACAATAAATGGGTAAGTAAAAAGAATTTGTTAACGAGATTGTGGGTCGGCTAAACTTACATCCTTGGCTGAGCTGCCAGAGACATCGATCCAGGTCTTGGAGAAGAAAGCGCAGGAGCCCAACATGAAGACAATGTAGAGCAGCGCATGTATGGGATCGGTCAGAATGTGACCCACACTCTCAGGTGGCGACAGATAATAGCACAAGCCACCAATGGGATACGAACGGGCTGGACCGCCACCGCCAACATCGGCCCAAACGCCAAGCAAATTGATGAAGAAATTTCCCTGGAATTTAACAGCCAACATCTGCGAGATGACGTACAAGTTAGAGACGAGGGCCGACTGCAGAATGATGGGAATGTTGGAAGTGTAGAACAGCTTAATTGGATAGCTGCTGTACTGGCCGCGATAACGGGCGCTCTTGATGGGCAAATCGACGCGGAAACCTTGGAAATAGATGACGACAGCAAATACCAAGATGGTGGCCAACAGGTTCATCAGATTGGGCAGATTCTGGCGATAGAATGCCTCGCGCAGTGCACGCACTTTATCGTTGCGCGTGGCCATCAAATGGAACAGAGCAATGACAGCGCCCTCGAATTCTGTTCCACGTCCCGTTGTCACAGTGGTGGGCGAGAAGGCCTTCCACACGATCGTCTCACAAATGTTGGTCGCAATGAACAGCGAAATGCCAGAGCCCAGGCCGTAGCCCTTCTGGAGCAGCTCGTCGAGCAGGAGCACAATGAGACCGGCAGCAAACAGCTGAATGATGATCAGCAGGCAGACGCCGGCACCGATTTCCGATGGATCACCGTACATGCCGGTCATCACATAAACAATCGCTTGTCCAATCGTTATGACCATGCCAAACAGTTTCTGTGCACCATTGAAGAGAGCACGATCCTTGGGCGTATCGCCGACCTCAATGATCTTGGCACCCGCCAATAGCTGCATTATCAAACCCGATGTAACAATGGGCGAGATGCCCAGCTCCATAAGTGTACCACGATTCGAGGCGAGAATCACACGTATCCAGTAGAAGGGATCCGCCGAATCGGAGCTCATGATGCCAAACAATGGAATTTGACAGCATACCAGGAAAATGAACAATGTGATGGCTGTCCATAGTACTTTTTCTCTGAATTGGATCTGCAATAAAATAGGAAAAAAAATTGATTGAAATTTATTCAAATATTACAAATCTTTATTTATATTAATGTAATTTTATTAACGTTTGTTTTTTGTTGGTAAAAAAAAAAATTATAAAAATATATTTCCCTGAATTTGCTTAAATGCAATTTCAAAAATAAGTCACGGCCCACATAGTCGGCAACTACCGCTACTCTGACCTACATGTGTGTACGTGTGTAAATGTTTAAACAAAAAATCCAGTTCTGCTTAGCGTGGCTCATCATATGGTCGCGACAACACAACAACACGAGGCTGACGTAGCATAGCGTCGTGTGGCTGCTTCGTGCGAGCCGAAGTTTGACGTTACACGTCGTATGCGGTATTGCATTGCTTGTCAAAGTTTTGTTAAATAGTAGTACGGCAACAAGTAGTCAAAAAAATAGTACTTCAATTTGATAAGAATAGTAGTATTTTGTTTAAAGCGTTTTATGAATGAAAAATTGATTTAAAATAGCAAATGAAATCAGAAACATACAATAAACAAATAAAGCAAGCGTAAGAGTTGCACATTTGCATACATTTCATAACTTTTTAGTACCAAATGCTAAGTAAAAGTATTCAATTTCCAGTAAGTTCTCAAAACACAATTAATCCAGCTAATAAACTTGAAACTAATTTCATTTTCATTATATACATGTATGCATATAAAACAACAACTTGTGTGCTTCCGTGTATCTACTACGAAATCACAAACTGTTTGCGTGGCGCATTCGACTGACAAGTGAAAGCAAAAAAAAAAACGCGTGCGCTGGCAACACTGGCGCCCAGCAAAGCGAATACGATACGAAAACGCACAAATCAAACCCAAAAAAAAAACATATATACACTATAAATCACAGCTTTTGCCACGTTAATTAAACTATTTCTAAGAAATATATTCTTAATCAATACTTATACACACCTTGCGTTCGGGCTTTGCAATTTCAGGCAGTATACTGCAGAAGGGCTTGATAACTTCCAGGAATTTGACTGCAAATGAATGAATGAAAACCAATAATGTTGTAAGCTCTGATTGGAATGCGTTGCAGTGTTTTTGAGCCTGCACTTCACACAATTAGCGGCGGAGGCACTGGCACATCAATTCCCAAATTCATTTTTTTTTGTATACGTAAGCAAGTACGGGGGTGTTGCCGATGCGGCCGCCGCTTATTGCCAAGCGTTCCGGCACTTTCGAACAAATTGCACTTGAACTTGTTGGCGTTGTACTTACTTCCCATTGTGTTTGACTTAATGTAACGTACGGCAGGGAACTAAACTTATGATTTGTATTGCTGCACTTTCTACACAAAATTTAGAAAGTTTTACTTCTATTGGGGAACACTTCAGCGGACACAACGACCGCTCCAACTGACGAAAACCGAATGAACGACGTAGAGGAAAACGAAATTGTACGAAGTAGGCACGACGTGTCATTTGCACAGTCTGTTGACGTTTCTTAACATTGTATTAGGGATGTTAATATTATATCGATATATCGATATAAATTGTAAGTTTTGTTCACCATATTTAAATATTATGACTTAATTTTGTATATTGCAACTAATATATGAGTTTTGTATGATTCTTAATTCTTGTTTTTTTTTATTTGCTCTCTAGTACGCTTGAACTTTCATTAGGAATAAAATTTTATTATACGGCGCAGTTCCATTTATATTTAAATATTCCACCTATTTACCCAATACCATTTTAGGACTATATAGTAACGAGAACGCAAAATGAGCGCGTAATGCCAATAACATGCTGTTAATGTTATATAAAATCGATAGATTTACGATAGTCGATCGCTATCTGTTAAGACAGGAGTAATACTGCTAATTTAAGAGTTGCCAATCTTTGAAGTAGATATGGCAACATTGTATGCAATAGAACTCTACAAAAAGCAAAGCAACCTAGCCTGCGAAAACAAACGCAAAGCAACAATACAAACACAGGCGAAATCAAATTATAAGACACAGACGTAATATATGCGTGAAAAACTAGCTGGCAACAATAACAGTTGCGTGTGTTAAGCCAAATGTCAAGAAAAACTAGTAAAAAGCGACGCATCAAATAAAAATTTAGTGTTAAGTGCTATTCGACTATGACTTCGGTTATATATGTGGATTTGAGCTCGGATTCGGAGGAGGAGGTAAAAGCGCCAGTGACATCGCCAACGTTCAGCTGGTGTAGAAAAGTACAGTTGTATTTTTAATAGGTTTTGTGCAGTGGTATGCGCTTATTAGTGTGGCGTGCGTGTTTCTATATATGTATTATATGTGCATATGTGCTTGTGTGTGTATATTACAAATTATGTGTACGAATATCTTTTTCGCGCTGCTTTTATTGTTGCTCACATATACAGACGCACACCAGCAACTTGACACGCACACACTTGCACAGCCAATGCTGCCAGTGTTGCCACTGCGTGTGCAGCAGCAACTGCTGCATTTGGAGCGAGTAATTGGAAATGTTAATTATTCTAAATAAAACCAGCTGTCATGCATGTGTGGGTGTGTTTATGTGACATTAGTGTACAATTTACGTCGCAATTTGCTAACTGTTACGGATTTAACATTTGTTTACATGGCTAGGCAAAATAAATGTAACTCTACACTGCATTCAGTGGCGCGCCTTAAAACTCTACACGCATTGTTACTCACACAGCTGCAGCGGCGTTTTTTGTTTGTTTGTTTTGTTTTTAAATGGAATTTAAAATGCAATAGCCAACAGGTCGTTTTTTAATATAATCTTCGTTTGTCTCCAGGGCCCACCTGATGTCAAGCGAGCGCGTCGTGACCAGGCAAGGATGTCCACGCCGAAAGCCCTGCCCACAAAACTGTTGCATATACCAAAAGCGTCTCTTGCAACGCCTGTCACTGGCATCAAAGCAACTCCAACTGCAACGACGACAGCGACAGGAACCGGAACAATAGTAGGAACTTACAGGTACCGAGTTTTTGTTAAGGGGTATAGTAAAGTTTACAATTGCTGAGTTGTAGCTATATATTAATATGATTATTAAGTGATCCGCTCCATCTGACTCCGACATATAATCTTGCGCCAGTCTATGGCGATTTTCTGTTTAATTTATACAACAAGCCCTAGATCGCTTTGCAAAAATCGATAGTCTTTTAACGGGTTAACATTGGTTTGCTTTTTGAAAGTGATAAAATTGTGTTATCGATAACTTACAAAAGAACTTTTTCTTATAGGTCCATGCATATACCCAGCGGCATAACGGTTACCAAGCACAACAACAGCAACGGCAATTTCAACATGTCCACTGCGAAAATCTCGCTGGAGAACAACAATAATAGCAACAGCAACAATAACAACAACAATAATAATAATAACAATACTGTGAATAATAAGCCATTTAAATTGTCGGGTGGCAACTGGACCAAGGCAATAACTGGCACCACAATGGCAACAATCACCAGTGTACCCATCCCCCAGATGCTGACATCCAAAGCGGCACAAAAAACCGCCACACAACTGCACAAGGCGCCGATGAAGCAGAAGGCGGCGACGTTGGGGCAGCAAAAAACTGCGCTACTGCAGCAGCAGAAGCCGTCGACGCCGACGTCCCTGCAGCAACAGCAGCAGCTGCAGCCGAAGCCAACACTGACGATGTCAATGCTGCACCTGCAACAGCAGCAAAAGCCGTCGACGCCAACGTCCGTGCTGCAGCTGCAACAGCAAAAGACGCCGACGTCGACGCCCATGCAAATGCAACACCAGCAGAAGCCGTCCACATCGATGTCGCCATTGCAATTGCAGCAACAGCAAAAGACGAAAGCGCCGACGCCGCCCTTGACGCCACAAAAGCCAATGTTACAACAACCGCGGCTTATAAAGCCGAAGGCTCTGCCAGGTCCACAGCTGTCGTTGACAAAAAAGCTGCCCGTTAAACTAAAGCCGCAAGCAGCACAGCGTTTGCCCACACTGCAAAAGATGCCGTCGACAATGACGCTAACGTCGCCCGCGCTGCTGCAGCCGAAGGCCGGGCAATTGCCATCGCCGGCACAGAAGCTGCCACCGCCGGCGCACAGTGGCAACAGCAACGTGATGGTGCACAAACAGAAGCAGCAGCAGCTGTCGTTGACGTCGACGTCAACGCTTGCACCGCCACCGCCGGCGCATCATTCGACAGGCAGCACGCCGCCGCAGCTGGCGAAGCTAACGCCAATGCCTATGCTGAGCAGGCTGAATGTGGCGCTGTCCAATCCCGCTTACAACAACAGTGCAGCCCGCACGTTGCCATACAAAATGAAAACAACAACAGCAACGGCAACAACAACAGCCATGCGAAGCGTGCAGCCCAGCAGCAGCAGCAGCATAACATCCTCCACGCCCATGACGGCTGGCGCTACGCCGCCCCTTCGTTTGCTAGCCACGCCTCCGCACTGTGCTGCGGCGCTGAATGAGCCGCTGTTACTCAATCTGCCGCCCACCACGAGCATAACGCCACAGCTGACGCCAACAACGACGCCGCCGCCGGCCGCAGCGCCAGCTGCAGCAGCAGCAAAAATAACATTTCCCGGCGCCAGCATATCGCCTGTGCAAAAGCCCGCAGCCAAGCGCGTGCAGCCTATAACGGTGCTCAAGAAGTCGGATGACGAGTGGCGCAGGCATCTTGCCCAGCAGCAGCTGCAGGAACTGAAGCAAAAAGATAGGCAGAACTCCACGCCCACCATAGTGCTAGTGGAATCGCCGCCAACAACGCCGCCCACAGAAAAAGTGGAAAATGAGCAGACCAAGCGTAAGACGCCGCCTGCTGCAGTTGCTCCACCTGCTGCGCCAGTCGCAACAGCTGTGTCCGCGGCAAAAGCCTCGCCAGCAGCTGCAACAGCAACACGTGCGCCCCTCGTGCCGGAGTATACAGCACTGCTGCAACTGTGTCGCGAGCTGGACAAGTCGGAGGACATGGAGCGTCTGATTGAGATTAAATTGCTGAAATATTATTACAGTGTGCATGAGAATTTTGTGCGTTCGCGCGGCTTTCGCAAGCAATTGGAGCAGGCCATGGAGCGTATGCGCAATGAGCCGGATATGATTTATGTGCATCTCAAGTGTATCGTCGATGAGCTGAAGGTGCGACGCAAGGCCAAGGTTGTCGAGCTGCCGATGGACGAGGCGCCGCCGACTGAAGAAAAGGCAGCAGCGCGAATTCCAGCGACAGCAACAGCAACAGCGCCAGCTGGAGCCGCAACAGCAGCTGAGATTAAGACAGCGGAGCCAGCTCCGGCGGCAGCACCGACAACAACACCCAGCACGGGCAATAAACGCAGCGATGAGCGCATCCGGAAACTCAATCGAACATTGTACACTATAACGAAACGTATTAGCGCCTTGGAGGAGGCGGATGTCGATTGGAATGACGATGATGATTCCAGTTATCTGCAGGTGGAGCGCTACAAGAAGCGCGCCTGTCAGATCTATGAGAAAATCTGTGATCTAACCGGTGAAAGTAAAAGCGCCCATCGCCAGATGAAGCAGCCCATATTATTTAAGGATACACCATATCCGCAATTTAATCGCACACTTTCCGCGTTTGTCAATCGCATGCATGAATTTCCCGATTACCACGACGTGCTCCAGCTGCTCGAGCATTGCAATAAGGAGAAGAATCTGGGCCTGGCTACATTCGAAATGAAGCGCATAGGTAGGATGGATCTATTTTTGATCTTTAAATGCAAATCTAATCTCTATAATTAACTCCACTTTGCAGCTCATGATGCCTTCGTCAAGGTGGGTCGTCTGCTGCAAGCGAGGCGCAAGACTGATCTTTACGAGACCGTCACACATTTTACGGCCAATGCCAAGGATCCGGCGGCCTCGGATGCCGCTCTACTGGCCAAGCTGAACGAGAACAACAAGAAGCAAACTAAAATAAGTGATATACTGGAAAAGTGAGTGTATATTTTTGTAGGTGCTGTTGAACCCAGCTAATCCGAAAACCGTTTGCAGATTTGCGCGCGAGCAGGATCTCACCACAGAGGAGCAGCGCGAGGCGCGACTCAAGGAGAAACAGCTACAGGCAACAGCGGCAGCAGCAGAAGCAGCAGCGGCGCCGACGACGGCCAATGATACAGCCAAAGCTGCCGGCGATGATGATGACAAGCCCTGCACTAGCGCGCAGGCGGCGCAAGCAGCCCAGGCGCAGGCTCAAACAGCGCAAATCGTGTTGACCAATGGCCTACAAAAGCATCGGGACAGCGAGCACGAGAGCGACAGCGATGAGGAGGATGAGGATGATGAAACGGATGAGGATGTCGATGCCTTTGTGGACAACTTCAAAGCAAATGGCGAAATAAGCGATGCAGAGTCCGAAACGGAAGCGAATGCAGCACCAAAGACATCTGCCGCGGCGGCTGCTCATGTGATAGTTAATAATATAACGAGAGTCAAGACTGCTGAGTCCAGCCCCAAGGTTGCAAATAATGATATTAATGTTGATATTGTTAATGAGAATGCGGCTGCCAAGACGCTGCCCAATGGCAAGCTAAAGGATGCATCTGCTCCCCATACGCTAAAGGTCATGTCCGTTTCTAGTCTAAATGCCACTCTATACGCCAGCAGTAGCAACAACAAAAACAACAACAACAATAATAAGAACAAGAGCAACATTAGCAGCCCAGAGCAGCCGCAGCAGCAGCAGCAGCAAAAGAAACAACAAATCTTAATAGACACAGAAATTATCATTTCGGATGAGGAATCATAGATGTTTTTTCTACCGTTACACCATTTTCCATCACATCAGCAAAATGTTAGTTTATGTTTTTAGTTAGAATTTATTTATTTATCTCATATAGCGCACAGTTTGTTATACTTCCATTTACTTTATACGTTGTTTTGCATTCAGTGAATTGAATTACATCTGTATTTTATGTATCATATATTATGTATCATTTATTTTCCATATTATGCAGCACTTTGTGGATGCTGTGCTATATCCTAAGGTTTTTACGTGCGCAAAAAATGCTTGGATAGTGTAAATATGAAATGCAACTACTATTAATTAAGTGTATGTTTTAAAAAAACACTAATGACATAAGAAATAAATGAAAATTAAAAATAAGTCACCCAGTTTTTCGGTTTCATTAATTATTTATCTTTTTTTAGGATTGGATTATAAACAGTTTTTATTTTCTCAGCTAACATTTTCTATTTAACAGGTGTTATACATTTTTTTATTTTTAAAGTAATAAACTTCTTTTTTTCTAATTTTAATTTACATTTTTGATCAACTTTGTTTACTGTTTCGAAGCAGCCTGGAGCCCCTCCAGCAGGTACGTGGTTATCGGGGAGTTATCGATGACAGTCTCTTCGATAATATCGAAGTGGTCGTACTTATCGAAAAGCTTAAATGTTACGTTAAAGCCGCCATCTTGCAATTTCTTGGCAAAAGCGCGACTTTGCTCTATGAACGTGACGCTCTCGTGCTCTGCCGATATAACATGCGACTGGACGCCAGACCAGGATGAGCTATCGGCTTGCCACGGCCACAGCATGGGCGAAAGCTGCTTGGCACTTTCTGCGTTCAGTCCGAAAATATTGCTGGGGTTGACCGGTTCCAATTGCCAAAGTTCGCGCAGATCATAAACGCCGCAAATGAAGAACAAGACGCGCACTTTTTGGCGTCGCTCCTCGGAAATCAGGGCCGGAATGTGTAGCAATTGGGCCAGAAGGTGTCCACCAGCTGAATGACCCGCAAAACTAATCTCCGTAGTTCGCGTTTGCTCGGCATAGTCGAAAATCCATATCAAAAATGCGGTAAACTGCTCGAGCAGCTCCTCCAAAGTTACCTGCGGGCAGTTGTTATAGTCCATGACGGCGACGCGATAGCCACGACGCACGAGAGGAGCAACAATGGAGCAGGAATAGGATTTGTCCAGCATTTGCCAATAGCCGCCATGGACATAAACAAAGAGCGGCGAGGGCTCTGATGCTCCGTCTTTATAGAAAACATCGACTAGTTGTCGATCATCCGAGCCTCCATATCGCAAATTATGAACTTTGATGCCATATTTGGTTGTGAGTTCGTCGGAATCTTTTTTGATAAGTTGATAAGACATGTTAATGAAAACATATGCTAATTTGTATTTAGCTTAGACTTACGCTGCTTTGTCACTTGCAGAAAATTGTCTTGTACAGCGATATTGGGCTCCGGCTGATCTTGGAATCTTACTGTGTGATAACTGGGAAAATATTCACGCACTAAATCTACGTTTTTCTCATTAGGATTGTACATGATGATAAGCCGACGCTCTACGCTCAACTGCAAAAACTGCCGTTAAGTATCGGGTATTCATTTACATATTTGTATAGGTAAGCAAACCTGTTTTTTAGCAATTGCAAAAATTTGTTTGTGGTTTTATTACCAGGTAAACGGGCGTTATTTTTTTGCAATTCCTTTGATCTTCAATTCTTATTAGAGTTGAGTACTTCAAATGAACTAGTTCCGCAAAAATAAAAACTTGCCACCATATTTTCGTCCAAGCAGCTGGCAGCATTTTTCAACAAGGTGGCAGCACTGCAACTGAAAAGCCAACTCAGCTTCCAGTTTATAATTTATTTTGTCAGTAAAACATTACAAATTTGTTATTAATAATGAGCAGATCACAACAAAACGATGAGGACGTCAACTCGGCGCTGTTCGATGCACGCAATGAGTATTACATTGGCAATTTCATGGGCTCCATAAACTTTGTGCTGCCGGAGCAGGGCACGGCAGGTGCCGAACTGTTGTCTTACATGTATTTGTCATATTTGGCCATCGATTCGGGTCGCATTATAGCCTCGGACATCAAGGAGAATACCACGACACCGCTGCTAGCGCTGCGTCTGGTGCACGAAGCCTTCGAGCAGCCGTCACGCACCGAGGAGCTGTTGGAGAAGCTCACCGACAAGGTGGCCAGCGACGAGGATGAGACGAACATTTGGCACATCGCCACAGCCATTGTCTACTGCTACGATGGACAGTTTGAGAATGCTCTGAAGATATTGCATGGCTCCAATAATCTCGAATCAATGGCATTGTCGGTTCAATGTCTGTTGCGCTTGCAGCGTGTGGATCTGGCCAAGCAGTTGGTGGCCAAAATGCAGGAGATCAGCGATGATGCGACACTAACACAGCTGGCACAGGCATGGGTTGCGCTGGCACAGGGTACCGAACAGATGCAGGATGCATTCCATATCTATCAAGAGTTCTGTGAAAAGTTTAAGCCCACCCCGGCGCTACTCAATGGTCAGGCAGTGGTGCACTTGGGCCTGGAACGTTACGAAGAGGCCGAAGCTGTGCTGCGTGAGTCGCTTACCAAAAAGCATAATGATTACGATACCCTAATCAACATGATGGTACTCTCGCACTTGACGGGCAAATCAACGGAAACGATTACACGCTACTGGGAGCAGCTGAGACAATTCTATCCAAAGAGCGATTTCGTCATCGATCTGGACAAGAAATCCGCCGAATTCGACAGGCTCTGCTTGGAGTATGAGCCGAGCAGCGAGCAGCTGCTTACAGTCTAAATAAAATCATTTCCAAAATATTACATTCATGTATAAAACTTTATATGTATATGCATTAAATTACATTACAAATTTATTAGAGATATATATAAGCTAGTCTTCAGTACTCTAATAGCTGGGGGTTGAAAAAATTCGGTTAAATTGTGGATCATTTTGATTGGTGGCCTTGCAACTTACTTTTGTTTGAAACCATATTTTTTACGCTCATAGAACAAATCTGTCTTTGAGCTGCCCAGATTGACAATCTTGGGGCAACCATCGCGCTGTGAGTGAACATTTTAAATTTTTATTTTGAAATCCAGGGCAAATGTATTTATATGTTTCTACTCACATCCTTCTCCTGTATGGTGCAGGATTTGCAGTAGTAGGCATCGGAGACGCCGGGTCCGCCGCAAATAACACAACGTCCCTGATACGAGCCATAGTTGCACTCATCACAGATGCGCACCAAGGTGCAGGGGCGCACGTACGAGTCACAAATTACACATTTTCCATCATCCTTTTCACAGAGCCGGCCAATGGCTGCACGTGAAAACCAAAACATTAACATACATTGTTACACACAAAATAGCTGCATGTTGTGCGACTTACCCACGCCGGGTTGCTTGCGGCAGAAAATCAAATCGGGATGATGCTTTGCCATGTTTAAATAGTACTATTTAATGTATATTCAAGCTAAATAACAAATCTGCGTTTACCAAGATAATAGCTGCTTTTCGTGTTGATGGCAGTGTGACCGTCTGGCAGTTAGAAAATATAACCTAAGCGAACGACACGACATTACATCAACGTGTTTTTGCTGCACTCGTTTTTTGTACACACAACAAATTCTGGCATGGAAAACAGGCGTAAGATTATTCAACAATGGAATATTTGTTTTTATATGTAATTATCGCGCCAAATAGGTTTTAGCATTATCAATATACTGTTTCACACCTTGCAACAATCACTGCAAATACTCTTTTAGAAAATACCAAATGATTTTTGGTAACACCGTACAATCAGCTGTTTTCCTTATTTTCTGTATACAACATTGTAAAAAAGTGCATAAAGCAAAATGCAGTTTAATTAAAACAAGTAAAACTGATAAATACATATTAAAATATTGAATTAAGTGCTGTAAAATGTCCCAAGTGACGTCGTCGACGACGCAAAGTGCCGCTGCCGCCCAAGCGGGCAGCAGACGTGTGCCCAACAACGATGCAGGCGTCTGCGTGGGTGTCGGTGGCGTTGGCTATGGTGAAACCGAATGGGAGGCGCGCGAGGTAAGCTAAAGAAAAATAAGAAAATATATATGCATGAATATATACATAAATGCCGTATAATCAACAGTCGCAGCGCCAACGGGAATTGCACGAAGCGCGCGCGAGAGCCGCCCAAATGGAAAAGACAATGAAGTGGTGGTAAGTAAAGATAGGTGGAAGATGTGCCGGTAGATGTACTCTTGCAAAGGGTATTATAATTTTCTCAACATATATATATCAAGCTAGAATGATACATTAGCAACGCCAAGTATATTTAGTTGCAATTGTCTGTTAAAATACTGTCAGGTCAAAGTCAGCCAGCAAACTATACCATGTAGCTGCAATGGTAAAGATATGTGGAAAAGAGTATTAAATCTTCGGCACCCCGGAGACTACTGTTCTTTCTTGCTAATTAATATACTATATTACCTTCCCACAGGTCCGATTGCACTGCCAACTGGCGCGAAAAATGGAGTAAGGTGAGGTTGCCATGGTGCCCGTTGTATCAATATGGTTGGTTGTTTAATCACACAAAATATTATTTTGCAGGTGCGCAACGAACGCAATAAAGCGCGAGAGGAATCCAAACAGTTGAATCTTAAACTGGACGTAGCCATGAAGGAGGCACATTCACTAAAGCGTGAGAAAAATGATCTGGAGGTGCAGATTACACAGTTGAAGAAGGAAATGGAAAAAGTACATTCCCTGATGATGAAACATGCTGGACAATTCAATCGCACCGACACAAACGAGGACGCCGAGGCGAATGGACGTGATGCCAATTGTTCGCCAGATATATCATCAGATGGCTTAAAAAACGTGAACAGTGAGGATGGTTTGGTCACCAAGCTGCCCAACGATGTCAAGGATCTGGATATTGAGGAATTTGCGTTGAAGGGCGCTATGCCCAAGCATTTGAGCGACTTGGAAGCTGCTGCCGCTGAGGAAAAACGCCTAATACAACAGCTGTCCAAAGACGACTTCGACGAAGATTATTTGCTGCAAAAGATATCCATGCTGCAGCTGCGGTTAGATGAGGCGCAAAAAACGCTGCAGGCAGAGCGAGAGTACGTTTAGAAAAGCAGGTCATATTAGTAGCTAAGAATTTATTAATTGAAACTACATTTTTCGATTACAGTGAAAAGCACGAGCTGCACAAGAGCATAGAGAAACTGGCGCTGGAACTGCAGGATGTGCGTGGACGACAGGATGAGTTGCGCTCTGCAAAGCAAGAAGCGGTGCGTGAGCTTCTAACATTGCAGGTAAGTAAGTTAATTTGAACTGGCCAATCTAGCGATATATATATAAAATATTTGTTCTGAGTGGTAAAAATTTAAATTTGGTATCAAAGATCTTACGAAAAATGCAATCGACATATAAAGAAATAAGCAATTAATATTTTTTTTTCTATTCAGGAACAACATCGCGCCGAGATGCGCATTGTGAACAACTCATTGCAAGAGGAAATTGCTGCACGCGAGAATCTGGAACGTCGGTATGGCTTAACTTTCGGGCAAGCTCTTAAACACTTGGTTAATCATTTTACTTTTCCAGACTCAGCGAGCTGCGCACAGAGCTCGAGCATTTGCAGGCTGAAAACGCATCGGAGTGGGGTAAGCGCGAGCGCTTGGAATCCGAAAAGCTGGCGCTGGAGCGGGATAATAAAAAACTGCGCGCCGAACTGCGTGATTATCAGGAGCGCTCGGATCGCAAATGCCGACCCATGCAGGCCAACGACGTAGAGTTACGAGCGCTGCAGCAGGAGCTTTCGGAGCGCAACAAGGAAATCAGCGAGGTCAAAATGTCGCATGCCAAATTAAAGAAGTTACTCGCCGAGACCAACACGGAACTGGGGCATGCGGTGCGACGTGCGGAGCAATATGAAGCGGAGGTAAGTTAAGTTAGCAAAATGTTTACATCGATTCTCCTTAGTTAAGCCCGCCATGTTCTATGGAAGCTTCAATTGGAAGAGTGAAACAAATCTTTTTTTTTTCAATTTAAAGAGTTTCGTCAAAGTAGTTCATTTAATTAACATCTCAGCCGATTTCAGGAAATTTCTATCGCACTAGGAAAGGCATCTTCGACTCCTTAAAATACAAGTATTGCTCAATAATAAACGAGTTTATTGTCTGTTTCGAAAGCTTTGTCCGTCTAAATGCAGCTGGAAGCGTAAGACACTTGCCTGGGTTAGAGTTTTCGAGTTAGTATTTGTTTCGGTTGCATCCGTTTGTTCTTTAATATAAAATTCGATTTAATACTAGGAAAGTGTTAACATCTCTTGGCAAATAACGAATTGAATATTGCTTTTATTTTGTTTGCCTAGCTAAATTTATAAACTAGAAACATAGATAAATGCCCGAGTTAGCTTTAATTGGCAAACGCCGCCAAGCCGGTAATGGCACGTCCAAGGATCAGGGCGTGAATATCATGAGTGCCCTCATAGGTGTTCACCGATTCCAGATTCATGACATGCCGGATCACATGGTACTCATCGCTGATGCCGTTGCCGCCGAGCATGTCGCGCATATGACGCGCTATGTCCAGCGCTTTGCCGGCATTGTTGCGCTTTAGCAGCGAGATCATCTCGGGCGTATGGAGTTTGCGGTCCTTGAGGCGACCCACATGCAGGCACGCCTGCAGACCGAGCGCTATTTCCGTTGTGGCATCAGCCAGTTTCTTTTGGATCAGCTGATTGGCGGCCAGTGGTCGTCCAAATTGCTTGCGATCCAGCGTATATTGACGCGCCGTTTCCACACAGGCCTCCGCTGCACCCAGTGCCCCCCAGGCAATGCCATAACGAGCGTTGTTCAGGCAATTGAACGGTGCGCTAAAGCCAACGGCGTTGGGCAGCAGCAGGTCCTCGGGCACGTGTACATCATCCATCATTATCATGCCCGTGGGCGAGGCACGCAGCGAGAACTTGCCTTCAATCTTGGGCGTGTCCAGGCCCTTGCCAGACAATTTCCGATCGATAATAAAGCCGCGCAGCTTACCATCCTCGCACTTGGCCCACACGATTATCACATCGGCAATGGGCGCACTCGTTATCCACGTCTTCGACCCATTCAGTATGTAGGTTTTAGTTTTGCTGTCGTATTTAGCGCGGGTTTCCATGCCAGCCGGATCGCTACCATGGTTCGGTTCGGTGAGACCAAAAGCACCTGAAGGTTTATTGATTTGAAATGGAATATTAGTTAAACATATTTTGAGAAATTGGTTTTAAAATATAAATTCCCTTAAAACTTGCTGAGGAAACCTTTTTCAATTCATTTTATACCCTTGTAGAGTGAATTATAATTTTGTAATGAAGTTCTTGTAGAAATAACTTTTTTGTTTAACAAGATATCTTCGCCAACACCCACATTTTCTATTTAAACTATGCTGTTTATGTATGTGCCAATTCTAATCACAATCGCAGTACTATATTATTAATATTTATAGGAGAAATCGGTCGAAAAATAAGCTATTGTGTGGCGAAATATTCTGTTTTCCAAGCTATTTTTATCTAACTCAGCATTTACGAGCTTTGATTGTATACAAGGGTATTACATATTCGGCGTGCCAAAGATATTATACTTTTTTGTTACATTTATGTAAATGATTGCCTGAGCTTAATTTTTCAAGTCTATTACCTAAAAATATTTTATTTTCATTTATTTTATTTGTTACAAAACGAGCTCTAAAAAACAAGCGAGCGACCAGCGAATTATCAATTCCAAAATTTTCACTTTCTAAACATAGATATCACAGAGTATTTAAGCTTCGACGTTGCTGATCAATTTTTTGTTTGTGTTTGCAATTCTCTCTTTTGGTTTTTTTCCGCTCACTTATCACACAAACACACAAGAGAGTAAGAGAGAGTGAGAGAGCTTTTTCCAAAGCTAACACAGAGTTGTTTGCTGTCATCTGCTGTCATTGAATTCTTCACCCCCTCTCTTTGCACTACACACGCGTTCAACTTGTTTACTTCAGTTTGTTGTTATGGGCCCCCCACTATCCCATTGCCTCCACCTCCCTCTGTTTAATCTCAATCTTATCAATGCTGATAAACAGCAAATCTTTAAAATGTATGCTTAAAATAAAAAAAAAACAGGTGATCGCGATGGACAGTTTATGGAGATGAATGTAGCTTGTAAATATGTATGTACAGTGTGTACATATTTTTTGGAAACGTTCTCTTACCTATCAGCTTGCCCTGCGCCATGCTTGGCAAATATTTTTGCTTCTGCTCATCGGAACCATAATCATAGATGGCGCCCATTGCCAGGGAGCTTTGCACGCTCACCGCGGAACGATAGGCGGAATCGACGCGTTCCACCTCGCGCGTGAGCAGACCGTATGCAACATTGGAGACGCCGGCACAGCCATAGCCCTCCAGTGTGCAGCCCAGTACGCCGAGGCTGCCAATCTCCTCCATGATCTTCTTATCGAATTGCTCCAATCGATTTGCCAGCGTGACGCGCGGCAGCAGCTGTGACTGGCAATAGCCGCGGAATGTATCGCGAACGGCCACCTCATCCTCCGTTAGCTGACTCTCCAAATTGAGCGGATCCTGCCAATTAAATTTGGGTGCACTGCTCGCCTTGGTGCTCGCCAGGCGACGGATGCCGCACGGACGCAGTTTGCTGATTATACTTTGCGCAATCATTTTTTTTTTGCCTGTCTTTGTTGTTTTCTTCGCTTGCCTTAATTATGAAATTTCGCTGGCCGGCTGCACTTGCTCTCCACCGCACGTTCAACTTACGCGCTCGAATTCTGAAGAGAGACTGAAAAAAGCTTTGTGCTGAATAAAAACTACCAGCTGGCAATTGGCTGTTATTGCTGGACTTCTGGCTGCCTGCCTAAGCACTCTCTCTCTCTCGCTCTCTCAATCTGCCGCTGCTTTGTTGTTGTTATTCTTGCCCCCTGCTGGTGCTAATCTCATTCGCATTGTCTTAACAATTTGATTAAACATCGCTGATAATAATTGAAAATAAAAGTATATTGATATAAGTTGGATTTTTTGTAAAATTTACTTAAAATGTTATTATTTAATTACTGCATAAAATATACAAAGAAACATATTTAAGCTTTAAGTTTACGAAATATGTTAAAGAAAATTGCAATTAAACAAATTTAATTTGTATGTTAATCAATTTTGCAATAGTATCTTAAGAAAACAAGTATTTAGATAGACTGTTATTAGTCAAAGAATCCTGGCTAAGAATTAGGATCAGAGATCAGAAAATTCGAGATCTTCGACCTAAAAGGAATCATTTGACTAGTAACTGTATCTTTCTATATTGATAATATAATATTTAAAAGGAATCATTAAACTTTTTGCAAAAAGAGAAAATTTTTTTTTTTTTTTTTGTAGAGAAATTAGTAGCTCAATTATCAATGCTGAAATACTTATAAAAACTTTTCTTAACACTGTTTTTAAATATATTGAGTTTATTTTTGGCTCCTATATTTGCCTATTAAATTATATTTAAAATATAGAAAATATAAAATATAGATTTTTGACCTGTTTTATCTAAAAGGCTTTAAAAGCTAGTGTCACCAATATTGGATAGATCTAGTAATTTAAGGATGTGTTTATTGTGTCTAATTTGATGTTTGCAGGTAAAGCGTCTACGGCAGCGCGTTGAGGAGCTGAAACGCGAACTGGCCGGCGCCGAGGATGAGCTGGACTCGGCCGTTAACCAAGTGCGGCGGCTGCAGCGCAGCAACGACGAGCTGGTGGGCCAGACGGAGGGTCTGCAGGTGCAGATACAACATTTGCAGAACAGGTGAGCTGTCATCTTGATAGGGAAACCCATTGCAACTAACTGCCCAACTAACATATCATGGTGCTGGTTAAATCCCCACAACTAATCCAACTAAACACTAAAAATAAATTAAGACGCGCACCAAGTCCCCAGCTGCGTGGCATGGGCGGCGTTCAGTTGCGCAACAAAATTGCCGTGGAGCTGCCCAGCGAGTGTTTGCCAAATATAAACGATCTGCGCCAGATCTTTGATGACACCCAGGCGGGCCTGCGCAGCTCGCACAATGGCTGCGATACAGCGGCAGCAGCGGCTCATCATGCCGCCGCCGTGAAGCGCTCCAGCCACACGGAGCGTACTCTGTTGCAGCAACAGCAAAGCAATGCAGCAGCTGCTGCAGCGGCAACAGCAGCAGCAGCAGCAGCGGCGGCTGCGGGTTTTTACGATGCCAAGACAACACATTTCGAGGAAAACATCTTCGAGGCCAAATCGCGCAACTTGGAATTTGAGCGTGCCAAGCAAAAGTTCGATAATCCACATGGACAGCATCATCATCATCAGCAGCAGCAGCATCATCTGAGGCAACAGCAGCGCAGCGCAGCGGGACGTTACAACAGCGCCGGCAGCAACTGCGGCAGCGGCAGCGGCAGCGGGGGCAATCGCGCGAATCTCGCCCTGCCACTGAAATGCATGACCAACAGTGGCGCCACATCCAACAAGGATATGGACATCAATAGGCAGCTGTACGAGCCGCACGACAAGGAACAGACGCATGCGGGCTATGCGCGCAATAGTATTAATTTAGATGGTCTCAAGGTATCCGACGATGAGGTGAGCTCTAACCTGGCTTATTACTAACTTTGGTTTGGTTTTCATTTTCCCCTTAGTATTTGCTTTCGTATTTATTATATTTAACCATTAATTGTGGCACTCTTCTTGCAGACTCCGTAGCTATGGCTCGACAAGTTTACTGCTGGACGATGAAACTGAGGGAAATAGCGATTGAGCTGGAGATATATAAATAGGGAAACAAATAATTCGATATAGTTCGCTGGCAGTTTGTGGTATTACCTATTTATTCATAATTCATAAATTAAGTTTAAAGATGCGTTTATGATAGCTTAATTTGTCTTAAAATATTCTGCAAACATTTTTATTAAACTTCATTTTCAAATTAGTTCTTCCATTCCATCAATATTACTTAAAATAAAACTAAACGTTTTTTGTAAAAATGAAATAACTAGATTTATAATTTATTAAGAAATCAAGTTTACTTTATTAATCTTTGTTGAATTAATCATTGATGAAATTTAACTCTTAATTGTATTTTAATTTCAAATTGAGCAAGCATAAACGCAGATTATATATTAGATATATTATTAGATATATTATATATCTCTTTTTAAGTCTCACAAAGTTGATCTTGTGCAACGATTTATATGCATTTCATTTGCTGACATTTTTTTAATTTGGTTCCTTAGTCATTTTAAAGGCCTATGTAGATTGTATTCATAATCTTCAAATGCCCAAAAAAGAAACAAGAAAATAATACAAGCTTAAATACCCTTGCGGACATATATAAGAATATATTGCGATATATTTATTCACTTACAATAACTCAATTTACGGCCTGTTGTACTTATTGATAGATTATATAGTCCGACGTTGAGGGGATTTATCTTATATGTTATGCTTACGACCAGTTGGTCCGACCTTGCCGACAGAAAATCTTTAAAAATAATAGACAGATACCCGCTGTAAATAAATAACTGAAGTATTTAAACGAGATGAGCCCAATTTTCATCGATTCTTGATCATAGTTGTCTGTTCTTCCAAATCAGTTTATCAGATATACAAATAGTTATCATATTCTAAATAGTTGAACACAATTAAACAGAAGGCTACCTTCGGTTAATCGAAGTTATATTTTTAAATATATCTATATTGGGTAGACAAAACAGAATCATGATTGATTGGGAACAAGCCAATAGAACTTATACTCATTCAAATCTTGAACTTCGCCAACATTTCGCCGCATGCTAGCTTTTAATGCATATTCCATTCACTATATACCCGACTTATATGGTTATATCGAGATCTCCTTAACCCATTGCCTTGCACTAAGTAAATGCACAGCCCCAAAATGACTTTTATACCAGATATACTTACTTACATATACTTACATATAAATTCTACTTTATGCGATACAGGTTATTGAATATATAAATATATATAGTGCCAGAAAAATCAAACAACTTTTATGAGATTGACTCCAACATAAATTTCGATGTGCTTTAAAAATTGCGAGTTTTTGCCGAGTATAATTTGTTTTTTTCTAAGGGAACTGAATTCAAAATAAAATACGTACATTTGTGCCTCTATCCGATAAAATTAAAATTTTGGGCCACTTTCTAGTCTTTGTTTCTATTGGTTTCAGCAAAAATCTCGCAATAAAGCATATTGAAAAGTTTTTGTAAGAATATTAATTGTTAAAATAAAAAATTTACGTATTAATTTATAGCAATATTAGTATTTTACGAATACTCTACTAAATATACTATAAACTTACTGAATAAATAATAATATAATATACATATTTAAACATAAAATCTGTCTATCAAATTTGGCATGTTATAAATAAATTTTGCGCTAATTTTAAACTTAAAATCTGATGAAAACTTTAATTTTAAAGGTAATTGAAACATTGACGAATATATTACATATATTCAATATGTATTCATAAGACTTAATAAAATACTAATTTCCGAAAGACCGAAAGATATAATATAATACAGTTTTAAAAAATATCATACCGAGGAATTGAACGGTTGGTAAAAAGTTTCTATAATGTAAAAATTATACGACACAAAGTAGCCTACAGAGAGGCTTACATAGTATGTCAGTTATCCTTTTGAACACATTCACCAAAATTAATCGTTATTTGGAGAAAAAAGAAAAATAAAAATTTATGTAATCGTAGTTTTTGAACATTATGGTACAGCGAAGCACGAAATTCACCGGCATTTGCATTGCCATTTATTTGGTATATGCGCTATTTGTTTTCTTCATATTACCAATGCTATTGCCCGATCCGGTTACCCTGTCGCGCAACTTACTCGCCCAGCAGACCCGTCACTTGGGCAATCTGACGAACATAACCCTGGAGGCCGGTGGTCAGCCGAAGCGTTCGATATTGGTCACATTTCGTGGCTCGGGAGCAATCGGTTTGCTGGAATATTTATCCCGGCAGCCGGGCTGCTATCATCACTTCTCACCCCTGATCGCGTACAAGCATCGGATCACGGATCTAGCCAAGATTGATCATGCATTGGATGAACTGACTTCGCTCTTCAACTGCGACTACAATAAATCTTTGACCATGCTCAACTACGGCATGCAAACGCCCACATTTCGTAACTTTTATGGGGTGCAGTGGAAGACGTGCGTAACCTATACAACGGAGGTGTGCTCTAAGCCGGAAACCTTGTCGCAAATATGCAAGTTATTTCCGTTCCTTAACATGTCCGTATATAACTTGGGCCTCAAGTTTTTAATGGCACTGCTGGAACGCAAAGAGTGAGTATCTAAAGCGCTTGATTCTACTAAATATATATCGCTCAATTTATATAAAATATATTTCGTAGTCTAAATGTTCGTATACTTCTGCTGGTCCGAGATCCGCGTGCCACAATGGCCTCGCGTTTGAATCGGCTTTGGTGCAGCAATCCGGAGTGCTTCCGGCCGAACGACCTGTGCTCAAATATGGCCGTTGATTATGACATCGCTGAGATCCTTTTAAGAAAACATCCGCAACGTTTTGGGTTCGTTTCGATTACATACTATAATTTAGATCTAAATGAAATTCATAGCCTTATTTGTATTTCGTTTAGAATTGTGCGCTATGAGGAATTAGCGCTCAATCCAACGATTGGATTGAAAGCTATCTTCGATTTCTATGGCCTGCCAACCGAATCTGAAAATGATGTACAGAAATCGAAAGAGAATGGTACTGAAGCGAATGAATCAAATAATATGTATTTCGAAAAGCCTACGCAATGGCAAAATATATTGTCGATCGAGGAAATCATGAATATCCAAGAGACTTGCAAAAGGGCCATGAAACTATGGGGCTATTATCCCATTACAGATAATGAAAAAGAACAGAAGCTTTCCTATAAGCCGTTGAAAAATTTGCCACTTTTTTTGAAGTAGATATGCAGTGCTAATAGCTAAAATTTCAAGTATTGTCTATAAATTTGTAAATTTGTAAATTCATCGATAACAAATGTGATGCCGCCAACAATAACGGCCAAACAGCTTTCCTCTGTTATAACTAGTAGATTTTTTGTTGGTATTTTTTTAGCGCCATTTTATGTGTATTTTGTCGCTACATGCTGTGCGGCCGCACTTTGGCCCCACAGCTGTTCATTCTGTTTTCGCTGCTCTCGGAAAGCTCGCCAGGCGTCGCAACAACAGTTACAATTAGCAATCGGTCGCATAAGAAAGAGCAAAGATTAAAAATAATACGAAATAAAAGAAATTAGAATTTTAACAGTAAATTGCAATGTTTGGCACGTTTTAAAATGTGATATACTGCTGCTGCTGCGCCGTAAGTTTAACGTTGTGCGAGTGTGTGTGCGTGTGTGCGTTCGTGTTTTGTTTATGTGTGAATATGTAAACAAAAGTGCTTAGGCTAAAGTTTAAGCAAATCAGTTTCCAATATATTATTTAAGTGTTAAAGTGTGTGTTCACAATTAAGTTAAGCTAACTCTGCAATACCAAATGAGCACAACGGATCTGGATCTGGAGTCCTGCGCGCTACTGACCGGCGATACTGTCGAAACTGCCGCCGCCGCCGCCGCCGACTCCACAGCCACCGCCTGCTCTAGCAACGCCCCCGCCACTGTCAGGACACGCACTAAGCAGCGCATCAGCTTAAATTCAAAGCGTCGACGCAGCCGCATGTCCCGACGCGCAAATCTCATTGGCATCTGTGGCGTTAGCAGTTTGTGCATACTGCTGCTGATTGCCACCACACAGCACCGCCCGCTGACCTCACCCTTCAGCAGTGGCAGCAGCGGCGCCAGCAGTGGCAGCAGCAGCAGCAGCGCTGCTCTCGCCTCGAATCTGCTGCCACGAAATGGCGTCGGTGGCGGCTATTACGAGCGCCAGCAGCAGCCATCACAAACTGCCGCCACCATTTACAATATGACAGCGACCATAGTGGATGTCCTGGCGGCGCAGCGTGCGCGCATTCTCAATGAAATGGAGAACTTTGAGTATCCGCGCGGCGGCGCTGAGAAACTTAACGATATGACGCCCGAGACCATGGGCACGCCCGTGCGCAGCATTGTCGTGACCAGTTGGCGTTCGGGTTCCACATTTTTGGGTGATATTTTGAATGCCATGCCCGGCAATTATTATCACTATGAGCCGCTGTTGGATTTTGGCATTAAGCAGGTGCGTGATCCTGAGGATCAACAGTTGGCCGTGCAAAATCTAAAGAATCTGCTCAATTGTGATTATGGCGATATGTCCGATTATCTGGAATACGGCAAGACGCACACGTATCTATTCGAGCACAATCAGCGGCTATGGGAAGTCTGCCGCGAATATCCGCGTTTCTGTTGGCGTCCCGCCTTTTTGACGCCCTTCTGCCGCCTGTTTCCCATACAGAGCATGAAGACGGTGCGACTGCGTCTAGCTCAGGCTGAGCAGTTGCTACAGGATCAAAGGTGAGTCAGAAAAGATTATAATTGATTATTTCTAACTAGTTAATACCAAATATAGAGATCCCATTCAAGCTAAGTACAAAGAAAACTCCAAATAAGCATTTTCGAGGGGAACAAAGTATATCTGAATGGGCATGGAAATGGTTTAAACTATTTATTATGGTTAACAGGCAATCAAATTGTGCGATCCCTCGAACGAATATTATTAAATGGAATTAAAACCATCTTTTTTTTGACAATTTACCGTTGCATATAAATATATAATAATATAAAACCATTATTAAATACTAAATTAAAATCAACCAGCAAAATATTGCTAGCTTAGCTAATTGTATTTTTTAAATTCTAAAATTCTAAACGCAGCTGGTCACACCATATTTGTAATTTGCTGGAATATATATTTAATTCAACAATTTATTTGAATTAAATACAAAGAGAGGCTGAGAGAGATATAAGGATAGGGAGAGAGAGGGAGAAAGAGGAGGAGGGGGAGGGGTATGGAGATTTAATCTGATCGCGCATAAAGAAAGTGAAAGGCGATGCCGCATGCGCAAATTGTGCCCTCCCTCTTGACACGCGTCTTTGTCTTTGTCGCTTTTGCTGCTTGTTTGTTATTGCGGTTTCTCTCTGTGCCTTCCCTCTCTTTTTTTCCAAATTCAACTGGTTCGTCGGTTTATTGCTTGTTTTTTCCTCCATCTATGTACCTTATCTCTATTTGACTGTGGTTTGACTTTGGTGTTGAAACTTTAGGAACGAGTATACAAATCTTTATTTGTGTCGAAAAATGAATTCCTGATTATTTTATTTGGATAGAATTTACTTATATTTGCCTATATATTGTACGAATAAAAGATAATAAACGATTGTCTTGTCTTTATTATCTATATCAAATAATTGGGCATTATAGTATATTGGTCATGGAAGTATATAACAACTATCGCAATCAATATTTTCCCTATCAATTTTATGGGCTTGTTTACATATACTTCAGTTGATTTAATTAGTTTCTACGGGAAACACTTGAAATATGGCTACTTGGATTTTCCAATCGTTTTTTGAAAAACCTAAAGACATATAAGCCAATTAGTAATTAACGTGAATTTCGTCTGCATTATGTAGTATTATTTTCAAAGCTCTACAGATAACAGCTTGAGTTATTTTACGATAAGTGAAAACTGATTAATTGTGCTTATTTAAGTTATGCAAGTTGTATTTAATAGGTCAAGAAAACGACTTCTAATCGATATTTAAAAACAAACAATCCCTAATTGCTAATTGAAATTGAATGTGATACAGCAATCAATCATTAAAATTTAGTTAAAATTTCTGGGGAATTTCTGAATAGACCTTTATCTAATCTTTGTGTGGCGCGGGAAATATCCATATAGTAAATCTACTACGAAATAACTTTTTATGCCAACAAAATAATAATATATGTGAGGTGATTTATGTTTAATGATAGCAAGAAACTATTGTTAAAAATCTTCTTTATTACGACTTGAACAACGCATATATTCTGTTTGGTCAAATGGAAAATCCTTTGACTAGATAATCTGAGGAAAACTCGTCGCTGCGCGTATTCGATTTGACCGCAAACAACGTCTCGTTTACATAATTTTCCATTTAAAATCGAAGGCAAACAAAAACAATGTACAAAATCAATAAACTTGTGTAGTTACGTGTGTGTGTGTGTGCATTGGGAGATTCTCGGCAAACAAAACCACGAGGGGAGTGCAAACAGAAACCGAAAACCTATTTGATTGATATGCTTTCTATTTTTCGACAATTCTGTGGTATATTGTGGTTTCAGTTACAACACATTGAGATGAATCCAACGACATTCCGACGATATTTTATTGTTATTGTTGTTGTTATTATTAAAGGAATACCAAAAGGAATCAAATTGCGACAAGATGTGCCGACATTTTGCGAGTTGGGTTTGGATTCAATGCGAATTGATTGACGTGAGTGAAGATTAAAAATAAATACCTTTAAATATCCATTAACTATCTGACGTAGGCCTGAGCGTGTCTCATCTTTTTTCCTGCTGTAAATGTAAATGTCTGAACAATAAAATAATTGAAGTGTATGGTAAAAGCTAATGAAAACAATAATTTATAACTTTGAAAAAGGTTCAATTATCAAATTGAGTAAAAGTTACAGTTTGTCATTTAAACTATGAAATAAAAAAATATAAAAAATAATATAATATCACTAATCTACTAATCTCTAGACTTGACATGCAGTTTAGAGTTCAAATTTCAAATATGCAAAATATGTTAAATCTGTGTTTGCCACACAAAAAACTTTGAACTCGATAAGAGTCGAAGATGCCATTTTATTCCTGTTAAATACATTTTCCCAACCTAGTTTACGCAATCGTGTTGTGTTAGAAAAATCTGATTTGCGGACTGTCAGATTTGCTTAGCTGTTATATCATGTGACTTGGCCATGTGGCGTGTCCTCGCCTGGCTTACGCCTCGCTCAGGCACTTCAACATTTCACACGGCATGTGGCTAAAAGCAATTAGCATACCGAATCAAGTCTTTCTGCAGTTCATAGCCGGAAGCTTGGCAATTCTCCTTAATAAATTAGCTGGGCACCAAGACTTTTATTTTTTTGCCCAGGCATTTCGCTTTGGCACTCGCCACTTGGGCTATGTTCTCAGGTTTCTTGTTATGCCCTTACTCTGGGGGCGTATTATAAGAAATTTGCAAATAAAATTGACAAAATTCTAACATTTAAAATGTTAAGAATGAAATAATATTTAAAATACCTTCGAGATCTCCTTAAATAAACACCTCATATTAATAAAAGCACAGTTTTCTGTGGCAAAGTTGAATAATTTGGTTTTGAACATCCTAGATTTAATTTTTGAGCTCATTTCCTTCTTGACTCATAATCCCTTACCTATATTTCAAGTTTCATTTCAATCAGGATATAATTCCGTTACACTTCACATTCATTCAAACTTAAAGGGTATTCGAACTTCCATGTTTTGTTTGGAGCATTTCTTATTCTTCTCTTTGCTTTGTTGCAGTAACATTTTTCACACTCTATTAACGCAGTGTAGTTGAACGGCCTGAAGCACCCGTTTGCTGTCCAGTGAAATGCATCAAAATTCCGGAAACGTACTCCAAGCGCTTAGATTTATAATGCCCCCACCCCCTTATTGCCCCTCCTCCTGGGTGCTCGTCCAATGTGGGTCAGTGTGAGGCGTTGGTTTGGGTGACTCACTAAGCGGTCGGTAACTTGGCCAACTTGGTTTCTAATTGTCGGCTGGGTCGGTCTCTCTGGGTGCGCCCAGCACGAAGGCCCTGGCTTCTAATCATTAATTGCGTATACGCCGCATTGCACAGGCCTTTTAAATAAATGTGCTTAATAGGCATTTTATTTATATGCATTGCTTTTATGTGATTTTTGTTGCTGTTGTTGGGGGTTGTGTAAGGTCTGAGAATATTAACCAGATTGGTTAAGGAGGGTTAATCAATGGTTGATCGATAATAAGATTAGTTGGTTGATGAGATAAAATTTGAAGGTTATGCTATTATATTAATTAATTATTAAAGTTTCTATTATTTTGTATACTATACTATTTATTTAAATTATTTATTCGTTCATTTTATTATTATTATGAATAATAATATATATTTCACTATTATAATTCCCGATTAAGATTTAAAATCGGGCGACTTTTTCCATAATATTTGTGCTACAGTCCGTTTTTATTTTTATATTATTCTGTTATTCTATTCTCTGCTGTCTGTTATATGCAAACTTTTGATATTTATTACATACATCTAATATATTTTTTTTATTCGTGATTTTGCCTTTAAATTGTAGTTGAATTTACAACAATTATTATTCGCTCTATAGTTTTTTATAGGGTATGTTACTGTAAGTTTAATGTAGTTATTTTCCCTTATATCTGCACATTCTACTTTGAGCACATGGGTTTGTTTTAATATCTATTTTTTTTTATATTGTTTTCGTGGCTGTTAACTTTGAGTCGCTTTGGCATAAAGTAGATAAAATGTTGTGAAAATTGAAAGCGCCCACAGTTTTGGCCCAAACGAGCTTCAGTTCCGACAGCAGCTGCAGCTGTGGTAGTTGAAAGCCAAAAACCGCAACCGCAAAGAGTTTTTGGCTTAAGTCGCTCTTTAGTTGGCTTATAATGAGAAAAGTGGCCATTAGCTGAAAAAAAGTTTTGTAAGCTGCGTTTTAAAGCGGGCCAGTAAGTCAGATAAGCACAAAGACAGACGGATAACCGGAGAGAGAGAGAGACAGACAGTTAACAATAAGAGAAGAGTTGTAGTCGCTTTATGCTGCAGACCCCATTCAGCAAAGTTTTGAGTTTTGACCACAAAACGAAAAAAAATAATAATAAAACCCGTTCTAAAAAGCTTATTGCACAATAGACCTCATTCTTGGACATGGCTGGCATTTAACTCTTTGCTTTGAACTCTTGACTCTCTCAATGCGTGACAGTTTTGACAGAGCCAAAGGGAGAGATCGGACCAGAGTTCACTGAACGTTCAACTGGCTTTTCTGCGCCGTCACTGAACAAAAAAAAACAAAAAAAAAAACAAAGCGCGGGTGTCTGGCATACAAAAAAAGCCTATAAAAATCGGGCTATAGTAACTGCCGAAGTCTAAATACTCTTGCTGAATAAATAACCTTAATGAAATATTTTTCTTCTATAAAGTTCGAATGATCATGCCTATATGATAATAGATTGTTTTTTTTTATTTATTAAACAATGCTGATAGCTTTCAGGTTATCTTTAATTAAATAATATTTAATAACTAACTAACTAAACAGAAAATGTGAAACTTAACGAAAATATAAAAATTATTAGTTTTAAAGAGAGAATTCTTTAAGCTTATGTCTAATATGAGCTCTATTGGCAGAAAAAACGAAATGATCAAGATATCATTAATCGTTAAGTAATATAATACAATTGATTAATTTACCCTTACGTTTTCAAAGATTAAAAAAAAATGGTTTTTGTGGAATTAAATAAAGATAGCTCAAAAACGAATGTTCCTAAGTTGTCCGATATGATTACGAAGGTGTTAAAGTTATTAATTGCTGAGCTACGTTAGAACTCTTTGAGACAAAAGGAGGCTTCTCTCAAACACTCCAATTTAAAATAACTAGGTACTATTGATATAGTGATTCAATCTGCCTGTTTACGAAACATGTATTGGTTTTTAATATAATATATATTTATTAATATATATGTATGTATGCGTTCGAAAGTGTCTTCTAGAATGCGTTACAAACTTGCTCATATGTCTAAAGCGCCTCATGTAAGAGTAAACAAAATAAACAAAATACGTTGCGCATTTTGCATTTGAAAACGAGTTTCACACAGCGCACAAGTACAACATTTTGGTACGTGTTTTTGTTTTTTGTCTGTGTCTCGAATGGGTGAAAAGCGCTAATAAAAATTGTCGGCAACGCTGCAATTGGCGGAGCTTTAAGACCAGGTCGAAACCGAAAACCGCAGTCACAGTCGCAGTCACAAGCGCAGTCAGCTGCGCTATGACAAACTTCAGCAGCCAGTGAAAGTGATTGATATTTGTGGGTTTGTTTATTTTGTAGTCTTGGCTGTACTGCAAGTTTCGCTTTTTATTTTTGCCGGTGCGCACTCAAAAATAATTTCTAATTTTAGTTTACTCTGCTGTTGTTTTTTATTTGTTATGTTTTTTAGTCAGTTTATTGGGCTCATTGCGCTCTGTCTTAGCCTTGCCAAAACCAAGCGTTCATAGATGCTGTTTCGACTGACTCGTTAACCGGTTTTAAGAATATCTATGCACATCCATAAATACTTGCTGATGTATTCGCTTGATCCATTGCATAGCCAAATAATTACCGATATTAATTTATTCGTAGTATGTGTATACCATCTGGTTACTTTGAAGTGTTGCACTTCGCAATTTTTACTTAATTTATTGGAGAATTAAACAGTTAGGAATCTATATAAATCATTTAATGTATATTTATTTATTTTACCCATTAATATATTACGTATTCAATTTTCTATTTAAGAATATTTGTTGTCAATTGGACATCAAAGCATTTAAAAATAAATTTACTAAATTATATTTAAGGAATATATATTTCTTAAGGTACCCATAATATTTGGCAATCATATTAATAATTTCTTTAGAACTATTAAAACGTTAGATCCCTTTCTTGGAATAAAAAGTTGTATTGGAAGTCAATTCCATATTTAAGTAATTTAAGTGGTTTATTTATAGTTTAAGTCAAATGCACCAAAGAATATTTAAAAATATTTACATAAATTGTGACAAGTTTGATTAAACTTTAGGAATTTTTCTTTTAATTGTATGCTGATTTCTTGATCATCCCATTTTTTGATGATCTTGTGTACATTTTCTACAGTCGAAAAATTCATTTTGTTGAGTGTATATCCGAAGCTCGAACTTTATAGTTGTAGATTTTAAATCTTCGACAACTTGTCGTTATATATATTCGTTTTTAACGATCAATTCAATCAAGAAAAGTATTTACTTTAAATATAATTCTTACCGTTCGTTTGAAAATATGAAACGTTATTTATTCAGATAATATAAATCTTATCAAGCATTTAATATTATTATTATATAATTAGTATTCAAACTCTGCTTAACTTATTTTAACAAATAATGCAAATGCCCAAATAGATATAGGCTGTTATCAGTCTTCAATTTGACTTTGTCATTTTGGCAGTGCAGGAAGAATCCTGGTACAAATCACAACCTTGTATAAACTAGGCTGTAAATTATTAGCCGGAGGTCAAAGTAGCCATTGCTGTTAAAAGTTAGCTTGTTAGTTAGTTAGATGATATATCTTTTATTTTATTATTCGAAACCTTAACGAAACAATAACTTCCAGAAAAAAAGCAACGAATTTATTTTGCCAGTTCTGTTCGCAGCTTCAACATAGCGTAGCCTCATTAACTAATGTGCCAAATGTTGGCATTACCACACACACCACACACACCATCATCATTAAGTTGTGTTAACAATATTTATTTTTAAATGCTGACAGGCAACGACAGGGCTAAGATGTTAAATATAAAGATACCTAATACGATGCTTATTTTCGGATGCAAAAAGTATCTTTTGGGTTTGGTTCTTTGTTGCGGACTTCTCTTTGAGAGCTGTAAGTTAAAGCAACTCGTTGCTGACAGCCTTGATGGAAATTTGTTGTTTTTTTTTTAAGTTTTTAAACTTTTTCTTTTTATTTGATATTTTCACGTATATTCTACACAATTACCAAGCAGAATTTATCGTTGACGGGTCGCGTTGTAAATTTTTAAGTAGCATCGCCTAATGCGGTTTCTCCAACTGCTGCAACTGGCAACTTTATGACATTCGTTGTTGTTGTTGTTGTTATTGTTGCTGCTGCTGCTGCTGTTTTTGTTGTTGTGTTGTTTTTAGCTAGCCAGTGGCTTCATGGTTCATCAATTTGGTATGCGTTTCGGTGCTTTGACTTTATGCCCAGTTGCTGTTCTTCTGCTCTGCTCTTAAAGTTCCTTTTTTCTGTATCTTTTCCATTTTAGTCGTATTTTTTTTTTTTTTTGGGTAGCTTAGTTAGTTGCTTCACTTGGCTCGATGGCTTGATTGATGGCCTCTTTAAGTGTTAGTAAATCATTGCAATTTTCACACGCTGCAAAATTGACTGGCGTTCGATGATTAGTTATGATTAGTTAGCTGTACTTTGGCAGCGCTTGACTGAGCTCCAAATGATGATCGAAATGAAAAAGACCCTGAAGGCATCCTGAGGTTAGGTAGACGCTACTCTTGGCCTGCTAATAGCTCTTGTGGTTGGTGCATTGTTTGGAAATGTATAAAAATAAAAGGTATTACACACTTGTAATATTATTGTAATTACAACAAAGAAATATAATTTCATGTGCTGTTTTTGAAGCCCATTAAACAAAAAAATATTAATTTATTAAAACATATTAATAGTAATAATAACTCATATAAACTATATATATACAAATAACATAAATATAATAAAAATCTGTTAGTAATATTAACTAATTATGTGTATGTATATAAATACAATAATATATTATTCGTATTGGCTTTTATGATTAAAATTGGTTATTATTAAATAACTAACAACTAATTTTGGTATTCAAAAACATCCACAAACATAAAAAGAATTGTAAATAAAAAAAAAAAGAAAAGAAAAAAAGAACACAAATAAAAAAATTAACAATTAACAATACAAAACAAACTAAAAACTAACAGATAAAACTAAAAAAAGTCTGAAAATTATACGAATATATAAATAGTAAATTATATTATATATAAATAATTATTATTTATATTATAAAAAATAAATAATAATTTAACTGTTTAATATAATTTATTAGGCGGTCATTATTTCGTACAAATCTTGTCATCATTTTTTTCCATCCAATTTTTTACTAAGAAAAAAAAACTTTACTTTTAATACGCTTTATAAATTTCTTAGCGTCTTTAAATAGAGGCTTAAACATAAAAGAATGATACATTTTATTTCTATACTTTATTTATTTTTGATAGATTTAATTAAGTAACAAATATTTCACTACTCTTGGCTGTCATTATTTAGTTCATGGCGAATGTTCACACCTAATTTCCATTACATTTTTTTTGCAAGTGCAAAGCGTACAAAGCGTTAACAACGTTTTATAAATAACAAGAGGAACAAATGAAAAAGTAGCTTGCTTTTTTCAATTTTTTTTTCTACTATATAATGCTGTTGCTATTTTAGCTGTTGTCTATTCTGGGAAATGCAACCAACAGCTGCAGCCCAAGTTGTGCATGGCTCAACTCACCTGCCTTTGATAAATGTGCAGCAAAATGGGAAAGAAAAGAGATGGAAAAGAAAAACGAAATCCGTGTGGAAATTTATACCGCTAACCTGGAGTTACCTTGCCGCAGTAAAAGTATTTTATTTTACTTTTAATGACCAGGCAAAAGTTTTTTCTATGTATTTATTTTATTTTCTTTAACTTGGCAATTTCTTTAATTCCAATTTTTTTTTTGCCGCAGTTTGATTTTGATTGCATTCGCCCAAAGAATCATTAACGCACATTCGTAGAAAGTCTTTCATTTCTTTTCTGTGGAAATTTGCCGGGAAAATTAACAACAGCTGCAACAATTGTCAATGTGATTGTGCTTAACGCTTCCAACTGCTGCTTTACTGGCCATGCGAATTTCACAGCGCTAAAAAACAAACCGGAACTCTTGAACATCGTTTGTTATATTTGTTTCAAGTTTTCAATTTTTTTCTCTTTCTTACCTTTGTTTGTGTGGGAAAGTTATTCGAATTGTTAACAGGTTTGCGCCCCGATGCATTTACATTTTTTATAGCCCATCAAGTATGTTACTTAGCACAGTTTAGGGCCGGTCATGTTAGTTTTATAGCAAGTCGTTATCTGCTGAGATATGGCTACCTGCTGTTTGATTAGCTGACGCAGTGCTTACGGTGATAAGAAAATCCTATTTACCAGTAGCTAGTTTTTCGGTATAATTTAGTTGATAGCCTCGCAGTTAGCTTAGTCTTCGTAGAAATGAGTGTAAAGTATAATCTGTACACATACTTATTTACATAGCATCTGCAATTAGATGAAAGAGCAAATGAAATAAATAGAATCCGTTATAAGTGCAACTTGAGAGCCTAGCAACTGATTAAATTCAAGATATTCTATTCCATGCAAAAACAGCATCTGTAATTAGCATAAGAAAACAAATAAATTTGTGGGAACTAGTTTATTCGAGCAAGCTTGTTGTTAATTAAGCTTGACCGAGTATTCACAATATTTAAACTAACGCTGTGTGCCAGATAACCCGAGAGACTTTTCTAAAGAACATATATATATATATGTATATATATATATATATATATATATATATATATGTGGAATTTAGAACGTTCAGTTATCCCATTCTTTTAAGCGGAACTTGTGAGTATTTATTAGTTTTAATTAACAATGTGTTGCTGTTATTTACTCACAAGGCTATTTGAGCGACTGGGTTCATTTTTAAAATTAGGTTTTTATTTTTTTTTTTTTATTTTTTTATTAAGGTTTTTATGAGTAACCGTATAAAAGATATGTACTGAAACCTTTAAGGCATATATAAAGCGGCAATTCGCAAAAATATGTTGAGGTAGGAAATAACCTAAATGAATTTATTTATTTTTGTTAAAATAAGCTAAAGCCGTTTTAATGGCAACTCACGCGGTCAAATCTCAATGGGAGAAAGAGTCGAACAATTTTGTTAACTTTAATAAGAGTTAGATCTTTTACGATTTGTAGACTCCATTTAAATCTCATGCACATCCCCAAAATAACAGCTTGCTCGCCGAATCAAAAAGATTTACGATCTTTTACCGCTTTCAGTTACATATATCAAAATGCAAAACAGAATACTCGACTTCTGGCCAACTTAGAAGCCGGTGCATTGGTCAATTATATAATTTGGTTTATGGCCAAAGCGTTGGCTATAAATCTTGCGAGTGCGACCTTTCCATCCTGCTAGGCATTCAATCTGCTCGGGAAGGAGCAATTTGCTTGCAGGCAAACAAAAATTGTCTTATGCAATCAAAGCACTCGACTAGCTGCTGTTCCACGGGTCGAACGGCTTACTGACGTATACACAAGGGACCGGCGGGTGGGTGCTGAGGGATGAGGGAGAGGGCGCCGCCCACAATATGTCTTACAAGATGGCGTTCCGCACATACGACACACATTCGATTTTGCTGTAAGGATCATTTAAAAGAAAATGGCAGCAAAGTTCCAACACACGAGGCACATGCATAAATAAACGGCCACAGACTTGACTTCAGTGTGCCGAAAACAGGGGCTGTGGCGGCGGTTGGGCGATGGGGGGAGGGGCAGCGTACTTCCGACATGGCTTGCCAGAGCGCCCAAACTACGACTGCCGCAACCCTGAAATGAACTTTAGTTACAGCCACGGGACCAGAACTAAAAACTTCTCGATGTGGGGCAAAAACTGAAGACAGGAAATTTGCTCGCCTTGCAAATGCAGCTGGAAAAACATGAAAAACAATAGCAAAAAATAAAATGAAAATCGCTTAGCGTAAATATAACGGAAATATGTTGCGCAGTAGAGTGCGAGGGGAGAGTTGAGAGCCAGAATTAATATTATATAAAGCTTCACAGTTTACATTTGAACAGGACAGAAAACTACGTAAATGTTATCCATCAAAAGTACTTTTAAAAATTTATGCAATTGCCAAAAATTTATTTGCAACTATTTGGAATAATTTTCCTGCTGAATATGTACATTTAAAAGTTGAAAATTTGATACCTTACGTATACATAATATGTAGGAACGCATAGGAATTGTTTTTGAAACTAACCAGTGCAATTTTAAAAGGGTCTTTTATTCCAATTCCAATTAAAATCAGTGGCAAAGGTATTTTATATTAATTGTTAGCTGATTTACCCCGGCCTTGCCCGTGGTAAACTAAATAAAGGAAGAGCCATACCTCGTGGAAATCTGATGAGAATTGACCGACTTATGGGGTTGTCTTGGGGTAAGATTTTGACATGAATTTCGACAAAACAATATTTATTCAGATTTAAATGTCAAATTAATGAAGTGGGAGAACGACGAATAAAAAGCCAAACCTCGTTAAAATCGGATGAGGTTTGACCGAGTTATGGGGATGAGAAATTTTGACCCATGTCAATATACGAATCTTGGAGTAAGGTTTTGACATGAATTTCGACTAAAAAATATGTAATCAGATTTGAATGCCAGATTATTTAAGATGGAAAACCATGAATAAAAAGCGAAACCTCGTAAAAATCAGATGAGATTTGACGAGTTATGGGGATGAGAAATGTTGACCCATGTCTATATACGAATCTTGGGGTTAGGTTTTGACATGAATTTCGACTAAAAAATATGTATTCATATTTGAATGCGAAATTATTTAAGATGGAAAACCATGAATAAAAACCGAAACCTCGTAAAAATCGGATGAGATTTGACCGAGTTATGGGGATGAGAATATATACGAATCTTGGGGTAAGGTTTTGACATGAATTTCGACTAAAAAATTTGTATTCAGATTTGAATGCCAGATTATTTAAGATGGAAAACCATGAATAAAAAGCGAAACCTCGTAAAAATCGGATGAGATTTGACCGAGTTATGGGGATAAGAAATTTTGACCTATGTCTATATACGAATCTTGGAATAAGGTTTTGACATGAATTTCGACTAAAAAATCTGTATTCAGATTTGAATGCCAGATTATTTAAGATGGAAAACCATGAATAAAAAGCCAAACCTCGTTAGAATCGGATGAGGTTTGACCGAGTTATGGGGATAAGAAATTTTGACCCATGTCTATATACGAATATTGGGGTAAGGTTTTGACATGAATTTCGACTAAAAAATATGTATTCAGATTTGAATGCCATATTATTCTAGAGCAAAAATAATGAATGAAACCCCAAACCTCATAAAAATCGGATGAGATTGGACCGAGTTATGATGATGAGAAATTTTGACCCATGTCTATATACGAATCTTGGGGTTAGGTTTTGACATGAATTTCGACTAAAAAATATATGTATTCAGATTTGAATGCCATATTATTCTAGAGGAAAAATAATGAATGAAACCCCAAACCTCGTAAAAATCGGATGAGATTTGACCGAGTTACGGGGATAAGAAATTTTGACCCATGTCTATATTCGAATATTGGGGTAAGGTTTTGACATGAATTTCGACTAAAAAATATGTATTCAGATTTGAATGCCAGAATTTTTAAGATGAAAAACCATGAATAAAAACCTCGTAAAGAAAAAAGATAACTAAAACTAATATTAAGTATAAATTGTTTAGTATATATATTGTTTATTATTATATATTTGTTCAATATATATTTTATGAATATATTTTTATACCTTAATTTAAATTATCACATATTATAAATATTTTTTTAACTTGATTTCAAAAGGTGTTTTTAGTTGGCGATTTCATATAGAACGAAAATATTTATATCATCACATTAAAAAACCTTGAGCAGCGTCTGTTATTAAAAATCTTAGCTTACCTTATGAGCGGCTTGTTTAAACTGCTTGGGAACTGCATAAAAAAAAGACTGAGATCTTGTTAAATATTGATTTGCATGGTTTTCAGTGATATGCTGCAACTTACCTCTTACTCTTTTTTTTTATTGCCATTCACCTAAGCCAAGTCACTTATCGCTGATTGCGATTAATTTTGCTGGGGCAACTAACTGAAAAGAAGACAAAGAGAACCTAGGATAGGCTACAACAAAATTACCGCAAGGCACAAATTTCTGGCCCTGACAGCTTTGGCTATCATTAGCGCAAGGTTGATTGTAGCCCACATCCCTAGATGGCCCCTGGCTTATATCCCCTATCCCCTGGCCCCTGGCCCGCCCTGCCCCCGTTCTCAGCCGCTGTTAACCACTGTAATCTGTTCGAGTGGCTGCACTATTTTTACCGCCGCTGCTGCCGCTGCTGCTGCTGCTGCCAGAAGAGATATTAGCCTAATTTATGCGCGAAAGTTTTTGGATAGGGCTGGCTACAGTTGAATGCCTAAGCAATTTGCGTCATGACTGTTAATGATTGAGTGCCATGTTGTGCAGTGTTGGTCGACGGCATTAAAACCGCCTGCCGCCTCTAACTGCAGCGCATTATAAATTGTTTCAAGACATGACACGCATTTTTGGGGCCTTCTCAACATTGCATTCGCTCGACTTTCTCTTTTGAGACGGGAAACTCCAGTCTAACTCTGACTTTGGATTTAACTTAAAGACAATTGCTTGCCGCTTGGCTCATTAATTTCATTCACACGTTGCCAGCTGGTTCAACTTCTAAGCGCTTTGCTCTTATCACTATTTAGCCCACATAACTGGGTTATTACAGCACTCTTCTACACTTGACAAAATAATTCAGAGATTTATAATAGCTAAAATGTCAATTTTGTTATGGAATATTCTTTAAAGAAAGATTCATACTGTCCTCTATATAACCTATTTTTAAGAGAAATAAGAAAAAGGAAGGCTTCAGTATGTTTTTTCAATACAATCAGAATTAAAGTCATTTTAACATTGCTTAATCTGAGGAATTCGATTTATTTATTGAAATTCACAGTTTTTCCTTCGAGTGTATTTTCTAACCTCAGTCGCATGCTATGTGAAAACTCCAAGCTCGGCTTTTGTTTTAATTTTTCCAGCCTTGCGGTGTGTGGTCTCCGAGTTGTTCTTGTTGCTGTTGTTGTTACTATTAACTTAAAACATTGTCATGTCGCGCTCGTTTTTCTGTACTAATTTTTCTTCTCTTGTTGTTTAATTTTTTTAGCACTCGCTGTGTATCCGCTTACAGACAAAGAGTGCAAAACAAAAAACATTAGAAAACTTCCGTTGTAACGGCTATAGTTATTTTTATGCCCAGCGTTGTTGTTGTTGTTTTTGTTGGTATTTTGCATATGGCATAAAAAGAAAAAAACGGGGAGTCACCTGTTTGATGGGCCAGTTGCTGGTCGCTACCAGGAACTCACCTGCCTGTCTGCTGTGTCTGCAGCTTTTTTTTTTGTGTTGCTGACACAGAAAACGGTGTCGACATATTCTTTAACAAAGCAATTGTTAAATTAATAAAGCAAAAATTGCAATGCTCACAACTTCCTTTGGGTTAAGCGGAAAGAGAAACTTTGAACTGTGCGGTACTACATTTTTCGTATTCATCTATTTCTAATTCGTTACATTTAAAAAAGGGCAAAATCAGCAAAAAAAAAAAAAAAGTTTAGCACCGGAAATTACACTTAAATATAGCTAACAATAATTTTTATAATCTTTCCCGTTAATTTTCTAAACTAATAAACTTAGTCGAATTATAGTCAAAATGGTCAAGGAATTATTTTTTTGTTTTTATGCAAACTATTTTCCACATTTTATATTTCTATATAAAATGCTTTAGATAAATATATAGGCAAAGAAAATATTAAACAAATCTATAAATTAATAATCTCTTAAATTGTTGTATTTATTTAGTTATAAATAATTGTCACATATATTTAATTCATCTTTTCTGTGTCACATTCTCAAAATAAGATTATAATTGTTATCATTATTATTAATTTATAAAATATGAAAATTTAGTTATTTTATTATTTTATTTTCAGCTTTGCTTATTTTTTTTAGAAATGATGTCCAAGCTTTTAAAATTGCAATTAAAGAAAGCGTAGCAAACATATTGATCCTAGTTATAGCTTGGTAAAACGCTTGATTTAGATACCTCAACAAACAACACACCTTCCGCACTTCCTAAAACGTTTCGGAACGTTATTTCTTACGGTTTATTCTCCGTATCCTCGTTTCAATCTTTCGCAATGCTCGACCTTAGCCAACTTTCAATTTGTTACAATCATGGCAACATGGTGGGGACAAATTGATTTTTCTGTCCTGCTCGCAAAGCAGATTGCCAACGTATAACCTTGGCTACCTGAGTAGCTTTGTTTTTTTTGCTACTCCCTGCTCTAAACAAAAAAACTAAATCTTAAGCATAGCCGAATCGAATAGTATACATTTAATTACTTGACTTTTGGGACTGTCAACGTAGCAATGGTTAGCAATATATTGTTAAGAAATAGTATAAAAAACACCTTTTTATACTCTGTTCACATTGCGAAAAAAAAGGTATATTTCAAGGCTGTAAAACTGTTTTGTGCCGAGCCGGCTTAAGCACGGAATTCAAATTTATTATTTACCATTAACTCAATTGTGGGCTTATTTCAAATTTAGCCCGCATTTGGTATAGGTATATTAAGTATAAGGCTGTAAGATTTTCAGTGAAAATGTTAATTAAAAGTTGAATCAAAATTCAATGATATCAAAAGTTTGCTTCACAATCCGAATCTAAAGGCATGAGTTTATTTTAATCTTGCAAGGAAACACCGAATGTGTTATTGGACGACAAACAGTAAAATCTTAAGCCCGAAGTTTGAATAAAAATGGAAATTCTGAAAATTCTGCAATTGCAATATTTCTTATAATTCCCCAAGTCACAGTATAAGTTAACTGCCTTTGGGTCAAAGTCGCTAACTTAATAAGAAATAAGTCTCTTTTCGACTGAATCAACCTGTATTTAGACTGCGAACACAGTATTGTGTAGTCGGATACACCCTACTTTAATGTTCTTACTTGTTTTACTACGTTTTGCCCAGTGTCCGTGGCATTTGCTCGCCCTCTCTCTCACACTCTCTTGGTCCTTCTTCCTGTGAGGTTGGCTTTGGGCCAACAGAAATTGTCGTTGCTCGTTATGAGCAGAAATGCCAACGCGTTTTGGTACTTGCTCCACGCTGCTCGGACTCGTGAACTCATGGACTCGTATGTGGCTTACAGAGACAAGCTTCTACGTACTTGAGTTTGCGTTTTTATTTTATTTTTTATTATTTTTTTTTGTTCTATCTTTTCGCTACTTTAACAACTTTGCCCAAATTCCGAGCGTGCATATTTCATTTGGCATTTGCGTTTCATTTTTTGCCCATTTGCCAACACGCAAAGCTCCCAAAAGCTATAGAATAGGTGGAGTACGGGGTCGCCACAACAAATAAAATAATTTGGCACATGTGTGTGTGTGTATGTGTGTGTGTGTGTGTGTGTTGCTACAAAAAGTGGTACCTGTGCGTACCTTGAATTTATGTGTCGATCGCACGTGCTAACTAAGGGCAAGCTACATTTTGCGTGGGTTGTTTGGATATATTCTCTTTATTATCACAACTATATTTATTTTTTTTTGTACATTAAAATTCTATTTAATCATATATTCTTTTTAATATCATAATAAAAACACAAATGAATCAAATAGTTAAGAAAGTTTAGCTTATTTTGATTTTGGACTGTATACTTAATTAATTCAAGTTTTATTTATACAATTATAATATATACAAGTCTTTTAAATGCGGCCTTAACAACACAATAAAAATTGTATTAAGGTTTACAAGCTTGTCCTTTTAATACTTCCCCCCATAACCCCAAAAAACCTGCGCTTTTAGTGGTTGTTTTTTTTTCTTTGGGAGTACTTCTTGTTTATTTTATGGCATTATTCATTAAATATTTATGAGGCTTGTGCTTCAGCGTTTCCTTTGGGTTGGTTTTTTATTTATGTATTAACACCTAACCGCTGGCCATCTTTCGAGTATCTTCGGGCCACGAAATGCCGCATTTTGTGTTTATTTTTATTATATTACGCAAATATTTGGGAATAGTCGCATTCGTTTTGTATGTGGGTCAGCTGTGCTATTGCTGCTGCTGTTGCAGCTGCACATTTCTCTCTCTAATCTCTGGTTGACAGCGACTGTCAGTGCGAGTACTCTGGCTTCATTCCCTCCCCTCCCCACCACTCATTATGTAAGCCTGCCACATGCCATTGCATAATGATGCAGCCAACCGACTCTGTTGTCCATTGCAGCGCCCAACTCTATTTGGCTTTGCTCCTCAAATTATGTTTTAAGCGTGCGTTGCACTGTCAGCCAACGCTCGTTAGTACGTGTCAGTGCGACACTCCTCTTTCCCCTCCCCCTCCCCGGCTGACCTTTTGTGTTGCCCTTTCCTTAAAAGCCCAGTCACGTACTTTTGGTGCACACCCAAAATCTTTGCCACTGCAGTCAACGGACAGTTGTCTATCGTTGTGACATTTTTCATTTCCACAATTTCATTTTAATAAATACCCTAAGTTGGTTAAAAGGGTATTGCATATATGATTAAAGGTAAAATAAAATAAATAAAGGTAATAAATAAATAAAAATATTTGAAATCTGAGAGAGAATAAGTAACTTTTATTATAAATTTTTATGTAACTTATTTAATTAACTATCTATTTAATATTTGATTCTCTTGTATATCTAATGTCTAATTATTTGAAATAAGTCATAATATTAAAACTCGACTGATTTTCTAGTCCATTTTATAACACTGTTGCCACACCTTAAAGAAAATGAGTGTTGCGTAACGGAAATCTAGTGTAGACCCACCTATAAACAAGTGTAAAACAACACGGAAAGTTCGTGTGCAATATGCGATTGCATATTATATAACAGCTGCAATCTGCAATCTAAAAAGAGTAATTGCAAAATCACTGCATCAAAATGATCAAATTTCGTTTTCGTTTTCGTTTTCTTTGACTAAGAGTGACACACAATTTGTTGAAATAGTTCGACTGTCGCGTCAGTCTAACTGAGATACACGAATGTGACACGTTCGCAATAGCAAAACTTCTTGCCGTTTTATTGAGTAGAAGAAGTAGAAGTGAAGTTTTGGGCTAGAGGGGATACAAAAATATTGTCAATGCATTCGCAAGTATGGCTATAAAGTTTGAGGGGGGGGGGGGGGAGTGGGGCGCCGTGCAATGCAGAAAATTTTGCTATTCCATTTCATTGCTTTTAGAACTTCTTCCATACATTCGCTCCACTTTAGCGTAAGAGCATAAACACTTTTTTCGACTACTTGACTGAACTGAGAACTGAGGAGCGGAGAAACGGAACATTTGTTGTATTCCCCATTGAGTTCAGACAAGATTTAATCAACTTTGTGTTCGCTATTTTTGCAATGGACTTTGAAGTGCATGTTATTAAGTGCACGTGTGCAAATGGCATAACATGGCCACATGCATATTCTTTAAATACCCTGTAAAAAATAAATGCAGAAAAGGGTAAGCGTTTAAACATATCAAATATCAGGTATTTTTGGGATTTTTTAATAATAATATTTAATATTTTGTACAAATATAACTTTGCAAGTACGCTAGAAACTTCATAACAACCGAATGAAAAGCAAATAGTTATTAAATTATCTTTTATCTGTTGGAAAAAACTATTAACATGCATTCATGAATATTTATGTTCGTGATTACGAATGTTAGCTATGCTATTGTATACCTGACTCTCAGTCAACGAACCTTTTTTTATAAATCTAAACACCCGACTTTTTAGCTGGCCGTCTTCTGTGCCTCTTGTTAACATTTCCTACACAGCTAACAATACAAGTAACTGTGCAACACGCTAATTAAATCTAGAATTGAAAGCTGATTGCAACATGACGAAGCTTGTATGCGCTTTCCTCTCTGATTATGTTAGGTATGTAAAGAAGCTCTGCGAGAGTATTTTTATACAAATATTGAAGCTGTACTTTTTGTCAAGCGTAAAATTATTTCAACTTTTCTGGTTTTTATATTGAGTTTGAATACTTGTAGAAAAGTTGCTTCAGAACTCTTGATGTGTATAAGTATTAGTAAATGTACATGTGTTAGTGTGCTTTTGGCCGGAAAGCTCTAGGCGATACCTATTCGCACTCAAGCAGAGCTTTTAGTTGTTAAAGCCACAGAATTCACGTATAGTGTACGTGAGCTAAGACATGATTAATGTAGTAACATTCACCTTTCTCTTCATTTTATTGATATTGTATCGAAGCTAAAATACTCTCTTTAGACTTCAACTTAGCGTACACCAGTTATATCTACAAGTTATTTGCTTTGCAAGAGGAAAAACTAGCGTTGACATCGGTTTGGCCCGTTGAACGTCATCATTGGCTCATTATAATTATTTTCAAGCTGGATCTGATGTGGAGCCAGCCGAGAATTGCTGCTGCTTCACTAGTGCTTACCTTTCCTCTCTCTTTCTCTCTTTCTATTTGTTTGATTTGATCTCTTTCCGTATACTTATCTAAGCAATTCATTCTGTGCTAAATTGTTTTTTCATTTCGAGCTGCGAGTGGCGCATGTTGCAAGGCGTCGCTTCTTGCCACAATTGAAAACTGTAAACTGAATGTTGCCACAATAATCGCAATAATTAAAAGCGCCACAAATCATGAAAGCGCAGCCCGAGAAAACGCCGCGCGGTAATTGAGGAAAATGTAGAACAATAAGTTGGCCGACAGCTGCCTCTGGTCGCTCCACTCTTGTCATGGTGAAAGGGTTAGCAGCTGCCGCAACTGATAAATAGTCGTAATTAAAATAAATTAGTGCCTTTGTCGATATGAGCTTGCAAAAGTGCCACTTGAGAAAAACCGAATAAAAATGAATTGAAAAGATTTTACATACATTTTTTGTAAAGTAAAATTTTATCAAAAGAAAAAATGTTAGATTCTAGTGCACTGAAAAATCGGATTCTATGGTTTAAAAGTTATAAATTAGGGATCTGCTTTTATATAGTAAATAAAAAGAAATGAAAACAAAATTCTCTCAGTTTCCAATAAATTAAGCGCCGCTGCTATGTAATTAACTTGGACACTGACTTAAAGCGCTTTATTTATTATTAAGAGCGACTTTCTTTATATTTGTAGACAAGGGGCTTTTTCATTATCCGTCTTTATTTGTATCTCAATATAAGTTCTCTGGCTTGTAAGTCGCTGGCTCTTTAAAAATTTCATTTATTAGCCAACTGTTTCGTGGAAACAGTTTTTAATCTGGCTCTTATTAAAACAAATAACTGTCAGGTTTATGGTAAACAAATTTTCGCTTATCTCCAATGCACTGGCGCTCCCCTTTGCCGCAGCTCTTTGCCACTTAACCTTGAGGTTGGCCAAACGGCGTCTCGACCAACGTGACTTTTGCTTAACAACCTGCCTGGACCCGAACAAAGGCGCGCCGGGGCAGAGGCTGTGACGTTGACTGCGACTGCGACAGCGGCGACGACGACAGTGTCAACTCATCCGGGTGAAACTCATCTGGTGGGCGGTGGACGAGGGGGGGCCCGTTGTGGTTAGAAGTGTTGGCGGATTGGGGCAGGCAATATGTTCGCATAAAAAGCTACGTGCCCCACTTTGCCTTTTCTGTAATTTGTTTGCATATGTAACGCCTGTACAAATGGAGGCGGGGTGTCGAGGCGGGGCGTGGTACCGTGGGTACGTGGGTAAGTGTGCCGCCAAGCGGCTGTTCCGGTTTCCTTGTTGTGTAATTAAGCCCCCAAAGTCAAGGATTGACATGCAGATGTGCGAGTCGCTTAAGTAGCTGCGGATATATTTTAGCCACAAAAAAGTGAATGGAACTTTTCCGCCTGACATACTTACATAAGGGCCGTATTTTAAACGAGGTACTCACTTAAAAAGAAATGTATTTCAATTAATTATCTTACATGCAAAACTTGATGGAATTTACTTAAGATCTCAGCTGTTATCCGTATTAATAAATTTACATAATCAATTGTTATTGGTTTTCGCCTTGATAAACTTAAATGCAAAAAGTAATAATGGAAGTGCTCGACTAGCAAATACCCTGACCGTTTTTCTTTTATCAATAGACTTTATCTATATAGACGCTATCAAGAAGAATATATACACTTTATAAGGTTGGAGACGCTTCCTTCTGCCTGCTACATACATTTACACGAAAAGATTATAACCTTTAGGCCATTTTTAATGCAGGGTATAAATAGCTTCTATATATGCTGGAATATTTTGGATATCTGTAAATATTCATATTTATTTTTAACATTTCCACATTTGCTCTTTTTTATTATTTGCGGCTTATAAAAATACTTATTGCATTTTCTGTGTAAACAAAATAAAATTTATGCAAACATATTTTTACATATATTAAAAGAAAAAGTGTGTTTCCTTTTATTTTATTTTTTTGAAATCTCATTAATTTGGTTAAATTCATTTACATTTTATTTTAAAACACAATTAACATATTTTTATTTTTATATATTTTTATTGAGTAAATAATATAAGTAATTGAAAAAATATTTTTAACTCATTTGAAAATATATATTTTCCTTAAGCTTTTTAGTATAGCTTGAAGTACTTCTTTCGAATAATATTTATTTGAAATATTTAAACGAACTTATTTTTTGATATGTCAAGCGACATAACTATGTATATGAATAGCTATATATATGAATAATATTTTGAATATATTTGTATTATACCTTGTAAAATTCTCACAAATTTTAGATATACATACGTATCTATATTTCTTATTAGCTCACTTTATTTAAAAAAATGTTTATTGCTACTCATCTTTATATTGTTCGCATTTGCATTGTATCAATACTGCAGCTCGTCAAGAGCAGCGCAAACTGACGCATCAGCCCCTCAGTGGCGGCAAAGTATCTGACAGATACAATCTGAGTGGCTGGCTGGCAGATACACAATGCAACACAATGCATGTAAACGCAGCTGAACACAATGCAATTTTAGTCAGACGGTGATGCATCTACTATTGATATATTTCGGCGTCTATGGGGTAGATAACTCTCTCCCTCTTTCTCTATCTCTATCTCTCTCTCTGCTCTCCCTCTCGCACATTCACTCTTGTGCAGTCATTGTATAATTTTTATTACCTTCAGTGGGCAATGCGAGGGGCGTTGTAGCTGGTACCGCGGTATCTGCAAGTTGTTTAAATTAGTTCTATTCTTATGCAATTTTCTACGTGGCACCTTTGTGTGGCGCTGCGAATGCCGCGTTGCGCCTCTTCTTGTTGCATTCTTCTGCCGCTGGCTTCTTATTCCGCTCTTCTTCTTCTTCTTTTATGCATTGTTAGCTACGGCTTTGGCTCTGGTTTGGTTTGGTCTCGTCCGGACAATGGCATTCGCACAGTACGGCTACGTTTTGTATCTACATTTATATCAGTATCTATATCTTGTGTTGTGCGCGCTCTGGTAATAGCTGTTTGTGTGTGTGTGTGTGTGATGTATCTGTATGTGTCTGCGTTTTCATATAATTTGCGCACATTTCGTAACCTGTAATAAACGCAAAATTAGTTTTAGTTTTCTCCACCTCATGCCAGAATTTGAAAATTGTGATAATGCAAGGCTTAAATTGATTTTATTATGTGTGGACTTGAGGCATTTACAGTCATTGTTCTCCGAGTACCTTGTAATATATATGATTGAATTATTTATTTATTATTTCTATATATATTACTTTTATTATTAAAGTTTATTTAATTATTATTATTATATATATAAAGAATACAAAATAATTAATTAAGGAAACACTCCACGTTGGAAAGAAAATATAATTTGTTAAAATAAATCTAATTTACTTTCATTAAATCTTAGCTTTTATTTTGTATCACAGTAAAAGAAGACGGAAAGAAGAAGAGGAGAGTAAACTTAGTTTGTAAATATTATATATGTATATAATTATATTCCAATTTATTTTGCTTTTAATTTACTTTGTTTTATTTAGGAGTAGCATTTGTGAAACTCTGTCCTTAATTTTGTTAAACTTAAAGTCATATTTTATGCTATACATATATATTAATTTGTAGTTAATTTTAATATGTTGAGTACCCTGTACATTGTGCTCATTGCTCTTTGCTTTTTCTGCTGGTCAGCTTAAGTTGAGCCAATTTAGTTGCTGGCTCCACTTTCCAATTATCCAATGCCTTTCACCCGCTTGCCATTTGTCACAGTGGGCCCCCCACAATGCCCTGCAATTTATTGCCAGCCTCGCTCCAAATAATGCAACGTGCAGCGCGCGCGACGTGCTACCCTTTCGCCAGGTTGCAACTCCATAAACAACAAGCTCCGCTCGCCGCACTTTGCCGACCAGGCAAGATAGATTCGCCCAGATGCAGATGCAGATGCAGACGCTGATGCAGATGCAGATGCAGATGCAGTCCGTGCATGTGGGCAGTCGGTACGTGCGCATTGAATTCGAAACATTTTTTGCAAGACCTTGCATTTTAAATTTATGATTGTTTTTAATTCATTTGTGGGCGTCATTTGAATTGATGCAACTCGTAATTGCTTTCTGCAGTTTCTTGTGCGGGTTGGGCTGTTATTGAAATTGATTCTTATGCATTGTATAATTTTTGTATTAAAATAGTATTTGAAACTGCATTCTTCCTTTTTCAGTAGCCTTTGTCCTTGAATCCTTTAGTTTTGTTAGCGTTTTAGGTTGCCTAGAGATTTACATAACTACATAATATATAATGGTGAATTAGACCTATGAAACTTTCCTTCAGTTCTTAATTAAAAGAATTTTGTTTTGAATTTTGAATCAAACAGAAATCATTATAATCCGTACCTAAATCGTCTTATAGACTCGAACCCCATTAACATTAAGTTTTCGAACTTGATTATTTTTGCTTTGAACTTTTATAATTTAACCCAATAAAAATTCACTTTGGCACATATCTCTTAAAATGATAGAAAAGGCCCGCAATAAATAATAACACTAATTTTGATAATGTCAACAAAAGTGAAGAACTAATAAGTGCCTATTTCATATATTTAAATGTCAATTCTTGAATTCTACAATGAATTCAGGCCTATCACAATTCTAGTTATTATCTGGTAAATGTCAAAATGAATCAACTAAAAAATTTATAAATCGTCAAAGCAAACACGTAAATTCAGATAACATAGAAAATTTCCATTCACTTAGATAAGGGGAAGCAAAATATAAATTAGTTTTTCATTTTGTTTGTTATAATTCTAGAAGAGTTAAATTCAGTATACCTCTTTTGTCCTCTTGATTTGTCTTTTCTTTTAACTAAATTAGTTTATTTTACTTCTTCAGAGTAGCGCAATAGTTGATATGAGTTTATTTAAACTAAACCAAAAACTTTATACAAAGCTTACTTTTTTATTTGAAAGAAGCTTTGCTTTCTGATAAGAATATGAAATTCGTTATCTCACCGAAGGTTGCTCCCAGTTCGCATTGGGTAAAGAGCTAGAAAAATGCCGCTGCTCATTTTATAAATAAGTAAATCTCAACCGCTGGGAATAATGGGCGTGGCACAACAGAGCAAAACGGAAGCGAACTAAGTACACAAGACAAGTCGAGCTGGTAAATAAAAATTGCAACTAAAGTGAAATGAAGTGTCAAAATGTTGCTGGGTGCGGCAAGGAACCTATTGGCTGCCTCTGCCACGCCCCGCTAAGCCCAGCGATTGCAAGTGGAGCAATTTGGTTAAAAGCTAACAAAGAGACAGAGCGGGAAGAGAGAAAGATTGAGGTGGGGGGAAGAGTGTAATGTGCCGAGGCCGGGGGCAACACATAAATTGCATTTACATGACAATAAAATGGATGGCAGCTGCATTACCAACCCATCCCCCGCACCCTCTGTGACACCCGAAAGGTGCGGCATTGGTTATACATATTATTGGATTTTGAACGACTGCGGCGGCATTATTGTTATTGCCTTGGGCGACATTGAAGTCCCCGTTCCGGCAACAGCAGCCGTCGCAGTTTCAGCACAAGTCTCCGTTCAGGCAGCAGGCAGTCTCCTTTGGGCGAGCATAACTGGTTTTCCTGCTACCCTGGCGATGAATTTAATTACCTTTGTGTTGCAGCGTGTAAATAGTTTTAACTGAGTAACTCCCTCGCAAACTTTGAATGTACCAATTAGTTTTGATATTTAATAGCCATTTGCCAATCGAAAAAAACGTTAACAATCTTAACAGGAAAAAAAGCTGAAAGCCATTTGCTGACTTTAGTTTTCTGACTATTTAATGGGCCTTTCCAGATCTCTTTAACATATATATGTTTTTTAATATTTTTTTATCATACATCTGTACATATATTTATAGTGCTGTAAATTGAATCTTCATTTTACAAAATTTATAGAGACTTCTTTATTGCATTCCTTTCATTCTTTTTAAAGCCTGGACAATATATCTTAAACATGTGTGATATATCCTAAAGCTAATGTATTTCTTCTATAAAACGTAAACCATCTTTCAACTATTGAATTAATATGGAATTTTAACATAAACTTTTTTGAAAGCGTATCTAAGTTTCGTTTAATACCAAGATAACTCGTTATGTGTTCACGTATTTTTTTTGGCTACATTTAATTGCATTTTGGTTGTGCAAGCAAAGAGAAAGGTTTGGCCCGAGCGTAGCCTGAATTTATGTGGGTGACGCATAGTTCTGGCTGAAAGTGTTATGGGCTGCCCATCCAAATGTCACTTAGTCAAGCGACAGCAGGAGGCTGTACAAAGACTGCGGAGGCTGCAGCCAGCTAGCATTGCACTTGGCTGGCATCACTTTGCCACTCGAGTATCTTTCACTTTACGCTTTCTTAACTCTGGCCGCAATTCTCGGGCAGCCCAAAAGGCAGCCAGCGAGGCATAATGATGGCGATAAGTCATTAAGTAGCTCAGTCAGCACTAGAAATGCTGAAAAGTCAACAAATGAGCGCCAAGTAGGGGGAACCTTAAGACAGAGCTTGGCACACGACTCTGCGAACAGTGACTGGGGAATATTTAAGGGCTGGCTAACATGATAAGGGCTTCTTTACGGATTGCTTAAAAAATATATTTTAACAGTTTTTTGAATTGCTTTAGTAAAACCCAGCCCAACTTATCAGCTGGCGTAATGAATGCCAGTGCCAGTTTGTGACTTTTGCAATCCGGTAAAAGATAAAAATTGTTCAAATGCGATATGAGTTTAGTGTTGAAAAACGATAAAAACTTGTATAGCGTTAATTTTCACAGAGTTATAGGATGGGAATTTCCTATAAATTTAATAAATATATTTGATGTTTATTCAATTTGAATTTTGGGAAATAAAATTTATTTACGATACTATATTAGTTTAGTGTTGAGAAACGATAAAAAACTTGTTAAGGATGCCTCACATAAATTTCAATCAACCATTAGTGTCCGCTTCCTATTGATTTTGGCCCAACTTTTCTGGGTCAAAATTCGCAAAAGTGCAAAATTCAATTACACGCGAATCAAGTCAAGTGGTTGCAGGAAGCAACGTTTAATGACTTGCGTACTTATATAAAAATGCTAAAAGTGAAAAGGTTTAAATAGCTAAATTGTTGTAACTAAAACGTAAACTGTTCTTTTGATCTGCTTTAATGCTAAATAATCAAGCTGCATTTTAATTATTTCTATTCTCGCTAGCCAATCAGCATGTCAATATTTAATCTACATGTTAAATATTTGCCAAGCAGTTAGAATTTGTAAATGAGTAAACAATAGTCAAGCTGTGAATTATAATTAAGCTAGAAAGATCAAACACAAGTCTAAAGAAATCATTTAACAATTAGTTCACCTAGATATAATTATGTGATGCCAAAGCTCGTAACTATCCGAGATAGTATCATCAAAGCATTCATTGGCTTGCTCCTAGTCAGAGCCAGGCTCACATTAATCTTTCTCCATAAATGTGAGCTGCTCTTTGATGCCTTTGGCTAATTTATGTACTGCTAGCGCCCACAATAAGTCTTTGCTCTATAATAATTTCACATGTCAGCTAAATTGCCTGATTCTGGCTGTCTTTCTCCTGGCATCATCAGCTGACAACCAAAAAAACACAAAAACAACAACAACACTGAGTAAAAACACATAGATGCCAGGTTCGGTACGGTTCGGTATGCTTTGGGTAGCCTATCAAAAGCGTGGCCCTAAAGGCTTCATGTCAAATGCACGAACAAAATAAATTTCATACGTTGGCACAGCACACAAAAAGAGATGAAGGAAAAAAGTGTAAAGAAAGAGCTGATCTTTGGACAGCACGAAGTACCGATACTCTTTAAATATATACTTAAAGTTAGTAAACGACATAGTTATCCCAAGTCAAAAAATTTGTTGTCTAACGATATATTTGGTTCTATGAATTATAGTATGCATGGTATTCCTATATACTTAGTTTCAATCTGTTCTTTTTTAAAGACTTCCATTTTAAATAAATATATTTTTTATATTCATCTGTTTATCCAATTTGATTAAAATAAAAATAAGCTGCCTATGATATATTTTTTAATGTTAAGTAATTTTGCTGTATTAATTTGTTTAAAAAAATCAATCGATTGAAAATTAGTTGGCCAAGCACACAAAATAAGCTATTAAATTAAAAATGATTACAACTAAGGGAGATACAGTTAACGGTCATCTGTAGATGTATCCCATCTGTAGATAGACTGAGTTGTCCCATCCTTATCAGAAATATACACTTGACAGCATTATCATACCCTTGGGTAGGGTATTTAAAATACTGCCGGTTAAATCTCAGCAGACAATAAGAGCGGCTTTTCAATTGTTGCCCTCCCCATGGGTCGGGGCTGACATCGGTCGGACCCGGGCTATGTTCCGGGTGCAGAGCATGGCCCATCCACGCGCTGCTCTGCGGCTGTTGTTTATCTCGTCTGGACGAACGTGGCGGGCATTGCCTTGTCATATGTATATTTTCACGTCATTAGAGAGACGCTTAGTTTGTTATTAATGAAGTTTCCAAGAGGCTTTTGCACCTCGGCTGCTGTTGCTGCCTCCTCAAGGGGGCTTCATGTGTCAAGGCGCCAAAAATAAAATGTTGGAGAAAAAAAACTTGCAGGAAAAACTTGCATTGCTCTATTGCAGCGAACCTGACCTCCCTCTTTCAGTGTATCCGCCGCCCAGATTTTTTTATTTTTATGTGCGCTTTGTCTATTGTCATTCCCTGACTTTCAGACTTTCCGACTTTCTGCCTTTCTCTTTTGCCACTCAACTTGGTTCGCTGCGTCGTCGTCGTCGGCGTCGTCGTCGCATCCCCAGTTGACTTTGATTGACATTTGCCGTTGTTTGCATTTACCGGCAATTTTTCACATTGATTTTATTTCGCATTTTGTGTGTGTGGCCCTCGTTGCCTGCTGTTTACAATTTGAAATTGATCCAGCGCGCTGGTACTTTCCAGTAATTCTGACCCAGTTTCGATATTGCCCTGCCATAGAAAGCCCCGCAAAGTTACAGTTTAGCTTGGCTCGAGTGCTGTAAACTGTTATTAGCGTCACGCAATTTACCATTTTTGTCTATACGCCAGACTTTATTGTGCTAGTATGCGTGAATAAGGTTTATTCAAGTTCAAGGTGTGGAGCCATAATGTGATAGAAGCTAGGCCTATGTTAGGCATTGTCTAATGCCCAAGGCGGGGTGTTTACAACTTGCGTGACTTCAAATCAAAAATTTAATTTACAATTATTAAAGCTCTGCTTGCTTTATCCAATTATAAAATGACTTCCCTTCTGAAATCCCAAAACTCACTGTTCTAAATAACTAACTTTATTTGGACACACCCAACTCACATTTGTACAGCCAACTGGCGCATTAACAGCAGCTGTCATTACAGAAAACTCACCAAAAAAACCCTTGACCCAAAAGCCAACAATGAGATTGCAAAAGAGGCAGCTCCATACAACACATTGCAATAATGCATTTTACATGTTTTACTAAATTTTGCATGCAACGTATGTGTTTCCCTTTCTTTGACCTTAGTCCGGTCTCACATGTCATGGGGTAGATAACTAGTTAAAATTACATTCGGACAGCTCCTAAAATGGGGCGAAATGCATTCCTATTTTTTTCCCTTACCCTTTGACTATGTAATATGATGGTTCATGTGAAAATGAAGTTCGCTTTTAACTGGAAACAGTGCTGAGCCTGTGCGCTGATTCGTATCGCCCCTCGTTGAGCGCCACAGTCTTTCATGATATACGTTTTCGACTCTTTCGCCTATTTGGGAATTAAATTTAGCTTTTAGTTTTTAGCATGTTTCTACTAAGTACAACTTTGCGCCAGTTGCAAATATGAAGCGCTGCTGTGGAATTTCTATTATGTGCCCTACGTTGGGCGCCACAACTCCATTTAGCATTGTCGTTTTTAAAATGTTGCATGCTTGTGGTTTGTTTATACTCTTTGTTTTCTTTGTTTCTTTGTGCTCGTGTATATTCTGCATTCTGCATATTTTTGGTGGGCGTTACAAAAACTGTTATTACTCGGATATATGGGCCAAGTTCCTATAGAGAGGGAATGGTAGGGACGGGAATGCGAAACTTACGTGTTTGCAATTTTTGTCCTTTAGTCAATTGTTAAATCAATAAATTTCGCGCGTTATTATTAAAGTTTCTGAATGTGCTTTCAATTTGTTGTGGATTTAAAATGTAAATTTTTTAAATAAATAAAATATAAATTAAAATTTGTTTTTAATTAATTTTGCATAATTGATATTCATTCAATTGTTTTTGCGTTGGAAAGTTCATATTTTGGCTTTTAAAGTGAATGTAATATTCTTTGTAAACACAATTGATTATTATTTGTTTATATGTGGTAATTGTGTTTATTTTTTCGACAGCCACGGGCCAGTTTTGCTACACACACATAAATATACGAATAATTGCTAATTTTTAGGCCAATATGGTCCATCTGTTTTTAATTGTTATTTATGCGCTGCCTGAATTCCATTTAATGTGCGCAATTAGTTTTTATTTAAACAACGTCAGCAGCCTCTCCGTATATTTGTTTGAATGTGATTTTTAACACTTGTGGGTAATAAGTCAAGATGATTTAAAATTGTACAATAATGGCAATGTGAAAAATTATTTGGACATTGTAAAATATATACTTATAAGTTATACAATGAAGATTATAAATTTATGAGCACTAAATAAAAATAATAGCATATTTTTATTTCTGTGTGACTTAAAGCAAATTTTTATTTATATTTAAAAATTGTTTGGTTCAATAAAATCATAAAAAATATCGTTTGATATGAAAAACACTTTAAATCCGTTTAAATTCAGCCATTTAACAAGTTTATAAAGAGAAAAGTGAAATAAGTGATTATTGGTTAGGATACAACTTTATTCCAATTATTTTATATATTTGCCAGCTATCAATGGAAGACTTATAGTTGATATAATGCTATCAACATTTTATTTAAAAATAGAGCGCTTTTTACTAAGATGAAGTGCTATATTAGACTTCTTGTATGTGAAGTTGAATGTTGTCTAGAATAGCGCAAGAACGCACAAGTAAAAAATTATATTTTATAAAGAATTTCACAAAAGGAAGGCTGTGGATGCAGGTCTTACTCACCGTGAATACCGACTCGAATTTTTGATTGATTTTGTCATCTTGCCTCATCGGAGGCTACAAACTAAAATAAATATAAATATATATTCTATTTATTAGTAGCATAGTGTACACTTGCTTATATGTTTACCCATTTATATGGTACATGTATCCAATTTCACTGGCTAAGCAAAAACTAACGCATATTCAATTTGTGTGTATTTGGCCACCCCGCCAGACAATCCCCCCCTCGTCTTTCTTTCTGCCCAACTGCAGAGTTGACCCATTGGCCGACGTTGCGGCACCGCATGAAAAACGCGCTGAAAGTCTCGGTTGGCCCCCAAAAACTATCTACGTGTCTGATTCATACAAAGCCGTCACAAATTTCGGACGCGCTTTTTTGTTTTTGTTTTTCTCGTATAATTTGTTTGTATTTATTTTTTTTTTTTATTTTGCTGCGGCAGTTTGCGGCATTTTGACATAGTTGCCAAGATCAAAAGGCAAACAAAAATTTGCAAGAAAAAAGAATCCAAGAAAAGCAAAGCTATTTTAAAACATAAACTAAAAGCAATCAATAGCGAAAGATACATTTCGAGTGTGCTCCAAGTTAAAGATATATATATATAAAGAACGTGTACAGTTAGCTGAACTAAAACAAACTTCGCGCTTTGTTCGTTTTATTTTTGTTGTTTTTGGGTCAGCTCTAATAAACGCTAATGCCTAATGATTTATCAATATAATGCGCCATTTCGGGAGGTAGTATAATATGAGTAAAAGAGGCATATTACACATACACACATATGTAAATGAATATGTGTATGTATATTAACCACATATTTACATAACTTTTGTGGCGGCTCACAAAATCGTATAAAAGCAAAAGTGGTTAAGCTATTTCTGTTGTTTGGCTCACGTGTTGCTTGAGGCCTTGAACCTCGCATTTGAACCGATCCACCAATCGATAGACAAAACGCGCTTGGTCATTAGCAGAGCTCTCCACAGCCCAGCACTTATTTCTATAACACTATACCATAACTCATCCGTCTACATATCTATACATATCTTTTCTAATGAATGACATACATTTGCGTGACCCAATGGAACATTTCTTGGACGGACTCGTTTGATAGCATATATGCTGTGAGGGGCTCTGCTTCATCTCATTTTTTATTTTGTTACAATTTGAGGGCAGCTTTGAAGCTTAACAAAGAGATTTATGTACCTAATGAGATAAAAGATTTAAAGGGTATGAGTAGCTAGCATTAAAAAATCTAGCAGATGCAAGAACACTTTTCAAACGCATCTTAGCAAAAAACTACTAATTTTATTCAAAAAAATTATTGGTAGAAGAATTTAAAAGAATTTTAATTAAGCACAACTCTTTAAGAAAAACAAAAACATTTATATTATAATAAGAACTTTATCAAGATAGATAAAAATTATGTAAGAAATGATTTAAATTACGTTTGTCAGAATATTATTTGAATAAAATTTTGATTTTACTGCAGTTATTAGTAAATAAAATAAAAAGTAAAATCATTAAGTAGCTTTTACATAGTTTACTTTTAATTGTTGACATTAATTATTGTTTTAGGAAATCTATTTGACAATTTTATTTAAAAGGAAATGAAATTTTTTAATTAACAGCAGCATATTTATAATCTATTTTCGTTCTTATCACAATTTTTATAAGATATTTCGCTTTCAAATTATTGCCTTTTTATTTATTTCCTTATATATTATTAGATAAGAAATTGGTTTTTAGTAAGTTATCTTTTGACCTTTGGCTGAGATAGTCCGTCAAATAAACTAAAGTCCGTGCCTAGATCTATATGAGTCTGAATAAAGAACGCAATACGCTTTTCCAATAACCTAATGAATAGTTATTTAATTAAATAAGGCAATGAAATTCTACATATTTTAAAATTAATAAGATTATATTTTAGGATATAAAAGTATCCTTAAGCTGTTTACAGATCATCTCATAGTCGCGCGCTGGGAATGTTAACAATCCAATTTGTTACCATGAAGGCAAATGCGAGGTTTTTGCTGGCTTTGTCAGGATATTGGCTGTACCGCTTTTTGCATGGGTAATTAGCATTAAACTGGATTAGCGGTAAAATTTCATGCGTGCAGCTGTTCCCCAACTTTTTTTTTGGGGCTTTCATGGGTTCGTCTGACATAAGCTGATAATGTTGATTAATTGTCTGAGAAGGAAAGGCGGCGGGTCGAGCCCAAGTGAAAGTGCTGCGGAAATTAAAGCTACATATTTACGGGCAATCAAATCTCTTTTATTCCATAGTCAAATTTAAGATTAGGAAAGATTTTCCGTATTGTTTGAATTACACATTTTACGGAGTGCATAATTTTGCCATTGTTTATTCTAACCAAAATTTTTAAAAATGTATTTCCTTTGTTGCTTCGTAAATTTGTTGGATAATTGCGACGCGTGCTGAATTTTTAATTTCTTTTGCTGTGTCTGCCTTTGGCCATTTAAACTCTGTCCACAGGCTTTTTAATTTTGTTCGCCTTGTCTTTTTGGCGCTTTTTTCTTCTGTTTTCCGCACTTAAATAAATAATTTTTTGTTTTCTCATGGCTGAAAATTTTCATTGTGCCTTTTCCCGTGAACATATATTGTAACGTTTCCAACATTCGTTGTTTTTGCTTACCCGCACGCGACAATTATGCATATTTATAAGTATAAATAAACCAACACACACACACAAAAAACACACACACTCGCACACACACTCACACACACACATAGTGAGCGAGCTTTTGGTCAACAGAGCGTATGTGCAATTTTTTGTATATTGCAACAGAGACGAATTGAAATTTTTTACATGACTTTGATGGTAGCCAGAAAAATGCTGCAAAAAAATCTGGAAGCTGAATGTACGAAATTTAATATAATTTTATTCGGTGGCTTCAATTGCATCGCCAAAATCTGATGTTTTATATTAAATTCAATGAAGTGTGAATTGAGTTGTTCTCTATAAATAAATAATAGTAGTTCGCGCCTCAAATGGAAACTATTTAATAATATGCAATTTCAATTATATTAAATTTGATTTAAATATCAATAAATTTATTTCAATATGTTAACTTTGAAATTCACTATATATTATCTTGTTGGTATAAGGAGTTGATTTTTACATATTTAAATAATTTCAATAAGTTTTGTTAAATAATAAATGACCAATATGATTACGTTTATTATATCATAATAATTATTTTCAAAGTCAATTTTGCTCTGACTCTACTTTAATAAACTTCATGCCGCAAGGCAAAGTAGTTCAAGCATCTTTTGGGTCTAATAATTATTATGATTATATAACAATATTTATGTATATTTATTGTATAATTGTTTTTTTGCATAATTACTCAAAAAGAAAACAATCTCATGTAAATAACTGTCAAAAAGTGAAATTAAAGCAAATATTGTGGGTGTACAAAATATATAAAGGTATATTCATATATATATATATATATATATATATATGTATGCATAAATATTGAGTGGAAGTCGAGTCGGCACTTGGAGCTCATAAAGTGCTCTTGGGCATAAATTAGAAATGAAATGGAATGTAATTAAACTGAAATTCAACTCAACCGAAACGCAAAAAAAAAAAACTGTCGAGCGGTTGCTAAAAATATATTTTTTTGGGCACTTGAAAATTTTGTAATTTGTCATGCATATCCATCAGATGTCAATATGTAAATAAAATTAATAAGAATACACAGCTGAGAGCTGAATATTGATTTGTTTGTAAGTTGTGCGTTATATACTGATATATATATATATTTATTCGATAACATATTTTACGGCCGTAGATTTGGCTGTCAAGCAACTAGGAAGGCTCAATTATTCATAAAAGGATGGGAATGTTAAATTATTAGTTAATATCTCACTTTAGTGTACAAAGTTCGCAAATAAAATAAAATATGTGTACAATAAAATAAACGAATCTCCCGGTTAAACAGATTGTATGCAATAAATTTACTCTGAAACACCCAGATTCGTAGAAAATAGAGGTAACTGAAGGTGGCTGATTTTCCTGTGAAAAATTTTTCCAGTTAATAAAGCTGTGGATAGGTTCAATTATAACAGATAGTGAAACAGATAGTTAATGAAAAAGAATCTGGAAGAGAGAGAAAGATCTGTAAAATAGAGTGCTAAGATATATTTGTACACAGATTAACTTGCAAAGATAACTAAACTATCTATAACCTTACGCATTAGATTTGACCGGCAGCACCCCCCATGTAAATTTGAAAAAAGGAAAATTAAAATAGTCCAATTGTATCTAAAATCGCTTACAAAGCTTACACAATTGGCAAATGTGCTGATATTAGAGACTCAACTTCGATCAGCTTTGTTTATTTTCTTTTTTTTTTTTTGCTTAAAGGGGTTTACTTTGTTGCCTTTGGCTGGGTCCCTCCGGTTGGCTTATATCAATATGCAAATGGCTTTTTGCCTCTTTTTCTTTGGGTTTTCAATTTGCTGCGCGTATTTTGCGCAATTTGCTTTGCGGCTTTGTGCAACATTTTTGTATGATTTTAGCTCTTTGCGTATTTTTGCAGCTGTTCTCCACTGTGACGTTTATCGTTAACTGTTACTGTTATTATTTTTGCACGCCTTGTTGCTTTCCCTGTCAACAATTTCAGCAGTCGGTTTTTTGCTCTATAAGGAAAGCCAGTATCCAAGTCTCTCTCTATTTGCACGCTATTTTGCACTACTTTGTGCCTAACCAGCTACTGATACGAGCACAATAATATCGTTGACTCTTCTTCGGCTTGAAAATTTCATTATATTGTGTCAACAAGCGTATCACGCTTGCACAAAAATTCAATTCAACGACATTGATTTTTATACCCTCTATTAAGAAAATAGTCACATAAGGTGTATTACACAGAATACTGAAAAGTATAAATGTCCTCTCTGCGACAATTATAAGGTTTATCTCTATAGGGGCTTCAACCGAAAGATTTAATAAACGATAGTTATTGATATCGAAATGCCGATAAAAATGCCAATTCTATTAGCTATGTGGGTTTTTCTCATATATCGAAATAATTGATAATAATAATACGGTTAATATAGTTGATATTTTAACAACCAACTGGTAAAGACAACTTTATTTTTTATAAAATTATATATCTTTAATTTATTGCCTTATATTTCTCAAAAAATTAAATCGATATATTTGAATTATTGTTAGAATATTTTTTATATATATACTATTTTTTTTATTTTATTTTTTTACATTTATTCTATCAGTAAAATTATCAATAGTTTTGCAGCACTGCCATCCTTTATCTATTATAAAACCCAAAACTAGGAGAAATTTGTATGCAGTTTAATATATAAATATTTTGAAATTTAAACAAAAAACCTTGTAAATCTTTACTCATAAGGTATAATAAGCCTCAACAGATATTAATAATATTACTTGGCCCAAGCGGTACTTTTACTCTTGCGATCAAAGCCAATTTTTTAACGCATTTCATGCTTCTGTCTATTTGCTTGGCAAATTTGAATATGTATCTCTCTCTGTGTGTGTGTGTGTGTGTACGTCGAGATACATTTATATCTATGAATGTTTGTTTACTGGTTGACAGTTCTACTACAACTACCACAAACTCATTAGCATTGTGGGTTCGGTCTTAACTGCTACAGTTGCAGTTTGTTTTGCTGCGGTTATTATGGCGATAATGATGATAACAGTGATAATAATAATGATGATGTGATGTGATGAGAAGCATTGACAATTTGAACGGGTCTGATAATTGAGTGAGCTGCAGATAATACAAAAAAAGAGTATTAGACCTTATGATTCTTTATAGATGTATAACTAAATGCATCTTGGGAAAATGCTGTCGTTTGTTGTGCTTTACAACATTCTAATTACTCAAGCTAATTATAATAATTTGAATTATTTTTAACTTATGTTATTAAAGTGTTATAAATTGCTTAAAGAACTTTCGATTTTTAAACTTTCTTAGCTTACAATAAAAAAAAACGATCCAAAAGCTTTTAAATTGAGAAGAACTTTTGAAATGATTGGGTTCATTATTACTAGAAAAAGGTAGATTTATCTGATCTACAATAAATTTTCTATTGCTTTATATTTTCATTTTCATTAGTAGTATTAGTTTAAATTGACTAGAAATAATGTTAAAAAATATAATTTGCAGTATTCTTCTAATTCTAATTTCGTATTCTATCGTATTTAACCTTGAAAAGAAACTAATTTTGAATTTCTGATCATTAAGAATTTGATGGCATATCACTTCACTCATTGTCAAACATTTAGTAATGCACATTTTATTATTTAGTTAATATTTAATAGTATAATGAAATACAATTATCAAATTGGCTGGCTATTATTAAATGCTAATTATGACTCATAGCTGATGTTTTAAATTAAATTTAATTGAATGCCATTTTAAAGTGGGCTCAGGCATTGTTATGGCACAGCGAACTTCACGCTCTATGCCCAACTATTACGCAAGATATAATAGCTGCGAGTGTACTTATCATATTCATAACACTCGAATCTATTTAATTGCAGTCTATCCAATGTGCGTATTGTGCTGCTGGTGCGGGATCCGCGGGGCACAATGCAATCGCGTCGCCATCGCATCTGGTGCGGCGGCAATGAGGATTGCGAGGATCCAGCTCTGGTCTGTCAGGATCTGGTGGATGACTACAAGACGGCCGATAAGCTGCTCAAGGCGTATCCGTCGCGTTTCCGGTGAGTTATGCATGATTCAGATTTCAAGCCAATAATGAATCAAATCGTTAATAAATTAATTACAATAAAAATCTTTAGACCGAAAATTAAATCGGACAGTCCGTCAGTTTTTTTTGGTCGTTTGGTTTGTACATTTTTTAAAAAATTCGTCGAACTTTGATTGATTTATTTTCTGTTTCCGAAACAGCAAACGATTCACTTGTTAATCAACTATACTTCTATATGCCAGCTAACATAAATCACGGATCAATTTAATAAATCAAAAACTAGCAACAATTTGAATATTATTGATAAACAGTTGTCATCATTGTGGCCGAATAGTTTTGCGGGGTTTTGATTACCAATATTTGACTATAAACTTTGTAAAATACACTTTTAACCAAATGGAACAAAAATTCTCAGAAAAAGAATATACATTTTATACCACAGATTGATTAATTTAATCTTAATAGGGTGTGTTTAGCCAGATTTTGTGACTAGGTATTCAAACAACCGAAAAATATTCCTATAGGAGATAGAATTAAAATTGGGTTGGAATGTGGTTGGAAAAGATTTCAGGTCATCCCCGTATATAAGACATATATATATATATATTTATTTATTTTATTTTTACTATTCCTATTTGTATAGAACTTTGCGTTATGAGGATCTGTCGCTGAATCCCTATGATGTGACCCAGGACATTTTACAGTTTTACGGCTTGCCCTTTGATCCCGCCGTCGAGGAGTTTCTGGATACGCATACCAAGGAGAACAAAGGCGGCGTTAGTTCCACATATCGTGATTCCCGATCGGCGCCCTTTCACTGGAAGCAGGATCTCAAGGCAGATGAGGTGCGTGTTTCTATTAAACGATTTGAAAGAAATCGTTTTTATTCTTTATTTATCTATATTCCTACGACGGACAGATCAAACAAATTCAGGATGTGTGCGTAGAGGCCATGGATCTGTGGGGATATCGTCGCATGTTGAACTTTAGTAATTTTTCCATGCTTCAACAGAGCTTCGATCCGATTGTGCTGCCGCCGCCGTTTACGTGAATCGATTGTGGCGATCGATAACCGATAACGATAACTAATTCTTCTACTTGGTACATTTTGTTGTGATATCGTCGTGTTGAGCGAGCAAAAAGAAAAGAAAACAACTAAATTATATAGAGAAAAAAGCATTAACTAACTGAAAAGCAAGAGTCGATTTATATAGCTGGCACATTTTTTTTTTTAAATTTAATTTTTTGTCGTTGCTTAACACGCAAAACACACTTACTGAGCAATAGTTAATGATATACTACATACGATATACTATATACACATATACAATACATATACGTTTACGATAAATGCATAATTTTAGTAATTGGCGAATTTTGTGTAGATCGAATATCACATTTATATACATATATATATATAAATATAGGCTTAGCACTTAAGCAAACAATAACTGATAATTTAGAACTTAGTCTAAACAATATATAAAACACGGGCTGGCATTGCAAAAAATGATAAATCCCTAACTTGGCTAAACTCTATGTAAATTATTTAGGCAAACAACTTTTGTAATTTTCTGCTTATGGAAACCATAAAAATTAAATGCAATAAAAACATAAAAAAAATGAACGCATTGAAAAAATCCAGTGATTTAGCAGTTAAACAAAAGAAAACGTATCAGCAGTAATTAAATTAAATTTAGATAATGTTAAACATAAAAACTATACAAAACAAATGGTAAACAATTTTGGCAAATAAAATGCGCAACAACAAAAATACAAAATCAAAATTTAAAATAAATAACAAATTTGAACAAAAATTTAGACGCGAATTTTGGCATAGCGAAATAATCGTATTATAGAACGTGAACAAGCAATGAGCACTCGACTCGACTAAGCATAAGTTTTAGTGTACATTATTTTAATAATAAATTGAATAATAATTAATTAATACACATTTACGGTTATTTAGTTGTAATTAAATTGTAATTAATATGTACAATATTTGTTTGTCCTTTATAAACTAAGTTGAGCTCGTTTCGAATAAATGTTTCATACAAAGCCCAGCAATATGCATAATTTAATGCAATTAAGTGAATTTCGAAAAACGAAAACTGTATTATTTGATGAACAAATTTGGCAATATTTGCATAATGAATACAAACAAATAAAACTAATTAGCAATCGAATAAAGAGTAAAACATTTAATATTCCTTATAGATTGTGTGTGTTTTCTTTCTACTTATCTTTAAGTTCAAGTCCAAATTTGGGAGAATTTTCAATGTTGTTAACTTTAAACGTTGAGCAAACCAAACATTTTGGAAGATTTTAGTTAATTTTATTAATTTTTTTTAATAAGTAACTTGTAGGGTAGATTTTATTTATTACTCAATTGTTTAAATTTCGATTGTATAAGAAAAAGATACAATCTTAGGGGAAAAACCTTAAGAACATAATGGATGATCTTATATTAGTGATTTAAGAGCATGTTAGCTTTAAATCAGTGTTATTAGTAAACATTTTTAAATTTTGCTTTAGTATTCAAAGCAAGCATTTCGTGGTTCCCATATTGAGTGTACACAATATTTATGCCACGACTGTGCTTGTCTCAACCACATCTTCGTACCACAAAAAGCTGCATAAGCTTTTGAGGCCAGCGGAAAATTTTGCACGAACCAATTACCGTTTCAGCTTACGTTCCAATTACTGTGGATTTTGTAATATGACAAATGTTTGTAATTTGTGTAGGATAGTGTTTAAATAACACTATTATTATTAAATTTTCCTCATTATTATTTTTATTTTATATATTATTGTTATTATATTTCTAATTATTGTTATTTTATTTAGATAATTTAATTATCTGTGATAATAGATCTTTCTCACAAATCAGCAGATTTTCTATTTCAGTCGGATCACAGTTAATTAATTCCTCATCTCAATGCATTCAAAAATAAATATTTTAAAGTAATTAATTTTTTTTAACCTTACCTTTCATAAACTTTATTTTTCTACTAAAATCATATAGATATAACTTAAAACTTACTAAACTGACAACTCCTAGTATAAATATATCAAAGGCAACCTATAATTTTGAAAGAGAAAAAAATTAAATTAATATCTTAAAAAAATCATTTTATTTTTACTGCTAAATGCAGAAAAATTTAAACCATGTTGAAAAAAGCTGTCCGAAATTTGTAGCTCTCAAAATTTGATCAAAACTGAGCTAATTACCATTTCGCTTTTTATACCCTTGCAGAGGGTATTATAATTTTGTCGTGAAATGTGTAACGCATAGAAGGAGACATCTCCGACCCCATAAAGTATATATATTCTTGATCAGTATCAACAGCCGAGTTGATATAGCCATGTCCGTCTGTCCGTCTGTCCGTCTGTCCGTCTGTCTGTTTCTATGCGAACTAGTCTCTCAGTTTTAAAGCTATCTTTATGAAACTTTGCAGAATTCCCTCTTTCTGTTGCACGCAGCTCATATGTCAAAACCAGCTGGATCGGACCACTATATCATATAGCTGCCATAGGAACGATCGGTCGAAAAGTAGGTTCTTGTATGAAAAACATTTTTGTTTATAAAGTTATCTTGACTAAACTTTGTATTTATTAGTTTTACTACGCTCCCCATATATATGCAAAATCCTATTAAGATCGGGCAACTATATCATATAGCTGCCATAGGAACGATCGGTCGAAAATTAAGTTTTTGTATGGAACATTTTTATGTTTTTCAAGATATCTTGACCAAACTCGGTATTTTTTCAGTTTTACTAGGCTCCCCATATATATGCAAAATCCTATTAAGATCGGACCACTATATCATATAGCTGCCATAGGAAAGATCGGTCGAAAATTAAGTTTTTGTATAGAAAATGTTTATGTGTTTCAAGATATCTTAACCAAACTCGGTATTTATTAGTTTTACTACGGTCCCCATATATATGCAAAATTCTATTAAGATCGGACAACTATATCATATAGCTGCCATAGGAACGATCAGTCGAAAATTATGCTGTTGTATGGAATTTTTTTGTTTTTCAAGATATCTTGACCAAACTCGGCATTTATTAGTTTTACTATGCTCCCTCCACTTATGCAAAATCTTATTCACATCGGGCAACTATATCATATAGCTGCCATAGGAACGATCGGTCGAAAATTAAGTTGTTGTATGGAAACCTGTTTTGTTTTTCAAGATATCTTAACCATACTCGGCATTAACTATTTTCCCTGTGCTTCTTAGATACGGGCAAAGCACTATGAGCATTTTGAAAAGGTTGGGTCTGCAAGGGTATTAAATCTTCGGTGTGCCGAAGATAGCACTTCTTTCTCGTTTTGTACATTAATTTCTTAATATGTTTTTATATATTATTTAAATGCCATGGGCTTATTTGAATCAAATTCTAAGAGTTGGAGGCTTTATAAGAGCATTAAATGCGAGTGTAAAATGAATATTAAATAATATAAGACATTTCAAACTATAAGATTTTTTCAGACTACCAGTTGGACACCATTTAAATGAATTTTAACGAAGTAAGTTTGAATGAAATGCCCACACTTCACGCTGCGTATGCGTAATATTTTTATAATGAGGCACATTTCCATTTATCTTTTGTTCTATTTGCAGTATGGGATTAGCTTACATTTTAAGCGATTAAATGAAATGTCAAATGTGAAAAGTAAATGCAGCTGTTAAATGAAATCTGATCGCCAGCTTGCCGAATGACATGGGGATAAACTCATTTAAGCACAAAGAAAAACTAGTTGGATTGAGACAAAAACCGGCCTAAAAACTGACATCAAATGTGCTGCAACAATTTACAGTTTTTTATTAGTTATCAACCCTCTTGCGGTTGGTAAGCCCGAAAAGGTGACCACAAAATTTAAGCGCCGCCCACTAAATGCGTGTGCGTAGGTTAAGCAGAAGCAACAGCAATAAAAGCAACAACAACAAATTCAAACGCCAGCGAATGGCAGGCAACTAGCACAGCTTTAAATCAACACGACCTCGCTGCGCTGACGTCACAGCATTCGCTGCTGCGCTGCGTGGGCGCTGAGGAGAAAGAGCTTTTATTCGAGTCACGACACGAACCAAACGCTGGCCAGTGCCGGCTTAGCGCATAGCTTTCATTGAAGGCGCAACAGGAGCGACGAACACCAGTTGAAGTTGAAACAGTCGGCGGCGGCATTCGAGTTATTCGTTCGGCTGCGGTTCGCGTATAAAACAAGTCGCCTTCGTCGTTGGCGCTGCATTCGTTTCGTGCGCGTCGAACCAGTCAACCCAACCAGCGCTCTCGAGAACTAACGGTTAAAGAACACAGTTTTTCAAATAAAATAAAAACAGTTATTTCTGATCTCTCTTTTTAGTCGGTTTCGTGAAAGTTAATTTAAAAAAAAAATAGTAAGAAACAAAATCAGTTTAAAAAAAACATTTCGCACCTTTCTCTCGATTATTGTGGACCTTTTAATTGGAAAAGTTTTCGAAGCACTTTTTACGCCAGTTTTTCGAGAGTGTTTTTCAGAGTTCAAAAAAAGGTTTTTTGTCTGCACCCAAATCTGACTTATTTCAGTTACAGTTACAATTCCAGTGCTGATAAGGAGATAAAAAAAAACACGTTAATCAATTCGCCGCATCGCGCTGTAAACGGTAAACGTACGTTAATCTAATTTGTATTTAATATATTTGTCCTATTATCTGGCAAAAAAAATCAACAGAAAGGTGAGTTTTTCTTTATTGAAATTTTGATCCGATTCTAAACTATATTTTCCGCCTTTTTTTATACCTTTGGTAACACTTTTTAAAATATTTTGTATATTCCGTGAAGAAATATAAGTGCTATACCATTTCATGATTTTTTTCAAAGCGACATTTTAACTGTCTCAAAAATGATTTTTCTCAAAACTATTCCTAAGTTTTTTTCTCAAATTTTTAAGAACACATTTGAAATTGTGTAGAAAGAATTAGATTATTAATATGAAGCCATATCTTATAGTATTTGTAAATTTAATGTTGCGAGCAAAACTTAAATGAAAAGGAGCGTCAGCTCCTATATTTTACATGCTTGAAAGAAACTTTTCAATTATAAATAATTATTTTTTTTAATCAACGATTTAAGACTTTTAAATATCCGCCCTGTCCGCTTATTTCAACATTCAACGAATGAATGAAAGCTTTCTAACATAGTTCCGTATTGAAAATCGTATGATAAGTTCAGAAAGGCTAAAAAACTTCGTAAATTCTGGAATTTAGACAGTATATTTTGCTAATAATATAACAACTATAAAGTCTTAATTATTACGTATAATATTTTTTTTATCAACTAAATAAATGAAAACCCCGGGCAATATTTGTAAAAAGAAATCCTAAGATCTAAGAGGTTATAGTTTGCACCGAAACAAGCAAACGGTCGGATCTAGAATTAAGTCGGAAAAAAGCCCTATAAAAGGGATGCACTTGAAAAAAATTATTTCGAAGGCTCTAAAAATAGCTTAGCTTAAAATTCGAAGCCAAAAAGTCTCTCTGAGGTTTAGTTGGAAATAAATTTAAATAACTTTTAAACATGTTTTGCCTTAATATTACCCCAGCCCCAATATTTGCATTATTTTAAACTCAAATCGAAGTAATCAAAAAGTAATCGCAAATGTTAAATAATCACAAAACAATTGTTAAACTTTGTTTATAATTGACATTTTGTCTGTCTGTTTTTTCTTTTTTTTTTTAATGTCAGCCCACATCAAATTTACATTTACGACTTTTAGGCCACGCTCATAAAATATCAATAATTGTCAATCAATTTCTTATTCTCGTTTGTTTGTCCTCGCACGACAACCCTTGAGTCTAGAGAACTCGAGTCCTTGTGTACTTTTCAAACATTTAGCTACTTTTAAAAAGGCAAAACGTTGTGTTGGATTGTTCTTGCATCCGACTTGTTTGACAAGTTCTTTGGGCTGAAATAATTCAGACAAAAGATTAAAGACTTTTGAAGATTCAAATGCTATAAAAAAATAGAGAAAATATTCTTTGAAGAAGGCTTGTAAAAAGATTTTTGATTTTATTGTTAATTTCAAATGCAATACATAGTTATAGAGAAAATTAAAATAGAAATAAAAATTAAATAAGAAATAATAAAAATTAAATTAAAAATAAAATAATTAAAATAGAAAATTTGTTATTAAAGTATGAAATCTATATATGGGAAATTTGTAAGTTTGTTTGTGTATAGAAAGTCAAGAAGATGCATGTTCTAATGTTATAATGCAAAACGAATTGAAAAAGCAAAATGAAAGAGAATCGAGGGGAAAAGGAATGTATAATTTAAGGACTATCAAATGGCATAGTCTCCTAGAATTTGATTCTATCAGAAATATAACATTTTGCTAAATAGTTTTTACTGCCAGGACATAATTAAGAAAGCAAACTTTTACATATGTCAATATAAAATCGATCAATTGCTTCCGCAAAAAAAAACTGCTAAACGGCATATAAAAGGCATTTGAAAGTGTATATAACTTTTAATTAACTGGTTACAGGGTATCAACTAGTCGAGCACTATCAAAGAGCGCTTTTCCTGTAACTTGCATTCTACAATTTTACGAATTGTCGCAAAGCACAAATTTTCTTGTCAAACAAGAACAAAACATCATTACAATGACTGCAGCCAGGGTTCAGGCTCAGACACTCGAATCAAGATTTGTGCCACTTGATAAGTACAAATTATTATTATCACACGATGGGCGTGGCAGCTTCCCTGCTGTAGTTGCCTTATTATAAGGCGAGTGATAATAAAAAGCGGAAGCAGCTGCTAGATGAAAATGACAAGACACGAGACCAAACAGAATATGTTTTCTGGCACGCCTACAGACACATTCACACACACACACACACCCGCACACACACCCGCACACACACTAGCTGGTTATCTGTTACCATTGGCAGCAGGTTGACAGTTGGTGTGGGCGGGCGTTAAAAAGTGAAAAATTAGCATATGATATGCCATAAGCGTGAGCTGAGTCGGAATGAAAGAGAACTGCTGGAAAAGTTCTTGCGAAGCGTTGCAATTATTATAAATAGTTCTTATTAATAGGAAGTCCGTCTTATCTCAAACTAATTATCTCAAAGTGGAAAAGATTTAGTTAACGGAATGCCTGCAAGTCCAAATAAATATTTCAGGGTTCAAATCATTAAAAGATGCCTTAGTATTATTATTATAAATGTATTTGATTAATTCTGGCATAATTTTATCAAAGTTGTCTGTAGAGTCTTCTATTTGACGTTGATTTATAAGTTTAACAGAAAAATGGTTAGAACTAGTTTGTTTTTAAGCAACTAGTTCAACTCATAGCTCCCTTAATAGTTTTAAAAATATTTGGAATTTCCAGCTTGTATTGTTTCGATTTAAAACTTATTTTCAGCCTTGCATAAAATATTATTGCCTACTTATGAGCGCGCCAAATTGAAACATTTATATTTGATATTAATTGTAAATCTGAAATGTGTTTTTGTTTGTGTTTTTTTTACCATAAATTGCATTAAGCATTAAGCCAGACAATTGTAAAAAGTTGCGCTTTTTTGTTTTTAATTAGCCGCATTAACCAGGTTAATCAACAAAAGCCGCGGGCGGGAAAATAATAAAAAAAAAGTGGTTGGAAAATAATTTGCACAATATGTGCAACTGTACAACATGTGAGTCCAAGTTGTAAACAATTTAATTAAATGCACATTCAAAGCACATGTCGCACATAATTCAATTGCATTGTTTTTCACACATTCCAATTGTGAAAGACTGTAATTAATGAAATCAAGAGATTTGTGACTAGCTGAATAAAAACCGATTTAGGTGTGAGGTAGCCTAGAAAAAGGTTAATATTTTAAAGAAAAATGTAGTTTGGAACAATTTGTTGACAAAGTTAATAATCTGTAATAAAAGAAGTATAATTTTTAAATAAAGAAGTAGTAGAAGAAAAAATATTTGCACAAAAAATAACGCTTTTTTAAGACGCTAAATATTTATTTTTATATATTTTTATATATATTGATAATAATTAATAAATAAGTTTAAAACTTAAAATTTTTCATTTTAATTTAATCGCATGTTAATGCTTAGTATACTTAGCTTTCTTATTTTCTTTCTTTAACAAAAATTCAAAAATTATATAGAACAACGTTAATACTGTTCAATAAAAGCAATACAATTTGCTTAGTATAGAAAACTAACAAAAAATTAGATATTTTTGAGACGCCTTTGACACAAAATTTGTATATTTGAAGAGTTTCTTTTATTGAAGACTTTAAAATACAACTAAAAACGTCTTCTTTTAGAAATCATAAACTGCATTTTAGCAAATATCTTTAATAAAACAATTTTCAATATAAAATAAAATTCAACCTAAGCTTTGTATTAGAACACATTTACCAGTTGCAGTTTTTACGCTTAAAAGCAATGTTTTAGTGTGTCACAATCCCAGGTGTGTTCCCCCATTGCATTTGCAGACCGCACGACATTTTATAGTCCTCGGTTAGACCAGAGTGCAATGCTTCTTCTTGTTGAAGGGCATTCAGCATTTCGTATGCAAAATGGATTGTTAGTGTTTTTCAGTGTTTTTGTGGCCAAGTTTCATGCATCTGTTTGCCGTTGTTTATTAATTGATGTGCTGCAATTGGGGCGTGCCTTGACCTTAATTTAAACAACTATTTTTAGACAAATTCGAGTTAAATATGACGTCAATCCGTAAATCGTAAGCAGTATAAGATTTCAAATATTACCATTCGAATTAAGTATCCGTTTCTCACACAAGTTGTTTGTCATGCGAATATCCTGCTATCTGTCACACGATTGTTGCCTGCTTCTGCATCCGGCCGCACATTTCCGTGCTTAGAAATTACCGTTAATAATTTATGAACAGCTAAGCCCATAAAACAATAAAGCAACATAAATTGCATTAATTAAAATACGTAAAGCGCATAAATTTGCAATTTGCAATTAAACGAATTTGACACAAACGTCACAAAGGCTGCTCAAAATGTTTACATATTGACATTGGTTGCAGTTTTACCATTAAAATTTACAATTTACCAAGCTTTGAAAAGTCAAACATCAAATAAATAATTTATTTGTGCAACAGGTAGTGAGAAAATAAATAAAAATACCGCTTTTAATATACAAACATATTCGAGTTTAAAAAAGAAAAAACCTATTGAATAATTTAATATTTATAAATTCAAATGCCAGTGAAATGTGCAATTTTAGTTCAAAATTGAAAGGTAAACTAAAAATGAAATACATCTAATTTAAATAGTGTTGTTTCATAGGCAATATCCGATTGTCCGTTTAAATTCAAAAGCATATTTCAGCCCTCATGTAAATGAAATTTTTACTAATTGCCCACGGGAATTATCTTGTGCTCATTTGCCAACACTTATTTCCCATATTTTTCGATATTTGTTGGGCTTGTCAGAAAGTTTAAATTGAATTGCCCAGAAATTGTTGAATATTCGCCTGCGGCTGACGCTGCGTATGCGTAATATGTGCGTAATATTGATCTGGCTTGCCAAATAAAGCACACAAGTGGCTCCATAAGAAAGAAAAAAAAAAACAATCAATATCAAGTGCGATTCACAAAATGCCAGACGATATCCAGCAAATATATATATAAGCAAATCGACGAGGCGACAAGAAGCCGACGGCAAATGTTTTTCCTTGGCTTCCGGCGAATGTCAATGCCACAAATTTGGGGCACAAACACAAAAAAAAAAAAAACAAAATAAAATAATGTCAAGTCGCAGAAGACACAATAATAAGAGCGTGAACACAGTTAGGCTCGACATTGCGCCCACTTCTATGCCCACATTCCAGGCTTTGGCCACATTTGAACTCTGTGAATGGGGGGGCAATTGGCAGCGCCACCTGGCGGTCAAATAATTTATCTTGCCCGAAGCCTAATTAGCCTGCCTGTTGCAATTTTCCACCAAATTAAACTGACAGCAAAGGGAGTCACAAACAAGACGCAGAGCATCCAAAAAAAAAAAACCTGCTCTAGGCGAGAGTCACCGAGTAAGTGTTACCCTGTAATTGTCGCCTCAGAATTTATTGTATACAAATTTCCTCTTCCTCAGGCCAAGGAGCTTGCATTCTTTAATAGCTTATGTCCTTATTGCTTGATCTTTTGAAATTTTAAGGGCTTTGAAAGGATATACAAATGTGCGTGTCTACCAAAAACCTAAGTTTTAGTTTCTTTTCTGGAAGTGTGGGAGGATAGATGGAAACATCTTATTCGTATCAGACAGAGAGCAAGCCGAATATTACTAACTGACCTCAGCTTGTATTGCTGATTAAGAGTACAAACCGAGCCAATATACCCATTTCGCATGGTTACAGGGACAACAAAACAAAAGAAAATAAGGAAATGCATGGTCTAGTTGTTGTTGATATTGTAGTTTTAATTAGAAATAACAAATTGACTCGCAGACAGCACTAATTGGGAATACAAAAAAAGTAAACATAAAAAGATATACACATATAAATAAATGTGTGTTTATACATGGACAAGCCAAGATTTAGTCATAAACAATTCATATGGAACCCAACTCACAGCTTAACCCGTTGACAGCAACAAGGTGCAGACAATATTATATCATATTTTTGAAATAAACTGAAGCATTAAAATATGCACAGACGACAGGTAAAACAAACAATCAACAGGTGACAGTTTGCTTTGCTGGCTTGAAATATGAAACATACCTACACACACACACACACACAAACACATATTGTATATGCTTGTATAAGTAGGAGAACAAATATATGCTAAGGTGTGGCGGCGTGCTTGTCTGTACAGGTGACATGCAAAAAAGGAGCCAGCGACAGAGACAGTAGCAAAAGGGAATCGCAGGAGTTGCTGCTGCTCCGGCTGCTCCGGCTGCTACTGACGTATCATAAATTCCAGGGCAAGGAGCACGTGTTGATTTCGAGACGACGACGACACATGAGTTGTTGGTCCATTAATTAAAGTGACTTATTAAAATTGATAGAATGTGCATAATCTGTGAACAGCTTTGCAATGTAAATTTTGTTACGAAATTTAATTAAAAGCATTAGATTGGATTAAATGCAGATTATGCCAGATAAATGGGCGTAGCACAGTCTTTACTCTGACATTTAACGTAGACAAAGGATTTAACGGGCAGCCAAAAAGGATTTACAAGGCTCACAAACAATTGTCAATTGACTACTTTTGAGCCTATATCACAAAAGATAATTAATAATAGGATTATTTGCAAGCTGACATCTGTTGGACAAACAATCAAACATTTTAATATATTTGAATGTAACATATGTTAAAATAATAATAATAGTTATATATATTTGAGTAACAATAAGAAATGAACTGAAAAGTTTACCCGTTAAAAAATCGCTACGGCCTGTAGTTAACATGTTGATTCGTCCTTAACAGCAACTGTTAACTGTTAGCTGTCAATTGATAAGCTAAACAGTTGTTAACATAAATCGTCTTTTACAGCAACTGTTAACTGTTAGCTGTTAACTTCTAAGCTAAACAGTGCTAGGGCATACAATTTTTCACTTACTTGACTTAATTCTAGATACTAGATAACACTGAGGAATAAATTTCTGATTGCTACTGTAATAAAACCAGGGCACAAAACGGAACTGAATCTCTCTTCTGCTATTCTTTTTCACATAAGTAACAACAATTCTTGTTAAATACATACTGCGTGGACTAATAATTAGAATAATTTTGTCTTACATCACTCGTAAAATTTAATGTGAAGAAAAAGTTTGGGTGCTAATACAATTAATTCAACAAAACCTATTGCAAGAAATTAATATGCGAACAAATTTTCAATTACATTTAAATACTTATATAGCTTCGATAGGTATAATCCGTTGAAAATAATTGTTATTAAATTTTAATTTTCATGCATATTTAAGGCAGAAAAAATGGTTGGCAATGCACTAAATTCTTCGATCTTAAAATATGCATATTTACAACAATTAGTTTATATTTTTCGATCCTTATAGTTGAATAATTTAATGAGCATAATTAAAATCAACAAATAAGCTTTAACAGTACAAATTAAAGCAAGCCAAATATACTTGGACAAATTTAAACAGGCTGCGCATAAATTAAGAACCTTTAAAAAAAAAACAAAAAGTGACGAACATAAATCTGCTGAAAATGTTTTTCCTTTTAATAGCCAGTCGCAGGCAGACATTGCTCAGATTTCAGAATTCAGACGCCGTCTAATGCACTTCATCAGCGTCGAGTGTTGTGAAGAGCTCAACAAAAACTCAGCAGCTCAGCAGCTCAACTATTTACTAACTGCACAATACAGGACAAATTGGCTTGGACCGCCTTGGCCACGCCTGCGGTTTGCCAGTTGGCAAACAACAAACGCTGGAAATTAACCACTTTGGCCACAGAACTGGGCACAGAGCCATGTAATTTTCTTATTTTCCTTTATTTGCCACTCAATTTCTTTGTTGCGTTTGCTTTGCGCTTGTTTTGTAAGCTCAAATTGAGTCGAAAAGTTATCATTATGCCCATAAACAAGAGGACCTCAAGTGGAGTTGATTTTGTGATTGGTCAGGCCAAGTATTATCCCTGTACGCGGCTCACGTGATGAGCAGCCAGCACTGGGATTATAATCTCCAACTAATTGCTTAACCATTTAATTACGGCTACGTGACCCTCAGCCACTCAGATGCTGTTGCCCAATTGAACTTGACTTGTTTGCCCAGCCCGTCCAGCTGGGCCATTAAATCAGCTTGACGAGCGGACAACGAGCTGGCCCTGACGTCTGTCCACTTCAGTCCAGTCTGTCCGTCTGTCTGATTGTCTGTAGTGTCACGCGTGACAATTAAGTTTTATCGCGTACATTCAAAAGAACGTCATGTGTGGTCGCAATTCTCCCAAAAAGCAAGCGCATTATCAACTTTGGTAAAACAGCGCAATTGTGTACGCTGCGTATACGCAATATGACGCCTGCGGACATAACGTATAGGCAGCGTATTGCAGACTACATTTGATGATGTCTGCTCATTGTATTGGCCTGTGTATGAGCTGAACAAATGCAGATTTATTAGTCCATTTACAAGGTAGTTGTGTATCTGAGTTTCTGTTTGATGTTGTGCGCAACTTTTGGGCATATTTTAAAGCCCCACAGCGGAGAATTTTACTGCTCGATATATATCAAATACTTTTTTTAGTTGTTAGATATTTCAGTTATTTTTCAATTTACATTTAAGCAGCTTAGACCATTTATTTTTAATATTTAAAGCTGTTTATTTGGCAGGCGCAACAAATGTTCAGTGCATATTAAAAAAGTTGCTTTCGATTAAAAAGCTTCTTGTTAAAAATAGATAAAAAGTTAACCATGGACCAAAAATAAATACAATAAATAATTAATATCATCAAATCTTGGTAACCGCCTTTGGAGTATTTATCTTGTTTCTGGAAAAGCAAAACTTTTCAAACTTATTAAACTCATTTTTCACACCAATTGCTGTCCTTTGAGCTGTCGCCGACTTATACCCTTAAAATGGGCACGTTTATCTTGGTATAGAATTTGCATCGCATTTAAGCAGACATAATCAGCACTATTTCGTATATAGAGCATATAGGGTATGCTCCGGATCTGATAAGGCAAAGACTGTTCTTAGCAATATAGACCCTCAGTCTTGAAGCTGTCTTGATAAATCTATGTATTTCCTGCGGCCAGGATATATAACTATGTCAATCTGATCCCAATCGACTGATCATCTGTCTATTATAGAAAAGATCGATCGACTTTAAGATAACTTTGCTATTATAAGTTGACGTCCGTAAGGGTATTAACTCTTTTGCACTTGCTTCGCAGATTTTCTTTCTTGTTAAGAATAAAATGCCGAGATTTAATTACTTTTATTTGCTGCAAAGTTCAAATGTCAAATCGCGATGGCAAATTTCAATTTGAATAATTGAAATGAATGAATGCAAAAAGCTGGCAAATTAATTTGTCAACTCCCGTTTTGTGGGCTAATGGGCTAAAACAATTTATAGCAACTCGCCTAATTTTAGTCTACGATTTATTTATATTTATGTATATATGTACATGTCTGCGTCCATAATTCTGAACTCACAAAGTGTTGATGAGACGGCCAATTAATTAGCTAATGAATTTTCATTTTGCGCGGCTAAAAACTTTACCCGGCCAATTTGTGCGGCACTTCGGGTTCTGGCATCCTGACGGCATTTACCTGCTACCAGTTTCGTTTAGAGGCCAGCAATGTCCTGTCGGCCAGATCACACCAGGACAAGCACAAGCCTATCAACAGCCGCCTTGTCCTTGGTGCTGGAGGGGAAGCAACAGCATTTGACTTTCTTACATTTAGTGCCAAGTAATTAAGTCAAGAACGCTTAAAAAATTCAAATGTTGTGCAGGGTTCATAAATTGCCAGCTGTTGGCAACTTAAAGATGCCAGTTTTGTAGCATAGTGTAGCTGGCATTAAATAATTATGTGCTTAGCCGGCTCATTAGCGCCAAGAAAAGAGAACTCGAAAAATGCCAAAACGAAACAATGCAGAAAAACTGATGAAATGCTTAAGGCGAAAATACCTTTCCCGCTTTGCTGTAGTTCTATGCGCACCTTAAAATATTTCACTAGCTCAAAATAAATATAAAATAGACGATTATTTAAACACTCGAGTGAAGAGTGTTATTTTATCATAATGAAATATTCAATTTCATTTAATTAATTTTGAAGAGCAGCATGTAACAAATACATTATTTTTAAACAAATCTTTAAAAAGGGAAGTTAAATATCGCTCATTATTGCGTAATTCCAAATAAAAAAATATTTACAAAAAATGATTTGTAATTTTGAGTAAACTTTGAGTGTGTACATTTTACAGAGTATATTAAGTGTCTAGCCCAATGAGTTTTAGCATAAATGTCTTTGAGTACAGAAGAAGAAGAAGAACGACCCTAGAAAATAGTTCTAGTCAAAGCAGAAGATTCCCCGTATTATGAACGTTGTAATACAATTAATAAATAATATTCTTATTATTCATTCTATTTGTATTAGTTTCCATACCCTTTTTTTTTAATATTTATAATATTTCTTCGTCTTGGCATATTCTTTTGTTATTTGTGTCAATGTCCTTAAAACTATTTCCAGTTTAAATATGCATTGTTAGCCAAACATTACGATTAAATTCTGTTGATAAAAGTACTTATAAGATACATTACTATCTTGATGATTTCCTGATACACAGGATTCTAATGCCTTTTTTCTTAAACCTTTAAAAATTCTAGTTAAGCTGAATATTAATCACAATGCACTTGCATAACTAATTGGCTGCAAGAAAGCAACAGCTCAATGCTAGCTGAACACAAATGTGATTTTATGAGAGCAGCAAATAATTTATCACACATACGCCGGGTGTTACTTAATTATGTAAGGTACAGGTACAGAAAAAACCACAATATTCCACGCAGACTGACCTCATTGGGGCACTGAGCGACACCCAACTCGCCCCAACTGCTCGTGCAATACCCAAGGCGGTTACATTTATGCAGTGACCGCACGCAAAATCCCAAGTTCCCACCTGGCCAATTGAGGAAGGAGTGCGCTTCACTGGCTATTTGGGATGAGCCGCAGGGCCCAGCCAGTTGGCACTGGCTACCGACGGCGCAGTCAGCTGCACTCGTAAATCAATCAGGCGCATTGGTATTTTTTAATATAAAGCACAACACAGCAGCAGCAGCTCGGCCCAGCTCAGCTCCGCTCAGTTATTGTCCTGAGCCAAAAGTTCGAGCAATTCCACCAGTTCCGTCAGTTGCCACATATGAGCTGCGTTTTTTTTTTCGGGTCACGGTTAAACCGGCTCCGATATCCATATGCAACACTTTTATCAAGCCAGTGCTGGTCAGTCGCGCGATTGTAGTGCGAATACACTTGGAGAAAACACAAAAAGTTTGTTGCACTCAAATCAATTTCAGTTGAAAATGAAATGAAGAACGAAAATTCTTTATACAAATACTCTGTTTTAGATCCGCATAAAATTTAAAACTAGACTTAAGAACGGAAGCACTTCATTCGAGAAATTTATTACTTCTTTTAAGAACATTTTTGTTTGTTTCTCGTTTAAAAATTCTTGCATAGTCTTTTTAAATGTAGAATTCTGTTTTGAATGATATCGAAAATTAACTAGCATTTTCTGTCAGTGTACCTGCTCGATGCTCGTCACAGCTTGAATGTAATTGATGGAGCTTGTTGCTGGGTCAACGCTGGCCAAACACCGTCATCATTCATCACAGCCACCCAAAAAGGGGTTGAAAAATCTGGCATAATCTTGCGATTGTTTTTAAAATAAAAAAAAATAAATAAAAATGGGAATAAAAAAAAGAATATTATAAAAATATTTGTTGCCCACGGTAATATTGAAAATAAATACCAATCAAATTGTCGGCATTGTTACATATTGATATTAAAACTCGTTTAATCAAAATACGTTTACACTTGGGGAATACAACATCCGTTTTAACAATTTTTATTTTATTTAATTTCTGCAATACTACAGATACTATGTATACTGCAGATACTATGTATATGTATACATATATATATAGATGTGCCATGGGAAATTAAAATCGTGTTAATTCCATTATTGAATGTTATTGGCTGACTATATACAAAACAAATAGAAATACACTCTCGACTATGCATTTCATTGAGAGTGTGTAATTTTGTGTCTGGTGTGTGCATGTGTGTGTGCGTGTGTGTGTAGGTGTGGAAGGTAGCGACAAAGTGCGCAATGCCATAGCCTTGCAAAAAAGGACAGCAACATGTCGCTTTGCATACTCAAGGATTTTCATTGAGAGACACTTGTTGACTTTGTAATGAGTAAATGGATTACGAAGCGAATCGTATATTAAATACTTAATGAGAATCGAAAGGCCATTTTATAAATAAGTTTAAATAAACATATTGCTTGATAATAATTCAATGAAATTCTTTTAATCTTTAAGGGAAAAGTTTAAATCTTTTATTAATTCAGTACAGTTCGTTAATTTTCTTCGCGTAAATGGAAGTATCACAGGAATCTATTTATATATGTTCATATATCGAAAAAAAATAAACAAAAAAATAATTTCAAAATTATTTGTACGCCTTAGGCATTGAAAATGACCTTTAACCATTATATCTTTGCTTAAAATCAGAATCCTTTTGACGAAATTCAGAGTAAATACGATTTTTTAATTCAAAAAATTCACTTTTATTTTACCTTAATTAAATTAACTCAATTATTTTTATTTTCCCTTGAAATTAGCAATTAAATATTGAATCAGTTTTAATATTTAATAATAATTCATAATCCTGTTAACGAAATTCGGAGTAAAACCGATCTTTTAATTTAAAAAATTCACTTTTATTTTACCTTTATTAAATTAGTTCATGTATTTTTATTTTCCCTTGAAATTAGCAATTAAATATTAAATCAGTTTTAATATTTAATAATAATTCATGGAAAAATCTCAGCTATCAGAAAAATTATTTATTGCTTTAAAAACTTACTTGAGTTTACTAATGAGTGCGTATTATACTTTTTGATTGTAATCAATGGTATACAATTTTATTAGCAAACTTATAAGATTTGTTTTTTATTGCACTAATGATTAAATCGACATACATCCATACATACATCCCGAATTAAATTCAATGATATTAAACAAGTTCGTTTTTTAATACACCTGTATCATGAACAGTTGGTAGAAAATTGAAGTGAAAATAGGAAAATATGTCAAATAAGTGATTGAACTAAATTCAATAAAGCCTACATTTCGATTCAATATTTTTATCATTTTTATCACGTGCTGAAAATGCATAAAACATTAACCAAATTTGAATCACAACCGGGTCACAAAACAAGCCAATTAATAGATAAGCTACGTACTGAGATAAACAAAGAGCATGGCCAATAAATAGCAAGCAGCGATTACGATGCTATATACTACTAACAATATTCATATTTATATATAAACGTATTTTTATCTAATCCGAGTGCAATGACTGGCAAGCGAATAACTAGATAAAGTGAGCTTATTACGTGTTTTATGCGAGACCCACTCAAATGCTGCTCATTAGAATGCCGCCCCTCAGCTACCCTCAGCTACTCCCTCATCAGCAGCTACTTATTACGAGCATGTTGTATATATATGTATATATTATAGACTCTTAGATATGCGCATATATCGTATTAATAATCAGCTTGTACGCGTTGGTATCATTGTATTTCTTATCACAACAATGACGTTAATTTCAGATTAATTATTTCTGAACATTTCCACACAGCCGCGAGTCAAACGACTAACTTAATTAGCGAACTCGGTTAACTTCTCATATGTGTGGGAAAACTTTAACTTCATTTAATGCTCAATCGCCTGCAAAAATTATATATATATATTGCGTACATTTAGGCTGCCTCGGGCCTCAATGTAAAAGCCGTTAACAAATTTTGCTGTCTGGCTTAACACAAAATAAATTACATTCCACTTAATGCATTCCATTATTTCTTAAAGGGATAAATACTAATTTTCTATACATTTCTAAAGGCCCACTTTCCCACTTGAGTTTGACGCTTGAAATTGGGGTGCAAATAAATATTTGCCTCGGTTTTAATTTTTGGGCTCATTAGGGCTTTGAATTTAACGATGCCCCCAAGTGATTCAATGAAGCGTTAAAGTTAGAAGCCCTTGTTTGCAATTAAAAAAGTTAAAGGATTTTTCCGGCAAGAATTTAAAAAGTCTGTGATTAAAAATATGCTTTTTCAGTTGAAGCGCTTCGAGGTACGCAAAGTAGTTCAGAAAGTTGAAAACAGTTTGCTATGAAAGCTTTTAAAAAGATAAATAATGTGGTAAACGCTCAATATGAGTTTCCTTAATATATATGTATATATATATATATATATATATATTTTTTTTTTTATGGCATGCGAAAAACCATTTTTAATTATAAAACGCTCTTAAAATAATACTGAAAATTAAACGCATTGGACAATGAAGATCTGAACCAAAAGTATTTAATATTTAAAAAAAACTACGCAGACTTTTATTTATAAACTATTTAAAGTACAAATAAAATTCATAATTATAGGTACCGATTCGTCCATGTATATAAGACAAATTTAGAAGAATGATTTTACTGTCACTTAAAATTGTAAAAGAAAACCTTAAAATGTATCTGTAACAAATTAATTTCGATTATATTCGGAGCACGAATTTTTTAAGCATTTCATGATTAATATGGTTTTGAGTAATTTTAAATTTTTATTAACTTTTTGTTTACTAAAGCAAATTCTTGATTATTTCGGAAATCTTAAGGAATTTTAAATTTAAAACAAGCCCATTGTGTATTTTGCTTATAATTTAAATTTTTCAAGCTCTCACTTTTTTCACGGCCAGCTCCAATAACATATTAAAACGCAGTAAAAAAATGATGTTAATTTGTATAAAATAATTATATATATAATTGTTTCTTTTTGGTCTCGATTACTTTCGAATTAATTTCTTAAAAAACAATTTCCTTTCAATTTTGACAAAAAAAAAAAAGATAAATTTTCTTATTACATTTTTCAATTTCTTATTCAATTACATCGTGTAAATGTGCTCAATGATTTTAAGCCATTTAATTACACAAAATTCCACCGCTCTGCCTCTTGCTCAGTTCTGACCAATCGTGCCCAAAAAGTATGCTACAATTTTACATTTGGCACAGTTTTCATTTAAGAGCATTTTCTTTTTCGGCTGGCAGACAGCGAGAAAAACCAAACATAAATCAAGCGTGGCTGGACTGCCTGTCCCGCCCCTCAAACCCAAACCCCCTCGCCGCGGGCAGCTTTATTTAGACAGACGCGTCTCACGAAACGTTACATAAATCAAAGAGGGACCCTTGGAAAAAGAATTTATGCAGCATTTGTTGAGCACTTAACGAGGATTTAACGGCGCACCCACACACACACATTATTATTATTATTATTATAATTATTGGAGGCTGGGCATGTTAATTGTGCTGCCATCCAAATTGCATTAATTTCAATAGTATTTGCAATTATGAGCATTACGCGGCGTATGCGCAATATTTGAAAGGCTGCCCGCAAGCATCAAGATGCCATCAATCCGCGTATGTTGCGGGTTTTTATTTTACATGATTGAAAGACAACAGAGTAAGAAGGGAAAAAAGAATGTCTTGCGTTAGCAACAACATGTATATTTATATTTATTTAGTGTATTTGTCCATACCATTTAAAGGGACGGGGCCAAGCCATCTGTTTTGTTGTCTGTCAAACTGAATGCTGCCTTGGACATATAGTCAATCAGGTTGCTCGTGACAGGTTGCCTTCAGCAATTACTACGAAGCACACACATCAATTTGTAACATTAGGTTTTTTGTGTTAACAAATTGAGCAAATTAGCCAGCAATTTGTGGTTCAAATGTTGATGTAGTTAATGAAATTGGTTTAAAGAAGGTTCTTGAGCAATATTTCAAAGAAATTATAATATTATTATTAATGAATTGTTACATTTTTAAATTGAAATCATAATTTTGTGTCTAACAGATTTAACGAAAATGAATCTAGTTATGTAAGTCAGATAATATATATAGTTTTAAATATAAATTCCCAAAGCGATATTTTAATATGCCAACAGGCGAAAAGTACCTTGAATCTTAGGTCACTTTTCCTTAAACCAATTCCATATAGTGCTTTTAACCAACAAATTAATTATGTTCATAACATATAATCGACAATTTCACAAATATGTAGGTAAAGTATTGCTCAAACATTGACAGAGTTTATTTAAATATTCCACACATTCCTTTAGAATTAGACTAGTCCACGCTCATGTTTGTTTTCTTCAAATGATTAAAGCGTTTCAGCTCAGTTCCTACTTTTTTTCCGACTCTCCCTTGTCCACAAGCACAGTTCACCGGAAATGCCAAAGAAAAAAGAAACATTTACAACTGGCGAACCACTTCACTAAGCCACAAAGACTCGAATCGCTTTACCATAAACAAGTGAATGGACTATTGAAAAAAAATGTCATTGCGGGTCGTATAAAGTGTCGCAAAGTGGCCATCAAAAAATTGTCAGCGCATAAACCAAAAAACGAAAAGAATCTCCCCAAAGAGCTGTAGTGGGAGGGCAAACATGAGTAAAGTGCTATTAAAATAATGTTGGCAAGTGCCAAACATATTTTGTGCATTTTTAGCTATTACATTTACAAGTATTGAAAGCGCAGCGTGCCACGAGGCGTATGCGCAATGTTACGAGCAGCCACATTGTAAGCCATTTATTTATTTGCATTTAACACATATTACCTGTCATTTTGAATTTATGTTATTTAAGCTGCAATTTATTTGGAAATATAAATACACGTTCGACCTGAGCGCACCAAGGGAAAAGCATGGCTGAAATTGTGAAATTGAGACTTGCTGGAAAAGTACACTGAAAATTGAGTATAAAATACCCTGCAGCCAATAAAAATTAATGAATTTCATGTTACCGACAGAAAAAGGCATCGAAAAAGCCATTAGCCATATATATATTTTTGGTCAGTCCGAAGAGCTGAGATGAGCATGCAATTTGAATTGAATAAGATATATCAGGCGCAAAACAAGTTAACTTTCTCTCAAAATAATTTCTACTTGCTCTCCTATATTGATTTATATTGATCTCAGATAAAGAATTTTTCAATTTTTGGATAACTTCCACTGCAGAGACATGGTATCTCCTGGTCGGACTCTCAATATTTGACTACTTTTTCCCGAGGGGTTTTCTGTAATCGATAAGTCGAGCTGCAATATCAATTAACAATTTCACAGCATTTACCGGTGGCTCGTTTTAAAATTGTAAAAATAAAATAAAACGACGTAGGTAGCTTTAAGAAAAACTGCGTTTGTCCGAAAACTGAACTTCAACCTTTGATTATAATTACGCTGCAAACAACTTTGACCTATAGAAATTCCCAGAAGTGGCTCGCAATACTTACGCGTGTCTCCTGCCTCACAAATGCGGCAATTTGAGTGCCATTTAGTGAGCTGCGAGTGAGCAGCTCTATAAAAAATGCATATCGACCTTAAGTGTGCGTTCGGCAAAGTCCATCAAATCAATTGCCCGCACATAAAATATACTTAATTGCAGGCTAATAAAATACGTGCCAGCAAAATGAATTCCAAATGATTTTCAAAGTCAAGTCTATTGATTTTAAAAACGCGAATAAAATTTCCAATATATATTTAAGTTTTGTGCAAGGCATATGTGCCTGTGTGTGAGTGTGTGTGTGTTTTCCAAAAGTCTATTTCGCCTTTTGCGGTCTCATAATCTATTTCCATTGCCTATTCGAGCTCTGCCACTTCCGTGGCGACATTGAAAGGCAAAGCCAAGTTGCCAGCGGCTTTCGGCCTTAAGGAAATACAGCCAATATATATATATATATATATATATATATAGCCCAGTCCAATCGTCAGCCCACAGTCCAGACAGTCCAGACAGTGCACACAAGTGTGCTTAATGTGCTACATGGTATTTCACTTACTTAGTTGCATGTCGTTTGATTCGGTTAACCAAGAATTCTACAATTTGACTGCACGCATGAATTGTTGTTAACAAATTACAATCGACCAATTATGAAGCCATTGCCGGAATTGTGTGTTTAACACTGCAGCACCAAAGGCTCACAGCCTGCGTTTTAGATCCTTATAACAAATATGCACAGTTAGCACGCAAAATAAAACATGTTTTCAGATTTTATTTATTTTTCAGATAATAACTAGACTAATTTTTTTATTTAACAAAGTAACTCAAGTTCAAAGTTGGTTCAATTTGATTAACATACATAAATTCAAATAAATTTCTTAATTAAATATATAATAATTAAAATATTCCAATACTTATGACTGATACTCATGACAAAATGGTCTGCCAAATATAAAATTTTAGGCTTGTTCATTTAGTACTTTTTTTGGATAATTCATTATAACTTAACTGATTTTTTAATTTAACAAGCTAACTAAAGTTCAAAGGTAGTTCAACTTGATTAACAAACATTAATTTAAATAAATATCCCTATTAAAATATATAATAATTAAAATATCTCAATACTTATGACAAAAAATGGTCTTCCAAAGATTCGACAAAAATCGTATGCTTTTTTTTCTATGTTTTTAAAGAACCCTTTGTATTAATACCTTATTTGTTGGATGGAATTTAATATAATCAAAATTATTTATTAAAAAGTTCAAAATAGTTAATAAATTGTATTTCTGTATACAATTTGTATTACCCTGAAAACTTTATATTGTAACAGCTCTAAAAGTTAATTATGTTGTGTTATTGTTGGCAAGTTGCTGCTGCTCATCAATAAGCGCCACGAAACGAGTCCCTGAAACTGGTTTTAAATTGCATATTTTAAGGCGCGGCGCCTGCCAGTGCATATATTAGGGGCCCTCCCTCGCTGGTGCAGTGCATGCTTTTCGGCAGCTTCAAATGCGAAATGTGCGCAAAATAAAACTTAAAGCAAACTGTGTGCAAACAGAAAAACATTTTGTTTAGCCTGACTGCAGGCGCTGATGCGTTGCCTTTGAAATGTCCTTTAACAATCGAGAGGCAGCAGATGCTTCTGTTGCTGCCAACAACAACAAAAACCGAGAAGTAACCAGGCAACACGCCAAAAGCTTTTACACTTCAGCGCAAAAATACGGGCTTTTGAAATTTTCCACACGCCAGCATGAAATGCATATGCGCTTTTCTTCTGCCATAGTATGGGTATGTGCGTGTGTGTGTGTGTGTGCGCGTGTGTGTCTAAGCTATTTATGGTATTTCTTTTATAGTAACTGCTAATTGGCAGGATTATAGTACTTGTAGATGGCCGCTTTGCCTATGGAGAAAAGTTTCAAGTGGCTCAATTGTGCTCCAAAAACATATATTTAGAAAAGTTTAAGAGTTTTTTCATTGCACAATTCTTTTCGAGAGCAAGATAATAATGTTTTATTTCGATACTCAGATTTTAATTTCTTATTAAAATTTGCATGAATTTATTTTCAGTTTATGTGAATTTTCTCTTTATTTTTTATAAGTATTTGTTTCAAATTTCTTGAGCTGCTGATTTGTCAGATTTTATTTTAATAATATTTCAACAAAAGAAAAGTCTCTGCCAATTACGGAATGCTAGAAGAGGAAAATATTCTTGTTTTAACAATTTCTACGAATTTTTAGGAGTTACAACAAAAACATTTGCTACAAAACAATTCTGAATTGATTTTAAATTTTAACTATCTTAGATTAAGGTACAAGCAAAAATGTATGAAAACATTTATATTTATTGCAAAATATCCAGCAAATATAATTGTAGTCACTTTTCTAAGACCTTAACAAGAATTTGTGACACTTGATACTAAACTGATATATTTTCTTTTATTTACAGCGCTTTTTGAGGTAAGTCTCTAGAATATATTTAACAATCTCTGGCTTCGGCTGGCACACTAATTGGCCTTAATTCGAATGTGGCCAACTTGAATTGGTAATTGAAATCGGGCAAACTGAGTTGATCGATTGGCTCTGTCAAAGCAAGAGTTAAATTGATTACCCGCAGCTGCCAATTGCACAGCTCAAATTTCAAGCTATAACATAAATGAATTTCCATACATATTCCAGCTTTTCAAAACTGTGAACTGGTAAACAAAATTCTTGTCCCGAATTTGTGTCAAAAGCAGCATTTTTCACTATGACAAATTATCACACACTTTTATTTTGCATTCAGGCAGAAAACCTTTTGTTTTTTTGGGTCGCCTCGTGTAACAGTTTCCGCACATTCATTCAGCACTCACAACACACTCATTGTGCACTCACAACACACACTCATTGTGCACTTGTCGTGTATTCGAGTGGGCGAAATGAGCATATTATCACTTGAAGGGGATTTGTAACAAGGAGCCAATGTGAAAAGATGTACTTAGTGAGATATTTTTGTTTAGTTTGCAAGGAATTGTCAATGCTCTAATTTAAAAGGGAAATTAAACAAATTTACATTTAATCTATATTAAATATTAATTAAGTGCACACTTGCAGGAGAGTTTAAAAAGAATTTGCCTGGAATATAATATTCCTGTTTATTGTTTCGCTTTCAATTTGGAAACCCTTTCAATAAAACAATTACAAGACTCTTATTAACATACCTAAAGGAAGGAAGAAAAAATAAATAATTATTTTATTACTATAAGTAGCAGTCAAAAAATACTTACTTCCCACACTCCTACAGTCTTCCGATAAAGACAAACTATGTCTTTCTTTATATTCATTTTTTAGATATTTTTAAACGGAACAAAGATAAAGCAACACATTCTATAAATTGAATTTTTCTTTATTCAACAATTATATTGTTAATAAGATAACCATATCTATAATTTTTATATAAATAGCGCGGAAATATGTTATATATACCAAGCTAAAAAAGCGTCTACTTAGGGTTCAGCATTTTACAAATTTGAAGTTCACTTAGTTAGCTGTCTGATTTAAAGCAAATGCTCATCATTTGAAGCTGGCAGTCCCTATAGACTGTGGCACATCGGAAAGCCCATAGAAGCCCCAACATGCCCGCACAAAATGCGCAACACGCAAGCATTAACCGAGCCCAGCTGCTGGCCAGGCTAACTGGGAGCTGCCTGTGAGTTGGTGTCAAGTCAAGACAATTGCCATTGTTAACGCTGGCTTGCACTCACAGCGAGGGGGCGTATGTGAACAGGGGGGGTGTGGCAGCAACATTTTATTATTATTATTATTATGACGAGTCGAAAGGATGTCAACAAACATGTAACTGCACGCAGCGAGGCACGTGGCTAAGCTCATAATGGAAATGCGTTCGCATCAACCTGAGCGCACACACACATTTTTAAGGGGGCGTGGCTGGCGATGTGTCAGCAGCTTAATGCAGGCAGCATGTAATTTTAGATGCAACTGCTGCTGCTGTGCGAGCCTCTGTCATCAGTTGCTGTCAACCATGGCGTATGCGTAATTTGTAATTGCAAGGAAAGTGAGCAACGACAGAAACTCGATAATGAACTCGCTGGCAAATTGGACCAGAATTTCTTGGGTGCAACAAAGAGCTTAGAGGTTGACCCCCCAGATAATTCGACACTCTTAGGGGTTGGCCCGAAAAACTTGTTGCACGTCGAGGTTGCAAATCGAATGAAATTTGTAATCAAAAATGTTGCTCCTGCTGCTTAGGGCTATCCTTGGCTTGCGCCGGCAAAGACAAAAATATTAAAGCATATTTTTAGTTTTAACCTTACCCATTTCATCAAATGCCTGGGGAATAAACAGTCGATAGTACGGGGAGGGGGTGGGGCACTGGAAACATGTGTCAAATTTAACAGCTTTAAGGCACATTTAAGTGAGCATATATGTATATATTGACATTGATTGGCCACGGTCTGGCAATTTTCGAGGCACAGCAGGATGCGGAACACAGAGGAGCGACGACACTAAAACGAGAACATTTCGCTTGGCAGCCTTTTTGACTAATTGACCTGTTCGGAGCAACTGGCAACTGATAACCCAACTGAGAGTTTAGTTTATGGGCGCACCTCCGAAGCGTTTGGATGCGACCCAAGGCAAAACCTATTAATAATATACCGAGAAATGCTCACGCTTAATTAAGCTATCGATTTGTAGCTGCAAAAAAATAAATATATAAGCACACACACGCTCACACAACAAATGCAAATTTATACAAAAAAGAAAAAGAAAACATCGAACGCGCGGAAAAGCCAATTTTATAACCAAACTGACAGTTTTTGGTTGCGCTGAGAAAATATTTATGAGTTGAAGCTAGCAACTTGAACAAACGTTTACTTTTTTATTGACTTAAATTTTCAAAGATAATAAGCATTTATATTTAATTCCGTTTATGCATATTCTCTTGAGTTTTTGTCAACACTTTTTGATGGCACGTAATTTTGAAAGTTATAAATATTTAGCTTACCTTGTCGGCAATCCGGCAGGTGAATATCAGACAACTGCTACTACTACTAGCTATTTATTTATATTTTTTTAACTATATTTCAAAATAATAATAATTATGCAAATAATTATACTACATCAGGTATATTCTTCTTCAGCTATATTTTCTTGACACTTCTTAACGCATGGTAGAAGAGAACATTCACCCATTCCATTCAGAAATCATAATCACACAGGCATTAAAATCTTTTTATTATTATTTATCTTTAACGACTCGCCGTGTTTTTCTTTTAATATCCCATTACTTTTTTACTGCATGTTCATACAAAATGACAAGAATTAATAATCAGTCTTTATTTTATCAAAAATTATGCTGAGATATAATTTTTCATTAAATTATAATATAACATGGTAAAATATCGTACATTTTAGTTATTCAAATTTTATTCATATTTTTGCAAGCAAAAAATATTAATTGTTGGTTAACATAAAAAAGAAATATATAAAAAGAAATCGTATATAATATACGAACAGTGTGATTTATATGAATATATGATGAATATATACATATATGATGAATACTGTGTTGTGTAGTAAAATGCCATAATAAGCTGATAGTTGAGATTCACTTAAAATATACGCTGAAAGCACTTAAAAAGGTCCGTCTAAGGGTGTTAAGAGCCTCAGATAAATGCGTTGGTGTCTGTAACGAGACGATAAGTACAACCTCAAGTAGCTCAAGGAATGTACACACACACACACACACGTGTAGAGTGCCCGGTGTTATTTATAGGAAAATGAGATCCACGTGTTTGGCTAAAAGAAAGTTATTGACACCTTTGCGGGGCGCGTGAAAATTCAGAAAAATTAATTTTTTAACATTTGATCGATAGCAATGGAAAAACCTGAACCGAGGTGAAGCGCGGAGGGAGAAGCAAATGGATAAGTCGAACGCAAAACGCACTATACGTAATTAATAACCTTGTCATAAGCATTTAAGCCAATAGCAACTGAAGACGCGACGAAGATATATTTCATTAGCAAAATTGCGAGTGCGGCAGGTGTACTGGAGGGGGAAGGGGAGGGGGAAGGGGAGGGGCTGGTGAGCCACGTGAGTTCAAAGCAAATAAGCATGAATAGGAATTGTGTACACTGACAGGTGAAGTAACTCATAAGTTGTATAAGCCATCGCCTAAACATATACACATGCATGTGATAAATATGGGCGACACGTTGACGGGAATTATGTAAAACGGTTTTTTATTTGTACTCAGCGCTGCTCTACAAAATGAAAAGAGTATATCACTTTTGTGTCTGTCCATGTGAACACAATTCTCTAATATTAAAACAAGAGACTTGGAATATATACTTGTTTAAGCGCGCATTATACGAGTTCTTATCAAAGTCGGACTACTTTATCATATGAAAAATCCGTCAGAGCTTTTTTTTGCTTCTAATTATTGAAATGAACCAAACAGCACATATAACCGAGAAAGGGTATTTACTCTCTAACACCTAGAAAATACGTATTTATTGTTTTTTATTTTTATTTCTATTTTTTGTATCAAACATTCGTAACGAGTGCAAAATGTCAATAAAATTTACATAAAGCGTACTCATGTGCTTCATAGTTTGCCGTCTGATGCAACTTTCTGTCGCAGACAAAAGTATCTAAACTTAGCAGAGGGGCTAAGGCCATGGCCATAACTAGTTTATTCACAATATACGGTTCACTTATCGGGTTATTACTTGGCACTTGCGAGTAACGCTCGACTATTCCTGAACTGATTGACAAACTTTAGTGCTGGAGGATAACAAACCGAACAAGCTCGTAACAACATTCCAAGGGGAGACAAATATGAGTATTCCCCACTTTTCATTCAGGTTTTCTTTTTCAACCCTTCCCGCACTCCCCTCTCTCTCTCTTTAAATGTCCGCAAAGTCCATTGTTGATTTTGTGCAAGAGCATATTCAATGTGTTGATAATGGAATCGGTTTGGTTTGACTTGCAAAGCGTGTTGCGACAAGTGTCTAGACAAAAGAACTAAATACAAAGTGAAAGCTATCTAACTTAAATATTGTACGAATATTTGAAATGTTTTCTATGGGACATATTAAGTAACAGCAGAAATAATACTTAAAATAATAAATATATTATGTATGTCAATAGCTGCTTTCAGCGAATCGAGTTATCTTAGTGATTGGGTCATAGAGACAGGTTGCAAGTTCAAACACTAGACGAAGGTCATAAAAGTCAGAGTCAATATGTAAGACTGTTTCATGAACAGATGCCACAAATATCAAGGATTCACTCTAGACAAAACCCTTTTCTTTAATACGCATTAAAATGTTATACTGTGTTCCCTCATAAATTTGCTATCTATTTACCTATCTATCTATCTTGCTATCATTAATGATATCTATCTATCTTTCTATCATCTAATGCTCTGTTATTTGAGTCAAAGATTATACCGATCAGCTCAAAGCCATCTAGCTAGATTGCTACCATGCCTTAATCTGATTATGAGATTTCTTGTTGCAAAACCATTCACTGGATGGAAAAACTTATATTATGAGCAATCTGAACATCTGCTCTGTTATCGAAATAGTCCACCGTTTTGCGACTTAACATAAGGATTAGTAGTTCGGGCATCCAAATTCCCTTCTTATTCAACTGGCAGACACATTTTCCTTATTTCTGGCCAGAAGGTTGAATTGCGTATTCACAGATTGCCTTTTACCGCATTCTCTTGTATCATGCATTGTATGTTATTTATGCATGTCATTGTATTTATATTATATTTATTAATATATTAGTTATTTTAATATTTCATAATTAATTATTATTTATTATTAATGATATTTTCCCTCGAACAAATATTGAATATTAAGACTTATTCTGCGAATCCTTCTTTAAATGAAAATCGAATTCTCCGTATAATTCAAGAGTTTTGCTCTGTGCAAATATTAAAGTCGAACTAAAAGTATTTTGATGACGCACGTTTTCAAAAGTCAGTCCCTTTCAGGCGCAAATTTAAATATTCCCTCAAGCTTTAATCCGAAATCGGCCACTGTGCTCATATGGTACAAGCTGTCACACAGATGCACACAGCTAAGCACACACACACACACATACATACGATAGGCAACAGTTAACTACAACAGTTTCAGCTTACAGCTCGTGGCTGCTCAGCTCCCCCCTCTTCACCTCACCCAGCCGACTACCGTTTGCCGACTGCAGCTTATTGCAATGCAAAGTGCCCAGTGCCAAAGTACTTAGTGTGAAATTTGCGTAAATGAGAGGAGAGAATGTTGGCCAAAGCAAACACAGAGAGAGAGAGGCGACAACTAAGACAACAGCACTTGGTTAACAGCTGAAGTTCAAGCTAGAGATGGTCAAAGTGGACTTTTTCTAACACGACATAAGCACGAAACATATTTTAGAAGCACGTGCGTTACACAAACTACCCAACATGACACGAATTGTCGATAATTATATGATTTTCTTTTTATTTTGAATATTTGCTTATTTGATTCTAAAAATTTAATTTTTTTAATAATAACCAGTCTTTCTTATAACTGATTCGAAAAAAAGTGGGAGGGAATTTTCTATGAATCTCTCCAAGAATTAAGAAAATTGTTATCAATAGATTTGAGATTTATGTTGAAATTCATTATGGACATAAAGTTTATCTAATTTGTTGAATTTCCGTCTTACGTCTTATCAGGTCGTGTGTGTCGTGTCACGAAAGAAAACCAGTCACGCGGCGCACTCCAAATCGAAGACCAAGTTATTCACCTCTTAAGTCTGTGTAGCTGCCACATTACGGCTTACACAAACTGACGCTAAAAATCAGCAAACGAACAAATGTCCAACCAAACCGACGGGTGTCATTTCACCCCCCACTTCCCCCAGCCTAACCTTTTCTGTGGAGCTGTGGCTCTCTGTGTGTCCCGCTGGGCTTCGAGTGGCTCAAAATCCCCAGCAATTTGTCGCAACAACTCGCATTACATTACAAAACGATGTGCAAATAGAAATGGGGCCGTCAGCAAACTAAAGGGATTTGGCCCAAATGGGCGCCACAAAGTATGCGATGATTTTCGTGTTTGCCAAAGGCTTAAACAACACGCGCATTTAATAACCCAAAGATAGTCCAAATTTCCCACACACAACTGAATGTGAGGTGTGAGTGTTACAATGGGATAAAGAAAGTTTTGGGTAATCTGTCATGTTTTAGTGTCGGAAAATAGTTTTGCGAGTTTTTAGTTTTTACATTTGCTAAATCTATGGCATATTGCTAACAAATTGATTTCGTGCACACTATTTAACAAGATTTATTTTGTGTGTTAGTTAGGACAGATCAAAACTTATCAGTTCAGGGTAATATTTTAATATGAAATGAGTCTGAGGAATTTTTACAATTTTGATATTACAACTTGTTTAATTTGCTCCATATTAAATCATATTAGATCCACCAGCAACATGTATGTGACCTACTTTCTACACGCACAACATATTATGTAAATAAATATTACGAGAAAAAAATGCTCTTGATATGTCAAATTTTAAGCTCCTGTCTGATTTAAGCCACACAGCTTGTGCCCAACCAAGGCCATTTTCCATACAAAATTAGAGTCAAATATGAAATTTTTCTGATTTTCATAATTTTGTTAAACTCGAGCTGGCGGCCAAAAAAGTGCTACATAAATTGATTAGGCGTAATGTGGCGCAATAAAATGGTCTAAGCTGTCCATTAGGCTCATTACAGAAACAACAACAACAACGGCAACAACAACAGCAACTTTGGCAAATCCTGACACCTCTTCGGGGACTCCCCGAGCGACAAATGTTAAAAGAAAACCAAACCAAAATTCTCGCGTTTGTCTACATAAAAAATACATTTGTGTCTGCAAATGTTGCAAATGTGTGCGTTGCGTGTTGCATACTTACTTTTCTTTTCTTTTTTTTCTGTTCATAAACACGTTTCACAACACTTCCCACCCAAACTTATCAGCATTCAGCGAGTGTATGTATGTAAGTGTGCTTGTACATGTGAGAACCCATTTATATATCCGGTGGGAGCTGTGCCATTTACGATACACCGCATCAGAAAGCCAGCATTGAGCATTGTTTTAGATACCCTAGAAATTTGAGCATAACATCACATAATGCTAAAATGTTTAAGAGTAAATTATGATTATGTTATGTTATGTCGCCTATGCCAATATCTCTTCCACGCTCTTGTTTTTGCTTACATTGCGTTGAGATTGCGCGTTTTTTTTCGTGCTCGCTTGAGCACACACACACAGTTGAGTATTTACACTCACCTCATCCATTGTATGCGATCAGGATCTAAACAAAGCTCACGCTCTCGATGTCACTTACATGCGGAGAGAAGTATCAAATACCGTAATAATTGCCGCTCATTTCGGCTATAATTCGGCTATGTAGAGTCTATGCTTGCGGCGAATTCACACTCCTGCACAGGCTTAGTTCTATGTGTTCGCTGGAATATTTGATCAGTCGTGCAGCTTCTGTTGTTGTGTGCGGTTCGCTTTGGTGGTTTCGCGAATTTATTTTAATTAATTTTATATTAGTTTATGTGAGTTAAGTAGGAGTAGAACAGAATTAAGAATTTAAGTTATATGAGGAATTTAATTTTAATTGTTATTTTAGGAGAGTCATTTGTTAGAAATATTCTAATTTTTTTGAGAGAGCATATCACAGTTGCTAATACAGCCTTTCTTTGCTCTTGCGGCGAATAAGCTTCGTTAATGACAGGCTCTTCTACGCGAAAGTCAGCTTGATTTTTCATTAATATTGCAAAATGTCCCGAATGGCAATTAAAGTTTTGAGGTGCACGGAAACGGAACTGGTGGCAGTAAGCGGAAAAGCAGCTGTTGAAATTCTCATCAATTGTCGTCGCATTCTGAATGATTTGCGATTTAATAGAGCCAACTCTCCGGATATTAATCAAATGAAAGAATGTATGCTAATTAGTAGCACAGTGTAAAAGTTGTTGTAGTCAATGCGTGTGCACTCTAATTGATGTGGAAAAGCAAACAATTTAAATTTTAAAAACCGTCTGCCTACCAAAAGTCAATTATGAATGTGTGCAGACTGAACCATAATTTACGGTATACTCACTAGAGTTAGGACTCCTCTGACCCAACCCGGAGACCAGGCGACAACTCATTCTGTCGGGGCATGCAAATTTGGGCGACACTTAATTTAGTTCGTAAATACTTGTGCATATTTTCGGGCGTGACTGACAACGAGTTGACACTCAAAACAACACGAACAGCAACAACAACTCGAACAAGTTTTAAATGTTGTCAACTTTGACAGTTGTGAAAACAGCAGCAAACAAATCTGTGTTTTGCCTTTAATTTGGAAAGCCAAATTATTTGGGCTGGTTTCTGATCTTTGAGTGAATGAAATTTGAACTAGCTTGAATATTTACTCATTTTCATGGTTGCTGCAAAAAATAAGTTAAGTTGAACTGTTGTGCATTTCGACTTTATTTAACACTATTTCGTTTGCAATTTGCTTTAAATCGGTAATTATTTTAATTACGCACATATATAAGTTCTTATTTATTCAGAATACTCTTTCACTTCATACTCTATACTCTTAATTCTTGGAATTCTTTCGCTTTAATTAAGCTGTGCATATTTTTGCTCCCCACATTTAAAAGTTTGGTACGCATCATAAACTAGTTTCGATGAATTTATGTTCGGAGCTAAAATCATCATAAAATGTCATTTTTATTTAATTATTTATTATTTCTCAGCGCATTGTCAGCAAAATGCTGTCTGGCACTTAATTTCAGTTTTAATTCGATTATCAACTGTTTGCCAAACGTGAAACACCTTCTGTCTGAAATTCAGTTTGTTCATTTTTTGGCTTGTGCGAAATATGTTTAATTAATTAACATAATTGTTGCCGCAACTGGCAAACTGTCGCCAGTTTCACGCTTCGTCGTGCAAATGATGTTAATGGGCTTTCAATTATGTTGATGACCAGCTCAGAGGCCAAAGGCCAGGACTCCCAAATGTGCTTAACGTGGTGGCGCATCCAAAAAATGGGGCAACGGCTTTTCGCACAATTCATCGGGCAGACACAGTTGAAAACAAGAACGACAACATAAAGAAAATACGCGGCGAAAAAAAGAAAAACAACAGTCGGGGCTTTGCCGTTTTTTTAATTTGCCAGCGTCAACAGTTTTGGCTGTTCATTTTGCACATCCTGGCCGCAGGAGCATGTCAACCAGTCAGCCAGTCAGCAACCATTCAGTCGGGCAGAAAAAACAACTTTTCACAAAAGTGTCACTGGGATTTCTGGCCATTTGATTTCGTGTGTAATTACAGCATTCAGCAACTTGTCCTCGTCCTCGCCAAGTTCAATTTCAAGTTTTCCGGCTACAAAAAAAAAAATGTATCAGCAAGAAGAAGGTCAAAGGCAGTCAAGGCATCAAGCTGAGCTGTGGCCAACACGTTGCGGAACGCGCCGCGGACACTGACGAGCTGGTCCGGGGGGCACGAGGATTAGAAGTGGGCCAGTGAAATTTCACTTTGAGGCAGCTTGAACAACAGGAAAGCTGTTTTTAAGTCAAGCGAATGTCATTAAACAATTTTGAATGAATCGATTGGCATTCGAATTTAAGGAAAATTCGGTTGCTTAAAACAAGTTTCACTTAATTGCAATCAAAGTTCACATTAAACAGTTGACAAGTAGTTAAACCGCTACTACGCTTGATACGTGGCAACGCCAATTTAACAATTGGCAGCACTGCTAAAAAGTGTGCAGGAGATCAAAACTAATTTTTGCCACTAATGTAACAGGGTGGCAACACTGCAATTATTAGCTTAGCCAACTGCATGCTGTTTCCGTAATCAAAAATATTTGATGTTGCCATGTGTGTACAGTTTTACAAGATGGCAACATCGCATTTATGCCTAAAATAAAATGACAGCTTAAAGTACAGTCGAAATCCAAGCAAAAAATGGTAAAGGTCAGCTATATAGCTGGGAAAACCTAGGATAAAGCCTCTTAAGCAATTCCATGTAGAACACTCCCTGCCATTAGTATTCAGATTAATGATTTACATGTTATGCTCATTAACTAGGCTTTAAATGCAAAAACCACGAAAGCTTTTTGTCTTGGGACTTGTCCCACTTCGGTAAGTTCCTGCGCATTTGGAGGTCTCGCAAGCTGCTTACACAATGATTAAAGTCTACTTTTTGGCGTACAGTGGCAATTAAAGAATAAATTTCAATTTCACGCTTGCCACAACACTGCCCAACCCAGTGTTGGGCAACATTTAATTTTGAGCCAAGCACGGGTCCGAACATGCCACAAGGATGCGTTGCGGGCGGGGTTAACGAGAGTTCTCAGTAAATTGCTGTTTTATCAATGGTTTACAATAAATTTGCATACTCGATTTATGGCTCACATTTTATGGCAAAACAAACAACGTGTTAATAGCTGATAAATGGCCAGGTGTAAACATTGAACATTTTAAAAGAAGCATTGCCTGCTTTCAGGGGCAGCCAATGAAAACGCACTTGAACTTGAAGTTAACTTGAACTTAACGTGAACTTAAGCTTAAGCTCCCTCAATCGCCAGTCCATTTCCCATTTGCCATTTTCAATTTATAACTTTCCCGTCGCGCTGGTTTATCTAAATCAGCACAACTATAGATTGGTTGTCTTTGTGTGCCAGACTTGTCTTGCCATTACTATTACTATTATTATTATTATCAGCCAAGTCGCATCCAGCGTCATGCTCGAATCTCATGGACTCCATGTCCTTCGGCGTGCCACACAGTTTCATAGTCCAGCAAAATCAACAGCATACGAGCGAGCTCTTCGAATGGGTTGAGTACTGATGTCATTATTGAGACATTGACTGCGTCGAATGGCTGCCAATTGACCATTACTCGGTCTGGCATAAATTAATTGCGGCCAGTTGTTATTGCTTAAAATTATGAGCAAGGACTTCAGATTCGTATTCTAAGTAGGAACAAAAGCATGTGTTCAAAAGGAAAAAATTCAATTTAATTATAAGTAGAAAAATAAATGTCATTGTCAATATGATAATAAATTTATTTATATACACAGGAAGTATTACCTACCTATTTATATTTAATTTATATTTAAATTTTATAGCTTTTAAATAAATTTGAATTTTATTAAAATATTCAAATGATTAATGAAATCCTACATATAGGAAATTTGGTAAGGCTTCTTAGTCTATATATATATTTTATGATAATATAGATAAATTTATCTATCAATGTTTATCAAAAAAATTGTATATCTATAGCAAATCCCTTCAACTAAAAAAATACGTGTTAAATATTGATCCCGAATCAGAGCTCGAGGCAGGCATGTGGGAGTATTAATTCCAGTTGCTCTTTAGCAACTGTTGCCCTTAACTTATTCTACTGCCAAGTAACTTCCTGTCAAAAAAGACAGCAAAAAAAATAAATATATATATATATAAGTCTAAAAAATCGTATGCTTTGATAACAGAAAAAAGTGGAAACAGCTGAAGCTCAAGGTTTTTCCTATGTTTAAAGCTTGAACATTTTCCGCTTGAAGAGGTTATTAGAAAAAAACAGCCTAAAAAAGACATCAATTGTGTAATTTTAGACATTTCTTGACAATGCACACACACATACAGACACACTCACTCACACACACACGCGCCATGAGATATTTTGTTAGATTTTTCATAAGCCAAATATATTACGGCCCCGGGTTTGGTTAGCTCGTCTTCGGCCTGGCCTATATATTTTTTGACGTCTTTGGCTTTAGCCTGTCTGCGTTTATTTTGAAGTGGATATTGATAAATTTAGATTGGATTTGTCTTGTGGCCGTTGTTCTTTGCCAGGACTCCTTATTCGAGCTTAAGTGCTTATTTGTCATTATTTGTTATTTGTAATTTGAGTTTTGGCCAACATGCACAAATTGATGACCCATGTGCTCTGTCAGCTTTACCCTGCCTGCCACACCTCTTTACGCCTACCCGCCCACAAAGAAAATGCATCGACCAGACACGTGTCCGGGCATCTGACAAAACTTTATACAAAATCAAAGCGCGCCCCTGCTAATCTCTAGAAAATGGTCCGAAACCAAGTCCTGTCCTGTCCAAAGCTGCTTATGTAAATGAATCTAAGTGGTCCTGCGCCTAAGTAAAATTCTCCGTTATTGTTCGGGGTTGGGGTAGTTATTGGCATTGCCTTTGCCATTTATATTTAAATATATTTTGGAAATACACGACATAAGAAAATTGGAAAATCTGCCTGTAACATTATTAAAGGCTTTTTCAAAGTCATTTTCAACTGTCCAGAGGTTTCCTGGAAATCCGTAATTATTCTCTTTATACGGCTGGCCTTGTTTGCCGAAAATGCTAGAGAATTACTTTTGCCACATGGCTGCGACGGCAGCTTTACGTTTGCCACACGCCGGCGGCGGCAGCTTTAAATCGATTAAAAGCTGCTCTGAATTCTTTTCAAGTGGAAAAACTGAAAGAACGGTAAAGATAAGTCGCTGCGCGTAAATATTTTAAGCAATGTAATTACGCGAAGTTCACTGCTTAAAAATCTTGCGAATTCGTAAAATTCTTAGTTGATTTTTAGTTCTTTCACATAGTTAATTGAAAAGCTCTCAAGTAGAAGAGTATACAAATTAAATTTTATACTATGGGAACATTTGAAGGGGGAAAGAAAATTAAGAATCAGAGTAACAATATTTAAATGTTATTTAAAATAAAGTAAATTTAATTATTAAAAAAGTTTTTACATTGCTAAAAATCTGGCGAATCACAACTAAAGGCACACAAATTTAATATTAAACAAATAAAATATTATTATACATATTTTAATATGCATCTTTATGTTGTCTGCCAAGAATTATATAATTGTTTTGCAAGTTTTGAATAGCTTAACATTTAGTTTGAAAATTTCTTAATTGCTTAGAATGCGTTTAGCTTAAGGTAAGGTTAATAATGATTAAAGCTTTCCCCCCTCCCCTCTCCCGCTCACAAGTTACGAATTTTGCTTTTCTTTTGATCAGCAGTTTTAAGCTAGAAATTCTTCCACCTGTATTGAGCAGAGATTTTATAACCAATACATATTTTAACTTTAATCCATAAACTTTGATTTTTTCTTACACCTGTGTTGAGTTGAGATTTCTTAAATATATGTATATATTTACCCAAATTCGTAAAGTATCTTTTGCTATAAGAATTCAATGAAAGTATATAAAGGGCATACAAGCCACAAGCTTTGGTTACTTTATCTTTTCACTTACTTATTCACACACATTTTTTTGATTTTCGTACCCTCAACACACTTTCGTATTATTGTTGGTGCTCTTTTCAAGCAGATTGTGGCTAATCCACTGCTGACTCCAACCAGGAGTCAGTTGGGACAACTGTTTGTTGCCCTTGTCAGCAAGGGGCTCTTTATCCGAATTCTATTGTATATTTTGGACTTCCGTTTAGGCCTGGCCAATCAATCAATGCAGAAGCTTTGCATTTTTGACAGCCAAATTGTATAAAATTAAAGTTTATCAACATTCAAAAACTAACTTTAAATAAACTTGCGCGGACAGTCAAGATTTTTCGAAACAAAACAGCCGCCAGGGAAAAACGATTACCAACCAAGACAAATAAAAATAAAAACACAACTTGGGTCCTTGTCACGCCCTCCGGCTTGTAATAACATAGACAATGCCACAACAATTGGGCTGGGGCAATTTTTATGCTGTGCAGCAGCAACAACAACAACAACAACAACAGCAGCAACAGCAACCGAAAATTACATTCATTTCCGACTTCCGGCATCACGTAGCCGCAGCGTAGTCCACTGAAACTGGGCACCAAATTCTCAACATCCGGCATTTGTAAATAGTCCGGCTTTTGAGGGGAGAACTCTGCAGGCGCGTTGGCTTGTTAATAATTTGGAAAGTTCGTTTAAAATTCGTTTTTTCAGCAACAGAAGGGTAAATTTGACTTTTATTAATGCGCTTCAGTCTGCAATGCAATAATGGAAAACCATGTTTTTCCAGCACAATGCTTTTTTTTCTGTAAGCTATTAAAAGTTTGTTTTTTCTTTTGCATAACATTTGAAATTGGAATTTAAGTGCCTAGAAAATTACGGTTGATCTATAAATCTTTTAATATTAAAAGTTGATGAGCTATGAACATAAAATTTTCATTGTCCAATATATTTCTTTAACTGTGTTTAAAGTAATTACGAAATATGTGATATATCTCTGAAGTTTTATTTCTTCTTTTTATAAAATCCCGTTTTTTACTTTATTATTTAAAAAAACAATTTATTTTTTTTTGCCAATTAAGCGTACAACTGCAAAATATATCTAGATTTAGATATTCTCAAGCAATAAATCCAAAAAACATTAATTTAATCAGAAGAAATATTTTTTAATTATGTAAAATGTTACATAGCTCTTTCTTATAAAAAGCTGCAATTTTATTTTATGAATTAAAATATACTGTATTCTATTCTATATATTATTATATATATATTTAATCAGCAGAATTATTTATATAACATGTCACATATTAAACTTACAATATTTCTTATTTCAATGCCTTTTTTACCAGTAACTTTAAAGTTTCTTTTAACAAGATATTTTTATATTTACTTCTATTGTTATTTTTATTTCTCATGTATTTATGTGTACTTACTTAAACTACGCTCTTTTAATCCCACAAACACTATATGCAAATGTCTTTTGGCAAGCAGCAGAATTATTTGTATAACATGTCACATATTAAACTAAAAATATTTCTTATTTCAAAACCCTTTTAACCAGAAACTTAAAAGTATCCTTTAACAATATATTTTTTATATTCACTTCTATATTTATTTGTATTTCTCATATATTTACTCCCACACACTATATGCAAATGCCTTTTGGCAAGCCAAACTAGTTCCATTTGATGCTCTGCGATGCCATCTGAAATTTAAATCTCGTGATTGGTTTTACAGTTTACGACCACGTCACTTCCAGATTAATCTAACAAAACTGTTTTGCTGTCTGACCATCATCAACTGATCATTAGTCCCCCCTCTGACCGCAGCATCCACGAACATAATCGCATACAGCTCCACAGTTCCCAATTTTCGGGCTTTTTTCCCTTTTCTTCTGTCGCAGATAACTCACCAAATGTTGGTTGGAAATGATGTGTGGGCATTTCAGCCAGCGGAAGCTTTGCGAATACTGGACAATTGGCCTGCTCGGCGAGTATGCAAAGTGTGTGCGTGTGTGCTTGGATGTATGCGTGCGTGTGTGTGTGTGTGTGGGTGATGAAATGTGCGTCCCGTCAGCGCGACATTTGTGACGTTTGTCAAAATTGAAAGTGATTTATCATCGTCGTCCTCCCGCATGGTCCCGGCTAACGCATAAATGACGAATGAGTTCTGCTATATATCCAGATAATGCTGGTATTTATCCAGGCACATGCGCCGGGCCATGCGCGCTGCAAAGTATGCTTTAAAAACTGTCAAATAGCCAATTGTGCGCCAAATTGAACATGACGAGGAAATAAGAGGAGATCGAAGGGAAAACTGATATATATAATAAACAAGCCATTAACACATTGTTCAACGTTGAGTAGCCTTAAATCACGGCTCATCGCACAGACAAGAACCCGAAGCTGCCATTTCGGCAAATTTACACTATGCAACACATTTTTGTGTACTCTTAAAAGATATAGACTGCATATATATAATTATTTAAAAAGAGTCCACAACTTTATTCAACGCATTAAAATCATATTACTTCCTAGTACCTTTTATGATAAAAGTTATTTTTTTTTATTAACAAAACAGCAAGAACTCATCTTAATAAGTTTCTTTCTGCGTTTTTTTACTAACATATTTTATAAGATTTTTTAAAATATTAACTAATTGTTTTCTTCAATTTGTACTTTACATATAAAAATTTATTATACTAAAGTTTTCTTTCCTAAGGTCAATTAAAAGAATATAAAATAATTTAAAAAATAATTTAAATAATCCATAATTATTTAATATTTATTTAACATTTTTCCGTACACTTTGTTGCATAGTGTAATATTTTCGCATTTGCTACTCAGGCGTAAAAACACATTGACCACGTTTAAATAGCCTTTTGGTCAAGCTAAACTAATACATTAACACCCACACACACGCGCGCTTACTCCCACGCACACACACACACACACACCACACACACACACACACACACACACACACACACACACACGAACACACGCGCATACCCACAACAGGTTGTTTCGTGCCCGACATTGACGAGGCTCCAGTTTTTTTCGTTATTTTTTTCTCGCTCTTTTGTGTCACACATTTTATTTGCCTTTTATTTAACAATTTTTATTCTCGTTGTGCCAAAAAGGTCATTTGTGGTCGGTTGGCCAAAAAATGCTCGGCAACAGAGCCGAATTGTTGTTGTTGCTGTTGTTGTTGTTGTTGTTGCTGGTGTCTGCTTTATAGCAGGCCGGCCATTGGCATTAGAGCGTTTTGACAAACACATTAGGTGCCCAGTTTTGGCCGTCTTTTGCTGACCCTGCCCGACCCTTTTGCAGGGCCGGCCCAAAAGCCTTATTACACTTGCAGGAAGGGAAACGGCGTAATCTTTTGTGTTTTATCAACGTATTTGATTAAACTTTCTTGTTGTTGTTGTTGTCGTTGCCATTTTGTGTGGCTTTGCGTTTGCCTACTTTGTGGCTTGAGGCGTTAATCATACGCCCCATTGTGCCGGGCGATAGTCGTCGTCGGTGCGCCGTGCGAGACATGTGCGTAGTTTTTTATTCATATGAGACACATGAGATTATTTGCGCAACGTTTAAGCAGAACATTTGACAAAATTAACACAACACAGCAAGAGCAGCTGTTAAGATTGTATCTACAACAAAAACAGTTTTTAAACTGTTATAAATTATGGCCTAATTTTAAATTTAATTTCAACTTTGGCATACCATACATTTATATTGTCAAATAAAATTCACAATAGCTTAAGTTGGTTGACTTAAATATTTGCTTTAAATTCATATGGAAGTTGATTGCAATATTTTTCCTTCATTGTTGTTCCATTATACATAAAAATTTCGAAAAATAAAAAAGTATACTAACTAAATATAAACTCAATTAATAATCCTTCTGGTATAAAAAAAATATATTAACTAAATTTTAACTCAATTAAAAATCCTTCTGGCCTAAAAGCGGTACCATACTTTAAGGCTTGCTTTCAATATGAAGCACATATAAAATCCAGTTTACATTGAAAACCACAATTTTAAAGAATTCACTTTTTGTTTTATTCCTATTAAAATACAAAAATTATTTTGAATTTTTAGCATTTGATGATGTGAATAAGGCTTAAACTGGGCTTTAATATCCTTTAAGCTGCATTTTCTGGTGCTGCAACCAAATCAAGTTTTTGCCCTCGCTCAAAAAGAGAATCACATGTGATGCTCTTTAAAATTCAGGGGTCATAAAAGCACTTAAAACAGCAGCTTGTAAATGCCCTTTGAAAATGTTGGAAAATATTGAGGAGATATTGATAAGCAGAACTTTGCCTAAGTGTTTTTTTTTGCTTTGTTGCCGGAGCTAAAAAGTCGAGTAATTAAACAGAGCTTTGGCAACAGCTGCTGTAAAATTCCTGCGAAGCTCTCGCCTTTGTTCAATTCATAGGTGACATAAAAAAAAAAAACTACATATTTGCATTCACATGCTAGGCGAAATACTTGCACACTCTGCCGTAGGCGTACGGTGGGCGTGTCTGGGCGGGCTGCGGCTGGGTCGCAAATATGAAGTTCGCTTGATTAAATTTTTTGCAACTGCTGCTGTCAGGGCGAAAGATATGTTCTTTGGGGATTCTAGTGAGAATTTATCGTTAGTGATTTATAAAGCAGCATTCGGAGATATTTCTAGGAGAAGAGAAAGCAAAAATGACAAAAACTGCTAACGAGTGACAGAAACTTGCATAATATTCGGCCAAGCTTGAGCCAAGAAGACAAGTTAATATTCAGGTGAAATTGGTTAAGTTCTCTTGGGTAAAGAATTTATTCAGCTATTTGCGCATTTTCCTCAAACTATTAACTTGTTTGCTCTTTCGGCCAGCAGCTAGAGAATGTCAAAGCAAAGATTGTCACAGCAGAGAAACGGGTAAGAAAAGAAAAGAGAGTGTGTGTGACATATTTCAGACTTGATTAAAGCACGTATTTTGCATGTTGCTAGCTCTTAAAGTATTTACCTGCTTACAAAAAACATTAGAAGCCTATTTGAAAGCACAAAAAATTAGATATCTAAAATTGGCTTCTTTACATTTATATTTAAAAACTATATACTTTAATTAGCAACAAGGGAGAGAGAGAGAGAGAGAGAGAGAGAGAGAGAGAGAGAGAAAGAGAAAGAGAGAGAGAGGGAGGGAGAGAGAGAGAGAGAGAGAGAGAGAGAGAGAGAGAGAGAGAGAGAGAGCGAGAGAGAGAGAGATAGAGAGAGAGAGAGATCGAATCTTGATATACAACGCCTTGCCCTCAGTCCGAACCACTTGAGAATTAAAAGAAATTAGAAAACATTTTGTCATTTTATATTTTAAATTATATATGTTATATATTATATATAATAAAAGAAATTAAATATGTCCCCGCTGAAGCTTAAATACTCTTGCAAACACGTGGCCTACGATTGTCAAGCTATTTGCGAAAAATTGTAGAGCTGCATGTTTGGTAAGGGTATTATAAAGTAAAAATAATTAAGGCGTTGGGAGAGACATCTGCAATATATTCATATATTCCAAATTTAAATTTCATCTTGGCACGACAATTAGATAAGTGAATAATGAAAAGTCTAAGTCTATTTCTATGCAAGCTAAGCTATGGTTATCTTAATCAAAGGTATTTTGTCTGCGATTCACTAAAAACATCTTATTATTCTCGTTTGCCTTTAATTACAGAGTTTGCGTTTGAGTTTAAATAATCGCGAATATGGAATAGTTACTAAATACTTAATATATAAAAGTACCATCGCGTATGCCCCTATTTTCCAAATTGGGTTTTCAAGAGGTCAACTCATCGAAAGGTTAGGAAAACGGCGCACCTGTTCAATGTATCTTTTTATTTTATTATTTTTTAATTTATGGCAAATTGACGCCCATGCGAAGGCTTTAGAAAATGATGTCATGGACTAATGGGCAGACCACACACACACACACACACACACACACACACACACACACACACACACACACACACACACACACACACATACGCACAAATGCTCGCCCACACACACATTCTCAAGTAAATGAAAAAAACGAACCACTTTTTAAAGGACATGAAGCAATGTGCCCATCATTAAAACCTAACCGAATCAATAAAAATGCAATTTCAATGCACGTCTGGCTACAGTAAGACAAGACGTAGGCTGTAAGCCAGGGGAGTGGGCGTGGCAAACGGAGCATATATTTAAATTCATATGGAAAACTTGCGATGTAAATAAACTTGAGTAACTTTTATGCCTGGCGCTGTGCATTGCAATTCATTTCAAACGTCATAAATTCATTTTACAACAGGCAACAAAAAACGCAGGCAATTGAATTATTTATAAGCTGAAGTTACAGGGGAAGGAAAGGGGCGGGAGTTGGATGAGGAAAGGGCTAAGCAGCTGCAGAGTGCAGACAAGTCGAGTGGCCAAGACTTTGCCTAGTTTTCTTTATAGCTTACCTTAAGGCGGCGCCCAAAAGAAAAAAAAACAGCAACAATCTGACAAAGGGGTGTGAAGTGTGTGTGTGTGTGTGTGTGTGTGTGGGTGTAGCCGTCTGTGTGTGCACATATGCGGGTGTCTCTCTTAACAATGATAACAAATGAGCTGCAAAAAAAATGAAACAACAAAAGGCAGACACGCCGGGGACAACCCTTATAAAAAAAAATTGACGTAAAGTTTTCCGCCCTCCAGGCAAAAGCTGAAAGTTAAATCCAGCCTCGGAGCGGAATTCTAAATGCATAAGCATCGACATCGACAGCAGCAGCCTCTGCTGCGAGGGGTGTTAAGTGCATGCGAATTATTTTTATAAGGGTTCACGCGATGCAACGTGTCGTATACGTGATAGCGTGCGTATACGTGATGGCAGCGGCAAGCGGAAATTGAATTGTAAGCAGTCAAAGCGAGCCTGTCGGGCAATCAGATCAGCAGGAGGCAAAAAAAAAATGTGTAGTATGCAGCTTGCAAAGGGTTGAGTAAGGGTTTAAGGGATGAAGCTAATTGCGGACGTCACAAGCTCCTCAAGTTAAACGCACTTGGAGCAGTCATAATATTGAAATAAAAACTACATTTTATTAAATAAAAAATAGAGAGAAAAAGGGAAAATAAGGGAACTGATTTCGAAGATCCTTTAAGTAATGTTTAACACTATGTATTAATATGATTGTAAAAAAAAATGTTTTATTTATATTGCAATTTACATTTACTTAAACATCCTAAGATTTTTGAGAATCCTGTTTTTGAATTTGCTTCAAAAGGGTTCTAAAACATAAAGCTTTTACATACAATCAATTTTTAACTCAATTACTGTTTTTGGAATATATTTAAACTATTTCAAATATACTTAGAATTTTAATGATTTTTTATAATTTCCAAGAATTATTGCTTTCAAATTTGTTGAAAAGGTGATAAATCAAACGAATTTTATTATAGATGTAGAAGGAGAATAGATTATTAAATAAATTGTAAAAATAATCTTCATGAGCTATATTAATTAATAATAATAATAATATATTAGTAATAAAAATAGAAGAAAACTATTAACGAAAGTGAAGAAATCGGAAATATGATATAGAATATTAAGTAGATAGGACTAAGAGATAGTTATGGGAAATCCCATTCCTGAACGTATCCAAAGATTTTATTAGTGAAGATTTTATATAGTTAAACAACACTTTGATGAATTTAAAATATTCTATTGAAAATTTTATTTTCTAAAACAAATTTTTTTTAAATTATTAAAACGTAAGATATTTGTCATTTAAAAAGCTCTGCCAAGATGTTTTAAATTTTTTTAATATTTAAACTTAACTATTTATGCTATTTTCCTAGACACATGACAACAATATTAATCAATATATCTCTTGTGCCAGATCTTGCAGCGTCTCAAGTATTTAAAGTAAGCCCAAAAATGATGTACTTCAGGTCCCAGCTAAGCTACGGCTGCGCCTTGGCACTCTTCAGCTTAAATCTATTGATGCTGCAGCAGTCCAGCGCCGAACTGTCCGCAGTTCAAGGTGAGCAGCAAATACCCTGCCAAGGTCCTCCTCAGCTGCTTACTGATCTCTGGCATTTTACAGGCGCTCCCATTAGTAGCCTGTATGATAATCTACTGCAGCGTGAATATGCCGGACCCATTGTATTTCCGAATCATCAGGTGGAGCGCAAGGCGCAGCGTTCGCCGTCCTTGCGCCTGCGTTTCGGACGCAGCGATCCGGACATGTTGAACAACATTGTGGAGAAGCGTTGGTTCGGCGATGTCAACCAGAAGCCCATTAGATCGCCCTCGTTGAGGCTGCGCTTCGGTCGCCGCAGCGATCCCAACTTGCCCCAAATGCGGCGCACCGCCTACGATGATCTTCTCGAGCGTGAGCTGACCCTCAACAACCAGCAGGTGAATCAACCAGGTGCTGGCTATGATGCAGAGCTTTCGGATGACTATGATGTCGCCTTCGAGCGCGCCGTGCGCAAGCCCCAGCGTTTGCGCTGGGGACGCAGCGTCATGTCCAGCCCAATGGATCTTGGCAATAATCGTGTGGACAAGGATCAGGTAAACCAAAGATCTAATGAAAGTGACAAAATGACAAAACTTTATGCAAATTAATATTTAAGACTAGCGGGTATTACTAGGTTTTGACCTTGCCATGATTTATTAGCTAAGAATCAACTGGCGGATGGAAATGTAAATGGAATGTAAAACTTCAAGTCCGTAACGAGAAAATGCGAATCAATTTTGTTGAATTGTAAAACCTCCATTGCGAAATATAAGTTTTCATACAAAAATTCTTTATAATACCAGCAGAATATTTTTTAAATATTCCAAGTACTTCCTGCTAAGTATTAAAGCTCTTATCATCTTTCATAATTATAAAAAGAAAATTTATAGGTCGCCACCAAGTTTATCTGTTTTAAAAGTATACATTTAAATACATTTTTAATATATAAAAAATATTTGATAGATTTCCAGTTCTAATTAAAATTTTATAGGTTAGGTTTATTTCAATTCGAATATTTATTGGTTTTTAAACGAGAATAACCTTATTTTCACTTAAATTGTTCTTAAGCCCAAGTTGACTTAAATTTGTATCGGATTTTAATCATCTTGCATATCTTCCGAGTTTAAAATGGTATTTTTTGTTTTTGTATAATTTTAAATGAGTGCTGATGAGAATTGCGTAGAGAGGCGATCTTTAGGCGATTTTAAAGGCGAATCATTTTTGTCTTTTAAATCATTTTGATTATTACTATTACAAAAGTGTTATTCAGACTGATTTTCAATTCCGCCCTTACTTTTCTATATCCGTTAGCAGCGGGAACGCACTCAACTGGAACGGGAGTGGCTGAAGTGGCAGGAGATGACCCGCATGCTGTTGGCGCTGCAGCAGCAGTATGACAGCTCTGCCGGCGAGCTTGCTGGCGGCTCTGGCGAGGACACCGATGAGGATCAGGATGAGGACAACTCGGAGTATCAGTTCCAGCGCGAGGCACGCAAGCCCATGCGCTTGCGTTGGGGCCGCAGCACTGGCAAGGCGCCAGCCGAGCAGAAGGTGGGCAGAGCATGAGCTGGACGCCAAGTTGGCTATGGATTCTCATAATTGTCTCTCTCTTTTTAATTTTGTAGATGCCGTTGGCTGCTGAGACTGCGTCCGTCGCGCCCAAGTCAGAGAATTAAATAAAAAAAAAATTGCTTAAATCTGAAAAATGGAAATGAACAAAAGGACAAAGATAACTTACTGATAACACAAATTAGGCGGAAATAACAAACAAACACACACACACACAAACAAAATGGAACTTATTTCAAGCACTCAACTGAGGGACAGTTTTTGAAGGCATCTACGGTAAGCGCAGGGAGCTAAGGACACAGGCTAAAGAATACATACATATAAACCATATACTAACTATATAAACATATATGCATAACCGATTACGTGTACATTTTAATTTTGTGCAGCTATTTAGTAAAGAGTACTAAATTCTATAGGAAATTTAGCCCATGAACTTTAATAAGTTGCTGGCAAGTTATATACCAAAAAAATTAATAAATTAAACTTATAACAAAATATATATGAACATATTCTAAATTATATTATATTATTTTAATATATTTCCCATATATTTCTTTTAATTTGTAACATTAAAATATATTTTTCTATTCATTTTAATCGTCTAATAATTAACTAATACGTTTCTTTATGATACTAATATATTTTTACAATTCATAATATTTAGTTATTTACATTTTTGTTCCTTAAAACTTATTCTAAAATTTCTATATAATTCGTATTGAGTAGCCTTATAGAAAGTTCCCCAGGCCATAATCCTAACAAGCTCAATTAAATCGCCTCTCTAACACGTCAATCGTAATACCAGAATAAATGTATATAACGGCAAACCGTAAACAAGTTTTTAAAATGTAGCGCAAATTTGTTATAATATAAAAAATTATAAAAAAAAAACAAATGAAGAGAAATGAAGAAAATATTGAAAAATATGTAAAACCGTATTATTTTTGTTTAAATTTTAAGCGAATTCTATTAAAGTTATGACGAAAATGTTTGAAAAACATTTAAAGGCCCCCGAAAGGTGTATTACTGCAACAATTGTTATATTTCTGTGTGCTAAAAACAATTATATACATTTATCTACTACCATATTAAATGAGTATATAAAATACTTCATACGTATAAAATTATAAACAAAAATATTTGTCTACTAAATGTATTGAAATTTTATTGATGTATTTTTAAAAAACCAAAAAATAACAAATTAACAAATTAAAAACAAAATATGCAAAAAAAAAAACGAGACAAATTCAACTTAAATCTGACCGTCGATAACAGAACAAGTTTTGAAATCAAAAAGTCTCTTGTATATTTTATTTACACCATCATTGAAAGTACGACAAAACTTATTCAATTATATATTTGTTTTACTAATGAAATGTCTTAATATAATATCATACAAATTAATATATTAGGGGTACTAGGAACGCAGAATGCAAAGGCAAAGGCGACAATTTTCGGGAAAAATTGTCCAAACAGTTTCTCCACGCAGCACGCGATATATTGTACGAGTATTAATTATATGCATCTAACAAACTGTCATGAATGTAAATAATATGCAGAATGCTGAATGAACACGCAAAATATTTAACCCGATATAAAAGATACATACTATATCCTACAAAATACAGTATAATAAATGGTCAAACTCTGTAGGGAGTGAACAAAAAAACTTGTTGGCAATTTATTGGAAAATTTCCGAGTAAGTATTATTATTTAATTCAATTATTTTTTTTATTAATTGAATATTTTTTTTTATTATATTTTAGTTTGTTTTTCATTTGAAAGTCCTTTGAAAAGGGCATTTTATTGACAACTGGGATCAAAATTACACCGATGAAAATAGTCAGACATAAGATCAAAAATTCTGCTGTCCACCTTTTGTTGGTCGAAATTAACGGCAGTTGCAGATGAAAAGAAAATCAACAGGTAAGTCAATTTAGAGATGGCAGCTTACGTTTACATAAAAAGACAAGTTCAGGTATATTTTAGTTTTTATTTTAAATATACTGCAAGAGTGTTTTGATGTTGCTTAAATATAAAATCGCCTAATAATTTGTATACCCTGAACCCATGAAAATGGGTAAAATGGTTTTGCGCAAATGTATGTAACAGGGAGAAGGAAGCATCTCCGACCCCATAAGGTATATATATTCTAGGTCAGCATCTATAGCCGAGTCGATCTAGTAATGTTCGTCTGTCCGTCCGTATTTATGAACGCGTCGATATCAGATCATATGATCAATAAAAACCGATGTCAAAATCCTGATTTTGGAGCAAATCTCATTGCTTTTAATGGCTAGATTCATCAAATTTGACATGTAGCTTCCAAAATAGTATATCCAGTTCAAGTAGGTTCAGGGTACCCCCTAGTCGGGCACTCCCGACTAAAGCAATAGCATTCATCTATAAAACATTTAAATAAATTAATATTTTAAAATGAAGGTGCAAAATAAGCTTAATATAATACAGGTAATGATCATTTAAGACCCTTTCAAATCAGGTGAAGAGATTGCCATTAATAATTTGACGGTCACAAAAGACTGGAGACTTAATTAGCAAGAGCTATTGCCGTTTTAATGTATTACTAAATACAAAGTCTTGTAAAAATGTTAGATACCATTCGATTCTATTTGCTTCCACGTGATAATTCAGGATCTGCCTTTTTGACCAGAGATGTAACAATTTAAAGCTTAAATATAAAGTCCACAAACATTTTAAGAAAATAAATTAAATGAGAAATACAAATAAGTTGAATAAAATAAATAAGCAATGTCCTTTGAAATTATGCAAGGATATTGAAGAATTATGGCAATTTTTAAAAAAATGGATATCGGAAGGATATACCTTTGAACGTACAAAAAGTAGGACTATTAATAGGCAATCTACCAAAAATTCGGAATCAAACGGGAAGTGAATCCCAATTGGACTAAAATTACAATATCCGGGGATAGCCTGGATGTGTCAAGAACTATCGGACACAAGATGGCCAGATGATAACCCTGATCCCTGCGAATTGTTTGACGTAAGATATGCCAGGATTAGCCTATTATCTGTACAAAAATAACATAGCGTCTAGCTTTTTTAGAGATTCTTATCATTTTAAGTGGACATTCTTAAGTGGCACGATAAGAGAAGGATAATTGAAAAGCTCAAGCAATGTTCTGCGAATTAGATCAAATTGCTAGTCTATCAGGACAAATTTAAATTAATATTTTCTAGAAATTCTTGTCCTGATTCTATGCTACTTTTAAAAGGTACATACAAAATTTACGCTAGATATTTCAAAGCTTAAACTTTTATGAAATACAATATTGGAAAGATATGGCAGAATAAATATCGCATTTGTCCATGCATATTTTTCGTTTCAGGCTTACCTGAACATTTTAAATCGTAAGGGATTCTGTTACAAAGGATATTATACTATATAAAGACCAGCATTCCAATAGACTACTTTAAGACCTACGACTAAGGTAAGTTCAATTTTGGATCGGTAAGATACGAGCATATCATTATTTTCATAAAATCCCTTGCCAAAATAAAAAGCGATAGCAGATTAGGGTTTAAATTTATATAAAAAAATTAATAATAGACCCTGCATCATAATATTAGTAGAGTGTAAACAGAAGTGTTTTCACTAGCAAGTTTTACTGCACAGTTAACTGCAGCAAAGGCAACCGCCAAAAGACCCTCCGGAAATCCAAACAATTATCAACTTTGAAAGCCCCGCCGTAACACAATTAAGCAACAAATGTGAGATCATAACCATTAAAATAAAAGCAAAACCCGAGCCGAGGCTAGCAAGGCAGACGGAACCCGGAGCTAAAACGTGGCTAACAACGTCTCCTGGATTGTTATGGACTTTTGCATATTTACCCGTTTGTAACTTGGCTCAACTGGCTGTCTTATGCGCCAACCCCCCCACAACCCCGCCTCAATTACGTTTGTACTGATAATTAACCTTTCACCTGTAAATGTGAATGTGCGTAGAGTATTTCCCCAACATATTCATCGTATTATCTTCTACATGGCGCACATTTGTTTAACAGCCAGTAATTGCATTTAACATTGACAACACGAAAATGCACTCAGTTATGAGCTAATGGAGTCAACAATTTTTTACATTTGATTTAAAATATATTCGCACTGGCGCCATATCAAATATGTTTCTATGCATTTGTGCTGATCAAATTGCCAGCCAAAGAGAAAGCAGAATGCATCTCTAACGCCTGTGCTATACATATTTTACATACCCTCTCAAAGTGGAAGCGAGTTATCGCACATTTGCCACATTGGCGAAAAAGCTTTTCGCCTTTGGGAGATAATAAGACCGAGCGAAAGTAATTAGCCTATTTTTAATCGCTGCGAAAGTTAAAATGTGGTTTTAAAATTTCTAAAATGACTGAATAATTTAGTACAAATCATAAAAAATGCAATTAAAACATGTCGCACAGGTGTCAGAACATTTGAGCGCAAATGGCGAGTGGGCGAAGAGAAGAGGTGAGAAAAATGTTAAATAAAACTTTGCATTTGCTGCTGCTGTTAATATCAAAAGTTTGATGAAGCTATTTAAATGTTATGCGACTCTTGTTATTGTTGCTGTTGTGTTTTGTACTTTGTACTTAGCAAATATTTATGCAAATAATATGCAATTATACACGCACACACACACTCACACGCACACATGAGTGCAGAAACACATTCGCGGCGCCTAAAAGCGCTCAGTAAACAGTGAACTTTTTAACACACATGCAGCACAAATGTGTCAGAAACACACACACACATACAACAACTTGGGAGAGCAACAAACACATGGAAGTGTGTGAAGGCGCGTCTAAATCGCGAGCGAAAACGGGCGAAGCGTATGCAAATGGCAACAAAAGCAATGCCGAATTTGATGAACGACTCTAAGATACGCTTGAACTAGCCTTGTGTGAAAATTTCCCAATTCAACATAAAGAAAGCTGGTTTGCCTTAATATAACTAAAAAAAAAAACTTTTTATTTGATCAGGCATTTTATCGACACCAAACTCTACATAAATTGCAACAACTCGATTACACAATATGTTTACAGGGTATAACAACAGCGAACAACAAAGCCACGGACAGCAACAATGGCTGTTTGTTTCTTTCGTCTGTGTCAACATCGGGCCGACAAAACTAATGCGTAAGTTTTCTAAAGGCGGAAAACAGAGCAACAACAAAGTGCGCGCATAAAATGTTGAGCTAAAATAAAATTTGTCAGTTGCAGATCCTTAGCCAAGGTACTGTAAAATTAAAACATTCAACCTTAAATTATCTTATCAAAAAACATTCCATATTTGTGAGCGTCCGAGAGATTTTGAGAACTTTCATGAAAGTATGGTTCATAATTAGATTTATTATAAATCTTAAAAATATACTCTAAAATGAATTGTCTGTTGGGAGATAAAATTTTACTTTTAAATTGTGACAAACATGACGAACACATACAGAGTTAATAAACATATATTAAGCCGTTGCATAATTAACATTCAAATTCAATTACAATGTTGTCTGTTATCAAATGAAGATTCTTCTGAACCAACCTTAACATTTAAAAGAATATATATATAGAACACGATGCACTACGAATATTAAGAAATTATAGCAGTTCATTTGTATGGAGTGTGGGCTGATTTGTTTGTGGGAATACTGCTTCATGTGATTAAGAAAATTGACTTCACTGTACACTTTTTCCTAAAGCTAAATACATTTTCTATGCTATTCCGATACTTGTCTTATTGTAAAGTTCTCAAAATCGTCTTGTGGTATGAGACGCAATCTCATATCGTTGGCCAAATGCAGCACGGCATAAAGCGCCACCGAGGGCGAGAGCGAATCAGCCATTTTGGTGGACAGCACGCTGGGTAACTTGTCGTAGACCTCCTTAAACGTGGCCATGCCTTTGGCATACTGCTCCTCCTTCGCTTTCGCATGAGCGGGTATTTTCTCCTCCTCCATGGTGGCATTGCTTAGCAATTGTTTTTGTATCAGAGAATTGCAGCTGCGCTTGAGATTCTTCATGTCAATAACCTTGGCACGTTTCGCAAAAGGCACAATTACTTTGGTGACCTGTTTAGAAGGAGTTATAGCAGAAATTAGTAATGTTTTGTCGCAGAAAAGAGATGTAAATATGTTAACATTAATGTATAGAAAGGGGAAAATCTCCTAATCGTTTTTAAAAGGTCTAAATTTATTGCGCACTCACCTGCGTTGGTGCTCCCTCGAAATCGGTGGCAATCTCGAGTACCGTATCATTGCAGTTATTGCGCATCGTTGTGTTCCCTTGGCTCAGATTGCCGCAGGTGGCTTGCTCACCGGCCAAGAACGTGGCGCCCGGCTCCCCGCTCAAATTCATGGTGCTCACATTCATTTCGCCTGGCGAATGAGGCGTGTCCGGTTCAAAGTGATCATTGTCAAAGAGTTCCACATCATCGGCAGCATCGTCAGCAGCCGTGTTCGTATCCCTATCCATGTCGTCTTCGTCATCCTGCACACCATATCGCCGACTCACTTTGATGCTGGGCGCATAATCGTATCGATAGAAATAATTGGGTTCAAACTCGAACTTGGTGGGCAACATGAGTTTGCGAGCATCCCATCGCTTTTGATAGTTGGCCTTGCGCAGTTTTGTGTTCGAATCGAGCGTCTGGAAGAGATTCTCCGTGCACTCGCCAAAGTTCAGCTGCTTGCTGCGTCGCTTCGCCGCCTGCAGCGCGGCACGGCGTATTCGTGCCGCAGCTGCTGTGCCGCCGCTGCCGCCTGCGGCTACGTTATCCTGTGCATTGGTGTGTCCAAGGGTGCTACGTGCCCGTGTACGCTTGAACTTCCAGTGCGATGGTCCCGCCCAGAACTGAGAGATTTGGTCCATTGGCCGATAGGAGTACTCAAGCTTAGAGCTGCCGTCAACGGGTCGCAGATCCTCAATCAACACTGGCTGTTTGCGCAAGGCACGACAATGCTGCAACGTCGTGCGCTCCTCAGTTGTTAGATCCTCTAACTCATTGTAGTCAACCTCTAGAACTGTAGCCGCCGGCGCATCGAGCTCCGGCATTGGTTCGCACTCGGCATTGATGTCAAAGGCCATGGATAGCTCTTTTGGATTCTCATAAAAATCATCAGCATTGTCCACACCCATATCGTTATTATCTTCTAAATTCGCAGCTGCTGGATCGTTGGTATTGATCGGGTTGGGCGCATCGGTTATAATGTAGCCCGTGTGCAGAGGTCGTAGCTTAAGCTGTTGATCATAGCGCCGCAACTTCTTGGCCCACTCGGCGCTGACCAACGTCTGTGTATCCAAATTCTTTATATCACTGTCCACTATCGTATAGTCTTGCACCTCTTCTGGCAGCTTTTGATCTTGCCAGAAACGATAGTTTGTACGCAGTCGCAGCTCAGAGTCCACCGTTGGCAATATGTTGTGCATAAGCCGATTGGAGGCGTTTATTGAGCCCACCGTAGAGTTTAGTTTACCAAATACCGGATCCTGCAAAGGCGCCGTATCTAAACGTGCATTCAGCGTCTCCTTATTCTTTGTCACCGTAGAGACGGCTTTGCGTGTGCGTTTCTTAGCCTTTGGCGCCGCGCCTGGAGCTGCTTCAATATCATCAGCAGCGCCGCCTTCTGCCTGGTCCGCAATGCTCTCATCGCGGTCGGCGGCTGCATTTAGCTGCTTCTCAGTGAGCGTGCGCGCACTAAGTCCGGCAGACATGCGCATAGCATCCAGATAAATTGAATCCACGCGCAGGCCATACACCTTTGAGGAAGCCTCCAATGATGAGCCAGCCATCTAAAAGGTAAACAGCATTATTATTGGATTCAAAATAAACTTCTTAACTTACCTTAAAGTTGCTCAGCGTCTTGTGATGTCGATCCAGCAGACTAGATAGCGTATCGATCAACGACAGGCTCCAGGCATTGTCACGGCTCAGCTTGTTACCATTGTAGATCTCTAGGCATTTGCGAATGGTTTCGTTTTCTTCGATGGACTCCAGAACGCTGCTGTCTCGGGGTCGGGTTTGCTGCTGCAGCAGCGTGCGGCGTCGTGCCTCGCGACGTTCCGCCTCATCGTCGTTCACCATGGTCGTTAGGTCACGCAGCATACTCTCCCGGTGGCTGCCCACCGCAGAGCGACGCAATGGCGTCTCGGAACGCGGTAACGTCATGATCTAAGGAGTCCAAGCACGAAAGTATGTTGGTTGTTGTCTTATTAACAATTTAGGCACGCTTACCTTTTATCTGTGCAACACTTGTAAGCAGCCGAGCCTTAGCGTTGAAAATATGGCTATGTGAATTTTACTATTTGACTAATTTCACTTAATTATTGCTCGTGCCTTGTTATTCAGTTTTCTTTTATGCCTCTCGTTTTGGCATTATGATTGTATTGGTAATAGTTTACAGTTGCTTTCAAACGACGCCGCAATCTAGGGCTACAACGATAATATCGATATTTTAGTGTTGAATAACAGCAGGAATGGGTAAAGGACAGTATTTTTTCAATCGGTCGCTTTTACCGATAACGGAAAAAAACACTTTTGAAACTTTACCGGCAAAAACAAATCAATCGTTGGCATATTTATACAAAATCAAATTAAATTCATTTGTGTAAGCAGAACTAGTTAAGTTTGACTTACGTAAATAAAAACCGACTTTAAACTTCTAAACATAAAATTCAACAATATATCGATAAGTACCAAGTATCTCATTATTCAGTGTTTGTATGCATACATTTGAAAACAAGCAATAATATACGTACACAAATATTTTTGTCTTATAGAAAATAATATTGTCACAAGCCAAAATGTTTGATAGTGCTGCTGTGCAACACTTATATGCCAAATTATCGATGCAGCCCTCGAAGGCGGCAATCTAACAGTGAACATGCAGACATACATCTGTAAGTCGCGCGCAGCTCAGTAACATTGTTGTGTTTTTTGTATTAAAAATAGTGAGAAGTTATTTTGCAAACTCAGCAATAATTCAATGTAAACAATTTGCTGAATGTAGTGCTCGTTGCAATAGCGGCGCGCTTACATATACAAAGTTAATAGTCGTGCTGCCCATGTCGATTGTGCGTGTGTGTTTATGTATGTGCGTGTGTATTTGAGTTGGGATAACTGCACATTTATATTTGCGCAGCGAACTTAAACGGAAAAGAAACAGTTACTTAGAACATCAATAGAAAACGGAAGAGAAACAAACAACATGGCTCGCGACACGCAGGGCACACAGGCCACCCAGAGTCAGGCGTCCCACATTTGGACCCAGGTCGAAAGCCAGCCCATGGAGAAGATCGTCTGGGGCCGGCTCTATGGCAAGAATATTAAAATCAAGTCCCTTGGTACGAGCATAAAGCCCTACAAAATAATCTATACGCATTCGTCTTTTTGTGTTGGTAACTGTTATACTGTTATATTCAAAATTTAAATGTTTTTTTGTTATATGTATGTACATTTATTTGATGTTTTATACCCTGTTTCTATTATTATTATGTATGTCTTTACTAATTTTATGTATTGCATTTGGAGCTGACATTTCTTATAAGATATCTGCAAATCGTCCTCCAACGCGACTTTTAAGAATTGATGCAAAAGCTTACGTGGTCCTCACACAATTCTATTTAAAGTGTGTTTCTAATGTACATATGAATGTGTATATATATACTGTATTTATCTCTCCTATATTTTCTCTCTCCCTTTGCATTCTCTTTCTATTTCCCTCTCTAGGATTTTTTAAGTATGTATCGCTTAACATATTAAGTAACTGGAACAGGGTATCTTCTAGTTGGGCACTCTCGACTAGACATGTTTGTTACAATTTCTCAATTCCGAATATTTTCTTATTAGACTTGAACAACGACGAATTTTCAGCGGGACGCGGAGAACTAAATGATTTAATATTGACGCTTAATGATTTACCTGAGAAAATTCTATCGCGCATATCCAAGGTGCATTTTATCATAAAGCGCGCCAACTGTGAGCTGACAAATCCGGTTTATATACAGGTAGGTAGCTCAAAATACGCACCCAAAATGTGAACTACAATAAATCCGATTCAATTTGCAACAACCCCCCCAGGATCTCTCACGCAATGGGACTTTTGTGAATGGCGAGAGGATCGGCACAAACAAAACGCGCATCCTACAAAATGACGATATCATAGCCCTCTCTCATCCTACCTACAAGGGTAAGTCCTGTTGCTTTTGCAGAAATTCGAGCGTAGTATTAAAATTTGAACACCTGCTTTTCTTTGTTTTTAGCCTTTGTCTTTAAAGATCTTAGTCCGAACGAGGCGATCGGCCTGCCAGCTGAAATTACCGCTACCTATTATATAAATCGCAAATTAGGCTCAGGGGCATATGGCCTGGTCAGGCTGGTTTATGAGCGACGCACCTGCGAACAATTCGCGATGAAAATTGTTAAGAAAAACATGCTGGAGGTGAGCGCACATCCAAACAACAATCCTAACGATCCGGAGCGTGTGCTGAATGAGGCAAAGATTATGAAAAATCTTTCGCATCCGTGCGTGGTGCGCATGCACGATATTGTCGATAAGCCAGATTCCGTTTATATGGTGCTGGAATTTATGCGCGGCGGCGATCTGCTAAATCGCATAATAAGCAAGAAACTGCTCAGCGAGGATACATCCAAATTGTATTTCTATCAGATGTGCCATGCCGTCAAGTATTTGCATGACAGAGGTGAGTTAAGTGCAACAGATTGGGTCAGCTCGATGAAAGAGGCAAAATAAGGGATTAATATGATTTATAAATTAGAAAATAAGTTATGATTATAATGCATTTTTCAAGGTATTACACATCGCGATCTGAAGCCGGACAATGTGCTGCTCGAGTCCAGCGATGAGGATACACTGCTCAAGGTATCCGATTTTGGACTAAGCAAGTTTGTGCACAAGGATTCAGTGATGCGTACGCTATGCGGCACGCCCCTATACGTAGCACCCGAGGTGCTTATCACCGGCGGACGTGAATCCTACACGCAAAAAGTGGACATTTGGAGTCTAGGCGTGGTGCTCTATACGTGGTAAGGCAGTGATTATGATTTGGCTTCAAAGGCAGACATCAAATTAATATCTATTTGCAGCCTAAGTGGAACTTTGCCCTTTTCGGATGAGTATGGCTCACCGGCCGGCGAGCAAATAAAAAAGGGCAACTTCCGTTTTCGGCATCCCGCCTGGCAGGGCGTGTCGCAGCGCGCCAAGTTGCTGATCAAACAAATGCTCATTGTGGATCCCGAGAAGAGACCCTCAATTGATGCCGTGCTCAAGTGCAACTGGCTGCGGGATACACCGATGCTCTACAAGGCCAAACAACTCATGAAGTTGGAGCATATGGAGATCGGCGAGGAGGAGAACAATTTCCTGGAACCGCCTACAAAGCGGCGGCGGCAATAATAGAGAGCTGAAGTGAAAAAGTTTTAATTTTCTGGAAAAATTAATCGAAACATTTTTCCCCATTGCGCATAGAAGCAGCAAAGACAGCCACTTTACTTAAATGATTCCCCACTGAAAAGTATTTTTATTTTTTTCCTGCGGTTGTTTAATTTTACATGTTGTTTAGTTTAAGTTTTGCATTTGCGTCTTTTGTTAAACGTTGCGTGCCAAAAAAAAAAAATGAAACAAATTTGAATAATTATTACATTTATTGACGCGATTATAATATAAATATAATAATGATTAAATGTATATAGTTAAGTTGACTAAAATAATTGACGTTTAATTTTAGCAGGTGAATTTGATAACTTCTATATTAAAACCGATATTCACTTCCTAAATGACCCAAACTAGACATACGATTTTTCAAAATAATTCGCCACACAATTGATGTAATCAAATAACACTACACCGAGGATTGGAACCCGCATCCTCGTTGAGAATCTATATAAACATGTATGTATGACTAGAAATCTACGCACTTTCTACTTTTTTCCATCTTCCCCAGTTCGCGCTAGTAAAAATTGAACCTGGTATATTTTTGGTAAGCGCATATTAATGTACATATTTATTATTACCAAGTTTGTTGTATATTAGCGTATGTATCAAAATATATATATTAATTTATTTGTGTGACAAGGCAGGCAAATCATACATTTGCCAGTCGAGCAGGTTACATATTGTAAAATTATATCTATATATATATATATTTCATAATATGGAAAACAATTAAATAGTTAGATATCTAAAACTAGGTAGCTATATACATCTGGTGTCCTTTATCTTGTGCGTAGCCAATTTGCGGCCATGTCCAATGGTCAGCAGTGTGCTATCATCACGCCAGACTGCATCCGTAAGACGTGTGTGCGTGTGTTCGTTGGTGTAAATAAAATCATGTTGGAGTCCTACTTTGGCAATCTTCACTGCAGTGGGCAGATTGCTCATGGCCGCCAGATGGGTACTGTAAGAGAAGCCGTTTTATTTTAGGTATGATAAAACTGTTGATTTTTGCACCTACCCATTCACGAGAAGCTGCGAAACATGACCCTCCTTAAAGTAGGACACGGTTTGCTGCAGCTTGCGCGGCGCGCGTATGTCAAGCGTGTGCACATTGCCATCGTAATCGCCCAAATAGACGTAGTTATCGCCTTGCAGCTCACTGGGCGATGCCCAAGCGGCACAAGTGAAGCTAAGCAAATGCGTCTTGTCGTCATAGAGACACGTTGATGAGGGAGATGTGGCACGCACATCCCACAGACGTGCACAACCGCCGCGGTCGCAGGTGAGAATCTGTGTGGCAGCTGCCACGGATGTGGCTAACCCCGTTATTTTGTTGGTGTGTGCCGCGCGTGCATGATACGTGCTGCACAAATCGGCTCCAGAGAGATCCCAGACCTGTTGCAAAACGCATGAAAGTTGTAAGATATAGAAACAGCCGATTTTTAGGTACTTGCATTGAGCGTATTATCCAGGCAAGTGGTAACCGCTTGCTGTGGATGCGACTTAAACACACAGAGCTGATTGATGGGCGCCTTGTGTGCTGCATCTTCGCCAATGAGAAACAAACAGTATGGCGCATCAGGATTGCGCACCGTGGAGTAAGTGGACCAGGCCTGCAGTCGGGTGTCACCCAGCGCCATGAGCAGCACGTTGTTATCAGCATACCGTAAGATGTTAACAGTACATTCACACTGCAGCTTGAAGTCCGCATTGTCCACGGTCATGTGATCTGTCTGATTGTACCCAACGAGCATGCCCCACCACTTACCACCCTCGCGATGATTTGTGGCCAGCGCAAAATGCTGGAGTTCATTCATGGAAATACTGTCAAAGCAGTCGTGCAGGCGTGGTGTCAGGTTCTCCAGGCGGGCATTCATATCAGCCACATTGAGATTGGGATAGTCCACATTGTCAGCCAGTTCCTTGGCCAGTGGTGGCTGGTGCGTTGCGGGCGTGCGATATGTTACCGAACTCCTTTGTGGAAACATCATAAATGCTAAAAATCAGCACAGAATCAAAATAACAAATCTTCAGCGGGAAGGCAACGCGTGCCGGCAACAAACCAAAAAACAGTCTGGTAAGATATCAATATATCGATTAACAAACATATATATATATAATATCACATTTATCGATACTTTTGAATGAAGTATTAAGCCGTTACTTCTCCGTTTCACCATTTTCTATACACTTTTGTAGCTTATACAAAATAATTGTGTTTAAATAATAATACTTCCTACAGGAATTAAAATTTTAAAGCCTTCTTGTAAGCAATACATATGAAAAAGTATACACTATTGGATATCAATAATATCAATAACAATTTTAAATTTTTCAACAAAATATTAATTGAAAATAATACATATTGTCAAAATTGATTTAAACATATATATATTTCAATGCATATATATTAATTTTTATACATATTTGTTTAACTGCATTTCCACTGCATCTTAAACAATCTATATTGCGATAGCTATGTGGCATTTTATAGCACTGTTTACTCTATCGAAGTACTCATTGCCACTGTTACTCGTATCGTCAAATGACATTTCGAGTACAAGCATAACATTGTATTAACAGTAAACAAAGCGTACGCCAACGCGACAGACGTGTTTGTTCTGCGTATTTGTGTTTTAATATAATTTTTTCGTCAAATTAGAATTACTACGCATGTTGGCAAATTTAGTAAAAGGAGCGCACAATGATAAAACACATAAAAGAGATGTAATCTAGTTATCCCTCGACATCGCACAAATGAACCAAAGATACTTATATAAGGCACTTAGTACACAAAAACACAAGTTGCATGCAACATCAATGCAAACGAACATGCAAATTCACTGAAATCCGAAATATACATATAAACAAAGGCACGCAAATAACTGCCTATATGCAATTTCTGGCTATTATGCAAACAATTGTTCAAGATTAAGTACATAAGAACACAAGTGCCTTAAAAATATAGAACAAAAGGATAACTAATTGAAGCCATTAGTAGTACGCCAACTACAGCGTCAAGTGCATTAGTTAATATTAGTAACTTTTATTGAAGCCAACATGGACACGGGCAGCGTAATGGATATTTATGCCATTTATTTATTTCGACCCGGAAGTTCGCCCGTTGATTGGTGCGAGGGCAATTATTTAATATCATCGAATATTGCCGAGTTCGTCAACACGGTGCGTATACATTTGTGGTATATCTTTTCTTTTTGGTTTTACTTTTTTTTTTGCATAACCCCTTTTGTGGTACTTATAATTTGCGCTGCACTTGCAGAAACACGCGCGTGCACACGCACACACACACACACCCATTTACAGCGCGCTGTAAGACCTTGACCTTTCTGTGCGTGTGAAAGCTACTCACACTAACAAGCGCTGATTGTAAACAAAACAGCGATGCTGTGTTAGCAAACACTTGACAACACTAATAGTTACAGTTAGTTTTCAGAACATGTGGTACCAAAAGTTGTTCTTTACTTAATAGCGCATTGGAATTTTTTTGTTTTATAAATTGATTAATGAAATTTGTCACTTTAGTTGTGAAAAAGAAATTTGTGCGAGGTATTTACGACACTCCATTAGTAAAAAGGAATTTAAACTTTTCTTTAGATTAGAACTTATTAACAACTATACATAACAAAAATTGAGTCTCCATTGAAAATATTACAATATACATATGTAATTTGCGTTTTGTTTGAGAAACACTGAGGTTTGTTCTAATTTTGAATAAAATACATCAAAAACATGATATAACTAGAAATAAGTATAAAAACGTGCTTTTCATAGAATATGATACGTTTTTATTTTTTTTCGCGGTCGTAACTAACGTTAATTACAACATTGCTTTTTAAAGTTTGTTATTGGATTTTCTTATCGCTGTTTCGCGTTGCATTTCTTGAGCTAATTATTTATCACAGACTCAAACTCAAAGTTCATGTCACAAATGCGTAATAAGCTTCGCAGTGATTCCTTTGTATAAATAAAAGTACGTGTGTTCCCGTTTTTTTTCTTCCAGTTTTTCTTCGTTCTTTTGCGCATTTGTTATCAACAACTGTTTGATTTTTTTTCCAAGCTTGCGTAATCAAATCAAAAGGCAGTATTTATTATTTTAATAAGCAAAAATAGGACACCAAACTATTTACTAGCTGAATGATCAGATAATTACTCAATCACCGTAACAGATACGAATTCAAATTTGGAATTCGTTTACTTTAAATAAACATTAATACCTTAAAGCACATATGATCTGGCTATCTTGATAAATGCGGTTGGATTAATGTTTTTTCTATAAAATTGTTTAATAATTAAAATTTAAACTTCGAGCAGCTACAATTTCACTGAGATCATAATCTAATTTTTTGATCTGCTGTCTTGTTTCGAAAATTCTTGCCTTGAGAGCAACATTTGCATTGCTTTTGTAAGCTTCAATATTTTAGAAATTGAATGAAGCTTAAAAAATATTGAGTTTTTAAAGCACAGCTAGGAACTGAAAAGAAAAATTTACGAGCAAGCAATATAATTAAAATTTTATATATACTCATGGATATATTTAGGAAAAATTAATATTAATTTAAGCTACTAGAATATGTTTATTATTTTAATTTTTCATTTGAAAACGCCAACCTCTGTTAGACATAAACAAATTAGGCTTAAATGTTGTTAGAGATTCAGAAAACAGCAGTTTGTCATTTTGTTTTCCCACCCATCTTATCTGATTGAGCTACATACATATCTTTTGATTGATGGCCGCACTGATTTCACACAATCTATCACAATATCGAATTATCTTAAATATACATTGCCATAGCTCCCTTCATTATACAGATTGTGAGTATAATTCGTAGATTGAAACTATGTTCAATACTGATTGAGACTTCCAATCAATATACAACTTTATTTACCATAACAAATATTGACTCTACAAACAGAACTCTTGCAATTACCTATACGCTAATTCATTATTATTGGACTTTACAAGTGTTATTTAAGTCTAATGATATTGTAATGGAAATCTGTTTTGGTCAATATGCTTTCATTGTAAAGAATCGCTAACGATGATGAAAAACTTTTAATTGTTTTTATTTTATTAGCCTGAGTAATTGCTTCATTTTTTGTCGGCTGCAATTAATTTAAAGCTCACACTGCCTTTTGTTCAATTCCCTTATTTTTTTTTCTGAAATGCAATAAGTTAATGAACTGCTTGGGGGTCATGCATACATATTTATTATATATATTATACACATATGACGCCTAGTTGTGTTTATATAAGATATACAAATATATTCTACAATGTTAACAACGACTCGCCTTGCCCAGCCCCATTTCGTGATGGCCTCTAATTGCAATTGCATTTGCTTTAAATATCTTTCAACTTGTTTAACACACATTATTTCAATTTAATTATGTTTTGGCCCATAAATTATTCCCGTCATTCTTTGTTCTCGTGCTTCGGTTGAAAACATGTTAAAATGACACGAAATATAAATTGTTGAAAAACTCTGTCCGAACAAATGGCATAACAAACTGTTTGACACACTTATATGTACATAGATATAGATATGGTTGGTTGCTCGCTTTCTCGTGGGGGTAGGATTTGGCCTAATGTCATTATTTTTATTGAGCCTAATGTCATTATTTTTGTTGAGCAAGGCTAGCATGTTGTAAACAGGGTATATTCGAGGCATTCGTTTACTTGTTTCGTGTCCGCATTCTATATTCTATATAAAACTGACCGGCAGTAATTAAAAAAAACGCGTTTGTTTATTTGAATAAGTATCTTGACCTCAAAAATTGTTGGCTACCTTTCTTTTCAGCAGCTCAGCTCGTAAGCTTAGTCCATAAAAGCTCGTAACTAATCAATTCAGTCGAATATTCAAATAATAATTTCGCTTCTAACTAACTCTTTCTATCTAATTTATTTTATTTACTCTAAATGCTAATAGCTGATCGCTTTAATTTTTAATATAATATCCTGATTAGGAATTAAGATTCTATTTATTTTACAGCAAAACGCATTGGTACCAGAAAATTATCAATTTTAGGAGTTATAATTTTTCTTAAAAAAAATATTTTATATTTGCAATTTAATGATTGATTTTCAATATTATTTTAAAATTTGACAAAATGCTTATAAGAAGACAATTAAAATATTATAAAAAGTTCCTCTCACTCAAAAAAAAAAAACGAATTCATTATCAATATCGAATTTAGTTTTTCTAAAAAGATTATAATAATTCTTATATAATATTTTGTATTATTGTTAATGCTAGCTTAATAAATCTGAAAATTATTGTTTTAATTCATATGCATATTCTTAATATTTTTAGTTCTAACTTAGATTTTTTAACATTTATTCATGTAATGAATATTTTTTCTAATACTTTAATTGCCATCTTAACGATGTGTTTAGTTGAAATTAAATAATTCAAACTTTGGTTTAACTTAGTTGTGTATAGCTTATCTAACTGTCGCTTGCTTCTCTCTTACAGTTCAGCAATTTTCTGTTTATCCTACTGCCGCCCGTGCTGATAATGTTGTTTAAGGAATACGGAAGATTCGTGACGCCCGGAATACATTTGCTGTGGGTGCTGCTGATTGTTGTGGGTCTCAGTTCCATGTATTTCCATGCGACATTGAGTCTGTTGGGCCAGCTGCTCGATGAACTGGCCATACTCTGGGTGTTTATAGCCGGCTTCTCGCTGTTCTATCCCAAGCGTTACTATCCAAAGTTCGTGAAGAACGATCGGTAAGTCTAGTGAAAATATATAATATGAAATGAATGCTTCTAACTTAAATTAACTCTTGTCTGCTTAACAGCAAAGCCTTCAGCTGGCTCATGTTGACATCGGCCATTATCGCAACGGCTTTGTGCTGGTGGAAGCCCATTGTTAATGCCTTTGTGCTGATGCTCATGGGCGTGCCGACAATGATAATGCTCTACACCGAGCTGCAGCGGTGCGTATGTCCCGAAATATACCCAAAAAATTTTCTAGCCGATAAGCAGCGTTTGCCTTGTTGACCGATAAGTTAAAACAAAGACAGCTAAATCGTATATCATATCATTCAATCCTTATCAATTTTATGCATGTTTAACAAAGCCTACGGCTACTCTAGGTTTTCTGTTTTTTTTTTTATCAACTGGGCACAGGTGTACCCATTGCCTAATCTATGTATTTATATAGGTCTGTGTGTTTCCAATACATCATCCAACTTTTTTCAAAGCAAGTCAAAGTTCAATAGAGCTTCTCTTGAAATAATGGGCGCAACTGTTGAAATACCTTTGGGTCATAAATCACAGGCTTATTTTATAAGACTGCCAAAAGACGGATGGCTTTTAGGATTTTTAATCTATTTCAATTTTTTCAAAGCAAGCTATTATCTTTAAATTAAAAAAAAAACTCTCTTAGATAAGCTACCGTAGCCCTCTTGAAGCAGTACTCGAAGCTCTGTCATCGAAAATCAATTAAAACAGAAAAGGTTTGCTTTGTCGAGTCGAGAGTCTTTTTTAAAGAAAATAATTGACTCCCATAAAGATAGGCAGTTTAATTCAATCGGAAGTTCGAACTAGATTGTGATTTATATGGTCCTTAATAAAAAAGTCGTACAGACTTTTGTATATTTTCTTCTATCAAACAATTTGACTACAAAATTATAAATTTCATAATTTTTGTTTTACAATTGAAGTAAACGCGTAGCTAGTATACAATTATTTTAAACGAAAAATTAATAATTCAGCTTCTTAGTATATCACTTGAGAAATATCAATAATATTTAATTTTTGTTGTTTGCACTATTTTTTTCTATAATTTTAATAATCAAATTGAAAATTTTGTGATTTGGCAAATTATCGAATTGAATAATGGCTTATAGTAATTATTTGAGAGTAAATGAAAAAAGTTTATGCTATAGAAGGCAATTAAACAAATGTCCACAGTCATGATAAGAATGATAATTAAATGATATTAAAACTTTGCTATTTAATAGGATACGTGGCAAGGGAGACATTTGCGATTTTATAAGGTTGATATATGTTTTAAGTCAGTATCAAGAAATAAGTCGAACCAGTTGGGAATCAGATTACTAAAACATATAAGAGAAACTGATTTTTCTTTGCAAATCCTTGTTTCTTTTCAAGATATTTCAATTTAATTCAGATAAACTAGATATAAGACAATTTTTATCTATTACGGACTTCAATATCATACAGTGTCTAAGGAAACTGTAGGATCAAGCTTTTAGAATTAAACGCTTAAAATTATTTGTATAAATGATGTGGCTAATCAGCTATATGTTTGCCGGAATATTTAATCTTCGGCAACCTATTTATAACTTAAATGTTGTTTGATAATTTCGCAGAGCACTTGAAAGAAAGTTCAATAGACGTTTAACCATATAACACATATTAAGAAATAATATACATATATCGTATAACATTTTCAACAATTCCAACATATAAGCATGCATATTTTCTATCTGTTGCCATGGCAGTCTGTAGTTCTTCTATACAGAAGCTAAAATTTGCGAACTTTGTTTTTTTTTTTCATCCGCAGAGTTCGTGATCAGCGCGTTTATCGTCTGGGCCTGCGTGCCACGACAGTTTGGGGCGTGGCAGTTTTTTGTTGGATCAACGATCGCATGTTCTGCGAGGCCTGGTCAGCAATTAACTTTCCATATCTGCACGGATTTTGGCATATACTCATATTCATAGCTGCCTATACGGTGCTGGTGCTGTTCGCATATTTCTATGTGGAATCCGAGCTGCCGCAGCGGCAGCCGCTGCTCAAGTATTGGCCAAAGAATGAGTTTGAGTTCGGCATACCCTTCATATCGATAAGAAATCCAGGTAAGACACTGCACAGCACGATCTAAGTTGCAACAACAAATGCCATGACAGACCAAATAAGGAAATCAAACCAAATTTAACAAATAAGACACACAGTAATGCTTTAGCTAGTTGGTAAATTATGTATTTTTAGACCTTAGTGCGCAACACAATATTTAACTGGTTGTCAAATTGTATTAGTCCAATTGTAGCTAATTTGTTGGATTGGAGGTTAAGGCTGTTAAAGTATTAATCCTAAGATTTGTTTGAACTAATGTACATTAATCTGTATTGCTTAGCATCTAGTATATGGAGTATATACATATATGTATCTAGTACTGCCCCTAGTGGTGCTGTGTAAACACACACATATCCCAAAGATCCTAAAAAGTCATTAATCTAACTGCTTGTAAGTCCACTAATATGGTTGCAGTCAAGCGCGCAATGGCAACAGACTCGAACAAAACTCGTTTTCCCCAATCTGTATGAACAGGCTGTGATATGTTATACTGACTCATTATGCACCCCTGAGACTTCCAAAAAAAAAAGATAAATAAATAATAAAAACCGCATATGAGTGAAGAAAGAAAAAACAATATACGTTCCTACATTCTTAATTTCGTCGCTTGCTCCTAAAAAGTTTTATGGGTACCTGAATGCCTGACTGCCTTATATGAGTATGATAAATCCGATTGCTTTGTTCGAGAGTCTCACAAAGAAAGTCTTTTGATAGCCATTGTTCCTTGACTGCACCCACGTAGCCACTAATCACCGTATGCATAAGACTTCTACTAATCCACGTAGTTTTGTTTTTGGACCAATTGCGAATTTCCAATGCCTGCTCTTAAACGCAAAAACAATTGCTGATCCCACAGATTCGAAAGATTGGCACATCTACTGCAGCTTATTCGTGCAGGATTACGACAACGGGCTAAAGGCTCTGCGCTGAAAGTCTTGACACTATTTAGAATTAGATCTAAAATGCGCCATACAAAAAGAAAAGGAAAGTTTACAAAATTAATGAACTGGTTTTTGCCAACATCTGTTTGTAACTTATGGAAATTTGCATAACGTACTTGTAAACTATGTCCAAATTAAAGAAAGTCAAAAAGTTTATGATATATTGCTTAGTTTAAGTCTTTAAAATAAGCTAAAACTAAATTAGTCGAGCGTTTGTACATTTCATTCGTCAATTCTGAGTTTAGTCAAGATATTTTGAAAACTCAACAATTTAAAAACAAAAAAAAACATTCATTAGTTTCTAAGGCAGCTATATAATACAGAGAGTCAATCCGACTCCTAAATATATATACGGATACATGCCGAGCTTCATTGAGATATTTTTATATCTAATAAAAGATAATGTATAGAAACAGGAGGACTTGGGTACATACATATATAACAAAATTAATTAATTAATTTGAAAAGATTTAGAAGATTTCCTGAATAATCTGCAGTATGTTTGTATAATTCGTACAACAAACTAAGCAATATCTTGGTGAATTGATGTTAAGTGGTCTGGTAAATTTTATGGAGCGTTTAGCGTAGACAACGTGATATAAATTAGTGGTACAACTGATGCCTAAGCAATTTAAATTATATATCCAAACTACAAATACTTATGAAATAAATTATACAACCTTGAACAACTATTATTAGCTTACCTGATCAGCAACAAAAAATATATACATGAAAAAGTTTTCAATAGTAAATTACAGTTTTAGCTGTCATTTAGAAGTTAACTTAAGGTTAACTGAAGAGAACAAATATGAAAAAGAAAAACATGACATTGTACTGAGTTAATGATGCAAACAAATTGTTGATAATGCATACTTAATATAATAAAAGAGCTTGTAAGCAAATCTTTTCTGTTGTTACAGTATTTATTCCATATAATTCTCATGATTTTCATTTGAATACATTTAATTCTAAACATATACTTTGTAAATCGTATAACTCGCTTGATAATAACTAAATATGTGTTATTATGTGCAATTTCACAGTAGAGGTGTAAGTATTTTAGTTGTGCTTCACTGAGCATTGGTCCAAAAACAAAAATTCGTAAGTATATTTCCAAAATATCTAATCCGAATCGGATGAGATATTAGTGCATGAATCGCGTGCCGTACGCTTGTTCAATGAGTTGTAGAGGCCATTCAATTGATACGGCCCGCGGTAGGTGACAATATTCTTTGGCGTCTCGAATATTTTGACCTCATAAAGGAGCTCCGGCTTCTTGAGATGAGTGCGTATATTATCCCAAATATATACGGCCAGGTTCTCTGTTGTGCTCGGCTGTAAATTTATATTGAGGGTAATTCATTGAATTCTTAGAATTTCGGTATGTGCAGGATATTTACAATTTTAGCAAAGTACTCCACATCCTTGTCTAGATTCTTGTGATCCAGGCGCTTCATAATGACCGCCTCAATGGCATCCTTTAATTCTGTTATGTTCAGCACCATGCCGGTACGTCGATCGATGGGTCCGCGCACAGTCAATTCCACTAAGAATAGACAAAGAACATAATTTATTATAATTACAAGAATTTGAACAGAAACGCAATCTATCAAGCCCCGTAGAGAGCTGACACTTCTACAGCCTTTGCAGCCTTGTAATTGCAATATTTCAACAAATTCATTCTGTTCATATGCAATTATATCATTTTCGCATTATCAATTATTTTTTTTTATAACCTTGCTTTTCATATTTAATGAATGATGAACTTGATAAGCGAGCTTGTCGGCCAAGGCCTGGCTAAGGTATAAACAGATTGTTTGTTTTGTCTCATATTTCCAATGGCTGTGGTTTTTTATGCTCGAGCAAATCGAATGCCATTTGATATGGCTGCTACTAATCGCAACTAATCAGGCATTTAATGTTAACAATTTACGAAAATATTTATGCCAAATATGCACAGAGGCCGCGTACCCGTATAATTGTGACCGTGTCCATTGAAATTATTGCATTTCCCGAAGACTTCCAAATTTTCGGCATCGCTCAGCTGAGGACTGCAATGAATGGAAAACGCAATTGAATAAGGAAACCAAAACACATGCGAGTAAAGCAATTAAGATAACACAAGTGTGCGAGTTGTCAATTTTGATATTGAATTGAATTTATTTATTATTTATTACCTGTGCAGGCGATGGCAAGCGCTGAACGTTTCTCGGCGCGTCAAAAATGCAACAGGTTGTTGGGACATGCTGCAGTTGCTGATTATAAGAGGAATGCGACTTTATCGGGATTGCAGGAGTCTAGGTATTCGGTGGCACGTGCGCGAGCACTGTTTTGCTGTAAATGCAAGACCTGCTTTCAAAACGCGCTTATTTATATGATTGACTGTGTGCGAGGTAGAAGAAACAATTTGTTAGCTGCGAAGCAACAGTTCGACTTGTTAGCGCACTTACGAATGTGAAATGCGGCAGCAGCGCTCACTAACTAACTTTATTTTGTATGGCAAATATAATGTAATCTCAAATCAATTCCAAATAACTTTGTCTACGTCGGCTACATGCAGTAGTGCAATGAAAACAACAACAAACCCAAAAGTATCGATGTTGCATTGGCATCGATACGACTGTTGACGTGTGCCAGCACTAGCAAATTCAAAAAAAGTTGAAGCCCATAAACACTTCATTAGAGGGTTCGTAAATAAATGCGTGTGAAAGGTGCAGCTATATGTGTTTTTTGTTTTAGCTTGCACGACGTAATTTCCTTCCAAAGTCGAAAAACAAACAGCCAGAAAAATGCAAAAAAGTTGCCCACGACGTAAAAGTTCATAAAAATAACTGGTCAACTAACATTAAAAATATGAGTTAATGAAGTCTAATTTTTTAATCGGCATATAAGTAATTGATCATCAAAGTACTTTTCAAAGTTCTTTCATGTCACTACAAAAAAAAAAACAGAGCGTTACGAAATTAATATAAATTTAACATGTTTATTTAATGCAATAATTATAAACATAGCTATTCAAAAATATTGTTATAATAATGCAAACCAAATCAATCGATTACCATTTGAAAATAACTGTATGATGTTGCCAGATCTTTGTTTTTCGAAAACACATGTGTGGATTAACAGAAACAACCCTGCCACTCTTATCGAAACTCTTACATCACTAGAATGAAAAACTTGACAACAAACGACGCGACGCGCGCTCTTTCGAAACTAACAGCATTTTAATTTGTTTAAACAAAAAACTGTGTAAATATAATTAGTAAAATGAGCAACAAAAGCACGCCTGTGCAGCAACGCATACACCAATTCCAAGCACGTGCACGCGGCAGCTTTGGTGCCAGTGGCAGCGCCACAAAAACGCCTGCAACAGTTGCGACAGGACTGCGTCGCAAGGTGTTGTGCCGCACGCCCAAACGGAGTGCCGAGAAGCCGACGCACACACAAGCAGAACAGCTGCTAAATACGGCTTTTAGCAGCGGCATTGCAACACCAACTCCACACCCGAAGCCAAAGCCAACCGCACTAAATGCATGTTACACGCCCTCGTCGCTCTACCGAAATGCGGGTAAATCAACGCCGCTGCGAGGACACCAAACGCCCAACAACAACGTGAAATCCGCAAGCAGGATGAAGGATAAAGATGCCATGGTCGAGTCCTTTCACAGCATTGCCGAGGAGAGCAACATGATTGTTGCGGTGCGCGTGCGTCCACTAAATGCGCCGGAATGCCAGCGTGCCAGCGTCACGAATGTGGTCCAAGTCCATGGCAACAACGAGCTAAGCGTCCAGGCGGGCAGCAGCGCCGATGCGACGGCCGGAGTCACACATTTCTTTAGCTACGATCAGGTTTACTATTCATGCGACCCGGATCGCAAGAACTATGCGGATCAGCTGGCCGTATTTTCGGGCACAGCGCAGCCATTGATCGACACTGCCTTCGAGGGATATAATGCGTGTTTATTTGCCTACGGACAGACCGGTTCGGGCAAATCCTACAGCATGATGGGCATTGAGGGGCTGGATGATGCGGCCCTAGATGGCAATGCCCCGCATATGGAAGCGGGCATTATACCACGTTTCTGTCATGAGCTCTTCAGAAGAATTGATGCAGTCAAGCAGCAGCTGCAGGTTGTCTATCTATTTATATAAAACTGACTTACTTGGCCCAGGCCAAACCGGTTACCAGCTAGTATACATATATGTATATACTCCAATTTATATTTACTTTAATTTATATTCTCTTTTACCCATAGGTGGAGGTGGAGGTCAGCTACTTTGAGATCTACAATGAGAAAATACACGATCTGCTTAGTGTGCAGCAGGCTATTGCCGCCACGCCGGATACGCCCGTGCAGCGGCATGCTCTGAAGGTGCGCGAGCATCCTATTTTCGGGCCATATGTTGTGGACCTGAGCGCTCATTCGGTGGACTCATATTCGGCGCTGCGCAACTGGCTGGCCGTGGGCAACTCGCAACGCGCCACCGCCTCGACGGCCATGAATGACAAAAGCTCCCGCTCGCATTCCATATTCAACATTGTGCTAAATCTCACAGACTTGAGCAGCGATGATGGCATGTCCTCGGACACCGATTCCGGCACGGTCGTCTCGCTGCGCCAGACGCGACGCAGCAAGATCAGTTTGGTGGATCTGGCGGGCAGCGAACGCATAAGCGTATCCGGCTCAAATGGCGAACGTATACGCGAGGGCGTCAGCATCAATAAGAGCCTGCTCACCCTGGGCAAAGTGATTGCCGCGCTGGCGGATTCGCGCAAGATTGGCGGTAATGCCACGCCCAGCACATTTGTGCCCTATCGGGAGAGTGTGCTCACCTGGCTATTGCGGGTAAGTGAAACAATGCACTTTATGAATTCCTTTACCTACTTTCTTATCAAACAACAAGTGGCTTATCGGACCTCGATCTGGTTTACTTAATGCGTTATCTTTTAGGCCCGATTGACCCATCGTATTATTTATGTTCATATTTTATTTCCACAACTTTATGGCGTTCTATTGGTATTGCTTAATGTCTTGATTGATCTGTAGCCAAGCGTTTAATTGTAGCAACATAACTCATAGGCCAAGTACTAAAATGTAGCCCTCAAAGATAATCTCTTATCTTTGTTTAAAAAAATATTTATATTTTTTTAATGCGACTTTGTTTGGCTTTTATAGCCTCTGTCCAAGGGCTTTAGATAATGAAATATTCTTATATTTTATTAATTTGTTTATCATCTGCACACGTGTCGCGTATCTCATAAATATATGTACAATTTCTTTGGTTTCGTGGTGTCGAGAAAGATTAGCTACTGGGAATTTAATTCGCAAATGACTAAGACAGAGGAAATCCTTTTCAACAAAGAATATACCTTCGAACTTTGATTAAAACAAGATAGATCGACGATTTTCCGAACGCCGAAGAATTTATACCCTTCTAGAAGTATGTTATATGTTATATGTAAGGCAAATGTGTTGGGTTTGATGAAGATGTTTAAAAAAGCAGGGAAAATCGAATATTCATTCGGATTTATATGTAAGGTCAAGTTACCTTCAAAATCAAAACAGTTAGTTATGTGAAAACATAATTTTCAATCGGATACTCATATGGTAGCTATATGATAAAGTGGTCCGATCCAGCCGGATCTTTGAAAAGTTACATATCGATAGATACAGACGGACGACTAGAATAATTACACTGATCAACGTATTATTATCAATATATTTTAATTTTGGAGAAAACATGTTTACCATCTCAAAATTTGCTTTAAAATTTCAATTTGCGTTGAATTCTTAAGACGTCAATTGCGAATACCAATAATTGGTAAAGAAGAATTTCCTTGAAAGTATATAATTTTTATCTGCCACGTTTTAAAGTATAACCAGAAAACTTCTGCGCATCAAAATTCAGCTACTTAGATATGGAATTAAGTAAATGAGGAAAACACGTCAACATTTGCGGCTCGGTGTGGCCCGTGTTACCTCTTTTTTTGAATTCACACTTTGTTCTTATCTTGAGTCAAATTTAAATTCTGGACTTGTTTATGATTACTGTTTTTATTTGGCTATAAAAGCATTCTATATATATACCATGTATCAGGTTGTTTTCTAGGAGATTCTACCCAAACAGAGGTGCGTCTTCCCCAAAAAAACAAAGTGCACTCAACGTCTTTTATTCTTACGAGCTCTTTAATAATATTTATATTATTTGTCAATGCGCATTTTGCTTTTTATTTGTTCATAAATTTCCGACTTGATATGTGAACCTGGGGCACTTTCAGCTTACCATTTCTGGCAAAAAGATAAAGACACAGAAATAATAAAAAAAAGTTCCTTATATGGCAACGTACTTGAAAGTACTCGCATATAATACGATTTAAACTGATATTAGCTCACCTTGTAAACCTTTTAAATTTGTGAGTACTTACTAAATCATGTGACTGAAAGGGAAGCCATAAAAGTATAGATACATGCATCTAATATATCAGAGAGACATCAGTATATACATTTAGGGGGTATCTTTAGATAGTGTGAAGGGTTGTAGAATACCTATATCTTTGTGAAGTTTAAACTTGGATAATATTACGAACTACTTCCGTTAGGTTAACGTACCTATAATAGTCTTTGCGTAACTGACACATCCTCATAACTCAGAGTTACAAAAATTATTTTTAGCACTTTTAAAGTAATTAATATTTAACTGACCTTGCTATAGTATCATATTGCGCTTTACTCCAAAGCAACAGGAGCGGATTTACAAAGGAAGGGCCTATGCTTAAAATGCAATTCGAACCCGGAAATTCCGGGTGCAAAATATCTATAAATATTTTTGACAGAAATATGTAGTACTAGCGGGTATAACCCGGCCTTGCCCGTGGCACGTATGTTATTAAATCAATGTTCTCAAAAAAATTTGAAATGATTTTGAAACTGATCGGACGGTAAACAAATAACTTTCATACAAACGTTTTCCGCTAATTTACCACTGTTGCGAGAGGAATTTCCCAAATCGCTGAAAGACGCATTCATTACATTCTTATGTAGAGCTTTGAAAATAGGTTTGAAGCAAATCGGAGACAATTTAAAACTTCGCACAAAAAATCTTTGAGTCGCATTCCACCCGAAAAAGTTTGGATTCTGCGAAAAGTGTGAAACACGTCTCAAATGATTTTTCTTATAGATCTCTGGAAATGAATTTGAGCGCGAAACGTCACCCACCAAATCTTTGACCTCCATTTCCACCAAGGAGGAACGTATTTTTCGAAAAGTGTGAAACACCCCTTAAATGAATTTGAACAAAGATCTTTGAAAATAAGTTTGGGGCCGATCGGATGGTAAACAAAAAACTTTCATACAACCGTTTTCCGCCAATTTACCACTTTTGCGGGTGGAATTTCCCAAATCGCTGAAATACGTATTTATTAAGTTCTTATGTAGAGCTTTGAAAATAAGTTTGAAGCAAATCGGACACAACTTAAAACTTCGCCCAAAAAATCTTTAAATCGCATTCCCCCCGAAGAAGTTTGAATTCTGCGAAAAGTGTGAAACACGTCTCAAATGATTTTTCTTATAGATCTCTGGAAATGAATTTGACCGCGAAACGTCACCCACCAAATCTTTGACCTCCATTTCCACCAAGGAGGAACGTATTTTTCGAAAAGTGTGGAACACCCCTCAAATGAATTTGAACAAAGATCTTTGAAAATAAGTTTGAGGCCGATCCGATAGTAAATAAAAAAGTTACATACAAACGTTTTTCGCGATTTTTCCACACTTGCGGGTGGAATTTCCCGAAACCCCGTCTTAACGTGCACCTACATCACATAAGGTAACTACAGTGAAAATTTCAGCTTCCTAGCTCTTACGGTTTGGGCTGTGCGTTGATCACCAATCAGTCAGTCAGTCAGTCAGTCAGGACAAACAGTTTTATATATAGAGATACACGCATTTCTGTCATGGACTAGTGTTATGCTTTTAGGAAAGAACTAAAACTAAAAGAAAGAATTAAAACAAAATTGTTTCAGTTTTGTTTTTAATAAACCCTGGACTTCGAGCCAGCTAAACTAATATTAAAAAAAAAACATTTGAAATGCTATTTGCATAAATAATTCAAAGAATTTAATACAAAATAAACTTAGGTTTTTTTAAGAAAAATGTTTGGAAATGGGATATACTTCCACAATCGTTTCATTAACATGTTCTTCAATGCGGCTGAACCGCTCCTGTTTTTTACTACAGTGCTACAAAATGTAACACAAATACTCTAATGAAGAGTGTTTATTGATCAATGTAATAACGTGCGACGTTCCCAGAACGCTAGGCCGATAAATAAATCAATCTATTTTTAGAAGGTTACAAACCTCTTAAAGCTGGCATTACAAAGTCCACGGGCCCTTAAAATGGACGTGAAATATAGCTGAAGTGTTTGTTGAAACTAGAGTTCTTTTCATTTACTAGTTGGTGGCTAAGATCACTTAGGTAGTGCCCGATACTTGTAATGTATAGAGCGTGTCGCAATCAAGTTGAGAACCAATATCAATAATATGGCGCCATATCATGTGCATTTATTGGGGGACTACAGTCCTATTGATTACCTAGAAAAAAGCGGTCTTCGCTTCTTAAGATATGGCGCCGCAATCGCTTACGATTGAAATTAATTCTCATTTGATTTCTATTTGTTTTTTAATTTATTTTATTCTCAAGTGCCATTATTTGCCCGAAGTTTCCAGTGCACTCTATAGATTAGTTAGGTCGGGACCCAAAACAACCATTTAAATATAGCTTTTAGTGTAATCTCTCGAGCACTTAACTTATCTAAATGTGTGCTCATTATATATTATATCACAAATGTGTATGTGATATATGTTATGCATGTTAAAAGCGGGTCGTAAAGCCGGCACATTTTAAAATATTCATTTACACACCCTCGTGTCAGATTTCAACGCTGCTGTTAGTTTTTATTTTGTTGCTATTTTTATTTCTTCCATTTTTTTCATACTAGAATAATATAACACTTGATAAGTTATCAGCGCCCCGTCGTCGTAGCTGCGACAACAACAAGCTCTGATATTGCTGCTTCCTCTTGCTGCACTTACAGGCCGTTGGCTCACATTTGCAGTTGCCTTTACTCAGCTTGCCATCCTTATGACCTGTAATCAGAATAAAAGTTAAATTAAATGTTATAAAATGAACAGATTGCAAAATAATACAATATAATATATAGAAGTTGCTATGCGAGATTAAACATTTTGATTAGTCTTATAATGAGCAAAGTAATACAAATATTATCATTTCCTTTGAAAATGTCTATTTATGTTTGAGATAAAATGCCTCTTAAAGATCCCGTCGGTTGGTAATCAAATGTACATATTAATATACAATCACCAAGCTTTCCTTTTAAAAATTCACATTTTATTTATTATTTTCTATATTAAATATTATATTATATTAGCAGCTAACTCAAATGTTATTGCCGTGATCGTTTAAATATTAGAATATAATATTTTAAGCTCAGGACTTTTTTTTGTTCCATAACCTGTCTAAACTGTTGCTTTTTGCCAAGATAAATTATTGCCATTCAGATTATCGTATAGCTGTGAAAACTTACAGTTCTGAGATTTTTTCAGCACACCCATATCGTGTGGTTGACCACCTTTGGAGTTTTTGCTCCTGGGGGCTTTCAATTTTCTAAATAGACGTAACATTTTAAGAAAGTTACAGTTACGAGTTTTAAATGTCCTTGACTTCAGGAGTTTTGGTTTTCTATTTTGTTTTTGAATTTGTCACATTTAACCTTCACATTTGTGAACTTCATTTGAAACTGTAGCAAACATTTTAAAGCTTCATTTCTAAATACACATTTGTTTGTGGTGGGCCCCACAAAAAGTTAATTTACATATATTATAAACTTTGGTTTCGTGTGCAAAGTTTTCAAACCGCATAACACTTTTTTTTATTTTCCCAAGCCCTGTTCACCACAAATTGGTGTTAAACAAGGCGTTTTATCTGCCTGCTTGTGGGGTTACTTTACTTTTGTTTTTCTAGAATGGGAAAGTCTGTGCATAAATATATTATTTTATGCTAGCTATCTTAACTAGTTTGGCTAATGTAAAACGCGTGCCGCCTGTTCGACTACGTCATCGTTTTGCATTCATTTGGGAATTAGCAACAATCGGTACGATCTATGGAGAGAGCACGTTTCCTGGCATGATATTATGATTATACGTTGACTATGTATTATTAAAAGGTTTATTTGTGCTAATTACGTACGGGAGCGCAAATCTATTGTTTAGGTGCTGTTGGCCGTAGATATATCATTAATATACATGTGTGCATGGCGCCAGTATGGAAAACTGATTTGTTGTTTTTTTTCCACGTGCCCTTAGCACCTGCTTAGTATAATTGTTGCGGTTACCGATTTAAAAAACAATTGTTCTACAGTGTTCCCTCGCACTTAAACGCCGCCGTTCCAAGGCCAGAATCAGCTTTTCAAGAAAATATTTTTTGAAAGCCCTTTTATTCTATAAAAAAAAGTTTGAAATGAATTTAAATTTCATTTAAACAGACCAATTTAATAGTATTTGCTTAAAAAATTCGTTGCTCAAAAGTTCCTAAAACTTAAAAAATTTGAAGCTTTATTAAAATGCAGTGTGTGTAATTCCTATTTTTAGTTACACAAAATGAAGTATATATTTATATATTTTGTTTTTATATTAATTTATTTTATGATTTCTATGAAAATGATTTCATCTTAGGAATTGATTATTTTGAAACCTTTAAATTGCGTCTGTATTGAAAAGTATATAAAAAAATAAACATCTGCCCATTGATCCATAATCTATTTGATTATTTGTCAATTTGTTTTTCTAGACAATTCTATATTCTCGAACTTCTGATAACCGAATGTTTACTGTGATAGCATTCTATATATGCATATTCCCCTTTGCCCAGGTAAACCTCGTCGACCGTTTCGTTCCCATGCACAAACTAGTTAACATTGAATTTAAATGAATCAAATTCATTGTATAAGTAAATGGCATATTTTCTATGGCTTCCCTATGTGTTAGACTTGATTATTGTTGTTGTCGTTGTTGTCACGGGTGGTTTAGCGGTTGCGCATCCAGAGATAACGTAATCTCTGAGGTTTTACTGTACTTGAAGTGCAGTGCAGAGTAGTTGGAGAACATGGCATGCTTAAAGGCTTTAGATCAAATTCAATTGTGTCAAATGTCGCATGGAATTCAATTTAAGTTAATTGAATTTAAGTGGGACAAGCGAAAACTTTGCCCGGTTCCATTTACGAGAAATAGCTTTTCATGGTCCAAGTTCCAGGTCAGTTTAGTTAGTGCCAGAAATAGGCTTGTGTTGTCAGGTTTTAGGTTATCAAAAGACCTTTCGCCTCTTTTATGAAATCCTTTACAAATTATCTTAAATGGTTGCCAGACATTTGACTTAAATCTGAATTCATTAAATTGATTTTGATTAACAAACTGGTGCGAGACGAAAACATTTCCGTAGAGTTTAAACTCGTGACCTCGAAATGCCAAACAAAATTCTGGACCACATCGAAAAGTAATTATTATTTAGTTGTGGCAATCTGCTTGATTCATGAGATTTGCCCAGCCAATTTACGCTCATTTTATTTAATCTCTTAAATTCGTAAATGCCTAGGGAATTACACGCAACATCATCCAATTGAGAGTCGTCCCAGTATCTCCAATGATATCATTTTTCCCATTCCCCAATTAATGCGTCACGTAACGCCTGACGCATTAGTGCAGGCATTTGCATTCCCTAGTAATGCCAATATATTTAAATCTTTTAAATGGGAATGATCAGTTAAGGAACACTATATTTAATTATAAAAAAAAAAACGGATTAACTGTTCTTCTCTGATAACTATATCATTTTTATAAATTATGTTGAAAGATTTATTTTAAACCAAGCTTACAAAAAAGTAGAACAGTTATTTTCCCCAAAGATCCTAAGTTTTGTGAGGTCTGCTATAAAATATTATTGCTCATAAGGATACCTTCACGAAATGGGTTTAATGATTTTGAGGCAAACTTTCGTTGCATTTTAAAAACGTATCTTTTTCTAAAATTCAATATTTTTGAATTTGTTTTTTTTCTCAGTAAATAAAAACTCAAGCTGTCTTTTTTTTTCGTAAATACCAATAACATTTTTTATTGATTATTTTGCATGTTTAGTTAGAATGGTTTATTCTTCAACTTAAAATATAAATACAATAAGTAAATGGTATATAATAATTTATAAATTGCAAACTTTTTTTCGATTCCCGCAAGCAAAAATGTTTATTTATTTTTCTTTAAATTTTAACAATAGATACCTTTTTTCGTTTTCGTTTTGTTGTTTTTTTATATTTTGTCCATGTTAGTTGCACAGTTGGGGCTGTGTTAAGTATATTTTTAATTGGTTTATAATTCCGTAGTTAATATAATTTAGTAACAAGTATTAAATTCTTTAACAATTATAACTCGTGTAACCATAAATTTAATATTTGTTTAACATTCTTGAAGCTGACAAATTGATTATAATAGTTATATAAATTTACTCTTTCGCCCATTTATAATTTGTTTAACACTGTCAAGCAGACTTTGGGCCCAAACTGTGCATATTTTGTTGTTGGCTAGGGGTTTCGTTTTGGGTTTTAATTAAGATTAGGGTGTCTAATATAGACAAGGATATAAAATCTGGGTCAAAACTATATATACATGTAGCTGCTAAACACTTGTAGAAAGAAAATGCTAAATATTTTATTTTCGTGTTTTGTTTTTGGCGCCAATGAAGCTTTGCTTATGCTTTTAAATATAATTTTCCTGTATATAACGTATTAGGATCAGGTTGCCCAATCAAGAGGAGAAACTGAAAACAATTGTTTTTGTTTTTGTTTCTATATTAAAAACATTTGATTCAATATTGAATGCACTACTGCAAACTTTTTACTCAGTCTCGTACGCAAAATAGAAAAATATTTCTGGTATTTCTGGCGATTTTGCTTCCCTCGTTCCGTTTTGTGTTTTTGTTTTTAATATATGTATATGCCTAAGGTCATTTGGGATTAGCCAAGCGGGCGGCTGCTATTGGATTGTATCTCAATTAATTACTACGTTCAATTTTTTCATACATTTGTATAAAAAAACAAAACATGCAAGGTATTTGTAAAAGGCGGTGTAAAGAAATAGTAAACGGCTTGTATAAATTGGTATCAAGTTAACAGCAACAGAAAAAATTATTTCCATTTCTTCGTTCTTGCTGCTTTGTAAATGGTAGTGTGTTACGTCAGAGGCGGAAATGCACGCAATTGTTATTGTAGGTACAGTTGCATTAGATTATTGTAGTTGTCCCGTGTTGTCTCGCTCTCGCTTGCGCTGTCTGCCCAGCAGGCGCGTTCAGCATCTTTACAACGTTGTTTTTCTCGTTTGTTTTTGTTTGTTTTGTTTTTTTTTTGTTTTGTCTTTATCTAACTTTATATGGCATTGCGAATTGCTGCTGTTGTTGTTGTTGTTGTTTTTTGGCTTAAATTTTGCCACCTGTCTGTCTCTCCTCATCTCAACTGACTGCTGATGTGTTTACACCTTGCAGCTCTGCTGCGTTGGCACAACAGTCGTCAGCTTTGGCACCTGATGCTGCACCTCGTGCTCGTGCTCGTGCTCAAGCTCGTGCTCGTGCAGCTCCTCCTCATCCTCGCAGATGCTCTCGTGGTGCTTGCGGGACTCACGTTTACGCATATAATTAACCAATGGCCGCTTCTTGTGCTCCTTGCAGAATGGGCAATCCTTGCGCAGCTGCTTCTCCGTTTTCAATTGTTTGCATTTTTCTGTAATTATACAAAAGGCAAATCAACAGGTTAATTAAGAGAATCCATGAGCATCGACTATTACTTAATTTGTTTACGCATAGCGAGGTTGCTGTTGACATACTAACACACACACACAAACGCTCACACGCATATGAAAGAGGCGGTCTCACACATGTGGCCTACGTGCCTTCTCGCATACTTTGCCCTTTTCCAGCTGCCGCTGTCGCTACTATAAATGTGACGTCACGTCGTCGACGTCACGTAGCGGCAAGCTTCGCTGTGTTGTTTTGATTGACCCTGTGACATGTGTTGACACAGGGTGTTCACTAGGCATGCCGCTGTTGATTAAGCTACAGATTTCTTGAATGTTGTCACAGGCAATTGAGCGAAAAATTTATTTTTTTATTGATTAAAGCGCTGCCGGCCTAAAAATAGCCGCAATTTTAGCAATTGCGCTCGCTAAATGTTTGATAAGCAACCTTGACTTATCTGACTAACGCATTGTGTGTACCCCAATCTATAAAACTTACAATTGCGCTGCATTAATGCATAAATTAGTCATCTGATTGCTTATGCTATTCTTTTTTGTTTTGTGTGTGTTGGCTTAAATAGCACACACACACAAAAACTTTTACCGACAAATATATTTTTATTGCGCCGCAGTTTTTTATTCCGTTTTCTTGATTTGGTGTTGGACTCAAACACCTGCTTGGTTTTATAAGTGAGGGGTACAGTCAGCAATGTAGTTACAGTAAAGCTCTTTTGAGTGGACTTCTGCTTATGCAGACAAATTTTGTAGTCAACATTTATCAACATAAAGCGTTTTTTTAAACCATACTTAATGATTAACATTGGAATTGGCTTTTGCACTTAAATAACCCTTTTTAAAGGTGAACCACCTCGAACTGTTATTATCTCAATTTTTCATCAAAAGCTTCTTTAAGCATTCGAGAGCATTTCGGTATTTTTTAAGTATATTTGTTTTCATTTATTTATGGTAAACGAGCGCCGCTTTCATTTCTCACGTGTTTACTGAGCTGTCGCACAAATGACATGAAAGTAAACAAAGATTATAAATGTGAACAAACAGAAATAAATGCATGTGACACATGATAAGAAATGTGATCAATTTGAGTCTTGCGGCACCCTGTGATTGCCTAAATTCCTTATTATTAACAGTGCACACACCCACACGCGTAGATTCTTTCGCATGTGCGCAAATTAAGGCGTGTTTCACACACTCCGTTCATATGTATATACATACACAGACAGAGAATTTTCAATAAGCATTGCTGCTATTTTTAAATTCTTGCAAAAACACACAATGCGGGTATTAACAGCAGCAAATGAACGTCTGTATGTATCTGTCATGTGCATATACAATACATATACATATACAAATGCATTTTATGTATGTAGCTGTCATGTGCATATATATACATATACATATACAAATGCATTTTATGTATGCTTTTACAACGCGTATTTTGCAATTAACGCTTTTTACTACAATTCGCCTCTGCAGGCACATGCACATGCCGCGCTCATAAAAAAGTGCTGGACAAAAGCTGGCTGTCATGACATTCACGCTGCATTTGTCTGAGGCTTGCTGCTTTGTGAGTTGACGCGAATGGCGGCCGCCTTTGGCAGCAAAACCTTATTGTTATTTTTATGTGAATGCTATCATTTTGCTTTATACATTATATTTTTGATAATTACCTTGCACTCGACTGTAGGAGTCTTTTGCTGGATACGAGCTGGCGCTGCTCGCGTGCTCCAGCGTGCCATACGGGAACTGCTCATAGTCGCGGTAATAGCCGTTGCGCATTGAACCGCCATACGAAAGCGTCGAGTCGCCAACAAATACGCCCCAAACATCCATGGTTGTAGTTTTTTTTTTTTTATTTTAGAAAGGTGGTCTATGTAGGTTGCACTGCAAATGTGTGTGCTGTGCTTTGTAGGTGTTGTTTAGTTCTGTTTTAGTGTTGTTTTTTTGCGCGCGTACGTTGTGCGAGGTCGTTTCACTTTGCCTTTGTTTTTTTGTTGTTTGTACGTTTTTTTTGTAACGTCCAATGAACTCTTGCTGTTCACGTAAGCGCTTTACGTTCTCTATCAAATAACGCGAATTGATATTTTTTTTCACTTTTTTTCATACCAAGTCAAGGTATAGAACCAGTTTATATATGCATTGAATTTAAATGCACTTTATTTTATAATACAGCACGGAGAACTCTTTATCTATGCTCTTAACGTTGTCAGTTCAAAACTGAAACTGAAAGCCGAACGCCATATTACTGCATTTTTGTAGCCATCGAGTCGTCCGTTCGCTTCGTGTGTTGTTTTCGTCATCTTCGTGTCTCGTTTCGCGATGCGTAGCTTTGTTTTTGCTTTTGCGTCGCTTTGTTTGCCTACGTTACTTCTTTAGCTGTTGTGTGTGTTTTGTGTGCAAGTGGGCATATCGATGAACTTTATTTATGTAACCATTCAGCCGAAGGACTTGCCTTTACACCTTATCGCGCACCCATTTTGTTTTCTCAAAGTTAATAAATAATATACGCTATTGTATCTACTTATTTCTTTTGCAATCGGTGATTGCCTATGTACCGTACATAGTATTTAAATTTTTATGCGTAGTATCTCAAGGTCGAGCCACATGCAGAAAGGGTTTTCCTTGTTGTTTTGACATCTCGTGCTTTGCTTTAAGCTTTGACACATGCGGCCCCTGCTGCTATGTATGTATATCGGTTATTGCTATTTCTTTCCAACACACGCGCGTGAATCCGCACAGTGGTTAAAATCGTATTATTACAAAATATCGAATACCATCAATTCATACAGGCAAAAGGCAATTACGCGTAACTTGAAAGTTTTTAAAATTAATAGTTAATTTTCCATATGAATCATCAGCATTTTGGTCAAAAACATTTAATTCGTGTTAATTTGTTTGGGGCATGGAAAATATTTTTACCATCGTACTGACGTAGGAAGTTTTTCTTATTAGCGTCGTGTTGCTAAAACAAATGGCTGATATACAAATTGTCACCTCAAACAAATTCCATGTCATATAACAAGACTTAAGCTAAAAATTTTGGAGGTACTTTTCTTCGTATAACTCGAGGCAACTGTTGCCAAAGGTTTGCTAATCGACGTCTAGACTGTATGCCGACTATGCACTATATAATGAAAGGTTAATATATCTCATGCAATTCCGTTGTCAAGCGAGAAATTTGTTCCCATGCTTTGTCAATTAGGCTATAAAATGTTGTATGAGACGGATGATTGAATTAGGTCGAAGACGTCGTTTTGGCTCTGATGTTAGGCGTCCGAGCGAAATTGTTAGTTTGTTTTAGCTATGGACATCAGGCCGCATTTTTTATTGAAGAAAAGTCGATTGGGTCATGTGTAATAATATGGAGTTCAAATTTTTGTCTTAACTAAAGGTTAAATATAGATATATTTTGCGTACACTTTGTGTTAATTGATCTACCTACGTCATATTGACGTATATTAATCAAGTTGTTTGCTGTTTTTGACTGTACATACCGCCGTTTAGCGACTTTTTGTGGTTTAAGTATTTTTCCCCCACGACTTTCAGTGTGCGACGTCGTGACATGCTTCTAGAAGTGGGCGGGCATTTCAAAATGCCAAAAGTTATATATAGCCAACAGATTGCTCAATAACAGGTTTTGAGATAAAAATATAGCCGAAAAATGCATATTTATATGGAACGAAATGACTTACTAACCACATTGCCATGACACATTAATGATATTTCCAGTGTCAATGTGTGTGATGGCTCCTGTCCAGCCTAACACAGCTAATAGTCGCGTGATTGAAGCAAACATGTCTAGACCGGCCCCTTAGACGCCTAGCCCCTTTGAGGTCATCAAAAGCTTATATATGTATGTACATATATGCTGACATTAACATTGCCTCTCTGTTAAAATGCGTTAAAAAAATTTACGAGTATGAAAACTGTAACCCTTTTAATTTTTTTGAACTATCTTTGAGTGCTTTTAACTCACTGTATACATACCCCCACAATCACAATCGTTTTTGGCGCTCTCCTTTGCTCGCTCATTCACACATGCCTACGCCCACGTCGCTGCTGCTGCTGCTGCGCAGTTTATGCAAACATAAACTCTCGTGACTAGTCCGCTCTACCCCCTTTCTCTTTCTTACACTCGCTCTATTCTAGCGATGCTGACCTGCACAGCGGAGCGTTAATCAAACAAGTGTCTATTACATACGCACACAAACATGCGTACATACATACATATAAGCACACATATTTGTTTATTTTGTTGGCACAACTAACAGACTAGCGACTAGCTATCTCGCTCTTGATTGCAAGCATCGATAACGGTTAACGGTCGCCACTGTCGCTGTCGCTGCTTTTGCCTTTGCCTTGTCTGTTTAAAGTTTGTCAAAAGAGACTCCCCTGCCAACACTGATAAGCCCTTATCTTTGGAGGTCATAATTCTTTTGTTAAGACTACCCAGGCAAGTGGAAATGTTCATATGTACACATACATATGTGTGTACCAAAAAAACAAGCATACATAGTATAAACATAATATTCTCTAGTATATTTACATACTTAAGACTCACAAGTATTTATTCATTTGCTGCTGTAAATGCTTTTAAGTATACGAATGCGTTTTCCTAGATCTCTAGGTACACGCACACTAAATCATCTTAATTGCTCTTTACCATTTACCGAACGATAAGAAACGTTAAAATGTAAACAAGGACCTGTCAATCATTTTGTATGTTACTGTTTCTCAAACTTAATTAAGTATTTATCGAAATAAGTGTAGCAAATCAATTAATTGATCGATAATTGATCGGTTAAATTTTTTTTTAAAATGGTAACGAAAAGCAGCTTTTGCGTTTAGCAAGCAGTGCGGATGAAATAACGGCTTATAATTTTTCTTTTGCCTTTGAAAGGTCTGGCATCGGTTTAATTGTTTCCTAATAAATTCTAAACAGACCAAAATACTTTTCTGACGAAGAAAATTTAACAAGGAAAAATATATATATGTAAATATAAACTTGCAGAAATAATTCGTAAACAAGGTCTTACTTTTGTTGTTTTTATTTTATATATTTATTTTTTCAACTCGCTTTTGTTATTTCTTCGACTTAGTTAAAAACGTACATTCCGTTATAAGAAATAAACGTGTAAGTTGGTTCAAGGGAGCGTTCACTGTATGTTTTTTTTACCCAAGTTCAAAAGCTTCATATGTCTAATTAACAAATTTGTGATTCCAATATATTACAAATGCTTTAGTATGAACTATATTTTTCACTGGAAACCCAATAAGTAGATATGATTAACAGAGTTTCCGTTTCTGTTTCTTTGCAGGAAAACCTGGGTGGCAATTCCAAGACGGTGATGCTGGCCACCATTTCACCAGCCAGCCTGCATGCGGATGAGACGCTCGCCACGCTTCGCTATGCGTGTAAGGCGCGCTCTATCGTGAACCGGGTTAAGGTGAATGAATCACCGCATGACAAGATCATCAGGGATCTGCGAGCGGAGGTGGACCGGCTGAAATCGTTGCGGAACGAATACGAGCGACAGCGTCGTCTCTCGGCCAACAACAACAATCCGCCGGCGCCGCGCAAGATCATTATTGAGACTTCCGTGGATGACGGCGAGGTGGAGGCGCTGCGTCAGCAGCTGGCGGAACGCGAACGTGAGCTGAATCGCGCTCAAAAGTCATGGATGGAGAAGCTTAAAGAGGCCGAGGATCAGCGCAAATCCGAGCTGCGTCTGCTCAAGCGCAAAGGACTCGCATTGGAGCTAACCGCCGATCAGAAACAGGCATGTCTGGTCAATCTGACGGATGATCCCATGCTGAGCGGCACCTTGTTCTATCTGCTGCCGCCGGGCACTGTGCGCATTGGACGTGGCCGTTTGCCGGGAGCGCCGGCCAGCTCACTGCCGGACATTGTGCTGGACGGTCCGCTGGTGGCGCTGCAGCACTGCACCATCGAGCACGAGCGCTCCGGCAGGCTGTACGTGAGTCCGGGCAGCGAAGATTTCGAGACCTATGTGAATGGCGAGCTGCTGCAGCAGCGGCGACCGCTGTTCCATGGCGATCGTTTGGTCATTGGCGGCTCGCATTACTTTCGCATCTCGAATCCGTTTTGCAGTCAGCGCGGCAAAGCCGAAAAGCTGCACGTGGACTTTCAGCTGGCGCATCAGGAGATACTGCAAAAGCAGGAGCGGCAGCTGCGCAGCGAACTGGAGGCAGAGAAGCGGGCGGCACTCACACTCATCGAACAGGAGCGTGTGCAGCATGCGCGCGATTTCGAGGAGCGGCTGCAGTGCCTCGAACTGGAGCAGTTCAAGTACAAGTGCAACAGCGAAATGCTCGAAACGGAGCGCCAGGCGCTGGCCCAGCAGCAGCTGAAGCAGACGCCCAGCGCCACGACGCCGGCGCAAAAGTCCACGCTGCTAGAGGATATACAGCGCATTATGCTGAATCCCAGCGAAGAGAGTCTGCACAAGACACAGCTGATGGTCAAGGAGGCAACGCAGCGGTGTCGCCAGCTCGGGCTGAAGCAGCTAGAATTCCGCCAGACCCAAACGCCCGACGAGTTCGGACTGCTACGCACCGTCATCCTGATTGTGGACAAGCAGCGCTCCCTGAAAGCCGAATGGCCAACTGCACGGCTGGGCGTCTGGCTCGACCTGCAACGGGACGCTGCGCTGCCGAGCAGTGCAAGCAATATATTCCAGAGCGTGGAGGTGGACTGGCAGCCACTGGATGCGGCACTTAATGAAACGCTAAACGACACACACAACTCCAGTCGCATTGCCCTGAATCTGAGCGCCATGAAGGATGCGCTGCTCAAGCAGCCATTCAAGCGGCTTCTCAGCGCAAACAATACGCCCCAGCAGACTTCCACGCCGGCGAAGACGCCAGCCAGCGGCTCGTCCAGCAGCAAACTGGCGCAATATACCAAGCGCCTGCTCACGTACGATCTGGAGGAGCAGCAGCAGCAGCATCCAGCGAGCAGCTGCAGCAATTTATCCCAGCTGGCACAGCAGGAGCTGCAGCTGATGCAGCGTTCCGCGCAGCGCTTGTACCGCCACTGCGAGCAGGCGCTGCGAGAGCGGGAGAACCAATCGGATGCCGGTACTCTGGCTGACAATCTGCAGGTTGCCCTTACCCAACTGGACACTGTGCTCCAGGGCATTCACAGCTTGCTCGCCCAGTCAGCTGAGGTGAGTTCCCCAACTAAAGCGCAAAAGGCTGTGCGTTTTCTTATCGATTGACAAATTTGTTTCAGTTTCATATACCCTATACCCCAAACCTAAACCTAAACCCATTCTATTCATTTATGACCTTCAATGCAATGTCTTGTATTTGTTTTTATTCGTTTTTTAAATATATATGTGTGTTTGAATATATAAATATAAATATAAAATGCATATATATTTTTATAGAATTGCTGTCATTATTATAAATGTAAATGATTACATTTTTATTTTTAAATGTTTGCCTGTATTATTTACGGTCACGGTTTCTAGGTCATAATGTTCCCAAGTATTGTAAGTATATGTAATAATACATGAAGGTCAATCAACTGCAGAATCATATAAAATTTTATGATAAATCATTTATTTTTTATTTTTTTATTCTATAACAATTTTATATATGTTATTAACTAATTTTTGTTTTGCCTTTCTAATTATAAATAGTTATAATTAACTAATTATATTTTTTATAAATTGATCTAAAAATGGATTTCAAAATATGTACTTTGATTAAAAGTACAATTAATAATAACATTACAAAATTATACAAACATATCTGAAAACTACTGGAAATACATTGTATCTTACATATTGGCCCATTTTTCTTCATATCTATTTTTCATTGGTTTTTTTTTACATAAATATTTTTCATAATGCCTGCGAATTGTTTTATAAAAAATATATATAACATATAGTTTCAGTAGGACTTACAAAATTTAAAAAATACAATATATTTTCAGTATCACCAATTTTATTTTAATTAATTTAAAATATACTTAAAATAATATAAGAGGCCTTGTTTGTTTCAGTAGAGTAAAATATTGTATTCTTGTAACTAGGCTAACATATAACTCATAGATACTATGGAATTATGGGCGTTCAATAATAGAATTGCATGTTACTTATCTTTTTCTCTATCACTAATTGAATTTTCTTATCGCCACTTAACAATCGCCTTACGGACAACCATAACCATACGATAATAAACAAATCACTTAATTACATTTAAGTTCATTTATTGTGAACATTGCAAAATCGAAGTTGTGAAGTGATTCAACGCAACAAAACAAAGAAACATTTAAAACAAGACAGGCATTTAGTAAAAATTAGGCCTAATTCATTGTTAGCAGATGCTTCTTAAACAAACAAAAAATAGCACCAGAAAAAGTTGATGCTGCATAAAATATAAGGTTCAATTTTCAGAGAGGCAGCTCCTGAAGTGAAAAATTGTTGATTTTAGATAAATGAAAATTGAAGCCTTATTCGATTTTAGAGAGTAACGTCATAATAATAAGCACCATATAAAATTATTTAACAATATTTGTACGATAATAATATCCAACAATAATCATCGGATCTTGCGGATTATAAGGGATCATCCTGAGACTCCGACTTATCCTGCGCCGGCTCTAGTTTGGTATTCAATTCGACAACCCAGTTGCAGAACTGGCCATTTTTGAGATTAACAAAGTCTGCCAGAAAGACGTTAACACGCGGTGCCTGACCGCTTCCAAAGGGTCCTGGTAACTGTTCCAGTATCCAAGGCTTTAGCTTTTTATCCACACGCTTTGCCGTTCTCTTAAGGGTGAAGAAAACACGCAGCGCTATATAACGTCCCGTTGGCGTGAGGAGACACTGGGAGACATAGCCCTGTTGTGGCTGCCGCGAGAGCAGCGAATCGGCTAGGAAGGACTGCAGCTTCTTGACACTGGCCGTATTCGGCCAAGGCGTTGGCCAGGCATAACTGGGCCAGAATTGTGGTGGCAGGCCAATCGGGCAGCGTCTATAGATGAGCACCACTTGGCGCTGGAGTTCAGCACAGCGCGTCAAGGAGCATTCGAGTAGATAGCCATCTGTTGTGGCATACAGGCGTTGATCAAAGAACTGCAACAGCTCTTTGTGCAGCCGCTGGTGCTGTGCCACGGTCATGTTGTAGAAATGCTGCAGGTCCAGTATTAACATCTCGCCAGGATGCGTATCTAGAAATTGACGCAGCTCCTGCAGCGGCTCAAACACTTCCATGGCAAAGAGGCCATGACAATAATAGAATTTGTCATCATTTTGTGCTATGCGCAGGTCAAAATAACGCACACCGAGATGCAGTTGCTCCAAAATGTTCGACGATTGGTTTTTGGACCAACGGCGCACAAAGCAGGGGAAAAAACGATGCCAACGGCGTATTGCGCTTTCTGCATCTGGGGCTAGCGTTGAGTTGCTATTAATTCCATAGGTCATCGAATTGTGTGAACCTACGGCGGAAACGCTTTAATATTAATTAGTCAAATTGAGTCGCTGCTTGCTTTGGATGATCTCATGTACCTGGTATGGCCAGATTAACAATTGGCAGATCGCGCAGCTCAGGCGGCAGATCACGCATCCAGTGCTCCTTGGACATCTCGGCTGTTGGAGAAGAATATTGTGCTTTTATGGCGACGTTTTAAATATAATTAAACAGCAAATGCTACGGGCTATTAACAGCGGTATTCTATGCATGCGCCAAAGTACTCGTTTTAGGGTATCGATAAAAGAGTTGCTCAATAAAATAAGTTATCGATGCTTGTGATGGTGCTTGAATTTGAGCATAACGAATATATTGTATACAATTAGATCACAAAAAAAATTAATAATGAAATTATTAAGAAATAAAAGCAGTGTCGAATATGTTTCCCAAAACATTTAATACCTACTTCAGCCGTATAAATATATTAAACGAATAAATAAATAAACGAATAAATAAAATAGCTTTTTTTCATTTTTACTGTACGATTTACATGACACACTAAAACTAATTAATATTCTCTTTATTTTCCCCATCCAGCTCCTCCAATAGTAAATTCTGATGAGTGCGTTTGGCCAACAGCTGCTCCGATTCATTGAAAACGCGCAAGTTACGCAGACAGTTATTAAACGAACAGTTGCCCAGCCAGTTGCTCTCGTTGTAGCTGAAATATAAAATTAAGGATTAGCTACCAATTTTGAATAATATTCGAGGATTACGCACCGTTGCAGCTCGCTGAAGTGCTTCAGCGCCAAGGTCTTTTCACTGCCATTGGGCAGAGCTATGCCATCCGCCAATATGCCCAGCTTGCAGGTATGAAAATTGCAATTGTTGTCGAGCATTTTCAGCTTGGTCGTTTGATCCAGCAATTCCAAGCCCGTATTGCATTTTTGAATGCACACATTACTCAACTGGGCGCTAGTGTCGGATCGCATTGAAATGCCAATGGCAAAGTTCTCTAGCAGACAATCCTGTAGCTCAAGTCTCGCTTGTGGCATGCACACAATGGCCTCCTGTGTGCTAGAGCGACCATCGCCTAGCAAACGACAGCTGCGCAGCGTCAGCGTGCCATAGCGCAGTAGAATACCACGACGCACATGTCGGCAGTCCAGCACCAGCTGCGACAGTGTGTAGTCGCCATCGACGACCAGTAAGGTGCTATCCTCATCACTTGAGCAGATCAACGGAAGCTTAGTTAGCTCTTGCTTAGGCGCTATAACGGACCCTGCTTCGATTAGACCTTTGATGCTGCCGTTGTCATTGAGATGTTCCAGAAACTTGATGGTGTGTTGTCCGGGTGATATAAGTATGTCATCGTTGGCCTGCGAGATGCTGAGCACGTCCTGAAAATAGGAAAACTTGAATTTTATAAATGATAACTAAATTAGAACAACACTCACCTGCAAGGTGTTGCCCAGCTGCACTTTTGTATGCGGCTTTACAAGCTTCTCGGCCAGCGTGAGGAGAGTAATCTGTGTCTGCACCTCACCCGGCACTGTCACCAGGTGGCACATGTTCGTATGCTCAACATGCTCTGTCAATTGATGCAGACGCCCTGGGCTGCGCTGCAGCAAGTGCCGCTTTAAGACATTGCTCTGTAGCTCGCTGTAGGCACGTCGCATTTCCGGGTTCTCGAGTATCTCGAACTCGCTGCGGATGATGGCAAGGCGCAAGTGCAGGCACATCAAATCGGTAACTGGCAACATGGACTTATTCAAGTTGTTTGCCTTTGGGCTGCCGCCTGTTTTGGGCTGTTTGCGTGGTGGGTCTGTGGCATTGTCATTTAACTCCACGGCCTCGTCATCGCTTTCGTCCTCAGCATCACTCATGTCGAGCTCGAGATACTCCAGGCGCTGTTGTATATATCGCGCCTCCATTAATAGTGTGCGCATATGAAGCGCAAGTGGGCGTGGCAAGCGGTTCTTGCGTAAGTCACAAGCCAGCTGTATGCGCGCCTGCAAATGCATCTGCACCCAATCGCGATCGTCATCGTAGTCCTTATCCCAGGGCATCCAGACGTGTGCGTAGAAGAAACGCAATCGATCAATGCACTCTGCCGTGGTGTCCACATTCAATGCGGAGTTCTCCTGCTGCAACGTGGGCCACAGTTCGATTAGTGACACCTCATTGCTTTCCGGTAAATGCACATCCTGGTCCTGGACCGCGGTCACCGTAAACACCGCCTTGAGTTCATCGAATATAACCTGTTCCACATAACCGAATACAATGGTGGGATAGCGTAGCTTTAAATCCTCGCAGATGACGCGTGGTATTTTCCACATAGCCTGCCAGCCTGCGTGTGTAACTGTGTGAGTACTGTGCGCATGCGTGTGGTATTCACTTACCCGCAGGCTCAATTTTCAACTCCACATAGGCCTTCCACTCGGAGCGCACTTGCGAGGCGGGCATGGGTGCGTTATCCCATGATAGAACAGCTTCCGCTTCCTTAAGACGCTCAAGAAATGACTTTTCGTATGTATAAACGTCCATTTTAGAGTGTTTGTTTTTAAGGCAACAGGCGTTTAAATTTGAATGCGCTTGTGTTGAAGCTGCGCCTGCCTCGGCTAGCACAGAGCTGCTATCGCTTCTGCTATCGATAAAAATATTGACTACGATTTTCGTGGCAGTGCCAAAGCAGTCAGCTTCTGACAGTGTTCCGTCAGCATACTTGCGGCATCGATACTTGCAGTTGGTCGTGAACTATTATTTTTATAAAGTTATAAACAAAACACATAATGGCTGCAAATAATACGCCCGATGAACATTTCGAAGGTGCCGATGTAAGTATTAAGTATATATTTGCGTGCAATTATTAATTTATGAACCCATTTCAGTTCGATGAAGATGCGGATGATGAGCAAATGGTTTCTACAAATTCGGGCCGCAAGCGTCTGTTTAGCAAGGAGCTGCGATGTATGATGTTTGGCTTTGGTGACGATAAAAATCCCTATACGGAAACAGTTGATCTACTGGAGGATCTTGTCATTGAGTACATTGCAGAGACCACACATCGCGCCATGGAAATTGGACGCACTGGACGTGTACAAGTGGAGGATATCATATTTCTGGTGCGCAAAGATCAGCGCAAGTATGCCAGGGTCAAGGATTTGCTGACCATGAACGAGGAATTAAAGAAGGCACGCAAGGCATTCGATGAGATTAAGTATGTGGGTACGTATCAAAATTATTTAGATTATAAGAGTTAGAATTAGTTAATTCATTATTTTTGCCTAGGCACCGAGGGAAAGCTCAAATGACACAAGAAGAAAATGCGGAGCACAACCTAGAACTAATCTCAATTTTAAGCATAACTAATACTTTATTTGTAAAAGTGTTGTACATTAATCAAAGTAGTCTTCAATATCAATATCTGGATTAAGTATATCGTCGCCAAATGGCGTCAGATCTGTGCCATTAAGTATTAGATTCTCGCAAGTCTCGGCCAGATCTGTATCACCAATAAGTATAGCACCGCGCAATCGTCCATTCTGTAGAACAAACTTGATGTATTCCTTGTTCCGTGTGCACCGCACGAGCAGCTCATAATCACGCCCCAAATCCTGGCCATTGAAGCGTCCTAGCAGCACCACAGGAAAGCCAAACAGTTGGGTAACATGCCCAAAGAGCTCAAAACAAAAATCCTGATAAATGGTTTCGCCTTCGTGTGCGGCTGCCATGCTGCGTCCAGCCATGGCGCCCATTTGCCGGGCCTGCGTCCACAAGCGCATTTGGAACCAGTGCGGAGCCCTTGCCCAGGCAGCGGTGCACACATCGCCAGCCGCATAAACGTCGCTCAGATTCGTACGCATCATTTCATCCACATTAACGCCACCATCCTCAGCCAGCTGGAGCTGCTTATCCGTATCGTAATCGTGACGCGGCTGCACGCCCGTTGCGGACACAATAAAGTCACAGTTGAGGCGCTCCAGACTGCCGTCGTCATGCTTCAAAGTGATGCACAATGCGCCGCTATCCGGCAGCTGCTCTATCTGCTTTATTTGCGACTTGTAGTAGATTTTGGGCAGCTCTCGGCCGGGACTCTCTGCGCTGCTGCCGCTCAAGTCGTAGCTGCGATGCCAGTCGGGACCCAAAGCGGCGCCACGCTTATATTCGCCTTCTTCCTGCTGTTCGCCTGTGGGTAGCATTTCGCTATAGCGCATTCGTTTGATAGCTGTTGAAGGCGCCAGCGTTGTCTGATCCGTCTCCTGCTTGGCCAGCTGAAAGAACTCGGCAGCGCCAGGATCCACAAATGTAGCGGATATATGACCATCCTTAATTACCCAGTGTACCTTGACGTCGTGCAGCTCGTGCGCCAGTTCGCTGGCAATGCCGCCATTGCCCAGAATGAGCACATCTTTGGCGCTGGCCAGCCGTCGCTGCAGCTCCAGCACCGAATCCGTGTCGCGTATGCCGATGATGCGTGCCTCCAGCTCTGCCTGGCCCGTGCTAAACAATTTGGCTGCACCCCCTGTGCACAGGCAGAGATAACGATATTTGATGACCAGCCCCGCCTTGGTGCGCACCCAATGCTCGCTGCTGTTGATGTGCTCCAGCTGATCCACTATGGTGCCAATGCCAGCACGCAAATCCTTAACATTCTGCTCCCGCACATCGAACTTGTGCAGATAACGCGCCACGGGCACTAGATTAGCCACGCTCTTGACAATGCTCGATTCGGTAAGCAGCAAAATGGATGCACTGGGGCAACAAATGACTAAGGCCTCCGCACAAGAGACGCCAGCTATGCCGCCGCCGACAACTAGGAAGGTGCAATCCCGAGACATTGCTGTGCACAAATAACAAAATCAACTAATATTTGTGTGTCTTGTCTGCACTGCTCGACTATGAAGTACCGTGTAGCCAACTTCATTTTAGTTGGCTCTTTAATCAGCTGTGAAACAATTTATCTTAAATAACTTCCTCTTTTGATATTTACGGTATGTATTCAAATATCATATTCTTTTATATAAACCAAATATGATGTCTCTAGCCCTTATAGTTTGCGAACATTTGCACTGACCCAATATACACTATATTTCACGGACTACAGGGTATAAAAACAGCTGTTGGAACAGCTGACAACATAACCTCAATAAAAGTTTCTTTTTAGCATTTTAACCGTACAAATTTTAATCAGTTTAACTTTTAATGTTTAATTTTTATGACTTCTGCTCCTCCTGCTTTCCATAGTACTCGCTGTAGTCGTACTCCCGGAAGGGCACATCGTAGGTGATTAGACCACAGTCGCGTGCCTGCTCCACGGCGACCGTTAGACGCAGATGACTCTTCTGGCACAAGCCGGTTTTGGAGTAGCTTAACACTTGGCCGCTGAACGGCGAGATGAACTGCTGCAAAAGCTCCGTGTTGCGGTAGTCCAGCACCAAATATTCGTCACGGCATATGGGACACGGATTACCGGTGCTTATTTTGCCCTGGCGTATGCAGGTTTTGCGCGTCTTGCGCGGCGCATACATGCCCTTGTGGTTGCGACTGATAAGGAAAAGGAAACTTGGTTAAGCATTCATAATTAATATTTTTTATGCTGCATACCGATATTGTGTCCACACAAATTCATCACCGTAGGTTGTTTTGTAGGCGGCGCTTTTCAGGTAACGTATGGAAGTCTCTACGGGTATTTGGTTTGTGCGATCCTTGGGATCTGGCGCTGCATTTGCTGCAGCTGCTTCACTGTTTTCTGCAGGCGCCTCATTTTCTGCAGCCGCTTCTGCTTTGCTACGCACCACGCTGGCCGTGTGTAGTGCCAGACGACTGTTGCGGGTTATTTGTGCCAAGCTGCCGTAAATGCCGCGTGCTAAAGGTAACATTTTCATTAATTAGTTGCAGTCTAATTTTTTGTCAGCTATAAATGCGTGCGGCGACGTAACAACCAGCTGTTTATGTTTTTAACAACTCAAGACAGGTCACACTGAATTACACCTACCAATAAGCTTGCTGCTATGAGATCTCGCGCAATCGATGCGCAAATCGATAACACGCGCTGCGCTTAGTTTGGTTAATATATTTAACACTTATATGTGCATTTGCTGTCAAAATGTAAAGTGTATCTATATTTATATTTTTTGGCAAACATAAAAAACTTTCTCACCACCATTACTTGTGGCGGCAAAAGTGCAGCATTTAAGTGTGAGTATATGCCCACTCATCACAATATAACGGTAAAAGCTGACCGATCTCACACACACACACACTCGCACACAGAGCAGCATGAATGAAAAGTTGCTTGCCGCTGGCATTCTGTTTAGTTGCTGTCGGTATTTACTGGTGCAAAGTGGCCTCTGCAGTTGCAGACGAGTTGCGGTCATCGTTATTGTCGGTTTTCCGGGTCGTTTCGTGTAGGTGTGTGTCTTCGAGCCTGTGACAACATAAAATCACGTGCATAAAGCCAGCTTTTATTTACTTTCTGCCCATAGTAAGGAGCAGTCACTGACGTATGTAGTTCTGCCGTAATTCATGGCGTGCGCCCTTGCGCCTTGGTGTGTGTGTGTGTGTGTGTTCTATTTGTGTGTGCGTGTTTTGTTGCTGCTCCGCATGCATAAAATGTATTTTCGACTCTAATATTAATCAATATTACTAGACGATTCATTTAAATTTAATTGCTTTAAGTAAAACCCACACATGACTGTGCTCTGCTCTGCTCTTTGCAGGTGCCTCTGCCACTAGCAACAAGAACAACAAAAACAGAAACGACAATAAGAACAGCAAAACGTTGTGTTTGCTATTACTAGCCGCCCGCTGTCGCCACCTGCCGACGACGCCAGCAACACAAACACACACACAAAAGGTGAGTCAAATGCTCAATCGGCGAGCGTATCTGTGTGTGCATGTATGTGTGCGAGTGTTTTTTTTTTGTGTTGTTTTCATTTTTATAAATAGTTAGGTGAGTGCAGAGTATGCAAAAGCAAAGCCATCAACAGTTCTTATCAATTGCGAAAAGCTAACAAAAATAAAAACTATAAATACGACAAAGCGCTGACTTTGAAAATGAGATGTGCCCGACTGAGGCGCCAGTCCAAGTTCTTGCCCCCAAAACACACAAAACTCTCGAGTGACTTTTCGCGCATTTCGTGTAATAAATTGTACTTCCTTCGTTGCCACAACACACAGCAAATCCCCGTAACGTTGTTCTAAATTAGTACCTGTTGGCTGTGCGGCCCCTTTATTATGCCTTAAAGCAACAAACAAACCGTAAAATGTGTCAGCCGCTGAACGGCTAAGCGAACACCCTGTTTTTTTTTTCACATTATAACTATTGTGAATGAGTATTTTGCTCTCGTGCCGTTATTCGTTTGTCGAATTACATATTTTTAAATTGATTTCGATTATGATGAAGGTTATCGAAAACTTTTTAGTTAGCTGCTGAATTTAGTTTGAGCTTTGAATTAATATAAGTTTGTTCATAAAGGTGAATAGTTTTATTTATGGCGACATAAAGTAAATTAATAATGCTGTTAATCAGTTCTTTTCTAATCTATGGCTTTGATAATTAATATACCCTGTCAATAAATAACAGCGAATATCCTATAGAGCATGGGAGTTGACGCCGTCGCTAACATTTAGTTACCGACCTGTTCATATTCGTTTTTATTTTGGGCTCACCTTTCAGGCCTCCTGCGTTCCAGCAACTCCGCCTGACAGAGTCTCGCATTCATTTTTGAAATTTGAATCAACGTTTTTCTTTCGTTTTTTTTTTCTACTATATTTATTTGCACGTCAAAAGGAAATGTTTGCCTCTTGTCGGGCGTTACAAGCCATCCGATTATGGGTTTTGTTTTTATGACCTTTGTGGGGGCGGTGTTCACCTCTGGGTTTGACAACCATGCCCACGCCTGCCTGTCAGTTTCTTTTACGTAGTACTTCTGGTCAACATGGGTGCTTTATCAATAGCAGTTGCCAGTTTTAATTAATGCGTTTTCAATAAACCGGCCCCGATTTCCGAACAGGACAGTTCCATAAGTGTAATTTGCTTGACATTTCCTGCTATAAGCACAATCATTAGCGCTGTTTATTTACTCTTGATTTTTCTACACACATTGAAATAGAAATTGTTTTGTCAATAATGGACATAATGGGCCTTGTTAAAGCTGGAATTTCGGCAGAATAACACTATATAATATTAAAGTAATTTGTATGCATGTGGTATTAACTGAACTCCAGGTGGGGAAGAGTTCAGCTAATGCATTAATAATAGTCAGCTTGTGTAGAAATCCTACAATTAATGGGCTCTGTACTAAGGGGATCACGCACGTTTCTACCCCATACACTATTTTTTATGATTGTATTACCTGGAACTGTGGGGTATACGATGACAACATGAGTTCTGCTCGAACTGATATAGATAGCAGGCTAGCAGCTGCTTTAACTTTTATATAAATAGGACTGAAAGATAAAATTAATATGAAACATTTGAGCTTTGCATGATCGACACTTTTTGTTACATCATACAATTACTATTAAAACTAACTAACTAAAAAGTAAAAAATACCTAAAACTAGTAATTATTTAAGAATTTAAAGGTACTATTTACTTGTTGAAACCAACTCATTATTTTATTCACATGTATTTACATATTCATACTTTTCTTAATGTTTACATAGTAATAGATAAATGTTTGAACACTTTTTTATTAAGGCGCAAGTATAATTCTTACGTCAGTTTATTGGAAAGGTATTTTACAAAATAGACAGCCTGTAAAGAAACTTGGTTAGTTGAGGGATAAGTTTACTCACTTTCAAAATTTTACGGAAATTAAAGTTACATTTTTAGTGAAGTTTAAGGTTTGTACAAGACAAGTATGTTAGGTAGCTTAAAACAATAAATATTTAAGGCCAAACGAATTTGAAATTATGAGTTTCGCGCCCACTAAATATTGATAAAAGCAAATTTAGCCAAATTCCTTTTTATCGAGATGACGAGCTTTCTCTTATCACTTGTAATATTTCAAGTGTTATTTAAATGTCTTACATATTGATAGGCTGTTTTTTGGTGGAGAACCTTGTTCATAGCCGCTTTTAATTGAAGTAGTTTATTGAGTACCCAACAATGACACTTTGACTAGCTCTCAAAACTTAACAACATGGCACTTATATAAAAAAAAAAACTTGTAATTATGGAAAAACATTGCGACATTGATTGCGTTAAACAAATTTGTACCTTCTAGGGTGTTGAGTTAGTGGCACCTTAAGCTGTTGATCCCAGAATCGAAATGCTTCCTACGAGCCAATCAGAAAGCTTTTATGTACCAACACTTGCGCGCAACCACACGCACACACACACACACACACATCCACACGCGGGCAGCAGACACCTGTAGCAGTCAGCCTTTATATGGCGCATGTATCACACACATGTGCACACATATAGTTGACTCTGTCTAGCTAATGGCATTTGAAGTTAGCTTGAGTCGAGCTCAAAGCGAACAAAAACTGGTAAGCTGCCTTTTTCTATTAAGAATATTTAATCTATGGTTATAAGTAATTATCTAATTTCCAATTATTTATTGTCTTATATACATACATACACGACGCTAGCATTTCGTGTTGAAATCCATTTGTCATTCAAAAATGTCGAAAAGGGAACAAAAAAATTCCACTGACCATAGAAATAAATAAGAAGGAAAATAGGCTGACAAGCATGTTGCTATGCATATAACCCGTTAAATATGCCTGCCTCAAAGTTAGCCTTCACAACAATTTAAATACCAATTTGCCTAATTAAGGTCCCTTTAAACTGCGCCTCCCAACAACTGACGACTCACTCAGTTCCCGCCCACGGGCCCGAGAATAGGTTCCAAAATATTGCGTGACATACAGTCGGAGCAGGATCAGGAGAGGGTGGTGTGCGCTGTGCCCTGACAATGCAGGCCACGTAAATGACATCAACATGTGCAGAGCTCAATGGTTGGGTGTTCGCCGAGTCTCTGACTCTTCTGGTCACCTTTGTGTTTGCGCCTGTGTCGGACTTTTATAAATTCACGAGCTGCAGCAGCGGCGAATTTAAGAGCATTTAAATATATTTAACAGGCTGCGCTTTCCCAGCCAACTTTTAAATAATGCAAGAAGCAGCTGACAGTTTCCCCAGGTCCTTGGAAGCGGCGCGACTTTGAAAGCCACGCTGTCAGTCAGGACCAGTCGCTAAGAAGTAAATGTCCATGTCAAAATCGCTCTAATTCGTTTTCTTTATATCCTTCTTTTTTCTAGACGATGACGTCTAAAAGCGATAAGGAAATTCTAGCCAATTCCATGTATGAAGATGATCCCAATGGCAATTCAGCGCCCACAGCATTGGATCAAGAGGAGGGGCAGGCGGCGGCGGCGGCGGCGGCAAATGAAGCGGCAGCAGCGACGGGCACAACAAGAACAACCACAATTCCAGCGGCAGCAGCGACTGCTCCGCGTTGGGGGCCACAGAACAAAGGTGCACAGGAGCTGGCATCCCTCTATAGTCCAGGTGAGACAGTATAACAGTTTTATAACAAATTATTAAATTGTAAAAATATCGCCTATTAGTTTATTTAAAAACTGATCTGCAAGTTAACATAACGCATATATGTGTATGACAGTTTATATAATATAACAGTTGTATTAAAGTAACTGTTTATCAATGCAATGGAATATTTTAGACGGTAGTACAAAGTCAATAATTTCTATGAGAAACATTTTATTGGGTTATTTCTGTCTACCCTAAAACGCTCAATCGTAAAAATAGATTAGCTGCAATCAATTTTAATCAGGTATACTAACTGCATATCAATTTGATTAGCAGCTCTTCGCCACAGTCATAATTAGCACAACAGATAATCCAGTATATAGTACCTCTTTTATTTCCAAGTCGCATTTGCAGATAACTTATCTTTGAGTATAACACTTTATGCAGGTAAACGTGCACAGGAAATCATATGTGTTTACACCTGCATCGGCCTGATGATCATCAATTTAGCACTAATTGTGAAGCACTTGCGTTTGGAGCGAATCAGCGTGACCTTCATCTCCGCCTTGTGTGGCATCATAACGGCAGACTTTGCCTCCGGGCTGGTGCATTGGGCAGCGGATACATGGGGCTCGGTGGATTTACCCATAATTGGAAAGGTAGGAAGTAGAATGCACCTGGACCTTAATATTTATATTTGGAATCGATTTCTAGAACTTTTTGCGTCCTTTTCGCGAGCACCATTTGGATCCGACGTCGATAACACGTCACGATTTCATTGAGACGAATGGCGATAACTTCATGGTGGGCATACCCATACTCGGCTACCTGGCGCACTATTTTTATGTGAAGTCACCGTGCGAAATACAGCAGAATTTCGGCTGGATAGCCTATGTATTCCTATGCTCCATCTTTGTGGCTATGACAAATCAGGTGGGTGTGAGCTAATGCTGTCGAAAGAGACGTACGATTATTTGTTTAATAAGATTATTTTCCAATTCAAAAGGTGTTATCTAAGAAATGTAAACTATTGTATGTTAAGCTTAACAGCTGTAAGTAGTTAACATTTATTTTACATCAATTTATGTTACAAACACTATGTTACTTGTAAATTTAACAGAATTGTGATCATTAAAAGAAACCCCTAGGCCTAGTTTTCGGTTAGAGAATTAACCAACTAAACTGAAATATTTAAATAAGCAGCACAACTTACATGGTTTTCAACTTTTGAGAATAACCTATTTTTCTCTGTTTAGATACACAAATGGTCGCACACGTACTGGGGCCTGCCAAGGTGGGTGCTGTTGCTGCAGAGCTGTCACATTATTCTGCCGCGCAAACATCATCGCATTCATCATGTGGCGCCGCATGAGACGTACTTTTGCATTACCACCGGCTGGCTGAATTGGCCACTGGAGCAGCTTAGGTTCGAGAAGCTGCAAATAGTTGTCCAATTCATATAATAAATAATGCATCTTTTTATTGTAGATTTTGGTCAACCTTTGAGTTTATTATAGAACGTTTTACGGGCCTGAAGCCGCGCGACGATGATTTGAAATGGGCCAAGAAACTCACATAGCTATGCTGTCCTGCGACTGTATATAGAACCTGGACCAAGCAGCGTTAGCAGAGCTTGCCAATTGTTAGAACGAACGGATATAACCAAAAAGAGAGCAACAAAGGGCACTCGTAACAACAATTATTTTCATTTTCCACATCGAAAAATATTATAAGCTTTTATAATTTATATTGAAGTGTCTGACCACTGAAATAGAAAGAAAGAAAATTACATAGTTATTAGTTGATAAAGTTTGTTACCAATAATTCAGTTAAGTAAAATATGTTTGCGAATTGTTAATTATGTATTTGTTTATAGACTTGCACACGCATTGATCTCGGTACTCATAAACTATTACAATTATATACTACGAGTGAGCCTTATATACATATAGACAATATGTTATATGTATGTACAACTAGCACAGGCACAAGCTTGTTTAAACTGTTTACGAAACTTTTTTAAAAACTTTACAAAGACACAAATAGCTTAAATATGGCAACGATTTTGATACCAAATCCTAAAAAAAAAAACATCCTTTTTAATACATTTCAACAGCTTTAAAGCCCATAAGTATAAATTTATTTATATAAATTAAGATCTATATACATTATAAATTAGGCGCTGTATGCAATCAAAAAAGTGACTTACAATTTTGCCTTACAAACAAATCATTAATATATGTGTATATGTAATTATATTAACAAAACCAAAAGACAGTGAACTATTTTTAAAGAAGCTAAGCAACGTTTTTAGTGCGCACATTTTTGAAAGTTTAGTATTAAATCCAACAAAAAACAAAAACAAAAAAAAAAGACAAATAGAACAATTCTGTTATTAAATTATATAAACCAAAAGCCAGGCTAGATATGTGTATTATAAGCCTAAGCAGCTAAATTTGTACTTTTTGTAAACCAAAAATACTTTTTAGATGTACTTATATATCATTTAACGCGCCTAGCAATGTCTTGGAGTGCTGAAACATGTTTTGCATAACAAACTAATTCTAAGTGAGCAATATTAATTGTGATTAAAAACAACAGGAACTAAGCTGATTTAAAGAGTAGTTTTAATTGTTAATGTCATAGTATTAGTGCTATTAGTATTTTATGTTCATAAGCAGAATTCACATTAACAAAATATGTCATGTATGCAATTCGTTGTGACAACGAGAACAACATCAACGTGCTGCATACTTGGCAAATTTATATTTTGTTTTGCTAGACATAATGATGGAATCGTTAAACCCCTAACTAATTACAGACTGCACCAAGCTTTAACACGTGTGAAAATAATTAATGCTTGATGCTGTCTATAATTAGCTAGGCTTTATTCCTACTTAATATCACTTGTTTTTAGTTTACTTAATCATAAACTTAGTTTTAAAACTACATTTTGTTGTGTTCTATCTCGATCTTCTGGCCAGTTGGTATCGTAGCACGTCAGTAAAACGCCACACTACACAACTGATCAGACATCGAAATATTTATAGTAAGTAGTACATGGTCTTTTATTGGTTAAATTTTTGTGCAAATGAAATAATTAATTATATTTTTTTCTTTCCAAGTTCCTCATCAGCACAGAGCCTGTTATACGATACTGAGAGTCAAGTACCTCGAGTCCCAGTGCTGTGAAATCAACTTGGAAAGGTAAGATATAATTTTAAGATTTCCATTTACTGCTTTCATTATTAGACAATTATTGTTTTAAATATATGTATATGATTTTATTTTAGGTTGCTTTCCCCGGGCAATCTGCACAAATTGTTTCCCGTTCAACAAAATTAAAAAAAGTAATACGAAAAACAATTTGCACGGATGTTCCGGAATACAAAAAGGCAGTTGAACTTTTACAGCTGTACTAGATACAAAGGCACTGAAACCACGTGGTGCACTTCGGTGCGTTTTCTCGCATATTTGCAATGGGTATTACGAAGGCAGCAGGAAGAGACAGAACGCACTGACATGCTAAAAATGTATTTTAAAAGGATAAAGGTATTTGTTTGCTTAAATATTTTTTTTATGTAAATAACTTCCGCGCAAGCGGTGTCCCCAACACATAACCTGCATTTTTGACTGTTAACTTTTTGTTTGCCCACAAAAAGCCACTATTTTGTCACACATGCTTTCGTTCCAAATGCAAATTGAGTACACTTTTTAAAATTGAAAAATGCTTTTACTCAAACGCTTTAAAAATATATATATCAAATAATAACTTGAAAGACGTAGCCAACTGATTGTTGCTGTTGCGCACACTAGACAGGAAGTACATTTAAATCATTGCAAAGTTGTACAACACTAGAACTGGACAAGCAGCTGTTTGGCAGTTGAGAGATGCCAGCTGCATGCAAAATAAGTTCAGCAAAGTACAGTCACGTCCAAATGATTGCGATGATAACTGTGATATTTTTAATCGTGTAGAAATATAAATGAAAACACATTTATTTGATCTATTTATGGAATTGCTATCAGAATTCAATTCGATTATTTTTATTTTTAGCTAGTATGAATTGAGGGTTTCAACAAACTGAAGGCAGATTTCGATTCAAATGAATTCAAATAAATATATATATATGTTTGTTTGTTTATCAGTAATGTCCATGTGTTTCCCAGTTCTGAAACATCTCGTGCTTTGTCATGTCCTAATCTGGGCAAATCTTCGGCTGGGCTTTTTTCTTTCGACTCTGGGTCACCTTGTCCATCTCAGAGTTACTAAGTCACAAATAAATTGCAATAAAATGCTATTTATAATAAATAATATTTAATACTAGTTTTTTTTAAAGAACTATTAGGCCTTACTTTGTGTTGAGTCTCATCTAAATGTTGTGTGTCCTTCCGCTTGCTATCCATATCCAAGCTGTTAATGCTTTCCTGGCGCCTCTTTTCGAATTTCTCGCGTGCTCTCGTCCATTTCTCAATGTTCTGCTGAGTGTGGGCCTCCCTAATAGACTCGCTCGCCTTGTACTTGGCCTGCTGACGGCGCAGTGTAGCCTCGTTGTGGACGAAGATTGGACGGCATCTGTGACGCATCCAGGCCTTAAAGGTGTGCCTTGATTTGTTGGTCTTTTGTACGTCGTCGTGCTGCGGATGCGACGCCGGCGGCGGCGGCGAAGGCGCTTGTGTCTGTTGTTCAGATGCTGGAGGCGTTTTATTAATCGGCCGCTGCGGACCTGCCTTCTCCTCGTCCATGTGCTGCACCCTGACACGACGGCCCCTTCTCCAATAGCGACACATCAGCAGCATCAGCACAAGAATGCCAACGTAAACGGAGATCAATAATGCCTTTTGCCACCACGTGAACTCTGGAAATTGCATTGGTAGCTCTGGTGGCTTTAGGGCAGCCACCTCCAGCTCCAGCAAATGCTTCAGCTTGTTGCAGTCATAGACGGTCATCTCCGGCACATCCTTGAACAAGGCTGGCGTCGCATCGTGCCACCAGGCGGCCCACTTGTCGGTCGCTTCCCTGGCGAACAGCTCCCTGCAATGGGCGCACACCTCCCTCATCCATCTCTGGCACTCGGCACTGTTGATGTCCGTCTGGCAATTGGGATTCATGTCGACAACAACGAAGAGCCTGCCACAGAGTTTGTGAAGAGCATAGTTTTCAAAGGCTACTGCGGCAACTACAATATAAATCCGCTTACAGGCCTTAAAAAAAAAACTGTGACCTAGCCGGATACATCCTGCTTTCAGGTATTTCCCTAACTCAACTTGCCAACTATTATATATTATATAATTATTTTATTTATTTTATTGTTATATATTATAAAGCAGAACTTAAACTAGTTCTTTTTATATCATGTAACTCGAAACCCAATTAAAATGGGTAAATAATGGGTATAAAGGTATTGAGCCGTATAAAGCATCTCCCACTTCAGAGACTTAAAGTCGAACGTGTCATTGTATTGCCAGCGCAGTTTGAGTGTATTCCGAATCATCTATAATTGGTTCGTTTGCACAAAATCTATCAAAATCGATATCAAAATGCGCTTTTAAAACATATTTCGGAGCTTATAATACTTAGAGTAACCAAATTTGGTATGCAGATTCTCGCATTCCCCAAAAATTAAAATTAAAAATCCTTTTTTTTTTAGAGGCAAAGTGTTGAGCTTTAGTACTTACTCACATTTGGATGCGATATCTATGACTTCGCAATCACGTCCGGCAACACCCAGAACTCATTCTCATCTTCTTTTGCGGCAGTTGCCGCTGGGGTCAAAGTAACACAGTATTAAGGTTGCGAGAGCGCAGAGCTGACGAAGTAAACGACGCTCAGAAATGGGAGCAAGTAGATGAGAATAAAAGGAAAGAAATTCTTGCTTGGACCAATAAGCGTTAAGCAACAAAAATATCGTGTGATCGCACGTAGATAACGCGAAGGCATGCACACACACACACACACACACACAAGTAAGTGTATGCACAAAGAAGTGAATTCTGCTTCAAATCGTTCGCCTTCTCTGTTTTCTGTGCGCCGTTTTTCGTCTACCTTGTGTGTCAATGCATTCGTAAATATCGCACAAGCACACATACATATGCATATGTACATACATAAATATTTTGCGATTCTGTCTGCCTACACTTGTTTGTAGGTGTGTCTGCTTGTTCGTTATCTATTTATGCATGAGTGTATGGGCTTATGCTGTAAAAACGAATTCCTCTTGTGTTCGTTCGTTTGCTTGCTGAATTTTCTGTGCGCCGCTTTTTCGTCTGCCTTGCACAGTTGCTTCGCATTCTTTATTAGTTTAGCTTCAATGGTCAATATGATGTGTTTTTATATTGCAAGTTATAGTCGTTTAAAGGTATTTTTCGGGTAAATATTGATTGGCTTTACAAAATATAGTTCTCGTTTTATTCAGGTGCTTCCAGCGGTCCCCTATGTTTATATATAAATGTTTATCGTATTATGTTCTAAATATAATTCACGCTTTTCTCTGTTCTTCCACTCTAGGACTACGGCGCGGATATAGCGAAGGTCTGCGCCTACTTGGGTACTCAATAATTCTTCCTTTAAACCTGCGAACAGGATGGAATCTTTAGCTTTGCCTGCATTAACACCACACCAAGCAGCTCGCTGAGATACAAGGTAAGAGCGTCAGTCAAAGGGCATTTAGAGTATATTAAATTATCTTACAGTTTCAGGCGATTTTGGACTACACGTTGGCGTTTTGGATTTGTCTGGCGTGCCGTATGTTTTTTGAGTTCCAGCACTCGGGAAGATTTTGGTATCTTCTATCTTTATCTGGGCGTATTCACAATTCCACCACGGCCTAAAGAGGACCCAGCTCGCGGCGTAGATGAGGCCACGAGCTGTGAGCTACGTTGGAGATCCTGTGCTGACGCTTCTGCTACTGCTGCTGCCATGGTTCAATGTCTCATCTGATGCCCACTATTTCCCTATTATGTGTTGTATTTATCCAACAAACAATATGTTGAATGTAAGTAATATAATTATTAATAAGATTGTTCAAATTGGGTGAACCCGACCACGTAGGGATATACATATTAGCTAAGCTCTTCTCGGGCTCTTTTTTTATATTAATCTTAAGAGATGCCCTCTTGTGGCAAATTAGTAAGGATATTGTGAATTTGGTAAACGACCTTTTAAGAAAAGTAGCCATAACTCACCCATGTCCCTAATTCCATAACTTGGCCCACTCAAGGACTCTCGTAAAGACGTTTCTCAAGCTGAAAATGTAAGCAATTCGAAAGAATAGTTATTAACTATCCAAAGGACATTGAAATCGTCTCCTTCAAGCTCGCGACTAAAATTTGTCTAATTCTTAAATGCAGATCGGTGCTGTGGGTCCTTAAGATCCTAAACAATTAATACTTTTGAAAATTCACAAGGATATGGCCGAGTTATGGCTATTTTTTCTTAAAAGGACATTAACCACAAAATCATCCATAACATCACCATTTAAAAGTCAATCCTGATGTCCTTCAGCCAACCAATAGTCCCTAACCTGCCAATTTAGAATTTAAAAAAAAAAGGACGAAAGTCCTTAAAAGAGCTGAGAAAAATAAGACATTTGTTTATAAAAAAAAACAGCCTATAATTCAGCCATAACCTTGCGTATCCTGACGAGTCCTGTGTCAAACAACTCTTATGATCCAGGACTACCAAGAAGCCAAAGGATATCGAGATCGTCCTTGTGGTTTCCAATATATGGCTACTTTTACTAAAAGGACATCCCATTTATAACCATAACTCGGTCATATCCTTAAGGATATCGTAACGATATACATTTTTGAGCTCGTGGGGAGCAGGACTATCGATTGGCATCCAAGGATTTCCAGGATTCGACAAAAAATTTCACCTCAATTTCTCCTAGGGGGTTAGTCAGAAAATCGGCCAAAATCGAAAAATTCCGGACTAACTTTGCCATTTGAAGGACTATCGGGATGGGATTTGGCTTGTAGATAGTCCTTGACCTGCCATTAACGAATATACAACCCAAAGGACAATAGTCCTTGAAACAGCAGAAAATTAAGGACAATTTTGTAAACAGGGCTATCAACTGGCCAAAGGACATCCAGATCGTCCTTGTAGTTTTAGAGATATTGCGTTTTTATTGAAATTGTGTGTTTTCAGTGCATTTTCGTTCGCCCCGCGACTGAAATTTTACCAAGTCCATGTTTCTTAGATGACCCCATAATGTTTTGATGCAGATCGATGCAGTTGGTCCTCACGACCATAACGCAGCATGTCCTTTGAAAATCTGCAAGGATACGGCGGAGTTATGTCCTTTTTTCTGGAATTAATTTGCCTTTATTTAAATGTGATTTTATCGTTTCAGATAGACGAATTCAAAGACTGCGATCGATTCTAAGGACATCTAGGCAATCTTTTCCAGGATCAGACTCGATTTACCCCAAATACAACCAGAATTAAGAAATAAATGATGATGTTAAATTTTAAGTAAAAAATTATATTCAAGAAACAACAAATTTATAAATGTTTACAAGAATAAATCAATAATTTAAAATATATAAAAGAAAATCGCTGTGTTTTTACTTCCAAGGGCTTTTATCCCAGGTGGCAAGGTACTACAAAATGACGTCATCGGCGGTTGGGTCGCCAGATTTGTACTAAAATTTCACAGAAATACCAGGCGAACAGAAATGCCTAGCAGGTAGATGCACAGAATTTATTTTGCAAAAATGATGACTTGCAAGTTTCTTAACAGTCCACTGTTAAGCAACTGTTATTTACCAGTTCGCTGTTAAATATATGTTAGTTAACATACTACTGTTAACAGCTGCTGCTATAAGGGGGCGTTAGATTTGAACGAAAATTTGGCAAAAATACCAGGCGAACAGAAATGCCCAACTGGTAGACGAAAATCTTTAAAAAATCTTTAAACAAAAATTCATTGCATACCCGTAAGGGGCAAATTCGGCCAACCAAGAAAAAGCATATATGTTTTTGGACCATTCCAGGTCCTCTAGGTTCCAAAGGACTATATCGATGGTATGATATAACCAAGGATATGGCAGTCAACTAGGATCCACCAAGGAACGAAGCTATTAGGGGTAGCTGAAAGAAAAATCATGCATATTCTCCGACCATATTCTTGCGCATTTTGCAACTATTCGGCTATTTAGGTTCACCAGGACTATATTAATGATAAGATAAAATCAAGGATATATTTGTCATCTGGTAACCATCGGGGTTCGGCTGAAAAATACAAAATCCTTAACAGCTACCATATTTTATTTTATTTTTTTCAAAACTTAATATAGCCATATCTCGGGTAGCTGAATTCCGATCCTTATGGCTTTTGGACCCGTGGAAATCTATTGAATAGATTGCAGCCTTACGTATATCGAATTCTTCCATCTGAAACGATAAGAGTATATTCAAATAAAATAAGTAAAATAAGAAGTGAAGCATAATTGCAGCATTAGCATAAATTAACATATCTCAGGTAAATAAAATATAATATTAGAGAGACATGCCTTTTTGAACTCGTGAAAGTATATAGAAGCGAGTGTTATTAACATACTTCTAATTCTAACATATAACTATAAAACTGAATTTTACCCAAAATATTGCGTTTCTCATGAGATCTGCATATTAAACATGCAACGATTCACAGATAACAGAGCATGATGAATTCATATGAAAGAAATTATTGTAAGGAACAACAACAAACAGCCAAAATTTGTGTGAGCGCGATGCTCAAGATAATCTCTCAATATTTGGCGTTGCCCTCTCACGAGAGCGTGATCTACTTATGCATATGTGTGCGTGCGCTCATGCGAATTCTTGGAGTTGCTCATCGCTGATTGGTCCAACAATTAATTGCTTGTGTACGAATTTCTTTCACGGTCGTCTGCTTGCTTTTTTTTCTGAGCGCCGTTCATTTCGTCGGCTGTGCGTTCTTGCATTTCTGTGTTACTAATTTGCTGCGGGCATAAAACCTTGCTCCTTCAAGCGGGCGGAAGATTCTGCTCAGCAGCGAGTTTTTAATGGTTAGTTGTGCCACGATGCGATGCTGACTAAATGTGTCAAATAAAGAATGCAAATTTTTTAATTTAAATTAGAGTTCCTTAGAGTTCCTCTGAAGAGGCACCCAATAATGCAAGGAATCGCTCGGAATTCGAAGAATTGATTTAACTAAATCAAATTTACGAAATTCAGTTTGGGATAGTGATGTTGCATATATGGGCTCATAATTAATAAAAAATGGTTGATACTTTCTTTGTTATTTAACAAAATATATCAATCACAATAAGCAAACATCGTAAAAACCTATCGTTTATGCAACCCTTTGGCAGGTGGGTCCTTGGCAACGGCAATGTCCACAACAAACCGGCAGGCCAATTGCCTAGGCAACGACTAATCATAACAAATGTTATTTTCGTAGAATTTTGTTATGTAAATTCCACACGAAAATTAATAATAACAAGAAAGTCGCAATAGAGCATGAGTGATACGCAAGCGGAAGACAAAAGAGCTGCCAGCACGATGGAGATCGCAACGGCACCGCCGCCGCCCCCCACAGCCGCTGGCAGGCCGCCCACCTCGCAGCTCTTTTCGGTAGGTGCAAAACAGATGCAAAATTGATTAAGAGCGGAGATTTCAGGGAGATTTGTTTGCGGGTTTTCAGCGGGGCAATCTGGTTAGCAGTCGCACGGGCGGCGACAAGACGGCGCTGGCCAGACCCTCGACAGCGGTGCGGGCCGTGGGCTATGCGGCCAGCACGAGCGGCTCGGCGGGTCAGCGGTTCGATCAATTCTTTCTGGAGAAGGTCAAACAGCAGACGCTGTCCTCGGCCAATGCCGCCGTCGACGCGGCCAAGGAGGTTAAGTGCGTAGATCCGACCTTAACTGCTTTCCAAATCCTTTACAATTATTTTCAAATAGTCCCCAGATCAAGTACAAGAATATGGAGGTCAAAATCGTCAAACTTTTGGAGTCCTCAATCGTGCTGGCGGCGCGCAGTTCCGCGAATCGCACAAATGGTTCGTCCGTTACGGAAGTGAAGTCCGCGCTGGCCGAGGCTCTGAACAAGGCAAAGGATGCATCTTCGTTGGATCGCATACTGCATCATGAACAGGATAAACAGGGCGAAAATGTTTTTCACAACTTTGACTTGACCTATGCGGTAAGAGTTCAAGAAGTTCAAGAAAGCCAGCCTCTAGCTACTTTGATATATGCAAAGGTTAAAGGGAGAAACTTTTCTGATCAGATCGTTCTAAAATTTTTAGAATATTCTTTAGGCATGCAAAGGGAAGAGAACTATTTCTAAAAATGATGTTCAGGTTTTAGATAAGCCTTAGAATTTCTACTCGGAGGTACGAACTTTTTAAGAATGAGCATTTAAATATAACATAAATAGTTCCTGATGTTAGCGTTCTGTTGTCTGGTTGATTTGAAAAGAAAATTCTTGGCATTTAAAAAATTACTGCCCTTCTATGCAATTTTCATGAATGCGGCTTATAGGTTCCACTGCTTGCTTCGGAATGCTAAATATTATAGAGTGCGAGGTATTTTTTCTACCAGGTCTCTAAGCTAAATTTCTTTAAGGTATTCTTCAATCTGGCCGAGCAATACGAGCACAATGACATGCACATCGAGGCCCTGAACACGTACAACATCATGACCAAGAACAAAATGTTTCCGCATGTGAATCAACTGAAGTTAAACATGGGCAACATCTACTTCAAGATGGGGATGCACAAAAAGGCCATCAAAATGTATCGCATGGCACTGGATTCGGTGCCGAGCACGCTGAAGCAGTTGCGCTTGAAAATCACCGAGAATATTGGAGTATTATTTGTGCGGATGGGCCAGTATGCGGATGCTGCGTCCAGTTTTGAGTTTATCATGTCAGAACGCGCGGACATTCGCAGCGGCATCCACCTGCTGCTCTGCTACTATGCCATGGGCGATGTGGAGAAAATCAAGAGCACCTTCCGCAGCCTGTGCGATGTGCAGCCCGTCGAAACCGAGCGCGACTTGGAGAACGAGAATAATATAATACGCTTGCAGCAGCAGGCGGAACAGGCCGGACAAACGGGCGCGGATCAGGTGCCAGCTGCCGGCAACCAGGCAGCCGAGGTGGCCATTATCGATGCAGAGGGCAACAGCTCCTACGAGCAGGTGACCGAGCCCAACAAGAGCTCTGCGAATGCCAAAAATCGCTACGTCCTGCAGGCCCTCAAAACTGACGAGCTGGCCATTTATACAAAGCAAAGGCGCAACACGGAGAAGCGTTCCATTACAATGATTGTCGATCTGATATCCCCGCTGATCGAGGAGAACTACAATGATGGTGAGTTTGTGGTCTAACGGCGGGTAAACTATGTTAATGGGGAGTCTAGGGAGTGCTGACTATGCGAATACGAAAATAATCTAAAGCAAACTTGATATAAGATATAAGGCTAAGACTTAAGGATCTAAGAGAACATTCCCTGAATTAAACAAAATTAGGTTTAAAATTGATCTTACTTTTGCAATTTCTGAGCTTGCTTTGTTGGGTATCCTCTAGAACATTATCATCCTTGAAAGTCTTCCATTCCTCTTATGATATTTGACAGGGCCGTCATCTTTGTCCAAACTTAAGATAGAAGTAAATTTCGATAGGAGTTAAAATTTGCAGAGCTTTAACTTATCTATATACCTACGAATTGGGCTCGGACTCTCGCAGGCAGCAAGACTAAAGCGAAGTTAGAGGAATCTAAGAAAAAGAAAATGTATTATTCTAGTCTAGTATCCATTTATATTTACATTGGTCCACACACAGGCTACAACTGGTGCATTGAGGTGATACGGACATCGAATCTGTCCTGGCTGGCCAACGAGCTGGAGCTGAACAAGGCGCTCGTCTATCTGCGCCAGAACGATGTCAACCAGGCAATCGAAACGCTGCAAATGTACGACCGCAAAAGCGAGAGCTCCATGACGGCCAGTGCGCTGACCAATCTCAGCTTCATCTACATCAATGTGAGTCCGGAACCCTCCTCCTGCTCCTGCTCCTCCTGTAATCCTTAACTGTTTGACTTGGCGATAACTTGCAGCTGGGCAACCTGGAGATGGCCACACACTGCCTCAACCAGCTGCAGGAGCTGGGAGCACTGCAGACGAGCGTCTTGGCGCTGGTCAATGCCAGCATTGTGGATATGCGGAGTCAGAATCTGAGCTCAGCTAAGGAGCGATTGCAGCGTGCCTTACAGTTGGACCCCGAAAGCTTTGAGGCCAACTACAATTTAGGTCTGCTGGCGCTGCAGCAGCAGGATTTCGAGCTGGCCGAGGAGCAGTTCGAGCTGCTGAAGGCGCAGCTCATGCAGCCGCATTCGGTGCAGCACAGCCATGTCTATTACCAGCTGGCCAAGCTGCAGGAGCGGCGTCTGAGCAACGCCTCTGCCGGCGGCTTCAAGTCCAGCGCCTCGCCGGGCGCACTCCAGGCCTATCTGCAGGTGCTGGGCATCTCGGCCGCCGACATCGACTCGCGCCTGTTCGAGAAGGTGGGCAGCATGTACGAGCAGCGACAGGATCATCAGGAGGCCAATCAGTACTATAACGAGGCCTATCGCATCAACATGAGCGACATCAGCATTGCCAGCTCCATTGGCTCCTACTACATCAAGCTGCAGGCCACGGAGAAGGCGCTGTATTACTATGAGCGGGCGGTGCTGGCGGATCCCAATGATCCGAATCTGATGCTGCGCATTGCCAGCTGCTTTCGCAACTCGTATCTGCCGCCAAAGCAATATCTGGGCATGTTCGAGAAGATATATGCCCGCTTTCCGGACAACCTGACCTGTGTGCGCGCCCTGATGCAGGTGACCAAATCGCTGGGCATGAGCGAGCTGCACGAACGCTATGGCCAGGAGTATGCCAGACTGCACAAGCAGCAGCAGGAACGACAGAACGAACAGCTCTATCAGCAGCAGCGCCTCTCCTCGGCCACCTCCGGCAGGGGCAGCAGTCGTTTGAAAAGTGAGTAATCCGTAAATCAAAAATGGCTGAAGCTGATCACATCTTCCTCCTCGTCCGCAGCAGTGCGTCCATCGAACGAGGAGCGTCTACAGGAGAACAGCGATATCTCTGCAACACTCGTTTCCAACTCACGGGCGGGCTACAATGGCGATCAGTTCCTGCAAAACGGCAACTCCTACTCGGGTAAGCTGCAACCTAAAGCTCATGCAGATCCGTATTTCATCCGTTTTCCTAGTCAAACAGTATGTGGATCCTCTGGGCCCACCGGCCGAACGTCCTCGCACCGGCATGCATCGTGCACAGCAGAGCAACGACTCCGATGACGATGCGGAAATGAATGCCGACAGCTTATTGCCCATTTAATAATGTTCCAATTGTATGAACAGTAAATACAAACTAAGTGATAAATGAAGTGAAAGATCTCTTAAATACAACAGCCGCTCGGCACTTAAAACTATTGGGAATGATTGTAATTATTGTTAATTTTCCAAATATTAATGTTTTATAAATAATATAGTTTTCAATAATTATTCGTTGCGAACGACGACTCAATTTATAAATTGGGGCACGTTAACGTGCAAGCAGTTCAACTGCCCGTCGCAAGCAGTTTTTCATACGTACAGTTTGAGCACACTCCAATTGGAAACACAGTTGAGTTTGTACACTGCTTGGTTAATGGTCGTCCAATTAGAAACTATTTTGGTTTATCGTTTATTACGCAAAAAGTGGCAAATAATACATAATTTGTTGCTGTTTACTAATTTACTGTTTACAATTTAAAATCAATATATATTTTTATTTAAAATGCTACTATCCTCTCGTTTGTTGCTGTTGTTGTCATTTACGTAATAACCGTTACCTGCCTCAGGGTCGTATATTTTTCTGTTCGCTCGCTTTCACCGTTGACACGTTCATAAAATGTATTTTCTTTTTAAATATGCGTATTGTGAATTAAATTGTTTGTGTCGCAAATGTGATAAAAAACGATTCCATTTGATATTTGGATAGTAAAGTAAGATAAGTATAAGAATGCCACGTTCACACATACAGACAGATTTTCAATTGCTTGATATTTTTCATTTAACTTTTGCTCTCAGCTATGCGCGCGTAATCAATTTGGACGAGAAACAAAACAAAACCAATTAGTTATAAGGACCGTTTACAAATTATATATGTATGTTACACAACAAGTGTCTAATTTCCTTCTCTCTTTCGTACAGTGCCTGCCAATTACAAAATCAATCTTACAACTCTCTCAGATTACAACGCACTAAATCACTCCCGCATACTACAGCCAACTGCCTGGACATTCCTATATTCCGTTCCTATCTGCACAATATGCTTTCGCTCTCTCTCTCTCTCTCTTCCCCTCTCCCTCTCTGCCTTCTCGCTCTGTAGCTTTCCTTGCCCTCTTTTTGCTTAGAAGCTCACGTAGCCACGCGAAATGGAGCGACGACGCGCACATAGATACGATATGAGCACGACCAGAATCAAGGCGGCCAGGGCAATGCCTACGGCAATGGGCACCACATCGGAGTTCTCCGAGCTGTCGCAGTCGTGCACCGTGGAGAACCCAGTGGCATTTGCACTACGGAACGCCTCCACCTGCACATGGCTGACGCTGAGGGTGCCAATGGTCACATTGTTGCTGATTGTCTCCGACATGTTAAACATCTGGACGCGTGTGCAGTGGTAAGACATCTTCTCGGGCGTCTTGAAGTCCGTGTTCGGGCTGTTGTGGATCAACTGAACGGTCTGATTCTCTACATAGCGAAATTACGATAATAATATTTAACAATATGAATAAACCTCTTGGGACCGTTTAGAGCACACTCTTGGTCAATTTATCACACAGTTTAAAATGCAGTTTTACTCAATTTCGTTTTCTCATGCTCATGTTAAAAGATCCTGCTCGGCGGAGGTGGCAACTACTTAGATTTGCCTGGTAAGTTCCCTTTTTACGTATTTGTAGGGAGTTTGCAACGTCCAAGACATCTTGTTATGTGTATACGAGACATCATATCAAATAAGGGCGTTATCAGACAAATGAACAAAAATCTTTAAACTAGCTTGGTAATCGATGCGTTTAGACAGACGGACTTGACTTGGCACAAACTTTATATCAGAGATGCATCCATCTACTTGTAAAAGCTTGTTAAATATGTGCATATCAATTATCATAACTAAGAAATGCATTCTACTCTACTGTGTTTACATCAGGTTGTTTGCCTGAAAAGATCTAGAACTAGCTGGTTTTATATTTCCTGCACCGCTCTTTAAGTGCCAATTTGCCGCACAATTTTGAGACAGTCTGACCACTTTTCGACAGGCATTGGTAACTCATCAACTTTGTCACAACTGCCAACAATTTGCCAAGAACGTGTAAAAAACGGTCCATACTATAACCACTTACCCTTAGCATCAGGGAAGTCCTCTGTAGGCACCATCATGCTGACTTTGATCATGGTGAGTGCAATGGATTTGTTCTTGCTCTCCAGTTGGAGGACCAACGATTCTGGTGAGATGCTGGAATTCCAGCTAAGCTGCATGGACTGCGTGGTCTGGCTGTCGCAAAAACAATGATCCACAGAAGCGTTGCTGGGCACATTGTACAATCCACTGGTCATGTTGCCGCCTGCGATGTGTTAGAGAAACAAAAGAAGTTAATATTCGATACTTTGACAGCCTTAAACCAGGACTCACTCTTGGTCTCATAGGTGAAGTTCAGCTGAGCTGCCATGTTGAGCATAATGCAAGAGCAGTTCCATGAGCCCACAGTTGGTGCTGGATACGGTTGTGGCTTATGCGTGGTGGTCGGCACTGGAGCAGGTGTGGTGGTTACCGGTGCCTCTGTGCTGGTTGTTGGTGCCACAGTGGTTGTTGTTGTTGTAGTGGTTGTGGTGGTTGTTGTTGTTGAAGTGCTCGAGCTGGTTGGCTTAGGCTTGGTAGTCGTGCTGCTGATCGCAGCAGGGGTTGAGGAAGTCGAATCGCTCGATTGAAGTGGATCTTTCACCTCGGGAAATTCTGCCGATTTAAGGCTTAAAAGCTGCGAGAAAGCTGTAAGAAGGAAACAATAGGCGCGTTTTAAAGCTGTTTATAGTTTAACAGTCTCTTAACAACTCTTATCTTTGTGTAAATATGTACTTCGCCAGGTTAGAATGAATATTAAACCTTCACGCTCTTAACATTCTTTCTATTATAACCTTTTTTAAAGCATTATTGAACCGTTTTACGAGCATATAAATTATAATTTAATTACTTTGAAGCTTCTTTTCATTATGCTCTTCAGGGAGTCGAAGAAGTCTTCGTAGTTGTACGAAATATTGTTTTAGTAGCTTTTGAAAGAGGCTTTACTAAGAATAAAGGAACTAAAATTAGAGAGTGTGATAATGTAATTAATGACTTCTAACTTAAGTTGTACTATTTTCACTTTCACGATCACCAACCTAGAGGATTATTTCCTATCGTATTATGTTCATTTTATATGTGAGAGATACTATTAACAATGTGTCAATGATATTCAAAAAGGATCCAAAATACGAACATACACAAAGCTCTCTAGTTTAAAAGGTTTGTCTATATACATACGTATATAGAAATATATTTATCTTATAATATATATATTCCCCCCTATTTTTTATGCCAAAGTATATTTGCATATAAGCTCAAACACGATATCTGCTAATAACTATGGAAATATACAAACGTATAATTAAATTAAAACACACACACATATCCATTTATATGCTTTGAACAAAATGGAAAACAAAGCTAACTGCGCTTTCTATCCGTCCGTCCAATTCATACAGATTCGTCAACTTTAATATAATTATCATGTTGCAATGAATAACATTATTTCGCTTGCGCTTTGTATTTCATTATATTGTATCAGTCCTCTTGGCTTTCGGGCTGCCTGCCCCAGCTGTGAGCGCTGCCTGAGTCATAATGATGAATAATATAAATATTTGCACAGTCGACAACTGATAACCAAATAACCAGAAAACGTTGCGTTGACCAATGATGAGGGGCAAGGGGATCCGCGGGAGGGTGCGAAGGTGGCATCAAATGACATAAATTAAGTTAATGCGATTATTGTCCAATGGAGAAAAAGGGTTACAACTCGACCTTTGTACTCCTTCCCACGCCCCTTTTCCAGAAAAAAAGGGCAGTACATGAATTTCCAAGGACAAATCCAACTGATTGCCGCATTCCTAGCGATAAAACTCTACTGAAATCGCCCCAGTAGCGCTCAAATATAATGCAGCTGTCGGGAGCGAACGACTGAGCCATACTCTGTACACACTTTGATAGACGGTTAAATCAGCCGAAGGGTATTCTTGATTATTGGGTTTGTGACTGTAGGAATATAGTCGTCTTCTCTATTTGAGCAGAGTAAAACAGGCTGAAAATGTTTTGTTTGTTGCCATTGCACAGTTTTTATCAATAAAGTTACATTTTGCACAAATCGTCAACAACAAATTTCGCTTTAAATATTGTTGCCTTTTGCCAGCTTGTTAATGACTCAACGCGGCTTAAATATATTATAAACACTTTGTGTTTGTTCTTCTAGGCAAGGCATGGGTACTTATTTGCCCTCTCCCTAGACACTCTCCCCCCATACACATACACACACACACACACACACACACACACACATTCACTCAGCCACTCACAGATACATTTCAGCTGGTTGCGGTCACGCCCCGATCCGCCTGTCCGTGCCCAGCGTTCTAGTTCAATGCCACTTCAACACGGCCCAGAGATGACCTTTAAATGCAAGTTAAGCGGCAGCAAACAGCAAATAACCAGACAAGCCCAGCGAAACAAATGCGGCCGTCAGACAGACAGACAGACAGACAGGCCATTCAATTTTCAGGCGTCACTGGAAAATTCCGGGAAACTGCACCAGCTAATAAGATTTATTGGCCATGGGCATGCGAGAGTACTGTGTGTAAGACGAGCCTCTAATTAAAGTTGAAAAGAAATTCCTCTTCTATTTTTCTTCAAGCTTTTACTCCCACTGTGCAACATTTTTATGGAAAAGTGCAGCAAAATGAAAAAGTTAACTTAGCTAAGGCAATTTACTAAACTGAGCACAGAAAAGTAAATTAATTATTCTAATGGCAATTGGATACATTCCACGTTTCTTCAAGATAGTTCCAAAACGAAAAGAATTTGGAATAGAAACAGACAGACCGACAGGCTTACGATAGGAAATAAATATATATAATCTTAGGTTAATAGTATTAAAGTTAGCTTGATAATTTTGTACTTAGAATAAACATCTTTAGCAATGGATTTTTTGAAATCATTTAGACATTTTATTACTAAACTTAATGATCTTTAGTAGTTAAAATCACTTAGAACACATAATCTGAAGCAATATATACCTTTATTATTTTATATGACTTTATATTTTCTATCTACCCTAGTTATATATCTACCCCGGTTAGTTCATTCCATTTTGTGGTTTAACGAAAATATATATATGCATCCATTTACACCCTAATCGATCATTTTTTGCAATGCAACTAGTATTGGCAACTGTGTTCGAGTAAATATTCAAGTATGCGTGACAAATCTTATCTGCGAAATTCGCGTCGTATGAAACAAATGTATTTTGATTTGTCCGCAGTTGAAACTAAATACTTGAATATACAAATATTTATATATATAATCTACAATAATGGGCCACTTTCTGCGTCTTTGTTTGCGGAATGCAAATACGAAGAGTTAGTTTAGTCGTAGAGAATTGAAATATAAATACAATATAGACTAAACTGATACGAACAATACAAATACACACTCAGTACTATAAATTAAGAGGCAAAGCTAGTGAAGCGATTTAATGGTATATTATATATGCACAGAGCACAGTTCGAGTCGGTTCGAAAGGGTTCAACAAAAATTAATAAAAATTAGATTATTTAATTCTGCTGCCATTTGGAAATCAAATTGGTCTTAATAAGCCGCTAAATTTTAAATGTAATACATGGAAAACATTTTTTTTTTGGTTTATTAGGATAACTTTCTTTAAGGATAATTATTCAGAAATCAGTTTGAATCTAAAAGAAAATAAAAAACTATATACCCCATTTAAGCGTTTTCAATGGGTAGGGTAGAAAAATAATGACAGATCATCAACTGTGCTCAGTTCTATAAACAATCAACAATTAGCTGGAGGGGATTACCAAAGTCCGTCTGCTACATGATATCACAAATATGCCTGCATATGGCAAACTGATAAGGGGGATATCTAGAGGGGCGGTTGCGCCTCGGGCAAACGAGTAAGTTAAATAAATAACAATTTAAACGCTGTTGTGAATCAAATATAATTAAATAGTTGATGCCTGGCACAAAAGAAGACGGCAAAGTGTAGGCACAGAGCACAGCGGACAGAGAGCCAGACAGAAGTGAGAAATTGAATATGCCTGCATGTTAGTGTAGATGTGTGTAATGCGGCGGGGCAATGCGGGGCGGGTGGATATTGCTGCTGGCGGCAGACAGAGCTAAGACCTTTCTTCAAATCAAATTGCTTTATCTGCCATTTGCGTTTCTCATACTCTATGCAGGTAGAACGGACCCACCGACGTTCTAGTTGTTCTTGTTGGGTTAGATAAGCGCAGCATACAATACAAGCAAACATATGCATCAGCAAATATGTGTGTGTGTGTGCATAAAGTGGAGACAAGCTGTAGCAGCGCTCTGGCTGCAATTTGCTTTTGCCTTTGTGCTCGCCTTTGTTGCAGCGGTACTAAGCCACCATCTTGTTAGATTTTACTTTAGCACTTTGTCCTACACTGCACAAACCGCAAGAAAAAAGAGTGTCACACTAAAACCAGATAAATGTCGATGCGCTGCAAAATACACAAACGCATATACATACACAAAACCACATATATACGCTTAATAAGTATTAATTATTCTACATGCGATTTAGTTATGTTGTTTTTCATCAGCCCTTGTATATAAAACCACAAAAACAGCTAACATCAGCCCGACGAACGGGTTACGTGCGTGCAAGAGAGACACCAATAGGCGAAAAAAAAAACAAAATAGAAATTAAATTGCGATGAACAAGCAAAAAGTAAATTGAACAAAGAGTTGCACAGGTTTTCGCGGGCGTCACGCGGACTGGGGGTTAGTTTTAGGTTTACTCACCAGAGCTGCTCAACAGGAGCAATGCGGTGCATATTATGAATTTATGGCCAAACATATTTGATTCGCTATTTTGTCTAGCCTTTGCCTTTTGCACTATGTATTTTGTAGATTATTTTTGTATTTTATAAGGAGTTATAAATTGTTAACAAAATTTACAAGTTTTAGCAATTTTTACAAGCTTCTGTTTCTGCTTTAGCAGATATTATTTGCTTTTCTTGTCTGCTAGCAGCCCACTTTATTGCGCACAACGAAAAATGAAATGACATTAAATAATAGTGCTGGGCTGTTCGTCAGCTGAGAGTTCTGTGTCAAATCATCGATAGTCGAACTTTATATCGATATGTTACTTGTTTGCTCCTCTCTTTAAATGTTAAGATTTAGATTAATATCGATAAATGAACAGTTCTTATTTCGATATATTAATAAATGTTAATTGCGGTAACTTGCGCGCGACTGTTTCGTGATTCAAACAAGTGTAATCAACATTTCGTTATAAAGAGAAAATGTTATCTCATATAAACCAAAGTATAAAATTAATAGTTTAATCACATAAAAACGATAGTTTTTAAAATTTGTGTACAATACTTGTTTTCTCTTGTTTTTTTTATTCACTCAGCCACTTTAAATTATTTTGTATTTTATACATACAGTATATATATTCATATAAAAATAGTTCTTCAATTTTTCATCAACTATCGTTTAAACGTACTTATATATTTTATACTACTAAACAACACCCTAACCTAAAACAAAGTATTGCATATATATACATATATCTGCATAATATGTATAATAAAGATAACCAACAAACTGACAACAGTACGTGCTATGTTTAGTATAAACTTTAGAGCAAATCCTTTGACTTGATTTTCTTTTTCATTTCAGCTCAAAAAAAATCATAAGAAAATATAAAAATAGATTGCAATTGCGTGTTTTACAAATTAAGCAACAATTTCCAAAATACCTACTTAAAGTCTAATAAAAACGGTATCAAAAAGTTCAAGGCAATAACAATTAAGTAAGTTTTTGTGTTTTGATTTTTTTAGCACTTAGCAGCTAGCAAGACGGGGCCTGTAGAGGTGTGATGGGGAGGAGACAGTAGGGTAGGATAGTAGAGTAGTGTATGTGTGTATCTAAGATTATTGCACCAGTTAATAGCCCGTTTCGGGCTCCTGTTTGAGCGTCATGCGACATGGCTCTGAAAATGAGAATAGACACAGATTAGTTGCAGATATTGTATATATTTGGATTTAGGGCTACACACCCATCACATAGGTGGGCGTCAGCAGTTCCGGCGCGCGTATTTTAAGGGGCGTGCGACGCAACATCTCGTCAGCGCTGCTGCCCTCGCTGCGATTGTATTCGTTAAGCGTTATATCAGCCGGATTGCGCATGCCCAGGCCGGCATCGACCGGCGATGAGGCCACTCTTTGGTAGGGATGCACTCTCTGCGGACTGTGCATTAGCTGACTCTTGTGCTGCACATTGTATTGACGGGCCGCCGTTGCATCCATGTAGACGTTCTCCTGTGACTTGGGACTGCAGGCGGCGCTGCTTAATGGGGGCGTTACTGCAGCCGAGGGCGTGGCAGCAGCAACGGCAGCGGCAGCCGTTGCCGCGTTGCTGGCCGCATAGGCGCGGAATGTATCCTCCGCATTGTTGGCTTCGATGAGCGCCTGTATATGCTGCACGTCCAGATCCAGGCCATGCGAGCCACTGCTGGCTGTGGCCAAAGTGTCCAGTGTGGAGCTCACCTGGCTGCCATCCAGATTGCCGACATGCGTAGGACTTTGGTAGTCGTTGGACTGATTGGGCGGCGACAGCGGCAGCGAATTGTCCGCCAGCTCACCTGTTGGCAGTCAAGAATATATTTAATCAACCGTTGTAATTTGATTATGGCTTCCACTTACCACCCAGCAGCATCTCCTGCAGCAGCGAGTCGATGTGCGCCACACCAAAGATTTTGGCAAATTGTATTTGTTCGATCATCTGCCAGGTAATCGACTGCAGCACCGGCAGGATGAGCAGGATCTCGCCAAAGCGACCACGCGACTCATATTGTCGGTCTGAAATGTAATCCTCCAGATTGTTGAGTATCTGATGGCGCAAGGATTTGATGCGATGCGGCTCATTGAGGCCCTTGGCATCTACAATTAAGCAAGCAAATTAGTTAAGTTTGATTGTCTGTCTGATAGATGTTCATATTGTAAAATTAAAGACTGGGTTTCGTAAAATCCCCCTTTAAGAATAGAAAATAAGCGAAAGTGAAAAAAATTAATGTTTAACCGATTTTTGAAAGTCCATTGCCGCTATCAGAAGATGACCCAAAAAAGCCTAAGTTTATTATTCGAACGTTGTTGAGATCTATGCAAAAAACTCAGTCGCGTTTAACCGGTTTCGAGAAATTCAGTCTACAGTCGTAATATGAATGCAAAACTTCGGTCTCTTTATGGAAATCTGTTGATCTGGCAGCTGTTAATATACTTAAAAACTCCACTTACTGGGATCAAAGAAGACCAATGCCTTAATGCAGGCAAATTCGGTATCATCGATGCCAACATCCTTCATAACAACCACCAGTTCATCAATGATGCGCGCTCCAATACGCGATATATCCAAATTGGGCGAGACATGTGGATCTGCGATTGGAGGTAGATAAGAGAGGGAGAGAGAGAGAGAGAATAAGCTAGGGAAACGAACAAGCTTATTGGGTTTTGTCTTACCTGGACAATGCCTGGTGATGACACAGTTATTGCTGAGCAGCAGCACATCCTTCAGATGCATGGAGCGACGCGAGAGGCCCAACAGCAAATGTTCACCCGCATGGGCGCGCAGCAGCGCCACCTGATCGTCCAGCTGAAGTTCATTGAAGGCCGGTATCTGTTTGGCCCACTCGACTAGGGTGAGCAGCTGCTGTTTCATGGACTCGCACACATCGTTGATGCTGGCAAATTGTTTCGTCGAGAGATCCTCATTTATGTTGGGCTCCATGGCGGCTCCAGCCTTCGACTGGCGTGATTCATTCTCCGCTTTGACCAGCGAGACAACAGATAAACCATTGCCCGGATCGGGATCATCGTTGGAGGTGCGTCGGCAGCTAATCCGATCGCGTTCATTTTGAACCGCCTCCTTTTTCATGCCCGCCTTGAAACATTTGCGCAGACGACAATAGCGACATTGATTGCGCTTATCCTTGTCCACGACGCAGTTGCGCGAGAATCTGTGTGGGGGCAGACTTATAGATGGCTTCATTGAGGATGTCTTGTAGCTACACTCACCTGCAAGTATACTGATGATTTTTGCGCACGCTGCGCCTGAAGAAGCCTTTGCAGCCGTCGCAGCTGGAGGCGCCATAATGCTTGCCCGTTGCCCGATCCCCACAAATTGCGCATACTGTGGGCGATTGCTGTTGTTGTTGTTGTTGTTGTTGCTGCTGCTGCTGCTGTTGTTGTTGTTGCTGCTGTTGCTGCTGCTGTTGTTGCTGTTGTTGCTGCTGCTGCTGTTGGCTGTTGCTGCCATTGTTGTTGTTGTTATTGTTAGGTGAGTACATGTTGTTGTTATTGTTGTTGTTGCTGGCGTTGCTGTTGCCATTGCAGAGCGTAAAATTCTCGCTGCTCTGATTGCTGCTGTTGCTAAGGCCGAGCCCAACGCCATTGGGACTGAGGGCATTGCCAATCGGCGAGCCAGCGGGATGACCCACAGGCAGCGCCTCCGCATGCATTAGTTGACTTTCCGCCGATTCTGTACAGGAGAGAAAGCAGGTAAAATTATAAAAAACCGCACCAAATAAATAAATAGTTTAAATAAATAAATGTTTAACAGCTTACAGCTTAAACATCACAAATACAAATAAACAAATGCAATAAGCGTATGTGTAGTTTTAAAAGCACTGGTCAAATATCTGTCGCTCAAAAAAAAAAACAAATATGAAAACATTTGTATATACATGCGTATACTCATACCTATGTATGTACATATTTATATTTAGTGTTGTAATGCTGTATACCAAATATTAAAATAACAATATTGCAGCACAAAAATAGCAGTTGGACAAGCACTGACCAATATGCAGGTATGTACACGCAGTTGAACAACAACGCTTAGAGTTTGGATAGACCACAAATTATTTTTCACAGTTTGTTAGAGCTTCACTTTCATTGCATGCGCAAAATGCAGTATTCGAATTGCGCAGTTTGAAGGGAACTGATCTTAGACTTTTTAAGCTACTCAAAAATATTTATAAAGCAAACATTTTTATATAAGTGTGTACCAGAAAAACAGACACAAGGTAAATACTATAAATTAAAATGGCAACAAATCGCGCAATAACACAAATAGCAAAAAGAAAACACACATACACGCAGGCACACACACACACACATGAACACACACCATCACTTGAGGCTGAATTGCTGGCGCTGCTGTCCCGTCGTATATGTCGCCGTTGCCTTTGGTGCTGTCGCCTGACCATTGCCTCCTCATCGTTAACACGCCCACCACTGGCACCCCCCTTGCTGCCGCGCAACAGAATACTGCCAACGTCGCGACTAGTAGGAATTTTAACTCTACCGGACTTGCGCACCATTTTAGTGCTACTGATTAATGAAAACACGCAGCGACGAGACGACACGAAATTTTTCACTGAGCGCGCTGGCTGGCTGCCTAGCTGGCTGACCGTGCACTCAGTGCCAAGCCTCTGCTGCGGTCGCTGTCGCTGCTCGCACCGCCAGTGCCGCTGCCCCATATCCATATCGTATGTTTCGGCTTTCGCTCTGTGTCTCTGTCTCTATTCGTGTGTGTGAGTGACTGTGTGCGTTAATCGACGCTTAAATCAATTCACTGTGTTTGCATATGTACATATTTTTGTCGCTGTGTGGCGCTCTCAGAGAGTGCTCAAAACCAGACTTGGAGCGCACACGAATGCATGTTTGAAGAGAAGAGAGACAGCGACACGCTCACACATACATACATAGGTAAGGCATTAATTTTGAAGACAACGCAAGCAAAAGCAAGCGGGAAGGCAAGCACATAAACAAATAAATATAAAAAAAGCCGGCTCCAAATTGAGAATTCTCTATGGGCTTGTGTGTGTGAAGGCGAGAGATAGACACAGAGAAACAGAACCAGAACAACACAAAGAAAAGCTGCTATAATAAAAACAAAAACAAAAAGTCGCCTATTATTTTAATGTATGCATTGGGGACTGTGGAATATTATGAAAAAACAAAACAAAATTTATGAAAAAACAAGACCAGAACATTTTTCATTAAGTGTATATACCCAATTTAAATGTTACCATGAACATGTTATAAGTCTATAATATCTATGGTATAGAATTTTAATATAACCGATTATTTTAATCGCACTAAAGATTATTGGGTTGCTTATAAAATTAACGTAATAAATTTTAATTAGTCACAACTGTCAACAAATCCGTATCAGAAATAAAATAAATTAATAAATATATTAAAATGTATTTACATGTTAATCTTATATTATTGAGCGTAGGATTAAAATATCTATTTATAAATAAAAATGAATTGCAGCTTTTAAATTTATCACTATGATTCAACAATTAGTATAGATCGAGATATGTGTATATCACTAATTAGCACTCATTTATCTAATATACATTCGGTAATTACTAAATACACACTTTAACACTTTAGTTCAACAAACTCGCAGACATTAATTACATCATTCGAGAGACACTTCCAATTAACACCTTTTTCACGCTTAGCCAGAACTAACCCACCCACTAACCCACTCAATCGCTAATTGCAATTTGTAGTTGCAAAAAAATACTTAAAGATTGCACTTGAAAGAGAAAATAGTGCAAATACTCCTAATTTTCAAGGTAGATTTCAGAGGATGAGCGCTAAAGAGAATGAAAAGTCAAAAACAAATTTTGTTATTAACATTTTTTATCTTGGTTTTTGTTTTGCGTTTTTTTGTGCTTTTATTTATCCAAAAAAAAGAAAGAAATTCTTTTATTGTGGTGCTATAAATTACTTTAGTTTTGCCATAAAGCTCGCTCGCTCGGTGTGTCTGTCGTTGTCTGAGAGAGTTGCCAACTCGTTGTTGTCAATTCTCGCTGGCGATTCAGTGGGGCGCATAGATTTGTGCAGCGTCATCGTTAGAGTTCAATTTTTTTGATATGCTGCGTCACCGTTAGTTTTGCAAAACGAGAATTTGTTGTTGTTTTTGTTGTTATTGTTGCTGCAGGTTTTCTTATTAGGTTCTTGTTATAGATTCTTGTTGTTGTTGTTGTTGTCCATATCGATTCGTAATCTGAGATTAACAATGCTCACCCCTCAACGCTTTTTTTTTCAATTTCTATTTCAAATTTTTTTCTATTTTGTTTTGCATTTTTCGCAAATACTTTTTATTGACAATCCATAAAAAAGCTCATTCGAGTGTCGCTGATAAGCGCAACAAGTGATACACAATGTTGTTGTTGGCGTAGAATGAAGCGGATGTATTTATTACTTTATAAAGCTCTAGTCTGTTCATTTTATATTTACCTATACGGCGATCGGGTCGAGCCCCCGAAATACACTAACAAAAAATGAAAACTTAGTATAGATATGTATCTAGATATATATATATATGTATATATGTATTTAGCTAAATTTTAGGCGCGTGTGCGTTTGTTTTTGTATTTTTGAGTTTATTGTAGCGCGAACTTTAATATTTATAGAGAGGTTCTATTAAAAATGTACGGTTGCATATTCAGCTTATGATGATTTTATAAAATATTAAAAGACGATTTCGAATTTTTTAAATGAGCGTTATTATTCTGTTATTATTTGATATATATGTACATATGTACATATGTTCTGTAATCTGGTATTTAAATGAAACTCATTAAAGTCAGAGATGTTGATTTTTATAGACATTTTATAGGGTTCCAAATACTTTCGGTTTATGATTTTGTTCCGAGAGATTATTTCACAAGTTGTCAATATTAAACAATTTGAAATTAATTAAGTTTTTATTCCATATGCCCAACAAAATATAAACATACGCAGTACATAATAGATGTACCTCAATCCAAATCTTTCAACATATACATAAAGCTTGGCACATACACAGATATAGATTTGTTTGATTTTTCGAGAGGTGGATACTATATATTGTGTATTTGTTTGTTGCGACTGCCCGAAAGCAAACTTTGCACGAACTACGTAATTTGGATTTTATTTTTAGCTAATTTGTTTTTTGGTTTTGTTCCTAAATATAAATTTGAACATATTTATTTGAAATTCTAAAAGAGAGATCTATGAAAATGCCAATTCGTATAAAACATCTAGCATGCGAATAAGTATAACATGACAAGGTACAGTTCAGTAAAATGTATGCATATATCATAAAAATCTGTGGGAACTACCCGTATTATTATAATTATTCATTGAATTCGTAGTCATTACCAGGCACAACATAAATTCATATATTTTTGTACAACTCTTATCAACAATCATTCATTTTTATCAAATTTAAGTGAATAGTTGATGCAAAAACATAGTTTTTGCCTTAGTCCCTACATTAACGAGTATGCATGTATTTGAGCGGAAAGTCAATGTCAATGCTATAAATATGTTCAGTGGAAACTGATAAAAGTATCTACATATCATATGTGTCATTTTACACTGATAACATATTTGTTTAAGGTACTTGGACATAATATCATCGTGTTATGTATATGAGAAAGAATAACAAGAAAAACCAGTTAACTTTAATGTGAGAATATTTAAAAGAGGTAAACTAATTATCAAATCAATTCCCTGCATTATTTTTTTTTATAGATAAAACAATATTTTTTGAAACGTTTATGTGATATAATAAGTGTATAATTTAAATTTTGCCTGATGATTTTGTTCAAGTTATCGAATAGATCACGAGAGCTTAGTTAATAAATATTAAGTTCCAAACTAAGACTTGCTATTGTTGATTTTGTCATCATGTTTTATATAAGCAAATATTTAATTTTCGTCATTATCTGTTGTGTATATCTTTCAATATAATAAGCTCTTGTTAGCACTTTTTATGTTTCTAATACATACGAATTAATAGGTAAATATATGTAAATATAATTACTAAGGTTGTATCAATTATCAGTTAATCACCCATAAAACAAGTACAAGTATTTAATGAGACAGACTATAAATACTATGATCAATAATACTGCTGGAGCTCCAAGAGATACAGTAAATAGTATTAAGATATGGAGTTACGGAGTAAACCTGTTTTCTTCTCGAAGAATATTTAAGACCTTTATAAATCGAAGTATACTTTATATATTTATAGTAAATCTGTAAAGAATAGATTAGTGTATCAAGGCGCAAGTGTGTAAAATTACGAAACAATGTATATATTTATATATGCATCTATATTACTCATATGATTAAATACAGTTGGCACTGATGTGTATAATAGAACAAAACAAAAATCCATTTCAACATCAACTTCAATTATTGCTTAGCCTTTTGTATTGTTTTTGTTTTATTCCATCCAGAACAACAATAACAATGAAAACAACTGACATTAGCTACATATGTAATTTCATAGCAGGCCAGCAATCTGGCCGGTTTGAACCCCGCGTAACCCCGCATAACCCCCAGCCAACTATTGAAAGCTGTTATCGCCGCAACGGCGACGACATTTCAATAACGTGCCTAATGCCAACGCTGATAACTGCGACTGCGGCGACTGAGACAATCGAGTGCGACGCAAAATGCTCGATTTAAAATCGAATCAACTGAATATATTGGGGCACAGAAATTGCACATGGGCTTAATGGGCACGAACCGTAGCATGTTTGGGCTGTCAATTGATAGCGATTATACAAATATATATATACATATGTGTATATAATATACAAATAAAAGTGAGTCAACGATACAATTCGCTGTTTTTGTTCAATTCATTGGGAATTGCGTGCCAAAGATCAAATTCATTGGGTATGCGTAATAAATCGAAAGAGGAAAACGTTTCCAATTGCAAGGTAAAGCCTAGAAACTCTATATATCCCCAGCCCAAGTGCTATTATCAGGCAGTATCGAGCTAGTCAACGCCCGCCCACGTTGCCTGTACATGATAGGGTTAGCCTGATGCAATTTAGTTGGGGTCAGAAACAACGACCTGGCAACACTCTGTTGAAATCCGCCTCTATTAACTGCAGTGTTGTATTACCAGTGTTGTATAACTACCAACTATCTAATAATAGGATTTATTCAGGATCGTTCTCAGTTCGTTGAGCAGCTTTTTTTCAATTATTACCCAAAATATTACGACTGAGTTTTGTTTTGTCAATTAGTAAGAATTTATATATTTTCAAATATATGTTTTTTTATTGGCCCATTAACTGGGAAATGTTGTAATCGCTTTACAGCCAGGCATTGCATAGCATCTACATACATAGGTCAGCAGGCTAATTGGCAAGGTGCTGCATCTAAAAAAATAGTGAATTATATAGCTGATAGAGCTGTTTAAAAATTCATTAGAACAGCCACGAGCATTGCTATAAAAAATTACAATTTTGAATAAATTAAAAACTGTTGCGTACAATTCCTAAAATCTATTTAAAACCATATAACATGCACAATTAACGGAATAATAAGCTAAGCAATTAGCTAAGACCGGCTCATTTGGAGGTATAATAAATCATAGCTCAATTCATAAGACGGCTGACTATATTTAAAATAGGGTATTCAGGAGCTAGAGCAGGGGTAAAATAATAAAAAAATAATTTTATTAGTTCGTTTCCATCCTCCAATTAAATATTTATGTTTCTTGTATTTGGAAACCATATTAACGGTTTCGTGAGTCAATGAGATACCAAAGTATCTTAGAGATACAAAAGTATCTGTGAGATACAAAAGTATCTTTGAGATACAAAAGTATCTTAAAGATACGAATCTAACTTTGAGATACACAATAATCCGTGGAATAAAAAATTATCTGTGTGATAAGAAAGAACCAGCGAGATACGAAAGTATTTGCCAAATACAAAAATATCTGTAAGATATAAAATATATTTGAGAGATACAGGACTAAGAGTATCACCTATCTCCATCCAGAAAATTATTATTTTAAATAGCTGATGATGTTATTTAAGCTGTGAAAATGTAAAACAACCTTGAACTTACAGACCCCATGAGTCTATCTATAAAAAGATGCTGATGCGTAGGATGACAAAAGAAAACAAACATTCCAAATCGAATTGTCTTACATTATCATAGTGTTTAATGTCCAAACAGAACCATATCGGTGAATCCCACTGCAAATGCAAAGATTAAGTTGAGCTCATCCGTATGTGTACATTTGCCCAGACCCTGTCCGGCGTATATTCCGATATTTTATTAGATCCCATGCGAAGGGCCCTATCACGTCATTGTCACCTCTTTGTCAACAAGATTTTGTGTCATATTATTTACTTGTATATTATCTTAGATGAACTGCAAAAATGCCGAAAACCCGTGGGGCGCTTATTTGTGCTAAACATTAGAAATTGTTGTTAATATATATATACATATATTGCGAGAGACCCCATGACGATCGGCCGATCAAAGATATTTCAGATTTGTAAATATATTGAAATCACAACATGTCACTGTGAAAGGGCTTAACCGACAAATATTTAAATAGAGTACACTAGGGAAATGCCTGTGGTCAAGCGAGGAATTACCGATGCGCTCATTCTTACAGGTAATTAAAATATCGGATCGTTTAGCGAGCGGTTCCGAAAAGCAAATACGAACAGTTGCACTTGCTCCTCAGCTGTTGTACACATATATATATTATATATGTATATCTGACCGATATTTGCATTGCAATTTTGTCTTTTAAAATTAAAATATTTTTTAAGCGGACTTGAACCAATTAGTTGACGTAGTTCAAATGTAAGAATCAACTTTTTATATTGAAATTATCATTATCTTTATGACTAATAATTGCGCGCATATTGTCTATAATTAAAATGCTAAAAGCGTCTCAATTAAATTGTTATTAACAAAAAGTCAAAGCGGCTGGCACAATAAGCTGGACCAATCATACAGCATTTGCTGCTTTTTTTTAATAACTTCTATAACGATATGTAAGCAGGCTATTGTATCTGTATCTGTATCTGTATCTGTATCTGTATCTGTATCTGTATCTGTAGCTGCATCTGTATATGTATCTTTACGTGTGTGACCTGGCGCCTCGTAAGTAAAAACCAGCAAAAAATACCTCGTCAAGTGTAATTTCCATTAACTATGTCTGCTATAGTCTTAGTGTCTTGTGTTTTTAATTGGGCGCTAACGTGTTTCAGATACATTTGTATCTCCAAACAGAGGCTGTGTGCAATTAAATAACGTCTTTGCCTTGACTGCGCTGCCAATGACGGCGACACTTAGAACTTGACTTGTCTCAGCAATCAGCTGCTCGTATAAACTAATAAGCTTTTCCATTAAGCCCAGCCTCCTCATAAGCTATACTGTATCTCAGAACAGCATCATCTTTTTATGGCCAACACCTTTAAAGCCACGTTTTATTAAACAGGCCACGATTATGTGATCGACTTCATCATGCTTTGGCTAGTCACGATGATTGCCCCAAAAACCAGAATCGAATTCTCAGTATGATAAGCCAAAAATCGTCTGGGGGTGAACATTTTTGACTGGACCTACCCCAAAAATAGATTTGCAGTCAATAAGATTAGAATGCAAAGTTCAAATTTCGTTTGCTATCGATTTGCTTCTTAGCTATTAACTATTTTTTGATGATATGCTTAATTAGAAAAGATTTACTACTTCGATTTCATGAGTGTAAATTAAAAACGTGTTTCAGTAAAAAAAAAAAAGAGTATACTGAGCAAAATATAACATATATTCGAAAGATATACGTCAGTTTTTTAAAAGTTGACATATATTTTTTTAATGAATTTAAATCGAAATCTTCATTCAGTACACTGCGCGAAAATGTTCACGTGAAGCGCAAATTGTGTACAAATATTGGTGCTAGTAGAGTTTTACTGTTTTAAGCCAAAACTCAAGCCGTACACTGCAAAACAAATTAACAGTGTAATATTTAATTAATTTGTAATATATTATTATATATTTGTAAAATAATTATTTGTATAAGATACAAGTGCTGAAACTACCTTTTATACATAGCTTTTCTGTAATGTATTTTTGTTCTTTTTAAGAGGTTATTTATCTTAAAATATGATTTTGGCATTTAAGAGTATTATTTAGAGTATATGTCCAAATTATTGACAGCATCAAAAGCTCATGAGCACAACTTGCGAATGCGATTTTGATTTGTTTTTTCAATCTTAAAAGCAAGTTATTCTTTCGTCACTTCTTCTTTTAAACAAACCCTTATTGCTTTTCTCGCCGTGTACATTTCAGATACTTATGAGAAAGCTTATCATATGTCCATTTCCAGTGTGTCTGATTGACCAGTAAGCAAGAACTTATTTTTGCTCCTGATTCAAAGACTTTTGGCATTGCTTTTTCCAATCGTTATCACTTTTAATTATGGAGCCTCCCCAAGTGTAGGGCTTTGCGATTTTTACTTTTATTCTTATGTTATCAACTAGTAATTACGCTAGTTTTTCGAGTATGTCTCAAGTTCAAGTGCCCCTCACTTTTAACTGCTTAAATGCGCCATTTTAGTGAAGTGTGCGTGTGTATCTGTGTAACTGTGTATCTATGTGTGTAGACATATCTAGTATTTCCGGTTGGATCACTGCAAAGAGCCAACCTATTGATTATTTTATTAGGTAGCTGAATAATTACAAGAAATTAACTTCGAGTACGTACAAGCAACACGTGCAGTTAAAATAGTTGTTGGGCGGGAGTCGTTGTGATTACGAACGAGTATCCGATACCCCGCAGTCTGGAGGAGGGGAGCGCATCAATAATTTGACGCATTCGAATTTGTTATGGATGCAATTAATAATTAATTAAAGCATTCGTGTGTGAAATGCCAATGAAAACAAAATAATAAAGCCATAAAAGATCAATTAAAGCTGAGATACTCTGACTCTACAGTCGAAATACTCAAAGATACTCTCAAAAAACTTAGCTAGAGACAAATAACTCGAAAACTAGACTCTTGTAAAATGTCAAAAAAAATGTAAATATTTTTAATATTAATTAAATATACAATATACAATTAATTGCACATTTGTAGAGCATTCAGGTATTTAATATTTCCATTTTACGTAATATCGTTTTCATGTTAACTAAGTTTAGTCTAGATAAATGTAGATACCGTTGTGACACGGCATAATGCAATCCATTCTCAATTATTTGCTGTTAATTGTTGTTTAATGTGTTTTTGTTGTTTTTATTTGCAAATGCATTTTTAATGGAGCTCGCAATATTGTGCAAATGAATATTTATAATGTTTTCAGTCCCATTTTCACTTTCAGACCCAAATAAACACCTGATGCCACATACCTGGGCTCAAAAGAACATAAAATCATAATTCTTGTTGCTGGCTTTCTCTTTATATGGTTGCCGTGAACAAAATCTAATCGCTGAAGAAGAGCTTATATGTAAATGCAAGGCCTAATCTCTGATAAGCGCTGCAATAAAGCTGGCTTTATCACAGGGGGGTTAAGCAAAAAAAGAACTATGATAAAATTTGTATGGGGATCATAAAGTGTACAAATACATGTTTATTATTCCCAGATATGGTTTACAATTTTAGTAGAGGGCGCGACAGCGTTTTGCATAGTTGGACACGGGGGCCCGAGGTAATTTTTTTATATAATAGCCAAAAGTGAATTTTTATAGATCGCGTGATTTGGCGTGTGCTTAAAGCAAATACATCAGTTATTTTTGGATTTCATGTCAAAAACCGCTCCATTAAAATGTATCTTATCAGAACGAAGCGAATGTACGCAAGCAAATCGCAAAAAAACAGCCAAAAACAAGAAATTAATGATAGAAGCATAATTAGTTGCTCAACAACGAAGCTAAAATACTCTTTCAAACTAAATTTAAATGTTACATTTAATTTGCGTGTAACATAACCATGCTGCAATAGAATTTAAGCTCAGTTTTTAACTTTTTGTTTTGTTGAGGTACTGCATAATATGTATATTTTTAAAAGTTTACCTAGGGTATTAAATCTGTCTAATAACCTTATCAGGAATGTGTATTTGTGATCTGCATCAATAGCTGAATTAATATAGTCCATTTGTCTGCCTGTTTCCATGTACACAGTTTTTAATCTATCCTAATGAAACTTGGGTTAGATCAATTTTCGATTATTGGGGCATTGTATTGTACATTTGCTATATGTATGTCTGCAGTTGCGTTTAATCTACGGCAGACCGATAGTATGTTAACTGTTCTTTCTTATTAAAATATGTGTTTTTTGGCAAAGATAAGTAAAGTTCAGCTGCACCCACCAGGTGTTAAACAAAAACAAATTTCGTTATGCCAAAAGTATGCTACAGAAAGGCGATTACGAGGAAGAAAATCGGATCAGAAATTTAGTTTCTTAATTGTTTATGGCTTTATTTACCATATTCCCTACAACTTTAAAATCTTTAAATCTCATGATATTTGGCATTTCAATAAATCATAAATTTATATAGTAACATGCATTTCAAAAATTGCAGCTTTGTTCATTTCCCGGGTAATAATGACTCCACAAGTTTAACTTTTAAATTACAAATGATATTCTTTCATGGGTATGCGTAGATAAGCATAAACAAGCTAACCATGAAGTCTATTGGCCCATATACACATACGTGGATATAAAATCTGAGATATACAGCTGGATATATATGTATGTATGTGTTACCTATGATAAGTTATATCGAAAACTCGACGACGTTGCACAATAAAAGCTATATACGATTAGATGATTGAACCTGATTACAATTGCCCAAGTGACACTCAATTACTCAAGAGAGAGTATTATAAATTCTTAGAAGTTCTCGAGCTCAACTCACCCATCATTTGTAGTATATTCTCCTCCAATAGGAATGCATCGTCGTAGCCCGAATTTGTTAAACTTTCGGTTTTCATATTTAACAAATTGGGCAACATTGAGGCGTACATTGAGTTAGTTGGATTCCTCGATAATAGTACGGAAAATAGTTATAATGCACCTGGCTGATTTCCTCGTACAGATTGAAGACGCGACAATGGGCAAATATTTGAAAATCCTTCACACTTGGTGCAAATTTATTTTCTCACAAATTGCTGTTGGCGCATATTTGTTGTTGTATATTTTATATTTATTTTTTATACACGCACACGCGCACACACACGCACACACTTAAGTAAAGTTCAATATTTGCACAAATTAAAATTGAAAATAGCGAAGACGACACTCAAAAGCCAGCGGCAAATGTTTCCAACGATATATTTGAGTGTCTATATATATATATATAGGAGGTGGTTTGGGTGGGTTAACGAGTTGCACCACATAAATAAATAATGCAAATCAATTAGGGTTTTGTGTGGTTTAATATTATTCTATTTGCTTATCACAGTCCTTTGCGTTGACGTTATGCTAATCGGTAAATTCCCATTTATTATTTCTTATAGGTTGGCTGGCTAGGCAACTTGCCAAACATATGTATAATATGTATGTATATATATTCTGTTAGTTCGCTCGATCCCGACCGGCACAACACGGCGCTTTCTTTCGGTCTAACACCGGCTAGTCTCTCGGTGCTCTGCTCTATGTATTATAACCGCCCAGTGCGAAACACTGACTAAACCTCAAATAATGTTCTCAGCACGTACTAACTGTCTTAATATTATTTGTTGTAGATATAGAAGTCAACGTCGGGCGGCGACTCAGCAACGACAACGACGCAGCCGTCCGCGTCGCAGTCAACGTCAGCGTCGCTGTCAACGTTAACGTGAACGTCAACGTCAACGTCAGCGACAACAGCAGCAGCCGCCGTTGCCGGTGCCGATCGCCGTTCGTTTGGCTCTGTCCGAGCCGCACAGCGAGCACATAAAGTTTATTAAATATTATAACCATTGTTGTTGTTCTTCTAGTTGTTGTTCGAGTTGTTGTTGTTGTCGCTGTCGCTGTTGCCTTAGCAAAATTGTTAACAATTTACGCCGATTACGGCTCGGCTCGGCTCGGATCGCCTTGTTCTCGTGCCACCCAACCGATTGCCAATGGGGCATGCGCAGTCGATCTACTCTGTTCTTATCAATCTTCTGGTACCATATATACATATACACATTTATATATACGTGTACAAATTTGTGTGCATATATACATACACACAGTTCTAATTGTTTAATGGCTGTCATACATATGTACATATAAAGTGTCGCACATAAACAACAACATGAATAGCATACAATCATTTGAGGCACTTTGTTTTTATTTATTTTCATTCTTTTATTTTTATATTTTCAGCGCGATTATCGCGACTGTACTTCAGATTTACCTACGCATTTTGGCGAGAAAAAAAAACTTTGGGTGTGTTCTACGAATCGAAGGAGAAAGCAGAGCTTTATCTTATTGCGAATTGCGAATTATTATAACGTATTTTTTTAATATATTTAACTTTTGATTTTGAAGCGCAAATTAATGTTTTTCTACGCATGAGCATATTGAAATCTTTTCGAAATTAGAATTAGAATTAAAATAGTCTAGACTTTTTTTTCAAGTTATTTTATTTGATAAATGGCTTTTAAAGTCGTTGCCTTATGCGCTACTTGTGTTTCTTTAGTTATAGAAACTTAATTTTTTTAAATCGGTTTAAAATTTATAAAGCTATTTGTTTTTAAGTTGTACCATATCACATGAAACTGGGCTACTCAAATCTTTCATTATATTATTTTAAGTAATTTTTACAGTATGTTTCAATATTTAATATATGGGTAAATATGAATAACTACCGTGATTAACTTTTTAAGTTAGGTTGGTAAAAGAAGCAATAAATATATTTTGACCAAAGAATTTTTGTAGTAGATATTGTACTCAGAGTTCCATAAATACTTAAATATATTTTAATATTATGTATTCAAAAGTATAGACAAAAAAATATTATGCAAAATCTTTTACGTCTCCAACAGCTTTTTTTTTTAGACTAAATTCGAGACCAGTTCCAGTCGAGCCTCCCATGACTATGCATATAAACATGTATGACTTAACTCCTGACATGGGTAAACGTAAATATATTACACTTTCCATTTAAAGAATTTCAAAACAATACAGAGCTTAAATCATTTTGATAAGACGGCGCAAATTAGCTCTGTGTACATTTTGAAGTCGTGCATAAGACCTCAAATGGAGATTTAAGATTAAAGAGAGGCACGGAGAGAGAGAGAGAGGGAGAGAGAAATAGAGTTGTAGTCTGATTCAGTTAGTCACGCCTGAATACCCTAACTTACGTCTAGATGAAATTGTCAGATGATTTGCTACCATTTTTTTATTCCTTACTGCAATTATTATTTTAAAGATTAATTTGCTATTAAAAAAAATTTTTTTTAATATTTAAAATACATGTTTATATCTTAATATAAATAGTTTATCGGTGAATACCAACTGAATATTAACTTAAATGAACTAATAAAAACAAGTTCGGTTGAGTTAATATTCAGTTGGTATTCACCTGGTATGCGATTATTTGAATGGCAGCAAAGCAACCTAACCTACCATAAGGTCTATACCACTTGTTAAAACAAAGCTAACAAAAATATTATGTAATGCGACACCTTTATTTATTTTCGTTAGGGTATGTGCTGTTCGAGTATTCTCTAGTTTTAATAGGAACACTCATCATAGACCCCATATTTGTTGATCAGCTCACTTTCAGCTTGGCAAACAATCATATCGCCGAGCGCGGCGACAGCGTCGACTGTCCCGCTTCTTATCAGTATCTGAATCCCGGAGTTCAGTAGCGACTGGCGGCAGCGGTGACTACAAGTAGACACATATACATATGCATATATATATATATATATATATATATTTGTATATATATGTATATTATAGGTCGCTCTGCTTGTTGATAATAGTTGAAGTAGTCAGCCAAGCTGAGCTGTCAAAGGCGCTCGGTTATCAGTCACGGGCCATATATATATACGTATATATATATGCAGCAAAAAGAAAAGTCTGGATGCGAAACAGACACAGCTCCAGGCTGGGATGGGCACGACTGTGTCTGGCAGCCGGACAACAAAAATTGTATTATACATAGATTAATGATTCGCTTTGATAGGCTGCCTCTGGTGCCGGTCGCTGCTTAGCTTTGCCAAGTTGTGTTTTATTTTCTACAGAGACTAAGGAATTCGCCGGTTGTTCGGCCATTGGATCAGATGTACGAGTGCAATACCTTGTTCGGTATTTCGTATACCCAGTAAAGTTGCCAAATTATGGGTATAATAGATGCTGTAGAAATGTAGGCAACAGACAGAAGACTTGACACGATATTTATATATCAGATGTTCACAGTATTTATCAGCATAATAATTATATTATCTTTAAGATAATTACAATTATATTCATTATAATATCTTTAAGAATTTTATAATTTAACTGAAAAAACGACAATATATTTATTTTTAATTCCAATTGGGAATTATAATTATTAACAATTTTTAAATATTTTATATCAATTGAGGTAGTGTCTAGGTAAGATCTTGAAGAGTTGAGAGAATAGTTTTTTTGTGTTATTATTAAATTATTTGAATTAATATACAGAGAGTTGATTAGGCTTAATACTCTTTTTGTATGTTGATGAAAGTCTCTTTCTAAAGAATTATTTTTAGATTCAGAGATTATATTCGGAAATCTAAAAGGTAGACCAAGACTATGTTGATGTGTAGGCTCTCGTACAACAAAAGCAGATGGAATCCAATTAGATTTCTAAATGTTCGACTAGTTCAGGATGGATTGTTTGCCTAATCAGAAAGTCGAAACCAACTAACAGCACATATTTGCAATCGAACTTTAGACCTGGGTATAGGGTATTTACTGGTCTAGCAATTTTGTTTTTTCTCGAATTTGTTGCTGCTCATCAAAGCCGAGCTCGACGGGCGTTGATTGATACTTGTGATTCAATTGAATATGATTCGCTCGGAGTGTAAGTGCGCCTCCGCGATTGTCATTCAACACCCAACATGCCCCAACCAACAGCCAGGCCATTTACTCATGCACAATCATCGCCCGGCAGAGCTAAGGCCCAGAGCCAGAGCGACGGCAGCGCCAGCGGCAGCGGCAACGTTCGCGTTTCTTGTACTTTAACCGGCGCGGCTGAATACGCCGGAATTTCTGTGACGAAATCAACCGGCGTTGGCGGCGGCGGCGGCGGCGGCGGCTGCGGTGTTTGCCGGCAATGGCATTTTTGCCGTTGTACTTTGATTTTATTTTGAATGGCCGGCATTCGGCTACGTCACGATTGAGGCTGGCGTTGCGAATGGCAATGGGTAAAGGTTGTACTTGTGACGTCACATCACGGTTAGCCAAACTGTCAATCAGGCTTTCCGCTTATCAATCACTCACGTGATTCAGCTCACGTGATACGCTATCAAAAAATACTTTTAAGTCACCTCCATCCCTTGCAGCATATACTTAGTATTATATCATATAAATTTAATCTCATTCTTAAATACTTGAATATATCGTTAACCCAATTTTCCACAATTCCCCATATTAATATCTTTTTGAATACAAAGAGTATTGCACAAGGCAACAATAGATATTGTAATCTATTGATAACTTTTAGTTAACCGTGTAGGTGCTTATATCATAACTTCAACTGTTTTGCCATATCTTAATTTCCGCTGGAAGTGCCTTATTTCCCTTAGTTTGTTTTCATACATTTATTTTAATTTAAATTAATTTAGACCATGTCCGGGCGGAATTTAACTGGACATGATTTGATATGGCAAAGTGAAAGCAGAGATTCGAGCACTTTTGCAAGCCTTGATCTAATCAGATTCAACATATTTCCGAAACTACTTTTCCTCAATAACTGTAAACATGGGTGTTCACTCATTTTTGTGTTTTGCAAAAAGAGAAAAACTTATTCCCACAAGTGCCTGACGCCTGACAAATACCCATATTAATGAGTCCGCAACGTTCTGAGCAATGCAATCGGAGCTGCGGCATGTGCAACTGTCATATGGGGCAGAGATTGCATTAATTGCAATTACAAAATATGAGCGCATAAATATGGAAATACATATATATGTACATATGTGCATGCATATACCCTCGTATCTCGCATGCACTACATGACGCATATGTTTTGGCTTGAAATCGAACGCACCGAGTTAAATGAATCATGCGTCGGAGGAGGATCGTCGCAAATTGTGGTTACTGTACAGTTGTCGCCCCTATGACAGCCAAGAGATACAGCCGGCGTTTCCTGCATGGGTGTGGTGTGTGTGCGTGTGTGTGTGTGTGTGTGTGTGTGTGTGTAGGAATGATTGTGTGTATGATGAAAATAATGGAAACACAGCTAAAGAAGTGAAAGATCAACAAATTTACAAGTAAATTGTTAGCAACTATAAATGCTCGACTAGCAGATGCCCTGCAGTTAAAAATAAACTATCTAAAAGAGAAATACAACTAATCGTAGAGTAAAAGTCAGGTCTGAATTGCTCGTATGAAGTATTTGCAAAATATAATATCATATATATTTTATGCTAATTATCAATGTGTCGGCTTTTAAGTTTCTCTAAATTTTACTAACAGGAAGTGTATCAAAAAAAAAGGCTTTAATAAGGTAAGCAAGACTTGCTGGACTAGCAGATGTCCTAGAGTCAGGGTTGTAGCTCGCTTTAAATTTATATTTCTGTATATATATTTAATATATACCTAATTTTGATTATTTGAAGCAAAGTATGTAATATATTATAATAATATAATATTTCTTCAATTTTCTTACAGCTAAAAACATTGAATGGAATTCAGCGAGCCTTTTACTGTTTGTTACATGCAGTGTCAAAATTTAGATAACTGTGCTTGCATGATTTTACAGGGTATAATAAAATGCATGTCATGTGCATGGCATTGTTGTGCGTTGTGTTTTGTGTGGCTTGCCTGTCGCATTTTCCCGGCCTGCGCACATGTGGACAACTGACTGCCTGTCAATTTCCAGAGAAATATGAAAATTAGCCAAGCCAAAAGACATTTCGCCCCCCAACCCCCCTCCCCACTGGCCAACTCTTTACCCGCGTCCCCTTAACATTTTCAGTAGTTCGTTAAGTGAATTTTGTGCGAAAATTATTATTTTATTTGCATACATATTTATATTAACCATGCAAAGCAATGGAGCCGCGTTTATTTTTGCACAAGCCGATGAGTGCGAGTGTGAATCGTGAGTGTGAGTGTGAGTGTGTGAGTTGTATCCATAGGACGCACATGTGATTTGCATGTGTTGTTCGTCACCAGCGTCAGAGACAACATTATCATTAAGCAATTGCAATTACAATTATTAAAGCTGTTGTTGTTGTTGTGGTTATTCATGACAATAATGAACATCATCATGATGAGCACGATGAATATTGTTAATGATATTCATAATGTTTGACTGCAATTTACTATTTACACTTCATTAAGCGGCGACAATTTTAAGTGAAATGTGTCCACATTGTTGAGTGGTTTGTGTGCATCTGTATATGTACGGTATCTGTATTTGTATCTGTATCTGTATCTGCGTTTGTATCTCGAAGATACATTTTTATTCATAGGTATATAGGCGAGATTTTTCTCTGGAATTGCTAGTCGGGTCTTAAATTGAGAAAAGGTGGCCGCCTAATTGGGAAATAAGCTCAAGTGTGGGGATCCATTCAAAACGTGGAAACGACTAGAAAACTAACACTTAACACTTAACAGCTCGAAAAAAAGTTGAGAGCTGAACTCTGCCAAATGAGATAATATTAGGTTAAACGGTGCGGAAACAAATTTTTCAGAGTCAAGGTAATTGATTCGGAGCGGTGCTAAAAGTGCTGACATAATTGTTTTAAACATGCTTTGTCGCTTATTTAGTAAATTACTATTTCGGAGTAAGCATTTGGTTTTCGGAGTAGACTTTGTTGTTATTGTTATTGTCGCAATTCCTAAAGCGTCATCAATTATAGTTCTAATACGCTTTGACATTTAAGTTAGTCAATTGCTTTTCGGAGTGGATATGGTTTGACCTGAATTTTTCTGTCACAATTTTATATTGTTTGATTAATATATTATCTTTTTTTTTTATTATAACATATTGTATTACATTTTTAAGATTTTCGGAATTAAAACTCCGAATAATTGAAAATTTAAGAATACTGTGAAATTTCAACGCTAATCTTAATTAATTGATCAAACCAATATCTTAAAGGATATCTATTACATGAAATCCCATTACAATCTTATTAATCTCTTACACTTCCCAGAGATATACACTTGACGAACTGTGCGACAATTATCTGAAGTTCTGGATTCGTTTCAAGACCCCAAAAGCAATTGCATATTTGTTTACATTTATGAAAAGTGACGCAATACGCTTCAATTATCTTTTTGAAAATTAATGAGTGTCCGAAGCGGATATAAAAAAAAAAAGAAAAAATAATAAAAGAAAAATGCTCACTTACGAGCGAGCAATGTTGATATCTTCAAGTATATTTCTTAATAGGCAACCAGCACGGAAATACTATCTAGATAGCCGTTAAAATTTTTAATTATAATTATAAGTAGACCACTAAAAAAAAAAGAAAACAAAACCTTCACGCAGGGGAATATAATATTATTAAATCGGGGCAAATAGACAGAGGAAAGAGACAAAACCGAAATCAATGCAAAAATCAATTGAGTTCGCGTCACGGCGATAACCTCCTTATAGTATCAGCGCCGAGAACTGTCTGGCAGTTAAATATATATACACATACACACACACACACATATAAATGGAAGTACAGGGTGTATGCCGGGTAAATATATTAAGCTATAGGTCGTGCTGTTTAGCCGGTCAGTCAGTTGCCTCAACTACTTGGCATGGGTTTTATTTGTTGTTTAGCTGTTTGTCTTTTGCATAATATCCGATTCATTTCAATGCTGGCGCTGGGCTTGAAAATCAAATTAAGTGCGAGTCCGAGTGCGTTTCAGCTGAAAATTGTTTTCGTCATGTCAGCGCAGCGCTCAAAAGGTGACACTACAGAACCAGCCCAGTCCCTGGCTGGCCCCGGGCCTGCTCCGTCAACATCTGGCCAGCCAGCTATAAATATTCAACAATTAAATGCTGGGCTATGTCTAGGGGCTTGAGCTTGAGCCCAGGCCCGGGCCCCGAGCCCGGGCCCGGGCCACTTCAGATCGCTTGCGACTACGGCAGCGGATCTGGTTAGGTTTTATTTTCCAAGTTTTTTTTTTTTTTCTGTAATTTTTTAAGTCGCTTGCGTTTGCTATTGCGCATATTTAACCCTTCGGGGTTAAGTTAAACATTACGCTTACGTTTTATTTTGTTTTATTTTGCGCGCTTTTTTGCGATTTATTTTCCATGTTGTTTTTTTTTTTTTTCGTCCAGACAGCAACATTTCGAGCCGTCTTGTAAAACTTCAGGCGAGCAAGTTTTATTTGTTGTAATTATTGGATCGTAAAACAATTGCTTATATCACGATTAATCAGTTTTTTAATCTGCTCGCCAACAACAAGTTCTTGCTAATCAATAAACAAATTATAAACATTTACAATGATTGCGCTCGTCTGGCTTATCAAGTTAATCAAGGCTATCTCGCTTCTATTTATAATTCTCCCCCCTAACATACTCATAAATTGTTCTATGCACTATACCCAATACAGAATATTCAAAAACGCAATTTGCGCACCTTTCACAGTTTTGTTTTTTTGGGCGTTTTGGGCCAGGCACGTGCCACGTGCAAAGCAGCGATTAAGTGAAATTGCTGACCTGAACTTTTGAGTTAGTGGCCTGCAAATTTCGGAGTGATTAAAACTTATTATGAATTGCGTTCTATCCAAAGCATCATCGTTAAGTTTGTTAACCGGAGAGTAAACGTAGACATTTACTCGATTTCGGAGTTTTTTTTTCAAGAGAACGATTAACCATATTTTATAGTTGAGATTTTTTTTAAAATGATGTCTTACTTTCTTATGAAGACGATTTTACAATTAATTAAACTTCTACGATTCGGAGTACGTTCGGAGTAATTCGGACTGTTATTTTTTTTTTTTTTTTATTGAAATGCAAAGAAAAGTATACCTTTCTGACAATAATAATTTTCAATAATATTTTATTGCAATTCGGAGTGCTGTTTGGCCGCGTTTATCATTAAGATAAAATTTGACCTAAAATGTTGTTCTTTTTGTTATAGTAAAATTATGATTTCACGAACATTTAATGAATTATTCTAAGTCAAATACATTGATTGAAAAAATCCGTTTCCAAGTAAGATAATAAAAGCTTTAATGTTTATAAGTGATTTTCGGAGTCGTTCCGGGCTATCACATATGCAAATAAATATTTTATCCTTACACGATTTAAATGGTTTGGGAAGGGTTATATACGCAAGTAATCGAATCTTATTCGAATGATTTAGGATCATGCTTCAGATAGGATTAAAATTTATGATATTGATAAATTGATTGGCTATCAAATTGTTCGTAATGCGACGTTTTAGTTATAATGGTGCTCAAAAGTTAATGTCTAATAGTTATTATGTCATATTTTTATATTCCACTCACCGTGCTCGTTGAGCTCCTGTTCCATTTGCTCCACTTTATTAATCTCCATTAGCTGATGTCCATCGGTAATTGTCAGATCTTGGGGGTGCTTCATAATGAACGAGTGCCCGTTCTTATCGAATACGATTTACAATCATGTGCGAGTCATGCTTAGCAACTGTAAATGAACCAAATGATAAGTGGTCAATATACCTGAGGTAAATCAACACGAAAGCTGTAATACAGCTAGTCAAACTAGTCTATGTATGTGAGTGCGTATTAAAGTTTTAATGGGTTTCCGATCTAACGAGCACACGATAAGCCATCAATATCGTCCATATAATTTTTATATAAATAAAAAAACAACAAGTTAGTTCTGGTTACATGACAGTCCCCCTGGGCGAAAATGGAAGGGGCAATTTTATGATCCTGCTGATATTTGTATATATATATATATATATTTATCACCCACCTGCCTGGCAATATAAAGGCGCTATCTGTAGCTATAGTTGGCCAGTGTACGGGCTACTCATAAACCAAAACAACTCTATGACACACTCCATGCGGAGAGCTATTTCTGACTCGTAGCGCCGAAATAAATAATGTATATGTATATACAAAAGTATTGAAATAATAATCGTTTCAAGCCCGTCCAGATAAATGCCCAAAAAGCGACTATGAGACTCCACCGCAAAAGCTTTCCTTATTTCTCTATCACAGGCAATGCGTCAAAAAACAAAAAATAGAAAGGAGAACAACAAAATTCGCATTCACTGATAAGGCGCGAAAACAGGGAATTTGTGATTGTCATCGAACGTTTATTATTTCTTTGCAATAAATGTTCGATAAGCCAATGGCAGCTAAATACGTGGTCCTAAATATCAAATCGAGGCAACTTCACAATAATAGGTTTCGGATCGTGCCCAAAACGTGACTCGCTTGCGCGCGGCTTTATAGCTGTTGAATAGGGATATCGGAAATTGGGGATACGACGTTAAATGAGAAGAAAAGTGGTGATACAGAAATAAGGATACAATAAGATAAGTAAGGGAGAGGAAAAAGAATGGCCACACAATAAGGATGATAGGGAAGGATAGTATAGGTACTTTCCTATCCTAGTCTTTTGTTAGCATACTGTATTCCAGAATGAAATATCATAGAGTTAGTATAAGATTATCCATATCACATACTATATGTTGCATGGACATGTCCTTTATATTGCAAGTTTATAAAGAAGAAAGTTATTTTTAAGTTTTAAACTCTATTCAGAATTTCTTGTTGTGTCTCAAAGAACTTGAGATATAATAATATTCTAAAATACTTATTATGACTAGAAAAATCTCATTCAAAATTTATTTAAACTATAATATACTATAATATTAAAACCACAATCAATATTCAAAATTCTTTAATATATTATTTTGTTGTTTTAAGAAAAAGCACTTTAATTGAATTTTAAATTAAATAGTTTTTCAAAACAATTTTTTAAGTAACACCTTAAAATTTGTTTATATATTATCATAATATTCGAAAACACAAATGCATAACAAGCAGAGACCCTTTCCCCGACTAGAACTTCGATATTTTGGCTGTATTGAGAGCCTCAGTCATGAGTCGGCCGAAGTCGGCATGGACCATGGTAAACAGTTTAACGGCGCGTTCCTGCAGGAATTGACTGGCATCCGACAGATGCTCCGATATGTTGCGGACAAGTCGCTTGCGTCCACAATTGTCCAGGGTGTAGGTCCAGAAGTCGGTGACCTGACTGAAATTATCCTCCGTATCGCCGCTCATATAGCGATAGACATCGCCCGTAACGGGACAACAGGTCTGCAGAGCGAGGGCCCGAGAGCTCTCCTTGGGCCCGCAAAAGGAGTTGGGAAAGTAATTGGGTGCACCGTCCTGATTATCATTGACAGTCATGGCGCCGTCGCGCTGGAAGTTCTTGACATTCACGCGATAAGGACAATTGACAGGGATCTGCATGTAATTGGTGCCAAGGCGATAGCGCTGTGAATCGCCGTAGGCGAAGAGGCGACCCTGGAGCATTTTGTCCGGCGAGGGCTCAATGCCAGGCACCATATGTGCCGGGCTGAAGGCCAGCTGTTCAATTTCCGTAAAGTAGTTGGTGGGATTGCGATCCAAGACCAGTCTGCCCACGGGCAACAGTGGATAGTCCTTTTGGGGCCACACCTTGGTCACATCGAAGGGATTGAATTTGGACTTCTTGACCTCCTCGTTCAGCATGACCTGAATGAACAGGCTCCAGCTGGGATAGTTGCCCTTCTTGATGGCGTTATACAGATCGCGTATCGAATAGTCCGGATCATGTGAGGCCAGCTCCGAGCAGCGGCGTGCATCCAAGTTCTTAATGCCCTGATCCGTCTTCATGTGAAACTTGACGTAGAATGTCTCCCCGCTGGGATTGACCATGCGATACGTATGCGCGCCATAGCCATGCATATGCCTATACCCATCCGGAGTGCCGCGATCACTGAAGTACATGAGCAGCGAGTGAAGCGTCTCCGCGCGCAGCGACATGAAGTCCCAGAACATGTCCGGATCGCGCAGATGCGTCTGCGGATTGCGCTTCTGGGCGTGTATCAAGCTGGGAAAAAGGGAAGGATCACGAATATAGAATACGGGCATATTGCAGCCCACCAGATCCCAGATGCCCTCCTCCGTATAGAATTTGACAGCGAAGCCCCGCTGCTCCCGCACCGTATCCGCCGAGCCGCTCTCTCCGCAGGCGACCGAGAATCTCATGGCGACAGCTGTGCGCTTCTTGACCTTATCGAAAACAGAAGCCGCACAGAATCTGGTTATATCGTGGGTGCACTCGAAATATCCGAAAGCTCCAGCGCCCTTGGCATAGGTAACACGCTCGGGTATGCGTTCCGCATCGAAGTGCGAGATCTCGTCCAGATAAATAAAATCCTGGAGTAGTGCAGGGCCGCGCGGTCCCACCGTCTGTATGGCATCCTTGACCCCAATCGGCACACCTCCCGAACTGGTACATTCCGTCTGGGCCGCTGCGTCGTTGTTCTTGTAGTCAATTAGCTGATTGGAGGCCGGATCACGTGAACACATTTTTAATTTCGTTAAATCGAACGGTTTATATATATAGATATAGATATATAAAAAGTGAGAGAGAGAGCGAGATTGCAAACTATTTCAAATTAGTGTTAACTTATGAAATTTTCAAAAATGTCTGTCGATTTTCAAATAAAAGCTGAACGATTTGTAAATACGAGTTTTGAAGTGAATCTCAATGTTGTTTCAATTTTAAGTAAGGTGAGTTACCCTTCGAAAAGTATTTGAAAATAATTTTGGTTTATTTAGAGGGTTTTTTCCACTTTCTAAGCTGTCCCATATAGTTCGGAAAGAAAATTGTTCGGAGTAAATATCTGTAACGTTTCTACGAGATCGATAAGAATCGATTTCGTTTCCAAGCACAGAATTATAATGCATAAAATTAAAAAAAATGTCAATGCAGTAAACAATACAATACAACATGTGAACATACTAGTATTATTTTAAAAAACAACAATTATAAATTCGCAATTAAAATAGTTATTTCTCACAAACTTGGTCGTCTGGAAATAGGAAATTTACAGAAAAAAGTATTGCGTTTTTAATAAACAAACTACATTTTTTTAAAGCAAAACTAAAAATTGTATTTGTTTTCCAAAAATAATTGCTTAAATGTTCATAATAAAAAACGGTTTTCCATAGAATATATTCCAAGTGGAATTTAGAATTGCCTCTGGAAGTAACTCAACATTAACCCATTCGATAGTACTTCTTTTCTTGAACCGAAAAAAAATGGTCTATTTAAATATTTCAGCGAGATGGACATTGTTTTAGCTAGAATAACTCCCCAAATTATGGAGGGATCGATTTCAACGCTGCTTTAACTTTTTAATACCGCAGTACATATCTATTAAGAGTTCAAAAACCTAAATGTTAAATAAAAATTATTGGTGAAAAATTGTTAAGTAACTATAAAGATTAGAACAACTCTCATCTTAAGATATAAATAACAGGTACCTCAAAGATTTTAGAGCAAGATATTTATTTCCTATTTTCTTTTCAATAAGGGAATTATAAGGAAATCCGTGCATTACAAATATCCTCTTAGATATTAAAAAATATATATAAACTATAAAATATGTATTTTTAAAAAAGGTCAAAAGGCATTAGGCTCTACCCTAACATAATGTTAATCTCATTTAGTACAGTTTGTTTAACTATTGACAAGATTTTGCCGCATGCAAAGCTCTAAATGGGAAGCGGTCTTTTTGCACGCGACACACGTGTCCATGGTTGAATGGCAGTCAATATACTAAGCAAGACTAAAAGCTTAAATAACTAGAATGTTAAGCAAATGGGCAAAAATGCCATACACACAGATAAATACGCAAGTGTATGTGTGCATGTGTGTGTATGTGTGCGGTTACAGACAGTTACAGACACACACATGCACATGACATATGGAAACTTACTTGAAAGCTCGCCGTTGGAAGTAACAGTTGTTGTTGCTGCTGCTGTTATTTGCTGCAGTTACTTTTGTTTTTGCTATTGCTTTTGATTTTTATCGGGCGCACTTTAGCTGCCGCTGCCACTGCTGCTGTTGTTATGGCTGTTGACTCTAGTTGACCGCATGAATGAAAGCGAAGCAGAGCAGACGCACGAGCAGAGCGTCACACACTTGTTGATTTCCTTCCTATTTGTGCTTTTTTCATGGTTCGTCTTTATAATTGAAAGTTGTTGCCGCTATTTTTTTTATTTTTTTTTGGCACTCAAATCGTATTTTACACACTTGCTCACCACTATTTCTTATTGCTGTTTCTTTGTTTTGCTTTGGTTTTTTTATTATTATTATTTTTTTTACTATTGCACTTAAGCGGCTTGCGGTCGCATAATTGCCAGCCTTACTGTTGTTGTTTTGATATTCATTGTGTATATGTGTGTGTTTGTGTATTTGATGCTGCGCGCCAATTAAAGACGTAACGGCGAACACTTGCACATTAAAGTGATTTTTTCAGTTGCGACTCTGTCGCTGCATATTCATTTATATCAATCAAAAACGTTATGTATTTGTTATTGTTTTTGTTTTTGCTCGTTCTCAGTGCGACGTCGTCACTTGAACTCAACTACGGCTTCTGTCTGCAACGGTCGCCAGCGACGACAGCAACAAGTCCCCTCGAAGAGAGAGAGCGAGAAGGAGAGAGCGGCATGCAGTTATCACTCGGTCGCTCGCTCTGCCTCTCTTTCTTTGGCACGCTCACATCAACACTTGCACACAGCTCCTATGCTCACACACACACGCGCCCAGCAGCAACGCCGCTGTCGCTGTTACGTATTTGTTTTTGCAAAAATCAAACAATATATGTACATTTATTTTTGTTCACTTTTTTGTTAAAAAACACGTCAGAATTGCATAAAACGCGCGTGCTTGATTTTTTTAAAGCCAATATTTTACACACTTTGCATTATTTTAGCGGGGGCCCGCCGCTGTCAGTGGGTTGACTGAACCCACTCACACACAAACACACACACTCGGGCCTACTGGGCTAGACGGGGTACAATACGTACCAGAAACGAATGCGAGCAATGGGCGACTGAAATCAAAGTGGCAAAATTGAACGACAACGCGAATCGGTTGTAGAGTGAGGGAATGCCAAGAACGCAGCAACTGTCAGGCAGGCGAAACCAGATTTAAAGGGAATCTCAAACGCTTTATAAAATTGTCGTTTTTATTTTTTTACCATGTGCGTTTTAAAAGAAGCTACGCAAAAATAGCAACAAATCACAATTTAACAATATTTGTGCAGAGAGTAAGTTCGCGCTCTCTCTCTCTCCCTCTCTCACACACATATGTTGTGTACAACTCGCGAGTGTGTGTATGTTTGGGTCACTTGTCACGTCTCTTAGTGCGCCACACTGTGGGCGGCTGATCGAAAGTGAGCGCTGCCAGCTGTTTAAAAAAAAGTATCGATATAACAGCAATCGATATCAGTACGTCACTGTACAGTGCTACTACAACTGTAATAAAAGTGCTTGGGCAAGTGCTCTACGATCGGATGCTCGGGCTGCCAACTAGTTGGTGAATTGGCGCTTGGTGTATTATCTGGCAGCGCCGAACAGTGCTGCTAAATATTTCCATGTGTTACAGTGCTTTAAAACCTTTTAATTGTTATCAATTTGAATTTTCTGATATATTCATTTAAAGGGGATTGAAGTTTATGTTAGAAAAACTTGTTTATTGAGATATTTTTGCCTGCGGACTGGGTACAGTGGGCTACTAAATTATTATATATTTTAAGTATGTGTATATGGTTTTATGCTCACTAAATATAAAATATATTTGAATTCTTTACTTACATTTTATACGCTTCTCAGACGAATATTTGTATTTATAATATTTACAGTTGTTCAATTTAGCACATGAACGTGTACAATTATGGTATGTTAAATAAATAATAAATTAGCATAAAGCATAATGCTTTCTGTTGTTGGTTTGAAATGCGCTTCCTGGGCAACGACATTTTTCATTTACACTTTTACAATAATTATGGTATATTACGTATTTGTAGATATTATATGTATAAAGCATAGTGGGAACAGTAATGCGTAGCAAAGTTTAGTACAGTTTGCATAGCATAGAATTTGGATTAGACTTAAATACAATTAAGACACACTTGTTAAGTAAATTTTGTTTAAAGTTAAGACGTAAAAAAAAAACAAATATATAAATTGCACTAAGTATTAGATTTAGCTTAAAATTGTCACGTGCTGCAACTGAAACAGGTACGATTTTAGCAGCGCTCGCGATTGTTATACGCCTGCACCTTGGCCACGGTGCACTCGAGCGCCGCCTGGATGTCATTGAAAACGGGCACACCCTGCCGCTTGGCCAGATCGATGAGATACGAGCGACCCCGGTTGTAGTCCTTGATAGCCGCCACGGTTAGCTGCAAGCATTCCAAGTTAATTCTTAATAAAGTCTTTGCAAATATATCGGCAATATATATTTATATATATATATAAGCCATGACTAAGGACTAGATAAGACAATTCATTTTATTTTATTTTGTTTACTATTAACAGCTAATCGGAGCAAATTAATTCATATATTTCATATTTATTCAATTTTTATATATTTTTCTCCCAGCTTTTTCTTTTTTCGTGGTCTAAAATTGTTTCCCTTATAAAAATTAAAATTATTATAAAAATGAAAATCTAAGTTAACTGCTTGACTAGTTTTTCAAAGAAACAAATGATCTATTGACTGTTGACTTTATCTGATAAATATTGCTCAAGAATACTCAAGTATATAATTTATGAGATCGGAGATGATCTATAATTATCATTGCATTTGCAGTTAAGGAACTTGTAACTATTTAAATAGAATATTTAAATTAAATATAAAAAAGAATTTTGTAAAAAACAAAATATAAAATTATATTTAAGCTTGGCAAACATTATAAACGAACAATTAGTTTAGAAAATAGTATGTGTTCGACAAATTCCTATCCTTGAGCTCAGACAAGTGTCTCCTAAAGACTGTCCATAAAACACCCGAAGGAAAAATTTAAATTTGCCTTAGTTTTTGGTCATAGAGAGAATTTCCCTTATATTCATGATAATTTTCGTGTTTTCCTACCTTTTCACCGCCCAGCACACAATCCTCGGGCAGCATTTGTACGGCCAGCACCACGTTGTACATGAGTCCGATGCAGTGCGCCGCGAGGGTCATTGGGGCCAGGGAGCGCGTCTCGTTGGTGATGACAAAGAGCAGCACGCGGCTGGAATCCAACAGAGCCGGATTGTAGAGACTCTGGCGCACGGCCATGGGAGGCAGGGACCAGCTGAGCGACTCCTCGGCAACGGTGAGCTCCTCCTGTTCCTCCAGCTGCAGCTGATTGCCGCGACACTTTCGGCGCGTGCGCACAAACGAGCGCTGCTGCTGCTGTTGCTCCTGCTGACGTGCTGTGTCCTGCGTGGCGGCCGCTCCAGCCGTTCGCTCCTGCGTCGACAGCTGCTGCTGCTGCTGCTGCTGCTGTATGCTCTCGTGGAGCGCGGGCGTGTGAAAGGTGACGCCCTTGGCCTGCAGATAGGGCGCAGCCAGCTGTTGGCGCCATTTGGTGCGCACGACGCAGCTGCCGCCAAGATAGACGTCGCGCAGATCCAGACCGGAACAGCATAGAGCATCGCCGCCGCTGGCTAGGGAACTGCTGCTGGAGAAGACCGAATCATTCGAATCGCTCTCCTCCTCCTCCTGAGTGGCGGGCGCCGGCGTCGCATTACTGCTGACAGCCATAAACGGTTTGGTTTCTATCGTTTTGGTTGTGATTATTTCAGTTGTTTCAATCGATTCGACATTCAGCATTATCTGTGGCTGTGCTTTTTTACCTAATGCTGCCGTGCTGCTCGGCTGCGGCGACGAGGTGCCGCTGTCCCGACTGCGGCTCAGCTGCTCAAACAAGCTCTGGCGCTCGAAATCGTGGCCAATGCCGCTGCTGCTATTCGATGGAACGCTGGCATTGCTCGAGGTGCGCGAAATATTCTTGCTGGCCGCGTAATAAATGTCCACATCAGGAGCTACATAACCATTTAGAGAGCAGGATTAGTTAGGGTTTCCATATACGTATATATTTATATATTCTCACCATTGGTAAAGTAAACCTGCGGCGGCGGCACATTTGTGCCTTTGATGGGCGATATGCAGCCGCTCTCGTGGATCTCCTGCTGCAGCACCGACAGATACGCTGAGATGACACAGAATAGATCGAAATCGATGAGCTCGTGGTTTGGCATGACGGGCGTATTGTGGCAATTTGGCTGTCGAACTGCTGCCTTTCGCTTCTCCTCGTCCTCCTCCTCCTCCTCTGCCTCCTCCTCTAGATTCAGCTCGCCTCCAGCCTTTGTACTATGCGTTTGAAGCAGCTTCAATGATTCGCGTTGGTTGATTATTATCTTAGTTAGATTATCTAAATTAACTAAACTCTGAGCATAGCCTAAAAATAAGAGAGCACGTTTACACTGTTCCACAGTGAGTAGTTCGCTTTGGGGATTCACGCGATCAAAGGCGCCGCGTACGGTACTGTAAGGATAATAAAAGAAAAAAAAAACATGAGTGCGAATTACATATTAAATTCTTATTCTAAATTTGATATTGTCTTTGTATACTATTCAATTACATTCCAAAATACATTTATTTTAAATATTAATAGGTTGTTTAGATAAGTGTTTATCTGTGTTTAATGGAAGAAGGGAAAAGGAAGACCATATTTAAATTGAACCTTTTTACTTTGCTTCGCAAACATTTTTTAAAATAAAATTTATATGTGTCGACTATCTAGAAATGCTTATTAATGAGATCAGCTACTTAAACGGGCAAATTAGTAGGTTTTATTTGTATATCCTAATGTCTTTATATATGCAACAGTTAAAAAAGATTTTAATTGTATACTTTACAGTTCAAAAACCTGAAACTATTCTACAAGACTAATTTTACTAAGTTGTTTTTAATATATCTAAATATAAGCATTTTAACTTTTAATAAGTTGTTTTAGTTTTTAAATTGTTTATTACAATCTCTAAAAAGATGTGTCTTGTATTTAATTATTAGTTGTAAATAGAAAAAGTTAACATAAGTATTTGCAGTTTTCTCTATATTTGTTATCTGATTTTGAATACAGACTGTTGTACTAGACTTTTCTTTCATGTAAGACTAAGACTATATACTAAGACTATCTAAATAGTTTAGAAAAGCTGACTTTATTCGAGAAAGCAAAGATTCCGAGCAGAATATTCTGTAATGCTAGTTGTAATCATCACAGACAACCCGAAATGGTTCATGCAAAATATAGTTAGATGAACATAATTTAAGCGATAAAGGCGTATAATTACGTGTTAGACTCGATTTCGTCCAATTAACTTATGAACAAATATTATACCGAGCATAATTCTACGTTTAATTAAAGAAGGAAGCTTAATGATCAAAAGTCTACTTGAGTATACCCCTAACTACACACGAAAATCAGAGTTTAAAACCAAAGCTAACAAATATAATTATATTAGAATATAACATTCTTTTTAAATAAATATATTTAACATATCACAATAGAATCTACTATTAGATCTATGCCATAAAAAGCCTACTAGCAATTTATAAATTTATCCCAAAATGCGGACGAACCATCATTCAAATAAAAAATACTCACTCTAATATAGAAGATATTTTGGACGGTGGATCTCTGATGCCAGACAAGATTTCCTTGGTGCGCTGCAGACCAGATGGTATATTATCCAACACTGGCAAACCGCGACGGGAGACCAGCTCCTTAAGTATCAGTTGATTGCGATTTAAATCGAGGTATTCTCTGTAAAGGAAAAAGGGTTAATTTGTGATCAACTTTGGAGCGGATTCAGGATCCAGAAACATACTGATGCGAAATAGGCTCGTTGAGGATATTCTGATTTGGTTTATACGGATGCAAAACCAACACCAGCTGCTTGCAGTTTTGACCCGCTATGTGTGCCGCCTCGATGGCACCAGCAGATGCGCGTGTTTCCGAATCCATAACAAAGAATAATACGCGTGCCTTTTCCTTGGCTCGATGCTCCAGTTCAATGAGATCTGGCGTCCAATCGGATACTTGCTGCACATCGCAAAATAGAATATAGTTAATAAAGAGTCTGGCTGCAAAAGTTTGGCTCACTTACAGGATTGTAGAATGAAATGCCCAGCTCCTTGAGTGCGGGTATGGCGACATCCGCACGCCAGGTGGTTGGATTGCAGGAGCCACCGAGAAACACCTCGACGGGCTCGTTGTTGGCATTCTTTTTCTTCTTGGTGTCGTCGACGCTGCTAAAGGACTTTGTACTGCGCAGCTCAGTGCCATAATTGTCCGACTTCTTATTGTAATGCATGGAGGCAGGTGTTGTGGTTGCGGCTTGCAAAGGCATTTGCGTTTTGCTGGAGCTATCTGCCGCTTGGCTGGCATCGTCCTGCTGCTGCAGTAGAGAGCTTGAGAGTTGTTGGTACCTAACATCACAGAAGTTTGATGCATTCGATATTGTTGAGGCGCTAAGGAAGCAGAGTTTATGTTTTTATTAAAGTTTCTCAAATTTGAACTGCAGCAAAACTCACCGAAAACGCTTCAAGTCCGCAGCTAGCACACAAAATTGTCCAAAAGTCAGGCCGTTTGCCTGTCCCCGGCCTTTGCGTGCCACTTTCTTGGCCGTTTGCAGCATTTCGCAGACTGTTTCAAAAGAATTTAAATTAATTCATTTGAATTATATACATTTTCTGATTGTTACTTACTCTGCTTTTGGCTGGGATGAAAGCTTAGCTCGTGGAAGAGCTCCTGTGTGCGCTCGTCGGGCACCACATTGCAGCGCGCCTTAGATCTCCAGGCATTCAGAACTTCTCTGCAAGTGCAAGAAATGGGAAAATAAAGTTATTCAGAAAGAAAGTCAAGCACTAATTACTAATTATATGTAATTTTGTTAAAATCAAACAACTATTAACAACTTAATCCTAGTTGCTCCTTCTATCACACACACTGTTGCCGCCTCTCTATGCAATTCTCATGGCTAATTGATTTTAATTTAAGTACGTGTGTATACAAAAATTATATATTAATAGTTTTTTCTCACTCTCTTAAATATGAATTGCCTTTCCATGCGATTGTTGGCCTCAAGTAAGTCTATATTTGAACAATTGTATTGAATCAAGAAAATATTTCATAAAGGTTGCCTTATCACTAGATGATTAATATAAGTTAGCAAGCACATTTAAATATTGTAAAATTGTAAAAAGTGAATACGTATTAAATGAATTTTAATTCAAGTAAAATAAAAAAGTCAATGCAGGAACCCAATAAAATTTTTACTACCTGTCTTAACAAATGCCTTACAACACTTTCCTTATATGTATGTATGTAGATGAGAATATCAATGAACGGAGCGAAGGACAAAACACAACATGAGTATAAAAAAAATGAAACAACGTCGAGCGTTGTAAGAAAAACAAAACAGAAATAAAACAAAACAAACGCAAAAAAGTGGTGAGCTATAAATGTTGAAGTGGTTTTCAATAGGAATCGGATGCGAGGCACGTTCCATGTTTCGAGAACGCCAAAACGAGTCAAAATCGCGTCAAATTCAGCGTTTAAGTGCCGAAACGAGAACTTGCCCATAAAAAGAAAACGAGAAAAATCGTGCTAAATCAAAAACAATGCATTAAAAGATGGCTGTAAAAAATGGGGAAAAACTAAGAAATGCGTTTTACGTTATTTCTGTTGTGGCCGCTGTGGCAGCCTCCTTCATTGCGGCAGCTGCGCAGTCTGCTTCCGCGTTTCCTGCCACAGATTGGCAGCAAGACACCAGCAGCAACAACAACAACAACAACGATAACAACGACGACAACGACGACGACGACAGCGAAAACAACGGCAATTGCATCATTTGTGCAGCGAGCTAAAGAAATGTTTTGTATATTGCAAATATTGCGCATACGTAGCGTGTGCCAGAGCAAAATATTATAATATATGTACACACACAAATGTATATAGAGCTGTTATTAAATGCGCTTATGGGCGACTCAAACTGGGCAAATAATATTTCGCGACGCAGTTACTTGATTTCCATTTCATTTTTAAATATATTTTTACACACGCACACACACACACACACGCACACAGACGGGAGCTTGTGCTGGCATATAATATGTTTTGTTTAATAATAAATTTTGTTTTCGTGAAATGGAAATCGGCAAAAGTGATATCATACACAATTTAAATTGTAAAAGCAATTTCGTAAACAAAAACAAAAGAGAAACAATTCGTTTTCTTTGGCAGCAAAAGATAAAAACTATTAACAAGTCAATTGAATTGTAGTTAAGTAAAAATCAATGAATTCTAAATGCACTGGCAAAAGTAGAAATAATATATAAGCGCACACGTTTTTATTTTGTTTTCAATTAGTCGTGCGCCCATTGAGCTACGCTTGGCGACTAAATTTGGTTTGCGATTCAACATTTTTGCTTCCCACTTTAATCCCACTTTGGGCACACAATCAGCCTTATCAGCTGCCAATGACAGCGGTCCGAGCAGCTGACGTCAAGTCCAGCGCTTCAATGTCGACCATGGCAAATTTAGACATAAACAAATTAATAGCTAATTAAGCGCTAGCTGATAAACATAATGGGCAAATAAATTGCAAACGCAAGTTAAAAGTCTGAAAGCTATTTAATAATACTTTCCAGTTGAGCTTTATTTGACGTTTATGTCAAAAGCATTTTGTCATTAAATTGCTAAATATTTTTATAACAATTCGCAGCTTATAAAAGTGAAGACAACGCTTCTGTAAACGTCGTAAAAATAAAATAAAGATAAGACACAAATTAGAAATAACCAAAAAAGCTCGACTTGGAAATACCTTCACTAAATTGAAGATTATTTTAAACAAAATTTGTTTTTATTTTAAGCGTATGATTTTTTATTTTTGATTTAGAGTTTTATTTATTGCTTCAACAATCTATAATTGTTGATTTAAAGTTGCCATAAAAAAATACTTCGATAATAATCGCATTCGAGTGTGTTTTGGGCGGGGTAAAAATTTAATAATTAATACGCCTGGATTTACCAATTGATATAAATATTAATTATTGTCAAGAACTTTAAATTATTTTTTTTTGAGGTTTGATTGCTAATTGATAGAAATATTGATCATATCATCAAATATATTATTATAATTAAATTTACACTATTTAAAAAATAATCGTTAACTATTATTAAAGGTAATGTTTTGATTACATTAATAAAGGCATCTTTTTAAAGTTATTGAATTTATTTTAGTAATTTAATTAAATAAATAAAAATATAATATTTAGTTTAATTTAATTAGATTATATTTGTTATTCAGCTAAAGTTGTCAAAAAATTATTAAAATAATATTAATTCAATAAGTTAAGGCGTTTAAAAAGATTTCTATAAGGCGTATACTCCATAAACTAAAGTCTTAAGCAAATTATGTTTTTAAAGAAACACCTTTAGTAAATTATTAATCTTCCAAAATTGTCTGTAGTTCGCACATGTGAACTCCTTATAAGTTGCCTACTTGATACGCATTTGATATACCCTGTTGACTTGCCTCTAGGTTTGGGCATACAAATCGGACTAAATATAACGCCCAATTAGCAAATATGTTGCGGTTGCCATTTCGGCTGTTGTTTTTAACTCTTTTTTATGGTTTATGGCCATAAGACACAGAGGCAGAGGCAGAGGCAGGGTGACAACATTTTTATGGCTAAACAAACTAGTCTGGTTGTTTGCAGCTACCCACACGAGGTAAATATTAAAAAAAAAAAGGAACATTAAATTATAAGCTATGCTCAAAATTTGCCATAAAAACTCGCAAAAAATGACACATGTTGAGCAACAGCCGAGAAGTGAGAGAATTGCAAATGCAAATGGGGATTATGTCATTGCCAAGAAACTGACTGGCAATAGAGACCCAAAGGCGGCCAACAAGTGCAGGCGGATCCGTTGGCTGGTCAAAACATGTCTAGAGAGCAAAAGAGATGGCCAGCGAGAGTGGGGGGTTAGGGAGAGAGAAAGAGAGAGAGAGAGAGGGAAGGCGAGTGGGCCAGAAAGATGCCAATTACATGACTGCATCAGCGCGGCAAAGCCCAGACACATGTTGGCCAATAAGATGGCACGCCCACACATCTAGAGGCAGATAGACCGAAGGGGGGGGGGGCGGAAGGGGGGATATACGGCTCTTGGCAACGCTCAAGTGTTGACCACCACACTAAATTTGGCATTTTAATGAGATGGGGCTCTATTTTTGGGAGCGCTTTCTGTCTCGATCTCCATTCCGATCTCGTTTTCGTTTGCCGCGTGGGCGCTGCTGCTGCAGGTTGCGCCATCAACATATTTGGGTTTTTCGGTTCTTTTATTTGATTTTTTTTAACGGCAAACAGACGCAACAAATTTTATGTTTTGTTTACAAAAGTTGGTTGAGAATTCACGAAATACACGTATTGCCCAGATGTTGAAAGATTTCCGGCATAGCACACACTCAATGAGGAAGTGCAATTATCAGAGAAGTTACTTGCTTATACGTCAAATGCAGCCTCCTCTTCTTTATGCTCGGTATTTCGAGTATGCGTCAACATTATTTTCGAGGCACTGTATATAATTAGGGAGTTCTTCTGCTATACAAAATTTGAGCCCAAATACCCTGTTTATTTTATTTAGGAAACCATTAACATGTGCAGCCACATTTTGGCCTCAAGCGCTGTATATAATGTACGAGTCCGTCTGCTATAAGAAATGTGAAATCTTTTTCTAATACCCTGTGTTTTTTTTAAGTATGCATACACATATGCAGCAACAGATTTGCCTGAAAGACTGTATTTATAAGAAATGTGAGTGCTCTTAAAAATACCCTGTTTATTTTGAATTTATGTATGTACATATATACGTGAACCTCAACATTTATGTCTGAAGCACGGTATATAATTTACGTGTTCTTTTACTATAAGAAATATGAACCTTTTCCTAATACCCTGTATTCTTGTTTTACGTAAAAGTTTTCTTGCTGCCTTCTTTTTTTGTTGTTGTTACGAGCCCATTTGTTAATATTAATATTATATTAAATATTCGCTGAGTTTGATGAAGATTATATATTAAAAGTTGTATCTGTTGAGTACATCTCACTCATACTTTACTTTACTGATAAGTATAGGATAACTGAATGTCGAGCATTTTGGAAGTTTATAGCACTGTTTACTTGGTTTTTACGGCGGTTTCGATAGTATGCCGGCTACTGACTACTTCTACTGTGATTCACGGCTGCGTGATGAAATTCTGTACGCAGTTCTAAGAACTTGACATGATGAGCCAATTTGCCCGGCCCCCATCGGGGACTGCATTTGTGATAAACAAGTTTTCGCGTTCTTCTTCGGGTTTATTTTATTTTTTTAAATTTTTTTTTCGTTTGGTCTTGGCTAAGGCCTTGCATTCATAAACAATCAACAGTGGGACAGATACGATAATAACGCGCAATAAATAATAAATGAGAGCGGGACAGAGAAAGTGAGATAAGTATCTGTAAAATCCGTTTGTAAACAACATTCACGCCAGTTAACCGGAAATAGGTAGAAATGGCAAGCGCCTGAAGAGAATTGTCTGCGGATAAGCTCCAATTAATATATAGACCTTTATATTTATATAGGACACATATGTATGTGTGTGTGTACATAAATATGAGTTCTACGTGCTTCTGATAGCGTGGCCCTTGGCGACAATTTGTGAATCAGTTGAGACAATCTATAATGTGGTATAGGCCTCATATCGCTGCGATAAGAAATCTGCGGAAATACAATCTTTGGCGCAGATCTTTTGTAAAAACCAAAGACGTCATATTTCGTATTTAATAACTTTACAATGCCATATTTAATGCCAATATTTAATAGACTCCAGACAGGTTGATGATCTGTTCATTAAGTGTGTTCTTTTTATGGGCGAATGACTAACTGTTTAGTTAGTTTTTAGTTAGACATCACATCATTTACATTATCATAAAGACTATTAACTTTTTCAACGTTAAATAACGCGTGTCATTCACCCAACTCAGCAAACGATTAAATATCTATTCGTGATTCTAATCAAATTCAACAGTTAATTAATTTTCTCTATTAACAGTAAGTGTTTTTCCACTTCAGTACCTCTTCAATTCGAATATTATCTTTTATCTTTATTAATATTAAAAAGTAGTAAGCAATTGGTTTATTATATTCCGGATAATAAGCTGAGGCAGTGCAAGCACTTATCCGCTTAGAAGAGTTACATGATCAGACTTTATGCACTGTTATCCAGTAAGCGATAAATAATGCCTTATCCGTTGTTCTACTGGATAAAAAGCTTAGTTACCTCAAGCCCTTATCGGTACAGTAGATTCAATTGATAATGGAATTATCTCGTGTAATCCAGTTATCGCTAAATTGAATAATATTCTATATAAAGCTTTAAAATCATAAGTAATTATCCGCGTTTATGCATGGCTTAAGTTAAATTAATTTAAAGAAATCCCACTTGAAAACCTATTAATCCACTCCTAATAAAGCTCATTCATTAGAGTATTATCCACAATTTAACTATGACGCAGAAGCACTCAAAATACAAAATGCGTAGCTATATTTTATGGTTTCATCTTAAATTTAAGCTTCCGATGCTACTTAAATGACTAATACCCTGAGAAAGTCGATGGAATCAATCCATAAATTTAATTACAAACGTCTGGAGTCTTCGGGCCTTACTCGCGTCTAACCAAGCATTCACTCATTCAGTCAAAGGCCTTAATCCGGCATAATTAAACAGTCATAAAGAGATATATAAACGAATGACAAGCAAATCCTTGATTATAAATAAAAGCCCCAATTTGTTAAACGTACAACAAGCGGATAAGCTGTACGAATGTCAATAGGAAAATAAATGAAAACATTTGTGGCTATCCGAACAGCTTGTTTCCACCGGATAAGCGCGCAATGTCATAAGTCAGATCTATCATAATGCTTAAGCCAGATGGATACATCCGCAAATGCTAAATTTACGTAGACAAAAAATATGTTACTGCAAATGCAATTATCTGTTGGCCTGGGGCCAAATCAAGTGACGTCGTACGAAACCTATTAAATACATATAAAAAATAAAATATTATCAAGAAGAAAATAAAATAATGCAACTGCATAAATGATTTCATTGACCCACGCGCGAGTGCCTTACAAATGAGTAATAAACAATTTCCGAATGCAATTAAGCAAGAGACAAATGTACATTGAACTTTAAATGGCGCTGATGAGCCAGCTGATGATGATGATATTCGTGATCATCATGACGGTGATGTCTGATGTTGCATGTCATGCCAGAGAGTCAGACAGAATGGAAGATTGGGTGGGGGAGGTGCAGAGCGCAAGAACTGTATAAACAATAGGCGCCTAAACAAATCACTGAGCACACATTTGCATTTAACAGCTTGTAAATTAAATCACAAAGCACACACACACACATCGCACACGCACACGCACATACATACACACACACACGCACGCACACACGCCCGCCCTGTGAGCAAAATATTTGCATACAAATCTGCAAAACAACATGCCGCTACACATGTCAAATAGTGCTGAGCTTTGGTCTGCCTTATGTAGATGAAGATTAATCAGCAGACAGCTATGTCAGTTAGCAGCTGGTTGCAGTGTACCCGACTATGGCAATGCCCTGTAGGAATATATTGATTTTCAATTTATATTTAAGAATCCATTTTTGATTTTTAATTTTTAAGCTATTTTGGGATTTCTTTATATTTCTCAATTAACGAAACCTGACTATGAAAATTTAAATGAACAAATTTTAAAATGGAAATTTTAACTCTGAAGTTTGATCAACAGCATGACATGCTCTCTAAAGTAGTTGTGTCACTTTTTTAAAAGATTGTATATTGGCAAAAATTAAATATGTTGCTTTTTTTCTTATGGAAATAAGACTTATAGCTTACACAGAAAATAAAAATTGGCTAATATTTCTTCCGACATGTTCGTGTTACCAACATTAAGCGGAACACAAATGTCTTTAATATATCATCATAATGTATTAGATACAGGGTATAAAATTCATTCGCGTATAAGAAAAACAAGTGAACAAGAGGTGTGTTAAATTTGTTTGCACAACACTCGTGGCGCCCGGGCTACAGAGCTACAGGTAGTCAGCCGCCCGCCGCCTGGTCAGTTCACAGTTCCCAGCCAGGTTGCAGCTGCTCGACGACGCCGCCGACTCGATTCAATAAAGTATCAACACACGCACGTACACACACACACACACACACATACAGTCACACTCACGCAAACAAACGCTCACAGCCAAAGCAATAATCGATGATGAGGTCATAACTAATAATAAAAATGACGCCGCTCTGAGAGCAGCCGCGAGCAAAGCACATGGCAAAAGCCATAAGAGCAAAGAGCACTAATGAGCAGAAAAGCAACTTGAGGAAATAGCGCAAAGAACTTTAAACGACGCTCTCGCGCTCTCGCACAGCCTGGCAGTGGGTGCTCTCCTACTTACGAGAGCGGAATTGGCCCAACAGCTGTTTTTGGTGGGCCCGTTTTAGAGGCCAGGCACAGATTTTTGTTAACACCTTCACTTAAGAACGCCTCATATTTATATTTATTTAATATTTGTCGCAACTTTATCGTTATCACATCAATGCTTGGCCGCAACTGACGTCATGTCGTTGCTCTTTGAACTTTCGAGCATTTATCGCATATCTCATACAGAGATTGCGGTCTCTTTCACTGGACACGGCACTCTGTCAATAAATCAAAGTCTTAATACCCTAATGGGTACGAGAAATGTCTGCTTGACATAAACGTCGAAAAGATATTAAGGTAATCAATTGTACTGATTGAGGGTACGTGTGGAATTTTATCTTCCTAAAAAGTTTGGCAATATTGTAGCTAAGACAAAACATTCGCTAGATAAAAAAAAGGCCAGAATGAAAAAACAACTAAAACAAATATCTAATAACATTTTTTTAAGATTTTTATAATCTTTTATGTTTTCCTAGCTCTTTAAAAGTTTATAAGGTATAGAAGGGCTTGTAAACTCTAAAAATATTTCAAAACTTTGTTATTTAAAAGAAATCAGTCAAATCTTTAAATAAAGACTATGGAACCCAAAATCTAAACATTTTTTTTTAACTCAGCCGAGAAAAGATCAACAATAATGTAAGAACTTAATTTAAAAAAAAAATCATTTTCATATTTCGAAAATTTCAGGATTTCAAAAATTGCCTTTACCAATGTTTGAGCTTTACATATCTGCTCTGTAAATGGTAGCCAAGCTGTTTTAATCAAACTACCCAATAGAATAAAAAACACACAGTATTTTTCTCTCATCATGGATATCTTATCAAGTGGCAAGATAGTTCTTATGAGTATGAGCCCGAACTTAATAAATATCTAAACATTTATAAGCGCCAATCGGTTTGTCAAAACAGCTTGTCGTTGCTTTCAATGAAACTTGAAATAAGTTAACAAAGGAAAGCCTACCCCAAGTAAAGCCCATATCTGCTCGAATTGGATGTTTATTTATAACGCTGCCTTAATGCGAACCCCCATACTACGACCGTCTGGCAGATATCTATTTAAAGACAATCAAAACATGATTCCAACTTGGGGGGGCATTACTTTCCCCACGCCACACTAAGACACGCCGCTCGCTGACACGATAGATAGCTTTGTGGTTATTGACACAGAGATGACTATCGCATTAACAAAAAACATAATAGTGCTGATAATGATAATGAAGACGACGTTGATGATCATTGTGTAGTTTTCTTTCGGGTTCTGCGCTTTGTTTAGACCATGGCGGCATGTCGTTGTCCTATAACCTTTTTGGCTTTAATTTAAAAGTGACATCAACATTTATTTTTAAGTTACATACCGAATGCTCTTTCACTCGTTAACATTTTGCCTGCTCTTCATATATATATGTATATATATAATTTTTTTTATATATTTTTTGCTTTTCTTATTCGTTGCCCATTTTTGTATTTATTTGTGTGCCAAAATTGTAGCGTAGCTATGATATCACTTGGCAGTAATTTGTTATGTTTTTGTTGAATTTTTCATTTCTTTTTTTGGCTAAAGTATTTTTTTGTTTAGAGTTCCATCAAGGTAAAAGTAGGTTTTTGTTTTTAAATGGCCTTTTGGGCTCTGCTTCTCTGCTTCTCTGCTTCTTACCCACTATTTGTCAATCACAACCACAATTCGAGCTATCGACAAGCCATAATCTAATCTAAACAATACCCCAAGAGTTATATAGCTATATGGGCGAATGTGCTGAGCTTTTCATGTCAGCTGCTCGAGCAGTTTTTTTCTAAGGCTTTTTACTCGACCTTGATGTGCTATGAATTTGATGGTTTTTATACTTTTTTGAAATATCATCGCAATGCTTTTGGCCAAACAGCTGGTCAAGCAGTTCGGTTCGGTTCCAGGAATTCGTTTTGTTTTTAATCGGTAAAGGACGGTCGAAAGCGTTCCCTGAAACAAACACAAATGAATGATTCAATCTAAACCATTTGCCCCCCAATTTATGTTAAACAAACAAATGTTTTTATCGAAATGCTATTCCATGTAAGAACATAATACCATGCATATATGTAGAATTATATGTTTATGCTAAGTAGTAGGGACTTTTGCGGAAGACTCAGAAGAATTCCAGAACTTAAATTTGTGGTACAAATGTGGTACATATCTATTTCGTATAATAGTTCTTCATTGTATTCGTTTAAAAAAATATCTAAATCTAAATCTAGCTCCAAAAGAAATTATATTAATTGTTGTACCAAGTCGAAATCTGATTTTTTAAGAATCTCTGATTATTTTAAAGGAAATTAAACAAATATTTGATCAGTTAGGGCGCACGTGCAAAAGCTTATATTACTTCAAATATTGATGGATTGTTTTTATATTAACATTTTTGGGTTGGCTGGAAATGGCAAGGCATAAGAAATTGATTAATTGTTTAAAAATGTAAATGTAGAGAAAGATTCCTCAAAATTGGCATAAATTGTGCTCAAGATAAAGGGTTCTATGCTCTTTTAATGAACTTGAGAAATGGGCCCGCTTTTGGAATTCCCCGAGAACCTAGCAGCGCGTGGGTTGAAGAATTAACCGATTTTTCTTATTTTTTTCTATGGTTCTTTAAATAAAGCTTAATATTGTTTTATGCTCACAAATGTTTATATTATACTATTTTATTTATAATAAATATTTATATCACTTCTATATTATATATTTTGAATATGAATTCAAATAAATAGAAATACTAAGAAATCTCTAAAAGATACATATGAATGCAAATATTTGCCTGAATCGTATAATACTTCTGCTTACCAAGGGAACTACTAGTTGTTGCTTCTCTTCTTAGTTTTAGAAAAATTCCTGCCACACCAAGAAATATGTTATAGTTAAGTATAGTTTAAATAATGACTATACATTCCGAACTTCAGCTTTGGTTATGTATATTGAAATCTACTTTTTACTATACCGCCAACTTTAGTTATATCGGATTCAAAAATAAACCACAAAAAATACACCACATACGCGACGACACGACGTGTCCGCATTAAAACATACTTTAAAAAAATGTATAAATTGTTCTTGTTTATATGGTATTTATCAACTTCCGGGCCGAAGGATAAGTGAGAACCGCGAGAACCGTAAAACCAGATACCAGAAATACGAGACAAGTACCGCACTTTAGAGGCGCACACGGGCAACTGAATATTGAATGCGGTTGCAGTGTATTATCGGGAAGTCGCAAACCCCTACAAAAAGAAAAAAAAAACAACAACAACAGGAGAAACAACAACAACAAAGCCATGCAAAATGTGCTCAATGAAATGCCGATTAAAGTAGTAAAAATTAATTTTTGTCGTATTTATTTTTTTTAATGGCGCACGAATTTTGATGTCATGGCAAATATTGTATGCGCTGAGTAGCTGGGATTAGACATATTTATATGTTATTATTTATAGGCATTACAAGGCACCGCTTCGGTTAATATTGTGTTAAATTACTAATTAAGCGGACCACTCAAGCGAGACATAGAGAGAGGGGGCGAGAGAGAGAGTGTATGTTCTCTCTCTCTCTATCTATCTCTGGAGCAATGTTACGGCCTGTTGGCATTTGATGATGTCATGAATTATCGTTTTCTGATTGAAAGTATCGATAGCGACCAGTCGAACCGTCGACCAGTCGACCCGGACGACTGCCGACTCTGTCGGTTCAGAACAAAGCACCCCGCGTCAAACCCACAGATTGTCTGTCACATGCTACGAAATGAAGTTGTCATCGCCACATTTGGACGCTGTCGTCGTTACTTACTCCCCCGTGGAAAGCAATAGGGGCAATGTTGCTGGCAGCAGGGGAGGGGAGGGGAGGGGAGCGGGCTGTTTGGAGGGGTACGTCAATTTCGATTTTAAAGCACGCTATATAGGCTCAACAAAATTTTGGTCTGCGTCTAGTTATGAGGTCAACATTTCAAAAATAAATGGGTTACATGCGCCAAAGAACCGAAACCGACAAATTAGTATCAACCACACTTGATTGTGTGTGAATGAGTGTGTGCGTGTGTGAGAGTTGAGTGTGTGTGAGTGTGTGGGAGCATCGATTGTGTTGGTCATATGCGTAGAAAGTTGGTTCTAATCTCAAGCCAACAACAAAATAATAAAGTAATTTGCGCAAGGTTAGTTAGCCAGCTGCTGCTCTACACAAATGTTTTCTTCTTTTTTAGTATACCCCCTAGATGGCATAATTTTAGATGAGTTGTTAGAGAGATCTAGTTGTCTAAGGACTCGTGCATAAGATGGCAACATATAATCTATCTTCTAGGCTGCACTTCTGAAATTATGTGTTTTTGTAACCTGACAAAAATAAATTTGTGATAAACTAGTTTTTTATTTGATCTCAAATATGGTTTGAACTGTGTGTTAGAAAATTCTTGACATTTTATTGTATTTTTCCAGAGGCTAAAGTAATTATTATATTTTATTTGTATACATTTATATATTATAAGAATAAATATGTTTTTTCAAAAATTTGTTTACGTGAAAGACTCCTTTTCCTTTACTTGATGGATGACTGGATGTCTTAAAAGACCAATTTTTATTATATTTTGAACTTTTTTGTTGAACATTTTGAGAATTTTGATACAAAAAAAAGGCGTATATATATATATATATTTGTTTTGTAATTTGTTTTGAATAAAAGTCAATTCTCTGCATTCGGATTTACTTACATCGTGTTAATTCATGCTTTTTTTTTTGTTTTTATCGATAGGCTAGAGAAATACAATATTTATTTTTTTTTTATGTTTTTTAGAACTTTTAAACTAGAACATACTATATAGGTGTATACATGTTTCTCTAAAGATTTTCTTTATAATCATTCTAACCTAACACAACTATTACAATATTTCTCTAAGAAACAACTTGTGCTCTTTTATTTGTTATAAATTTAAATGAGATCGGAGAGCTTACAGGGTAACTAGCAAAGTTTCTATTGCCATTGTCGGCACATTAATTGATTTGTTTTTTTTTTTTCCAGCCATGTAAATAGGTGAAATGTGCAAAGTGAGTCAGTTGTGTGTGTTGCATGTGGATCGAACTCAGTTGAGCTCTGAGGTCATTTGCGGCGTTTCAATTAAACGAGCATTTGTCGGAGTGGAAGTGAATGGGACAGGTGTATACAGGTATCGAGTGGGTGTGACACAATCAAGAGTTTAGCGGGGCAAGCTTTAAAGCTGTAATGACTAATAAGGGCAAAGTCAAAAGCTTTGAAGCGGCAGTCTTTTATTGTTCAGTGCATAAGTCCAAGCCACGATCATGATCATAGAGTGAGATCATATGGGCAGACGCAAAGAATACAGTCACGCATTTTACATAGATTACTCATAATTTGATGCATGGTTGGATGAATAATCGACGGAAAGATTATTATAGACAGCCAGGTCAAGAGCCAGCACTCCAGAGATAGAGAGACAGAGTGAGCGCGGGAGAGAGATGAAAAAACAATCATTTTATTGTGATCAACAAATTCTTTATGGTGTATTGGATAAAAGAGGATAAGTTATCCTTAATTTTACATAGTACTAAATTCAAATACTGCTTTGTCAGACAATAGAGCATTTTTCAGTTTAATATTAGTATTCGAATTATCCGAAATGTTCAAAAAGCTCGACATCTCAGTAATTTTACATAGACTACTTGTTATTTGATGCTGGATGGGTAAAAGACAGAAAGATGATTATAGAAAGGCAAGTCAAACGCCAGCACTCCATAGAGAGAGAGAGAGTGAGAGAGATATTATAGTACAATCTTGATGGGGTATCGGATAAAAACGGATAAGTTAACCAGAGTTTGACAAAGTATTAAAGACCAGTGCACAGACAGCTTTGGCAGAGTATAGCTCATTTTGAGGTTTCATATTATACCGGATACATTATCCGAATTATCCGAAATGCTCAAAAAGCTCAACATCTGAGCAATAATACCACCACTCCTTCAAATTTGCAGTCGCATTCGATCGATTGCCATGCCTTTAAGCCTCGACGGCATTTAGCTACTGTCTTTAAACGGCATTCAATACTTTTGGAGTGCAAAAATACTTTAAGAACACAATCCCATTAAAATAATAGAGCTTCTGAAACGTCTATACGTCAATCATAAAATGCAGAACAATCGCAACGGCTCAGCCAAATCTGACAGCAGCCAAATACGCCTCCATACGAAAGAATTCTATAAACTTTTTCGTTTTGATTTAATTTGTTGGCCGTTTCTTGTTTTTCTTTTGGCGCTCACATGATTTAATGGGATTCCTTATATATATAGGCGCATTTGTATATTTCTTTTATTATTTTGCATTTATATATTGTTGAAAAAAGTTTTTACGATCATCTTTGCTAATTTGTGGCGCTTATTTGCCTTGCAAATTATGAAGTAGCCTCAGTTTCAGCGGACCTCAGTTTTCACACTTTCTTTCGACTACTTGGGCGGGTTTTATTTTTAGAAGCGCGTAAATACAGCGAAACGCTTCTGATTATAAATGCAAGAAATATGCAAAATAAAAACAAAAATTTGTTAAACAATAATTTTGCTTTTGTTTTCCATTTTTTTTTTTAATATTTTTTTTTTTGTATACAAACTTTGGCACTGAGAAACTCTTCGCGCAGAACATGAAAATCAAGTGCAATGCAAGAGCATAAACAAAACTGATCTATGGCCATGGGTGTTATGGAATGTGTGTATGAGGGTGTGTGTGTGTGTGCCAAAAATAGAGAAAACAAATGTTGGTGACTAGAAGAATGCACACAATACATACAAATATACATGCAGTGTATATAAGTACGCTTGCAAGCTGATCTTGACAAATATGTAAAATAAATTTTAAAAAAATAGTTACAAATTGGCTATCTATAATAGTTGGTCTGCACAGAATATTCCTGGCTGGGGTATACGGATAACATATATAAATATTGGGATAATAATTAAAAAGGCTTAAAGGCTCAAATGACTAGAAAATGCAATTCAGCCCGATCAAAAGTAAGAACTAAGAAGAGTAAGGAAAACCTTTGTCTAGAACAAATAAATATGTAAACAAAAATGAGTTATGGATAACAAATATAGTTAAACAATTATAGTTAATGCAGCACATTTTGTGCCCTACAATAATTGTACCCCTTGTAAGTGTACACAAATGTTTTGCTGCATTTCGTCACATAATTGGACTTGTCGACAATCGATAAACCTTGACTTGATAATACCCTTTGTTTGCCTGAATCTATTTGTGTATGGGTGACAGCATGGAAGAGCCATCAAATTGGCGAATGGGCTCATCTATTGGCCATATAAGACGGCGACATTTGTTAACATTATCGGGCGTGCTATAAAACAAAATATATATTTGCCAAAGTACTTTGGCTTAAAGCGTCAACTTGGCCTTTAGCTGGCGTATACGTAATTGGTGTGCGGAAAAGCCTCTATAAGTAGTTCGCTATGATATTATTTTTAGCAGCTGCAGCTGCTTAAAAATTCCTTTTGCTGCTGCAATTCGTTATTAATAAACGCTTAGCTCAATTTAGTTAAATCATTGAGTGGGTATCGGGCAAAGTTATTTGATATTTTGTTTTATTTATGTTTCGTCTGCAGTTCCTAACGTACACAAACCGTGTTTCGCAATCGAGGCGTTTTGGAAAAGCTCAATGAATAATAAGCGAGTGCACACATTTGTTTATTAATGCACTTTTCCACAACATTAATTATTATTTATTGGCAAACGTGCCGCAGTTCCGCAATGGGCGACCGCCTTTGTGTGAAGATTGAGTGCCAAGTAATTTTGCCTAATCGATTTTTACTCACAATAATAGAAGTTCATCAATAGTTAATATCATTTGATTTGGTTTTTGCCCATTTACTTGGTTGAAGTGGCAATTCCAATATGATTAATGATAGCGAATGGAATATAGAATATATAGTAAAGCTAACCGTTTTTTATTAGCTAGGACAATAAAAGTAATTGAATAAATTATTTACTTTTATCCGCTAAGCTTAGAAGACTTTAATTTTAAAGAACTTATCGTATCACAAACGAAATAAACTTGCGGCACTTTTATGACTTGACTTGGAGAATATTTACTATACTTTATAGATAATCAGTGTAACCAATTTATTGATGCAACAATTTAAAATACAGAACAAACATTCGGATAAATAATCATTACCGTATGATCAACAACCTAAAATAAGGGATTATCTTGCATGCTAAATATTTGATTCGGATAAAAACCCGATTTTATGAAACAATGTCATTATGTATACGGTTTCTGGCCTTAAAATTAACTTTCACGATTTTTTATGCAAAATATGGTATTAGTTACAGATAATCTTTATCCGAACTAGTTTTTGGTGTGAATTTGTGTGTTAATTAATTTGTTGATACATATGCATGAATCTTAGAAGAAAAGAAGCATGTAGATAAATTATCCGTTTTTATCCGAACATTTAAAATTAGTGTTTTTGACTGCATAAATAACTTTTGGCTAAACCTGAGCCACAATGGGTTATTATTACAAATAGCTACTATCCGAGTGAGCTTCTGGTGTGAATTTTTGTGTTTAAAGTGCAATTAATGCATGAACCTTAACTATTCGTCAGACTTGGTGTGAAATTATATGGGATTAATTAACTGATTCTATCCAACGATCGTTAAAGCAATCACGCCTTTTGAAAAAATATATATAATATTTTTTTTTCCTAGAAGATAAATGCTTGATAATTAACATAATGGCCCGAGTGGTTACTTATAAAGGCATTGTTATTTTATGAAATTAATTATTATCTTCACATGCAGTCGTCGTCGTCGTCGTCGTTGCTGTAGATTCCTATATGGATGTATGTTTGCACTATGTCATAATCAAGTTAAAAATAAAGCATAATATCACGACGCAAAAAGCCATAAAAAATACGAGTACTTATAAGCCAAAGCGATAAATGCAGTTCATATAAACGATGTGGAATACAACAAAAAAAATTACAAAATTGAATTGAAAAAGGGAAATAATAAAAGAATTGATAGCATATATGGATGGCATATAAAACAATTGACAAAAGAATGCGGCATTTGCTAAATTGAAGTGCCACTGATAAACTCGTAAAAAATATATATATACAGATGTATGTATATATATATATGAATATGTACATAAAAGAGACGAGGCAAGCGGTCAATGCGTGATTTATTGATGCATGAATGAAATTGAAGCATCAACCCGGCAGAGACAATGACCGCGGTTTGATGAACGTTGTACGTTGTGACTGCACAAATTGAATTAAGGCGACATTCAGCAAAAAGCACACACAAAAAAAAAAAGAAAAAATTAATAATGAAACGCAGCAACTCTTTTAATTTAGCATCGTGGAGCCCATAACTTTTAATAGCCGCCGCTCTGTGATTTATGGGTCTGAATTAGTTGCCGTCCGATTTAACGTTTTTACGGGCCAGTTGCGCTACGACAAAAAAAACCTTAATTTTTTTCGAATTTCCTCAAACATTTGGCACATTAAAAACAAACAAAACAAAAAAAAAAATTAACTGGGCGTGCGCCCTGCAATATTCACAGCTTTGAGTGCATTCAATAAATATGTCTATGAATATACATTTTTTGCAAATGAATAACACGTGTCCGTCTGCAAGAAGGTCAAACGAATCACGAATATGAGTTGAAAAAAAAACAACACAACCAAGTCAGGCACTCAAATTCAATTTGCCAAGAATAAAACAAAGCCAGAGACCCACCAGAGGCCCAGTCGTGAAAATCATTTAATTAAATGAACTTTTTCAATGACTCGCTTTTCAAATACCCGTAAATTTAGAACAAACCGTATGCAAGTCTTTAGGATTAAGTGTAATTAATTCATTTAATTTTTTCTGTATAATTAATATATTTCGCATTCAAATTTGACTATATTTCGATTCATCTATCAACATTTAATAAATTCCTGTTTGATAAGTTTCTATTTAATTTTGATGGTAATTCTGATACTACTACTATAAGTTCTGATAATATATTTATGTACTACATAGGTAAAACACAAATAATAAATGCTGCATATACTATCTCCTCTCTCTCTCTCTCTCTCTCTCTCTCTCTCTCTCTCGCTCGCTCTTTTAGGCCCTCGCTCTCGCAAGAGAGCTATTGTTAAGTTGCACTTTGTATCATATTCTTAAACGTTTTACGTAAAATGTTGATAAGCTTTAAATAAAGTCATAAAGTTTCTTTTTTTTTAATTCTCCTTATTTAACTTTTGAATTTCTTTTTAAAAAAGGAAAACATTTACATACTTTTCAACATACGCGAGGGAATACACCTTAATATACACACACAACCCACATCATGGAATTAAGAAAAAAACCATTTGATATAACTAAATAACTAGAATAATAATGTCAGTCTTTGTGATCATTAAATTCGATTATCTCAAAACAAATTGTATACGCAATAATAGCTGATATCTAAACTATGTTTCCACAGTTGGAACGGGTCTAGCCAAGTCGTGCCTTGATTTATTTGAACCTCGATTGCTGGACTGATCAATTGTCAGCGCCGCAGGCACAATAAATATGTTATGAAAATGACAATTTGTCGGCTGACTTATGACTTTATTATATGCAAATTGTGACAAATACAAAAAATACGAAAAAAAAAAGAGAAGAGATATGTATATGTATGTACAGCAGACGAAAGGCGCGTTTTGTTTACAGCGTTTGACATTTTAATACATTGTTATTGCTGTTAATTTGAACACAATTTATTTTGGCATTAAGAAAAATAAACAAAATACAATAAAATAAAAATATATATAAAAAATATGCAACGCACGCGCTGGCGAGAGATCAAGTTCATTGAATTTTCACACTGGCCGAAGACGGCGACAAATAAAAGAAATAGCATTTTAAATTTAAAAGAAAAGAAAACAACAAATGTTTTGCACTGTGTGAAAAATAAAAGCAGCCTTGTCATTTAATTGAATATTTTTAGTGTTTTGCGCTGCGAGAGTGCGCAAAAATCGAATATATATATATACTATATATAAACAATATATAGAATTTTAAAATAACGATGACAAAATCTTGCCCGATGTATTTTTGTGCAACGCCAAAGAATGAAACAAAAGCGCAAAACAAGACAAAAGAGCAAGATATATTGGATTGTACGGTATTCAGAATTCGTTCTTGTTGCTTTTGTCAGCGGACATTCGCCCAGGAAGGCAGCCCAATTAGATTAAAGGCGTGGACATATTTCAAGCGATGCCGCCTGCCATGCGATTAATCACAGTGTAAGTCATGTGAATATCAAGCAGTAATTTCTACAACGAGATAATAACTGAGACAACGGATAAGCTAATAGAATTATCTGCTGCTTAAAATGAATCTGGTTGCACTTTTCGTGATATGCGGATAAGAGGGGAGATTTAATTAAATAATGATTGAGATCGCAGAGATCAAATTTGAATATATAGCATATATTTGCAATATCTAAACATATGTATATGGGCTTGTATAAATTATCTAGATGGTGCTAAGATAAGCCGTATAAAATGCAGTTCCTTTTATTTTAATTTCAAACTGAGCCTTATCCGTTTTAAATGGGAATTTCAATTTGCTGAGGTTACTTTTTTTATGGTATGAGCAATTTCTATAGAATATATTTTTAAATAATTTCACTTAGTTCTATAACTTCAATTCAATGAATTTTTCTCGATACGGATACGGATTATCAACAAAGAAAATAAAACTGGCATAGGTAGGGTATCTGCTAGTCAAGCAGTCTCAATTATTACATTCTTATTTAATTCTACTTTATTAGCCAATTACGTTGGGCATCCGATAAATTTGCCATTGTGTAAAACCTTTGAAGCGTCGGCTTTTTTTTATGCATTTGTTATTGCAAAAATGCATCAACAAAAGAGAGATTTATCCGTTTTTATCCGCATCGTTTTATGGTTCATTCATTCATTGAATATGACGCCATACGAATAAAATTTGAAAGCTCATAAATTATGTTAAAAGTGTATAAATATTTATATATGCGAACGCGATTATTCCGATTGCTATTGCGACCTTGGATAATTGAAGAGAGTTTGACCTATGCACTGGGCTAAGGTATTGAAAGCGGATCAAAAAGAACTATAAATTGGAATTGGGGGGCAATGGATAATTATTTACTTAGTATTTGTGCAGTTTAAGATAAAAGCAAACATGCTCAAAGTCCAATTGTGGGTGTGTCAGGGAATTAAAATACGCTAAACAGAAATTCATCAGGCATAAAAAGTTTCCGAACAATCGTCTGGGCCAACTATAGATAAGAGCTTATCTAATCTATCGACTTAAAGGAATTTAAGATAATCACAATAGATATTCATATAAAATCAGTTAGAAATTTGGGTTATTTAAATATACATATACATATATATATAAAAAGCCAGCAGTAAACAGATTAGTGATAGGCTCCAACTAGTTTAAATATATAAATGTATTCGGAAGCAAGAAAATTAGAATAGTATAATATATATTTTTTATATAGAACCGAGCCAAACAAAACTTTATGGCAGCACCTAGTATTCTAATAGGTAGAGAGCTGAACTTCTTAAGTTTAATCTTTATAGACTGCCTAGTATTTATGCTAATGGTATTTACCTCATAAATTTCGTTGGATATTTAACATAAGATTAGTAAAACGTCCTTGATTTAAGTTAGTTATAACAGCATATATATTTGCTAAATCGAATGTTAGTCACAGTTACACAACTTCTTTATTTGAATTTAGAAACCAAACACCAAAATTAGAAATAATAGTAAAGCCAAAATAAAAACTGAAAAAAAACATACCCAAAAAACAATTGCGTTATTTGCGCCGGCGTCTGGCAGACATTGTGCACATTGAGGGTGCGGGGGCGGGCGAAGAGCATGCTGGGACTGCTGCCCAGCAGACTGGGCAGACAGGCAGCCTCCGCCAAAATGGCCGATGTGGAGTTGCTGCGCAGTGTTGTGTAGGCGCGATAATGCGCAGCAGCGCCAGGCGCAGCAGCAGCAGCGGCGGCGGCAGCAGATGTTGAGCGCAGCTCCACGGCAGTTGTGGTCTCTTCCAGCGTTTCGACCATATCTTCGTCATTGTCTAGCTGCATGGGGTGGCTGCAGGAGCTTATGCTGCTGCCGTTGTTGTTGTTGCCATTTTTGTTGTTGCTGCAATTGTTGTTGTTGTTATTCGTAGTTGTTGGCTTGGTATTGCTCCGCAGCTTGATGTAGCCGTTGTTGTTGTTGTTGTTGTGATTGTTGCGATTGCTGTTGATGAGATTTGGTATTTTGGCGCGTTGATTGTTGATTCTGCTGCTGTTGTTGCTATTGTTGTTGCTGCTGCTGCTGCTGCTGTTGTTGTTGTTGCCATTGCCGTTGCCAATTGCTTGTGTGGCCATTGTGCTGTTGGCGTTGTTGTTGCTGTTGTAACGCTGTTGCAAACGCATTTTGGCCAATTTGCTGCGCATTGAACAATGTTTAATCGAATTGACTGTCGGGCTTTATGTCAGTTGCGCACACATTTTGGGCAAACATTTCTCAATACAACGCACAACTTGTCTGGTGTGTTTTGTTTTTTTTTTTTTTATAATGTTTTATGTATTCATGTGTTTGTTGTTTCTTTTCGTATTTGCCGGCGACAACATTTCACAGAGGCAGCTTTCACTTTCAACTAAAGGATTTTGGGTGCGCAAAAGAAAACAAAACAGTTTTTAACAACAAAAACAAACGAAATATAAGGCAAATTTTTTTGATAAAGTCATGTATCTTAGAAGAATTATGTTATTTTTTGACACTTTTATTTTACTTTTTTGTTAGCAACTGTGGGCGTGTGCGCGTTGGCAAATATTTGTGAGTAAATATTTTTCTCTGCTTCTAATTTTTTGCGCGCGTTTTAAATTGATTTCTTATATGTATATGTTTTTTGTGCTGTGAAGCGCGCACGCCAGCGCTTTTTTCATATTATTATAAATTTAGAAATGATTTTATATGCATGTATGTGTTGGGTGTGTGTGTGCTTGTACGAACGGAAGTCGCCTCACACAACATACACAAAAGCACTCGAAAGCGCGCAGCTTTTAACAGAGACACGAACACACGGCGAATACGCAACGTTGTGAACGCGTCGAGCCAACGTTGCCGAATGACTTCCCAAGCACAACAAAGCGCGCAGAAGTACTGCGCTCAGCGCTTCGCTGTTGCTGCTGCTCAGCTCAGCTCTGCTGCTGGGAGCGCGCGCGCACGTGTGCCTCTCTCTCTCTCTCTCTCTCACTCTTTCTTTGCGGCTTTCGCCTATGTGCGCGCTCTTGTTCAGCAGCGTAACGTGTTGTTTTTTTACGTGCTAATTTGTTTTTGGCGTTTGATCTCTTTTTGTTGTTGTTTCCTTTTTTTTTTTTTTCAAACAAACACTCAATCAAATGCTGTCCATCTTGTGCTCAGCATCCAGCGCGCGTGGGCAGCTTTCGATTGTCGAAAAGTTTTTGTTTTTTTTATGTTTTTTTCCATATCGATCGATCGATCGAATGGGTTTCATAGCAACAAGCAAAATGCTCGTAATTTGCACAATTTGGAAGCAACGCACAATGGCAGCCAAATTATAAAATGGCCAACAAAAATTGAAGCCACATTCCGTGCACATCATAAAATTTAATTTAAAAGGTGGATAATAAATTTAATTTTAAGATTTATATGATATACAATTACCTACAATTGTATTTTAATTGCAGCAAATACTCTTTCTATTGTGCAGTCTTTTAAAAAGCTAAATTTACCTAATTATATATGACATACAACAATCTTATATATTGTCTAAGAACTCAACTTGCGATCTTGTTTTTTCAAAGAAAATCTTAATGCCACAGGTCCATCACAATAAAAAATAAAATTAAAAAAATATTCCACAATCATATTTATTCATATATTTCTTGATACTATATGAAAGTATATCTATATAATTTAATTTTCAAATATTTTTGAACCCTATCTATTTACGTGTGAAATTTAGTAAAGAACTTAAAAAGAATTGATCTTGACTTTTTGGGATAAGACGAAAATAATTTCAAATAAAATATTTTCATCAAAGAAGTCTCATAGTTTTGCCCATTGTGCGTGGCTTTCTCTTTTTTTTTTATTATGCATTTTCAAACAAATAGTTTGGCCTGCAACAACGAAAGTTATTATAGCGAATGGGAATCATCGTTTTTTTTCCCTCCATTTGCCTTTTTCTTTCGGGGTGCTTTAACTATACAATGACTAACTCTTGCAACTGCTCCTAATTACAAACGATTGTGATTACTCATTGGCATTTTAGATTGTGCAAAATACAAACAAAAAACAAAACTGGTAGTTTGGGCCAATGTGACTAACAATCAGGCCAGATAAGTTACGCCGATAAGGGCCAAAAGTGGATTCGTGAGTGCAAAAAATGCCAACAGCTGCTCCTTAAATAGGACCAACAGGTAAATACGAATTGTATTCAAAGGTATTTCCGCACGACAGAAATTATGATTTCATGTGATTGTCAGCAGCTGTTGGTGGGCGTGTGTAAAAGACAGGCTAACCAATATGTATAAATACATATGTATGTATCTATAAGATATATATGACAGTCCAAATGCCAAATTTAAATACAAACAATAATTTATTGACGCCGCTCGAAATGAGATTATGAGCGCGTGTAGGTAAATGAATATTTGAAAAACAAAATAAAAACTGGCACAGAAAAGAGGGCGTTGCTTTAAATATTATAATGTATGTCAGGGTTTGCTCTTGGCACTTGTGCTATGCGAAAGTTCAAAAAGATTTGCGCACATCTATACACCTATATATGTATGTATATATATATATCTATTTTTTGGCCAAAATAATTTTAGAGATATTGTTGATGCTGTCATGTACGCGCCTTAAATGAGCATTTTGCGATGATGCCATTTTGTTGTGGGTTGCCTTTTTTCTCGCTTATTAATGATCTATTGAAAACACCGAAAACAAAAAATAAATGGACTGTGAAAAAGGTGAATTCGTTTAATAATAATAATAGCTTACAAACTGTGAATTCTAATAAATACGGATAACAAGTATGTCTGTTGGATAAGCCAAGTGAAGATTTGGATACATTTTAATTGGATAGGTTCGGATAACACAAAAGTTGACTAGAACGGGTTAATATTAATGGAACCTCCCAAAACGGATTATCAGTTAGGGATTTAATTGATATTCGATACCTTGAGATTTTTTTTACTAAATTGATATTCTAAAACTAAGATTCCTGGGTTCGGATAAGACGGAATAAGGAAATATAAGTTTGTTAATGAAACATCCAAGTATAAAGAAGGGAATAAATTAATATTTTAAATCTTGATATTTTTTGGTTGGGTTAATACCGGATAAGGCAATATAATTATATATTAAAACCTTGAGATTTATGTGTTCGTGCAAGAGCGGATAAGGAAATCTAAGCGGATAATCATTATAAGCTAAATTATGAAGTGTGTATTTTGCGGAAAAATAAATAAGGAAAACTCGAAAATAATTTAGAAATCAATTATTATGGAAATTAATGAAGAGCATGCTCGGATAAATTCGGATAACAGTAAAACAACTGCGCATTGAGCTGGATACCAATGTGCACATAACGATTGGTCCTTATGTATTAAAAGCTCGGATAAATTCGGATAACAGTAAAACAACTGCGCATTGAGCTGGATACCAATATGCACATAACGATTGGTCCTTATTTTTAAATTTAAGAATTTATTCCAATAATAATTAATTTAAAATAGTATATTTGCATTTCTTTTATAAAAAGCTGATTTAAAGTATAAACCGAGGATAAGGAACGTTTTTAGAGCTCGGATTAATTTGAGTAAAAATAAAGTAGCTGAGTAACAACAATTGAATATAGTTTATTGTTGGTTTTTCTGGCTCATGGGACCCTATTTTATCCTAATAGGTGATTCAGCTAATGAAACCAATCTCGAACAATATTTACGCCGACTGCGCAATACATTAAAGCTCGATCAAAGTTAATCATTTAACCGTGTCAGCTAATTTGCAAGAAATTAGGCGTTTGATTAGCGTCAGTCGCCGTGTGTTTTTTTTCTGTGTCTGCCAAATAGCTATTTGTTCGATGGGGTGAGTAAGTCCGAGAACATAACATACGAGAGTAGAACATAACGACGAGTGAGTACGCTGTTCAATTTCATTTTAAGATATATTAAAATTAAATATGTTATATCATTCAGAATGCCAGAGAGGAGAAAAATATTTATAATATTTTAATTGCATTAATCAACAAACTAATTTTGACTTGAAAACATCGATAATTGAATCTAAAAACACGTGCTATCAAGTTATTTAAAACTTACAAAAATTGTTGAGATTTTTAAAAAATTACAGCTTTTAGCTTAAAAAGATTCAAGAAATTAAAGAATAAAACTGCGTTTGAATAAGGTTTGCAATTGATTTTAATCGATAAAAGTGATGAAAAGTCAATCGATCAGGTTTTGCTTAATCGAAAATCGAACAGAATCATATAAGGGAAACTATAGTGGAAAATACCCCATTGAAAGACTTTGAGTATAGGGTGTAAGCAAAGCTCTTAAACTAAATAGTTGAACGCATTTGCAAATTGGTCACGCCAAACTAAACGACGCGTCGAGCACATTGGCGTCTCCCTTGTACCTGGGGGCGGGGGGTTTGGGGAGTTGGTGATGGGCTGATTGGCAGCTGATTGCCAGTTGATTGACAAATTGTGCGATTGTGTGTGGGCCTTGGAAGGTTTGTCGCCTTAGTCTGGCATTGCTCACATTCTGTTGACTATTTACTTTTATATAGTTTTTACTTTTTTTGTATATTTACTTTTTTGTTTTAGTTGTTTTTTATGCGTTGTTTGGCTGTGATAAGCGCTGGCCCGATTACTTCATGCGCATATTTCACGAAAATTCAATCAAGAAAGCCTGCCATAGACATGCATATACAAATATGTGTATATATAGCGATAAGTCTCCAAAGGCTTGGATAACAGGGCGCAGATAAAACGAACAGAAACACAACACAGAAAATAAAAAACCTAGCCAGAAACTGTATGCCGTAAATATTATTAGCATACGCTGCGTATGTGTGATATTTATTTAAAACTAAAAAAATAATATGAAGAGCAAAAGAAACGGCAGAAAATTAAATACAAATTTATCGCGCGCAAACACAAACGACCTTCAGGCCTTGCCTTTACGGCCTCCTCTCGGCCAATTTTGGCCGACGCGTTTTATTTCCGTTTTGCTTTAATTGCTATTTCACTAATTGTTTTGGGCTTTGCACTTCCTTGCGGTCTTCTCATTGACTCCTACAAGCATATTTCCCCCTTTTATTGTTATTGTAATAAATGCGTTCATTTTTTTTTTATTTTTTTTGCGACGTCTCTTGCTGCTGTTATTGTTTACAATGTCAACGCTTCCAGTCCGTCTCGCAGCACGAAAGAGAGAGTGCCAAGAGAGAGCCAATTCTGCAACTTTTGCGCTCTCTCTTTAAGCTTAAACAGAAAAGTATCCGCAAACAAAGACACGAGTATTGTGATAAGCATATTTCTGTTATAGCAGAAAGTTTGATACTCTCGTAAGAGTTGAAACAAATATTGCAGTACAGCAAAATGTCTTTGCTCTCTTTGTCTCTAGCTTATTTAAATTTTAATAAGAAAAATATGTTTGATAAAAAAAAGATATGTGGCAAAATCTAATATTATGAAATATAAGTACAAAATAAAATTGAAAAACGTTTCACTAAGAAATATTAACTATTTGATGATGTTGGACATGGATTTAGTTCCGTTCTACGTCTGCAAAAAACTATTTTGTCAGATAATAATTTATATATTTTAATAATTTTTCCTTTCTACAGAAAACAATTGCAATTGATTCTCATAATTTTCAAGTCATACAAGAAAATCTGTCAAGTTTGCGTCAAGTTTTAAGGCCATAAAGGGCAATGCGATTAATTTCTGAATTTAACACTTTTATCTTTCTTTAACACTTTCATGTATTTATATTTAGTTTACATTTATATATTTTTTATATTTCTCATTCTATCCTAAGAATATGTGAAATATTATGAATGAACTAAACTAAATAAACCAGTTGATCTGGCAACATCTTTGCACGTTAAGTTGGCTGCGCCAATAGATCTTGTTAAAAGTAAAAGATTAAATTGTCTTTTCTCGTTAATCGGAACTCCGTTTATCATTAAAGGTTCCGGATTAGTTTTTATAGTTCGTAATCATAATTATAATATGCTTCAGTAATTCTCATATTAGTTTTAATAGTTTGTAATCATATTTATAATATTCTACACTTTCTTAAACGGCTTTGAGAAATATTTATTTTAAACCATATTTACGTAAATGTTTATACTGAAAAGCAGGCCCGAAATTGCATGATATTAATTATTTGATAAATGTTTAGACTTATTGTTTGTTTATACGTCGCTGGCTTCCTGATGCTCCCAGAATTGTATATATATTTCTGTTTAGGGTATAAATTATTACAGGGACTGCAGTTGTTTTTTCTACGTAACCTTTGTTAACAATGCTCGTTCGTGTGTAACTCGCTTAAGACAACAAAAATATTTATTTAATCTTTATAAGCAGCACACACTTTATTTACTAGCAAATTTTTTCTCTGTTTTGTTTTTGCTGGCAACTTTGTTGATGTTTAATAATGAATTTGTGTTTTCGCCTAAAATTTATCAACGCTGCAGCGTGCCATTGTCTATCGTGTGTGTTTCCGTGTTAATCAAATTAAGTGCGAAAGTGGATTATTGTCAAAATGTGACAAACAACTAAAATAATAATAAAAACAATAATAAAACAACAAGCAATTCGCTTGCGGACGAGTCGAAATGGGAATGATAAATCGTGGGGGCATAGTGCACTTTCGGCTCGTGTCGGGCGGGCATTGCAATTTACGGGCAGATATAGATAGATATAGATATAGATATAGATTCAGATATAATAGCTAAAATAAGATATATTGCAATAGTAATTGACATTGGCTGATGTCATACCAGAAATGTATAATAATAAATAATTTTCGCTATCATCTTCCTGAAGATTGCAGTAATTTTTCCAAATGAATGAAAATAGCTTATCGCAACGGCTTGATCTATTAGTTCTTGGAAACTATTTTACAGAAATTTCTGAGACAATTAAAAGGTTATTTACAGTCCATAGCTTGGCTAGCACTTAAGATTTCGTTTTATTAAGGATAGTAGGGTATCAAACCGGAAAACTTGTTGTTCAATAGCCAAAGTAAGGATATCTTCGGCACGCCGCAGATTTAATGCCCTTGTACACATTTCAATTTTTATTTGCGAATAGTGAAACTCGTAAATACTGAGTTTGATGAAAAACAGAATATTTGGATAAGAGAATATGTTGCCATTAAAGAACCTACTTTTCGACCATTTTTTCCTATGGCAGCTTTATGGTATAGTGGTCCGATGTTGATGAGATTTTGTATACATATAGGGAACATAATGAAACTTTTAAATGGGTCAAGATATACTGTAAACCAACAAAGTTTTTAATACTAGAACCTTACCTAGCATACATATGTATCTATGGACTGTCTGCAACAGAAAGACGAACCTTAGCAAAGTTTTAAGACGAAAGCTTTAAAACTGAGAGCCTGTTGATACTGATCTAGAATATATATATTTTATGGGGTCGGAGATGAATCTTTCTATGCGTATTATAAAAAATATTATAATGTTTACATTTGTCTTTACAATAAATTCAATATGTATATGCTACTTTTTATATTAAATGGTTAAGAATCGACCAATTGTAGTTTTTTAGAACCATCTTATGTCTGTATTTTTTTATGTGTTATAATTTAATAATATGTGTAGAACGACTGACCTAGCTCAGTAATTATTATAATAAAGCTCAATAGGAGGAATTGGTCGAAAAGTACCTCTTTGAATTTGAAGATATCTTCCCAAATTCGGTAAATACGAGCTCTATAATTCCCCTCATTTATCTCCAAAAGCGTGAGTTCTATTTCTACAAGCGAGTTTGATTGCATCGAGATTTCAATGAAAATCTTTCTTTTTCTAATTTTTAAGAAATTTTTCTATTTTTTCCATGTCAGACTGTTTTATTCAAATATCGTAAGAGAAACTTTATCATAGACAATAAACAAAAATTACGAAGTTCCACAAGCCTATAAGTCTTATTTAAATAACTTTTGATATTATTGCTTCACTTTATATAGAAATATTTAAAGAACTTCGTTATTATAGAATCCTAATGCAAACTTCTTAATATACTCTTAAATCTGTTTTAAATTTTTATTTTTCTCAATGCTGATGATCTCAAACTTCTTAATAAAACCTAAGAACTTTGTGACATTTGAGCGTAAATAGACTTATTAATTGTAAATTGATTTTCCTGTGCAGTTCAATAAAGTTTAGAATCTCGTTTCGGTTAAAACATTTAACATGGGTTTTTGTTAATTGTTTTTCTTTTAAGACTTTGCCTTGAATGTTGACATCGTCTGAAACGCGGTCAAAAACGAAACCAACCAAGGTCCACGTTCCGTAAGACGGTGACCCAATCTAACGGGCCACTGGCGAAATTGGCATAAATAATGAACAATTTGTTAACAATTTCCTGCAAGCTGCTAAGCTAAAAGCACAATACGAGAAGAAAATAAACGAAACTAACGGAGCAAAGAGCGTTGCTTAGGTCATTGACCAAAAAAAGAATTAATGTTATTGTAAAAAAATAAGAGAGAGAGCGACCAACAAAAGCGCCGCCGTTGGCGCTCTCTTTCCGCCTCTCTCTGTCGCTCTGGCGTCGAGCACGTTTTCCAAGAAAAAGCCAACGACGCCACTTTTTGTGAGTGTGCGTGTGTGTGGGGAGCTCTCCCACAAGCACGCACACGACACACGGTCTATGAGGGTTGCCTCTTTGCTTTTTTGGCAAAGCCAACAACAACAACAATAATAATAATAATAATAACAACAACAGTAATAGCAACAATAACACGCAGCAACAACAACCATACAAAGGAAAGTTGTTTTTGTCGTTCTGTAGCGCCGCTGTACGGCACAAAGCGGTGCGCGCTTACGTCATTCATAAAAATAAAAACGCAGCGCAAAGAGCAAACGAGCAGGGCCGCTGACTTGCTGTCCCGCTTACACCCTCTCTCTCTCTCTCTTTGTTGTTGGTGTTGCTGCTGCTGTGCGTTTTCGAGTGTTGTTCTTGTTCTTGCAGCTGCTCTGCGCGTTCTCACTTTGCTATTTACCTGAAGAATATTTTAACCATCTTGTTTGGCATTATTTAAATAGCAGTCGTTCGCTCTTGCCACGCTTATTTTATTATACATTTAATCAGTTTGAACTACATTGCCACGGATATCGCGTTCTTGCTTTTGTTTTAACCGAGCCGCAGGTTTTGTTTTGCACGCACACAAATCTACTACTTTTCGCTTTGATTTTGTCGTAGCACTGAGCTTCTTGTCATAGGTGTAAGAAAAAGTTTACAGCTGTCCCTTAAAGGCATTTGTTAATCGTGTGGCCACCCCAATCTATCGGAAGTCACAAAACGAAGTTTCAGATGGCAGCAAGATACTTCGTCACATCTTTGCAGTTAAATTCAGTTTCAAACCAGATTATCTTAACTATTTGTTCTCGTGTTCCTGGTGTTTTTGCATATCTGATAAGCGACTAACCGAATATTTAAATTATAGTATTGGGCATCCATAGACGTAGTTTGCAAACTTTCAAAAAAATCGCTAAACCGTTAACATTTCTGTAAAATAAATGTTTTGCTCAAATGGCACCGCTGTTATGTTACAGAGTTGACACAGTTGCAGTTATAGATGGCCCAATGTTGATAAGAGAGTGATGTAGCATTGAGCAATACAACCGGTTAATGCCGCGAAACTGTAAAAATTCACCGTTCAAATACTTGTATAAATGTAAAAAAAAAGTAATAAATACGCACAATGATGCACACATGGAAGTCACTCATTAATTAAACACAAGAAAAAACGGTAATGTGTGGCGGCTTTGTATTGCCATCACTTTGTTAGGGTTTTACCACTTAGCTGCCGGATTTCATTGTCACTTGCAATATCTTAATTGCAAGCTCGCCGCCGTGTGTGTCGATATCAGACGTTCTTTTCAGAGGCTGCTCTTCTTATTGTTTGCTTTTAATTGCAATTACCTGTCAGATTAATGCACAACTTCTCCCTCTTAATTGTAGCAACAACAAGCAGTTGGCGCCACCTGCCGCCAACCACAGCGCAACACATTTGCATTGTTTAATTGCCACTCAAAGCGCCCCCTACCTGGCCACATACGCACACACTTACACAGTTGGGCCTCTCATTTTCACACGGGCCGTTAAAGTGCCGCATTTCTTGATGAATGTGCAACAATGGCAACTTAACTCAACTCTGCGTGGTGCTTATCCTTTCTGACCACACCAGTTGCACCACCTGTAAATGTGTTACTGAAGTGCCAGTGAAGAGGAAGAAGATGCTCTTTCGTTAAGTTCACTTCACGCTAAATTGAAATATTCTTATTTTACTATTAACATGGTTTGTTTAATCAATGCCAATAAAAAACAGTTTTTATATTATTTTCGAAATATCTAAGCCCCTGAGATTTTCAATGTGGGTTGCTCTTGCTTTCGATATTCGATAATTTGCCTTGTTTCCAAGCAATCGATAAAACCAGATATGGAATTTCCGTTTTTGGGCAAATCTTTTAGGTTTTAGGAGCTAAGGTCGCCAGTTTCCGCCAATAAAAATAACCCAATACGTGGAGTGGCTGTAAGGTATAAGGCGAAGGCAAGTAGTTCAATGGGTTAAAGAAAGTTGCGAGTTCGAAACCGGGTAAGACAATTACTTTTATTTTTGTTTGGCTTCTTTTATTTTAATAAATGCTAATATAAAAGTTCTAGCGCATTCTTATCCGAGTGCTTTCCCTACAATAGCACTCTTTTCTTGTTATGTTTCTTAAATTAAAATTAGTATTCGGACTATTCTAAAAAAAAGGTCTGAAAACTAAGCAATTTAATTTTCTAGCCAACGCAGTATTTAATTTTGTTTTAACCCAAACATGATTTTAAGTTTTGGATCACAGTAAATCTTACTGTAATTCCTACAATTTTATCTAAAAGTCTTATTATTTATTGTCTCTTTTAGGACTTGCACTTGCTCCTGTAAGAGAGTCCATATGTCCTCAAGTCGATTTTCGATACTCACTTCGTCTTCTTCCTTTATCTCATCGTAACATTTGCATTGTATAATTTCCAAAGCCCGCTTCACAGTCGTATGATCGATCGTCAATTCTTTGAACTGTTCGCTGGACATTTCGAATGGATAAATGCAATTATCATTTTTGTTTTGACCGATTTCGATATCTTCTTGGCTGTTATAAAGAAAATCCGGCTCTGAAGATTGCGAAATGCTGTCGCCATCCTCGTGATCTGGATTAAATAAACGTAGACTGGCACCGTCCTCCGAATCTGGCAATTTATCGAGGCTCTCATTTCGATGTCGCTGACCATAAACTAATGCTTTGTTGTCCTGATTGGGAAGTATCGATAGATAACCATAGGAAACATTCGTTTGAATTTTTGCTAGCTTGTGGAAGATGCCACACAACCATTTGCAGTATTTCCAATCATGCTTCAAGCCGGCCTCATAGCGACTCAGTATATCTGTGCGACATATGGCGGCATTCAGCTCCACATGGGCTCGGATGGCCTGTTAAATAAGTGAAATGTGGAGGGGAGTTCGAGGAATAACAAATTGCATACATTTAGCAGATTTCCAAACGAGTAGTTATATATTTAGCGGTCTGAGGTTTTTTTTTTTTTTTATATAAGAATTCGTTTGAAAATCTTCAAAAAGGGTTTTTTCTTTTAGAAATTGAATTTTTGTATAGCTACTTCAATAGCCTTCCGGTTCTATCATCAGCAGACTTTGTTATCGACTCTAGATTTGGAGGGACTTGTCGTCAGTCCGAAGCTATAACCACTTGAGAATTATAAGCAAAGACTTCTTTTGTGTGTTTACCCCTTCCATTGTTTATTAGACACAGATTTTTTTTTATACCCTTGACTATTATCGTTTTGTCGTGAAATGTGTAACGCATAGAAGAGACATCTCCGACCTCATTATATATATTCTTATATATATTCTTGATCAGTATCAACAGCCTAGTCGATATAGCCATGCCCGTCTCTCTGTTTCTATGCGTACAAGTCTCTCAGTTTTATATCATATAGCTACCGTAGGAACGATCGGTCGAAAAGTAGGTTCTTGTATGAAAAATTTGGTTGTTTATCAAGATATCTTGACCAAACTCGGCATTTGTAATTTTACTATGCTCCTCATATATATCCAAAATCCTAACAACATCGGGCCATTGGAACGACTGGTAGAAATTTAAGTTGTTGTATGGAAAACTTTTTTGTATTTCGAGATATCTTGACCAAACTAAGCATTTATAGGTATGACTATGCACCATACATTTAAGCAGAATCTTATTTACATCGGAGATACGGGCAAAATACTATGACCATTATGAAAAGGTTGGGTCTACAAGGGTATTAAATCTTCGGAATGCCGACGACGTGCCCTTCTTTCTCGTTTTAGCATGTCTTTAAAAACAAAAAAGTTTTTGATACAAAAACTCTATATACGATCGATTTTTCCTATGACAGATATATGAAATAGTGGCCTGATCTAGTCGACTATGACATATGCTCCGCCCAAAAGGATTCAATGGGATAAGCTTTGCACGACATCGTGCAGACAGATATTACTAAATCGATATGAATGTATGTGTATACCCTATGGTGATTAATTCTCTACACAATAGGTGAAATTTGTATAACATCCGTAAGTAATTCGAATAACTCACCTGTGTATCGCCGACAGCCAAGCCGCTTAAGAGATTGGTTAGTACAATGCACATAAACATGAAGAGCAGCAAAACCAACGAACCGGAGTAGCTATTAAAGTCCTTGTACTCAAACTGACCCGTAAACATGACCAGGGTTTGGATGAACCCGCGACCCAGCTGACTTAATGTGAGGAACAGCTCGGATTGATCCTCGGATTGCGCCAGTTGCGGCTGACCAAATTGAATATAAAAGCAAAGGCCAAAGGTCAACACCAAAATTGAGTAGAGCGCCAAGCTGACGAGAAAATTGCGCGACACCTGACGCAACATGAGCATGTGCGTCGATATGCCCGGCACTGGCAGAGCACCGATCATCAGCATCAGCTTGCACGCCATCAACATGATGGCCAAAACGGAAACGATGCGCTGGGTCTGCGGCTCGCACCACTCCAGGCATGTGAGCAGGACCAGCACCACAAGCGGCGGGTCTATGGGACTGGGCATATCCCTGACCATTAAATAGGCCAACAGGTCCGCCATAACCATATAGAGAATGAATAAGCTGCAGCTGGCACAGAATAATCCTATGCAGAGCTCGTGTGTGCTGCGCTGTGGAAAGCAGAGCAAAGAATGCGCGACCAGAGAGATTCCAAAGAACAAGAAGACTGCGAAGTGGGTGAGGAAGATCCTTGAGAGATTCCGCCATTTGAGCAGCAAAAAGCAGGTGATCAACGGATGCTTCAGCAGCGGGCACAGCTCCTTGGAGCTTGCGATATACGCAATGGGCGCCATATCCAGCTCGTGCTGCTCATTGGTCAAGTTCATAAAGTTCAACAGAATCTCGTAGCTCTCATGGCTGGGCTTTTTTCCGCGACTCGTGATGCAATAATCGAAATGCTGCTCCAACAGCTGCATCTTTATATCCTCAATCAGCAGCTTCTTCCTGTCATTGCGCAACCCCAAGGGTGCTCCTTGACGCAGTAGCTCACGTATTGCGATCTCATTGCAGCAATGGACCGCATAGTGAAGGAGCGTATACCCATGCGAGTCTGGGACGTTGATGCAACTTTTCGGATCCATGCGCAACAGCTGCTGTAGGCAGGTCTGGTAAATGTTGCGCTGGAGCTTTGGTGGATCCTGTTTGATGAGCGTAACCAACAGCTCGCCACCCGATTCCAGTTTAAGGCGCTTGTTTTGCACCAGCCTAAGCAGACAGAGCACCGTTGTCCAGTCGCCCTCCACAATGTTGATCTCGACTATAAATTGATTCTCCCCCGGCTGATTCGTTGGCATAATGGCTTCTATGGCATTCAGTGCAATGTTGTTGCTGTTCTTCCGGAACTCTGTGAGCAGCGCGCAGATCATAATTAATTTATCCCAGCCGTCAATCTCTTGCTCGTAACGCGCCATCGCCTGCAGCAGCTCATCCACGTTAAGGCTCAGGAGCTGCCGCACCAGCAGCTTGTACAGCATTGGGCTGTTTCCATTTGGTTTGTTCTGCAGCACATATTCCAGTCCCTCGCCATAGTTGGCTAGGTTTAGTTTGGGCATTAAAAGCAACTCATATACCAATCCGATGCGTATACTCTGGTGAACTTCGGTATTCTGTAACAGATGCTGCATGGGCGTCTTGCCCTCTGCGTCGACTATGTTAGGCGAGGCTCCATAAGATATCAGTTTCTCAATACACTCGACGATATTTTCGTATTCTGTCCCGTTCAGTTGCTTGACTAGCATAAGCAATGCGGTCTCCTGTTTATACAGATAGTCCGCATTGACCATGTGCTTGTGCCGATCGAGCAATGCGCCCAGATTGCTTGCATCTTTGGAGTCCGACGCATAGTTAATAGCCGCCTTTTTAAGCTGCGGATTCACCTGAAATCAGCATAACCCAGAGAATAAATGAAGTCTCTATAACTTGACGTTCGCCTCTCACATAGTTGATGTCACACCCAGCCAGCAGACAGGCTGTTAGGAATTTGCTACAGCCCGCAGTGGACAGCGCCTGCTCGTAGATGCTCATTCCTTGACCGGACTCATCGTGGCTGACATTCGGCTGGGCACCCTGTTTGAGCGCACGTCGAAATCTAGCCAAATCCCGGGCCTCAAATGCATCTCTTAGCTCCAGCTGGGCATTAACGCCTTCTGCATCCATTTCGTCAGTTGTTCTTCAGTCAAGCGCCGAACACACAATGCTCTGATATAAGCAGCAGCTTTCGTATATAAGGGCTCATAAATTATAGCTGTGTATAACTCTAAAGTTCTGATAATACCCTTCAAAAGCGTTACGGTAAGAGTAAAGTCTAACTGTTCTCTTAATCCGAGGGGACAAGTTCGGGATGCATGGAATAACAAATAATTATATAAATATTAACTCATAACAGGTTCGAATTCAGTACAAGAATGTGTTCACTCGAAAAAAAAATAAATTAAAAACAGAATTTTCTATGAATCAATATGGAAAACTTTATAAAGCTAACACTAATCCTTATTTATTATTACTTTTTGTACAAATTTAAAAACTCTTTTAAGAATAAGAAATTCAAATAGTAATTTATAGTTTTATTTTTAAAACTGGATACAGGTTAAATATATTTAGGCTGTCAATTTCCTACAAACCGAAATTTATTCCTTGTAACTCTTGGAGTTTGATACTATAAGATTTGCACTATAGGGTAAATTAAACGAATTTGTACACTCTTTACAAATAAAAAACAAATTTAATAGGCACCCGTATTTGCAACGGTTCTCCTATATTTAACTTCGGCCTTATCGCTTAATTTCTAAACTTTTTTTATTTCGTATTACTAATATATATTTTATTTAAAAGAGGAAAGTATTGTTTTGTTATAAATCTTGTTGCCACAAGTTGGATGGATAACATAAATAAATAATAATAATAAATACACTTTACATTTAAAGAATCCAAAAAAGGCTGTATTCTAACTATTTCCATAATATACCTGTCCCTATAATTAAAACTGTTTGTAAGTAAGAACTAGAAAGCTGAAACTTTTACTGGATTGCAATTGCAATCTCGCGGCCGTGTGTGTCGATATCAGACGTTCTTTTCAAAATATGATCTTCTTATTGTTTGCTATTAATTGCAATTACCTGTCAGATTAATGGACAACCTATTAATTGTAGCTAATTGTTATTATATTATTATATTCTTGTTAGTTTTATTTGTGAAAACGATTATAATAGTGAAATAGTTCTTCTTATTTTCTCTTGTCGCTGTTCCCGCTGATTGGCATCTTTCTTCTTCCAATTCCAAATGGCAGCTTAATTCCCTAATTGTGTTCGCCATCCACTTTACTGGTTGTTTGTCGTTCTTTTTCATGCTGAACGTCAAATGCATGAGGTATACAGCGGCGATCGTAGTTCACTATACCCAGGAAGCGGCCCAGTTCGTATTTTGTTTGTGGCCGATCATACTTTGAGGTCGCCTTGAGCTTTAAAACTTTGGAGCTTTAAAACAATACCTCAGTTTCCTGTGGCCGTTTGCTTGCAGGATGCGTAGGACATAGTTCACGTGTTGCTCAGGCTCTTCAACTGGACTTGCCCATGGACTTTTGGAATAGCGACAGATTCGTTTGTCGAACAGTTGATGGATTTTTGCTTTCGCAGATGCCAGTTTCTCACCCATCAGTCGCCGTGAACGATCTGCTACTGGCTGTGATGATTTAGTGGCGAACTGCATGTGACGGACGATTTTCGCTTAGGTCCTGTACGTCTAGACGGCGGCCTTGCCACCGTCGCATGTGCTGAATGGTTGCTGGTCATTGAAATGCCTCCGCCCCAGCTTAGTTCACAGCAGCCGCTCTAGTTTAACTGTTGGTAACGTGCGCAACTTGGTTGACATTTACGGGAGCGATCACCAAACTTGCTGTGGTAGGGGCAGAGGGATCTTTAGTCCCCACCCTCCACGTCGTTTCACGGTTTTGGTGGGCGTGCATATGATTGGCTTGAGCTATGAAATTCGTCCTGAAGCTTATTGACTTTCTGCGAAAGCGTATGCAAGGCTGCCGCAACGTCAGTTAAATTAGGGCTATTGTAACTGACCGCGTCTACATTCTGCTGATTTCGGCGATAAATAGAGTGGGTATAACGGGTTCGCAGCCATTAGCGGGTGCTAAGTAACGCATGTGTGTAAGGATTTCCGACGGCTTCTTGCCGGTCATATCGCGACCTTGCAGAAGTCTCTTTAGTTTTGAGTCCTCTGGGTGTGCAAATGTTTCGAGAAGCCGTTGCTTCAATGCGCCGTATCTGTTATTCAGACGTGGTTTTATGAAAAGATCCTCGATGGTGAGCGACATCCTTCTTAAAGTGTACCGACACCAAGTCGAACTTGCGATCTGTGGCTGACACAACATTGTGCAAGAAACACAGGCGATCCAATTGCGCAAACCAAAGTTGACTGTTGCATTTGTTGAACTTCGGAGCGTTGATCTGTGATCATTGCTGAACATTTTTGTAATAATATTTGTGAAAACGATTAAAATAGTGAAATAGTTCTTTTTATCTTCTCTTGTCGCTGTTCCCTCTGATTGTCAGCTTTCTTCTTCCACCTTCGAATGACAGCTAAGAGGTAGGCCCGATATATATTGGCCGATAGATTGTGCCTAGGGCACGTTGCTGCCCTTACTTTGACTTCGAACTTTCGCTCCGTTAGATACGAGCGCAGAAGCAGAAAGATGGGGGCGGGGAGACGCATCTTGATTTTCTGGAGCAATCCATCAATCCAAACTCGGCCGAAGGCCTGCTTAACGTCTACAAAGACTCCATAGCAGTAGTCTTTGTCAACGTAAGTCTTAAGAATATGGTTAATCACTCTGTAAACCTGTTCAACAGCGCCATGCCTTCCCCTGAACCCAAATTGGTGATCAGAAAGGATGGCCATGTGATCCATAAACCATGCAAGACGGGCGTCAATCATTCTTTCCCTGAGCAGACAAGGAAGGCAGGAGACTGATCGGCCGATATGACTCAGGGTCATATTCCGGATTGCCCGACTTATGGATCATATGGATCCTCGCTAACTTCCACTGGGCAGGGAAGTATTGCGTTCTTAATATGGCAGGGCCTTCAGGGTGGTGTGGCATATTCCATCATGGATCGGTGCTTTAGCCCTGGGAAGGATTTTGACTACGATAATCACCTTTAACCGTTCCTCAAGGTGGCTGGCGAAGGTATTGGCTTGCTCTTCGTCTCTAAGGCAGTATTATGGCGATGAAGGAAACGGTTCTCCAAAGTTGGCGCATCAGGTTTTCGGTTTCTCGCCAGAGCGAGTATCCTGAGTCATTGGTATAGTCCATACTCTCCAACCACCTGGTAAAAGGATGCGTCTTTCAGTCTGCGAAGGGCCTCCTTGAGTTGCCGCTCCGCCTTACGGATGCTGTGTCGTTTGGAACCTGCGTCTGCACCGCCTCTGGATCCTGAGCAGGTTGCATTTGTTCAACTTCGAAACGTTGATCTATGAGCATTGCTGAAAACTTTTGTGAAAACCTTTGTGAAAACTATTATATCTTATCTTCTCTTGTGGCTGTTCTGCGCAGTGCTTATCCTTTCTGACCACACCAGTTGCCCCACCTGTAAATGAGTCACTGAAGTGACTTTCGTTGAAGTTGAGAAATATCCGCCAAATTTCCACAGTTGCGGGTGGAATTTCAAAAATCACTAAGACGTGATTTTATTGTGCTCTCATGTGTGCTCGAAAAATAAAAGAAAACTTAAAACTATGCCCAAAAATCTTTAAATCTCATTTTGCACCGAAGAGACTTGCATTTTGCAAAAAGTGTGAAACACGTATCAAATGAATTTCACAAAGACCCTTGAATTGATTTTGAAGTCGATCGAATGGTACAAAAAAAAAAACTTTCATGCAACCGTTTACCGATTTTCTCACACTTTCGACTGAAGATTTCTTAGCTTATACCCATATCAAATAATAAAGTAAAGAAACTAAGCGATAAGGCCGAAATTAAATATAGGCGAACCGTAGTCAATACGGGCGCCCATTTAATTTGTTTTTTATTTGTAATGAGTGTAAAATTTCGTTAAATTTATTCTATAGTGCAAATCTTATACTATAAAACTCCAAGAGTTATACAGAATAAATATCGGAATGTAGGAAATTATTTACAGGTGATAAAAAAGAAGCGCCCAATAAGCACAATGTTTTTAGTGCTTGTAATTGTAATTATAAAAGGTCAGTTTTAAATATAATTATTATATTTTTTTTTCAATGTACGCTTGCAATTAATTAATTATTGTTCTTAAAAGTGTTTTGAAATGTTTATAAGAAGTAATAATAAATAAGGAATAAGTATTATGAGATTTTCGATACTGATTACTTATTTTCGAGGGATCCCATTGTTGTGTTGAATTCGAATTTGTTATAAGTTAATATTTATATAATTTTTTGTTTTTCCATGGATATCGTCTCAAAACCTGACCTTCTCACCTCGTTAGCTATGTGGGGATTAAGAGTTAACAGTAAGTTTTTTTAGTCTTACCGAAACGCTATTGAAGGGCATTATCAAAACTTTAGATGTATATGCCTATGGGTCTTTCGCGGTGACGCTAGTGAACAGCTATGATTTATGAGCCCTTATATACGAAAGCTGCTGCTTATATCAGAGCATTGTGTGTTCGGCGCTTGACTGAAGAACAACTGAAAAAATGGATGCAGAAGGCGTTAATGCCCAGCTGGAGCTAAGAGATGCATTTGAGGCCCGGGATTTGGCTAGATTTCGCCGTGCGCTCAAACAGGGTGCCCAGCCGAATGTCAGCCACGATGAGTCCGGTCAAGGAATGAGCATCTACGAGCAGGCGCTGTCCACTGCGGGCTGTAGCAAATTCCTAACAGCCTGTCTGCTGGCTGGGTGTGACATCAACTATGTGAGAGGCGAACGTCAAGTTTTAGAGACTTAATTTATTCTCTGGGTTATGCTGATTTCAGGTGAATCCGCAGCTTAAAAAGGCGGCTATTAACTATGCGGCGGACTCCAAAGATGCAAGCAATCTGGGCGCATTGCTCGATCGGCACAATCACATGGTCAATGCGGACTATCTGTATAAACAGGAGACCGCATTGCTTATGCTAGTCAAGCAACTGAACGGGACAGAATACGAAAATATCGTCGAGTGTATTGAGAAACTGATATCTTATGGAGCCTCGCCTAACATAGTCGACGCAGAGGGCAAGACGCCCATGCAGCATCTGTTACAGAATACCGAAGTTCACCAGAGTATACGCATCGGATTGGTATATGAGTTGCTTTTAATGCCCAAACTAAACCTAGCCAACTATGGCGAGGGACTGGAATATGTGCTGCAGAACAAACCAAATGGAAACAGCCCAATGCTGTACAAGCTGCTGGTGCGGCAGCTCCTGAGCCTTAACGTGGATGAGCTGCTGCAGGCGATGGCGCGTTACGAGCAAGAGATTGACGGCTGGGATAAATTAATTATGATCTGCGCGCTGCTCACAGAGTTCCGGAAGAACAGCAACAACATTGCACTGAATGCCATAGAAGCCATTATGCCAACGAATCAGCCGGGGGAGAATCAATTTATAGTCGAGATCAACATAGTGGAGGGCGACTGGACAACGGTGCTCTGTCTGCTGAGGCTGGTGCAAAACAATCGCCTTAAACTGGAATCGGCTGGCGAGCTGGTGGTTACGCTCATCAAACAGGATCCACCAAAGCTCCAGCGCAACATTTACCAGACCTGGCTACAGCAGCTGTTGCGCATGGATCCGAAAAGTTGCATCAACGTCCCAGACTCGCATGGGTATACGCTCCTTCACTATGCGGTCCATTGCTGCAATGAGATCGCAATACGTGAGCTACTGCGTCAAGGAGCACCCTTGGGGTTGCGCAATGACAGGAAGAAGCTGCTGATTGAGGATATGAAGATGCAGCTGTTGGAGCAGCATTTCGATTATTGCATCACGAGTCGCGGAAAAAAGCCCAGCCATGAGAGCTACGAGATTCTGTTGAACTTTATGAACTTGACCAATGAGCAGCACGAGCTGGATATGGCGCCCATTGCGTATATCGCAAGCTCCAAGGAGCTGTGCCCGCTGCTGAAGCATCCGTTGATCACCTGCTTTTTGCTGCTCAAATGGCGGAATCTCTCAAGGATCTTCCTCACCCACTTCGCAGTCTTCTTGTTCTTTGGAATCTCTCTGGTCGCGCATTCTTTGCTCTGCTTTCCACAGCGCAGCACACACGAGCTCTGCATAGGATTATTCTGTGCCAGCTGCAGCTTATTCATTCTCTATATGGTTATGGCGGACCTGTTGGCCTATTTAATGGTCAGGGATATGCCCAGTCCCATAGACCCGCCGCTTGTGGTGCTGGTCCTGCTCACATGCCTGGAGTGGGGCGAGCCGCAGACCCAGCGTACAAGGACTTTAATAGCTACTCCGGTTCGTTGGTTTTGCTGCTCTTCATGTTTATGTGCATTGTACTAACCAATCTCTTAAGCGGCTTGGCTGTCGGCGATACACAGGTGAGTTATTCGAATTACCTACGGGTGTTGTACAAATTTTATCTATTGTGTAGAGTATCAACCACCAAAGGGTATATACAAATATATTCCTATCGGTTTAGTAATGTCTGTCTGTCGGCACGTTGTTATGTAAAAATCTTATCAACATGGAGCTACTATAGTATAAAGGAACAATTATATAGAAACAATCGGTTTCATATAAATTATGGAAAGTAATACTCTTTCGCAAAAACAGCGTAAGCCGAAGGGGTAAACACACAATAGAAGTCGTTGCTTATAATTCTCAAGGTGTTATATCTTTGTACTGAGAACAAGTCCCTACAAATCTAGAGTCGATAACAGTCTTCAGTCTGAAGCTGAAGTGCGAGTCCTTAAAGAGACAATAAAAAATGATAGGCATCACAGTAAGATAATTGTGCTCCAAAACTTAAAATCAAGTTTGGGTTAAAAAAAAAAATTAAATACTGCGGTGACTAGAAAATTAAAATGCTTCGTTTTCAGACCATTTTTTTTAAATACTCAGAATACTAATTTTAATAAAAAGAAATATAAGAAGAGTGCTATTGTAGGGATAGCACTCGGATAAGGATACCCTAGATCTTAAATCTAAGATCTAAAATAACCCAAACAAAAATAAAGTTAGTTGCCTTAGCCGGTCTCGAAATCGCAACTTTTTTGATTCCATTGAACTACTTGCCATAGCCGTATACCTTACAGCCACTCCACGCATTAAATCATTTTTAGACTTTAGCTCCTAAAAACTAAAATATTTGTCAAATACGGAAATTCCATATCGGTTTTTATCGATTGCTTGGAAACAAGGCAATTTAACCCACGATTAAAATCCCAAGGTCTTAGATATTTCGAAAATTATATATTAACACTTACTTTATTGGCATTGATTAAACAAACCATGTTAAAAGTAAAATAAGAACATGCCAATTTGGCGTGAAATGCACTTAAACTTATTTACAAAGATCTTTGTGAAATTAATTTAATAAGTTTTTCGCTAAATTTACCGGTCAAAGGTTTAGTGACGAATCCCGGCAAAAGCACGCTTACGTAAAACTTTAAAAAATGCCCGACTCATGCATTAAACAACTTTTGCTCAATTAGCGTTAAAAGTGCGCATAAATGGACTTTGGCAGATCCCATTCCTGTGAAGGACGACAGCTCCTCGAGGAGCAGACGCTGACCACCAGGAGCCAAGCGGATAGAAGCCACCGCATGGCTCGTTAGCTGCCCCCCACTTGGCAACAATGTGGGGCAAACAGCAACTATGAAAAATTTCGTTATGCAATTTAATTTTGGGTCGAAGGAAAAAATATATAAGGAAGGAAGAGGAGGGGAAACAATAACAAAATATGAAGCCGCCTTGTTAACCCTCCGGTGGTAACTTGTGGCATTAAGTTGGCCAAATTGAATTACTTAAGCATTTGGGCTTTGTTTATTCTAAGGGTGCGCCCCATGAAATGGTAACTGAGCCGCTGTTTTTGTTGTTGTTGTTTTCGACTTGGTCCATTGCTCTGTTGATTTTTGGCTTTTAAGAGATTTCAATGTGGGTGGCCTCCTTCCCCGCGCCCGCGACAGGATGTGTCCCGGAGGGGCATATGTTCCATGTGCAATTACATTTTTGTTGAATTATTAAATCGATGTGGCTTAAGACCGACAACATTTTGAAGGAAGCGTGAAAAAAAAACAAATCCATCAAATGATCCAGGAATTAATGAAGGAAAATTAAAAATGCCCGAAAAACGTATGTATTGGAGAAAAGGATTTACAGGTATATGAAATACTAGCGCGAATATTCCGGCCTTGCCGTCCTACGTATAAAATAAATATACATAAAGATTTGACCGAGTTATGGGGCTTGGAAATTTTGACCTATGTCTATATACAATATTTGAGGGTACCATTTTTACGTGAATTTTGACCAAGTATAATGATTCTAGATTAAGATGCCAAATTGATTAAGAGGCTTAGCCGTGAACAATGATCCAAACCTAGTGAAAATCGGATGAGCTATGGGTGTAGGACATTTTGACCTATGTCTATGTAGGATAATAGCGGGTATACGCCGGCCTTGCCCGTGGCACGTTTAAAATAAATTCTCTCAAAAATCATCGAAAATGAGTTTGAAACCGATCGGACGGTAAACAAAAACTTTCATAAAACCGTTTTTCGCTGATTAACCATATTTGCGGGTGGAATTTCCCAAATTGCTGAAAGACGTATTCATTAAGTTCTTATGTAAAGTGAAAAAGAGCAAGCCAAATAAGTTCACTTTCTGTATATAGGCATGGTGGCATCTAATTGTATTATAATACAAAAATAATAAAACACTTAAATTGAAAATAAAATGAATAACAATAATAAAAAATCGTAAACCTAATTATACAAATCTAACTTATTCTATTATTTAATGCAATTAGGTTCAAACGAATTAGTTTTATTGTGCATCCTGTTAGGTTTTAAGAATTTTTGTAATGCCCATTGAATTTATTTGGAACTCTACGAGTTACTTGCAGTTCTTTTGTGCTCCAAGGTAAGTTTTCGTATTCAAGGTATGAACTCTGCATTCCATATCCCAAAAATAAGTTGCGTATGTTACATTAAACGAATAAATTTGTATGCATGTCGGCAATGTGAGTGCAAATTTGATTTGATGTTCATTAAATAAAAAGGAAAAATAAAAAATAAAACACAAACAGACGGAGCCAGATACATTTGTAGCTTTGGCATGATGTGGTGTTTGGGATTGGCCCATGTCAGTGCGGGGCAGTGCGGGGAAGTACCACCCGGGGCGCTATCAGCACTCGGCAAGAGTGGTGCAAGTGGTTGTCAAGTGGTAGGCACCCGGCACCCGGCACCCGGTCGCACTGTGGCACTTCTTTATGCATATTAAGATGCCCGGCTGGCTCGGTAGCTGGGTAACTTAATTTGGCCTAACTAGGCAGCGAGGGGGGGAGGTAGGGTAGATATCAGCGAGAACCCTTCCAGCGGCGTGTTAATGGACTTAATAAAAAATGCAACATTTTGATTTAATTTAATTGAAATTCACGCCACTCGAGCAACTCCATTAGGCAGAAACGTGTCCAACATCCAACAGAACGCGACACAAATCAAATTACCACGACTGGCGAGGGGAGAGTGTGTGTGTGGGGGGGGGGGGGCTGCGGGCTTGTAAGGTCGGCTCAATAAATATTGTCAAAACACTTGTCAAATGGCTAAACAAAGCGTCGGATTGGGTGGCAGGGGGCGGGGGTGTCGAGTAAATAAGCCTGTGGATACAGTTTGAAGAGGCCTGTCCATAGCCCAAAGCCTTGAGTGGGCGTGCCTATTGACACGGGCACGAAATTAAGCAACGGGGGCGACGGGGGCAGCGGGGGTCTTGGTTGCGGGGGTCGTGCGCATTGGCAGCCGGCTGCAAATCAATTTGATTCGATTTAAATTTAAAAGCATCTGCAAGACGTCGTCGACATCAGTGAGTGCCTGCGCTGTGCCCCTGCCCCCACAATTCCAAGTCCTCCAGCCCGCACTCCCGCACTCTCCACACAGCCCGCATCCCCCCATGGCGTTGATCTTGCGCGTGATTTTCATGTTGAGGTCACGTGCTGGCGACGCGTGCCATTGACATAAGTTTCCAGTTTCGAGTTTTGGTCAAAGGGGGTGGCAAACGGGCGCATGGCCACACGTAAAGGGCTCAATGCATAGTTTTTTTCTTCTTCTTCTTTTTTTTTTGTTGTTGTAAAGGGAAGAGGGAGGGGGGGGGGTTTGGTTGTGACATGTGTGCAGGCCTGCGTGTTAAATGTTTGATTTAGCTATCAGTTTAATTCTATTAGTCGAACAGCTTTCCAACTCATGCATTTCTCTGCTCTGTTTGCACTCGTGTCGCTGATGCTCCTGATTAGGAACAGCCGACACTTTCGCTAACGGGTCAAATTATCTCTAAACACACACTGGCACACTTTACTCAGCCGTCGTGCCACTAAGAAGAAGCCATTCTTGTATTACCCCTTCTTAACTTTACCTTCTTAACTAGTATACTGCAGGGAAATAAGAAAACTATAGTACACAAATATATAGATAGTTTTGTGGGAAGCGTTGAAAATAGTATCCAAAAAGTGCAACTTTCTCGATTTGTGTATAAGAGGTATATACTAAATGTTCTGCCCTTAGCTTATATAGTCTTTAAATATTAAAATATATATTTATCAATTGAGAGACAATTTCGGAGCTTTTGCTTTGTGTTCAGGCATTCATACAGACGACAAACAGACGAATTTAGATTGATTCGTCCTGACTTCGAATAAAAAGTTGCCGGCTTTTGTTTCATATTAACATTTTCACAAATCCAAAGCTTCTATAGCCGGGCAACCGTCGCAGTGTTTGTGTCCGGTAATGGGAGATGAACGCTTACAATTTATGATTTCTTTTAAATATTAAATAACTTAATTGAAGCTAACTAAATAGAATAAATATGATTTTTATTTTGATTTTTTTCTATGACATGTAATTTTCTAATATTGCAGCTCTGAACATTTTCTGTTATTAATGCAAACAGTCTTCAATAAATTTCTTTAATATATGAAACAGTTCTTTCTTGTTGCCATACTTTTGTTTCAGACAAACGATTATGCATGTTTAATAATATTTTAAAGTTTGAAAGTAGCTTTTTATTTTTAATAGGAGCTATCCGTCATGGGAGATTTCACTGTATATGGTCTTTTAGTGTGGATGGGCTTCAAATTTACATGACGTTATACATTTCGTGGCATAATTAATAGACTCTTAGAATAATAACCGGGAATAGTTCTAATCTTAAAGAGAATGGCTTAACAGACCCATTTATTATACTAATAATATTCAAATAATATGAACGCATAATAATAATGAAAATTGTTGATTCAATTCGTCTCATGCATTAAAAATTCCGCTTCTATCCAATGAATCAAACTTTATTTCCAAAAGTATTATTATTTTTAACCAGAGCTCACAATTTATGATTTTTAGTGCTCCGGAATAGTATAAATAATTGTTAACTTTTTATGGTTTTATCAAATCCCCAAACAAATCGAAAGACTTATGAGCTTCAATAGCCACAATCAGACAGGGGCTGGCAGAACTTTAGCGATTTGTCGAACGAGGCAAACTTTTTGAAAGTAATAAAACTCAAAATACATCCTGTGAAATGTCGCGGCATATCAAGGGGTAAGGACTCACCTGGACCTGGATGTCGCAAACTTCTCAACATCCCGACTTTTCACTCGGGACAAGAAGCCCGCCTTTGAGGTGTCAATATACAAAAGAATGTCTGACGTTTATTGCCCTGCAGCTGAGGCATATAAGTTCTTTGGGTGGCAGAGCGGACAAGAAAAGCACATGTACACGCGCACACACACACACTCGCACGTGAAAAACTGAAAAGCGAGACACATGTTCTGGAAAACGGATGTGCGCCAGGGGGCAGCAGGCAGCTGGGAAGCGGGAGGCAGGCGCGCGCTATTTGTATTTTGTGCAAATACTTAACAGTTTGTTATTTCTATTTCAAGTCAATATGGCAAAAGTAAACAGGCAGGGGTTCGGCATAGAGGGGGCGGGGACACATATTTTAAGTGGCACAGCTGACGCTTGGGTTTAAAATTTCTCATGTCGCGGGTTTTCCATCTATTTCTTTTTTTTTTGGCGACAACTTGTCCAAACACTTTGTGTGGCTTTCTTCAGCCCAAATATTTGAATTGTTTCGAATTTCTCAACAAAAAAACAAAAAAAAAAACAGAAACAATATAAAAAGAGATAAGAGAAAAGAAAAAGCGAAAAGCATTTTTAAAGTGCTGTAAAACAGTCGCAGTTGGTTGTCGAACCGACGACCTGTGCGTCCGAGTGTTGCCAACTCGCGCGATGATTTTGCGTGGCGCGTTTTGTGTTTCAAGTGTGGGCCAAGGGGGGCTGGCAGGGGAAGCGACCCGTGGCGGGCACATCCTGGCCGTGCCAGGCAGTGAGGCGTATGGCGCGCTCAAGTGCGTGCTTCAAAATACAAAAATTTTTCAGCGCATTTCGCGTTATTAACACGTAGTAGGTGCTGCCATACCGCAAGGGGGTTGCCAGACCGCCATGTTGCTTGCTTGCGGTTTTCTTTCGGGTGGTTCTTGGCCGTGGCAGCCGGTCCCCACAGCGCTGACACTGTGTAATAAGGAGTTTTCATGGCCTCTTGAACGTTTACGCTTACCAAGCGAGGACATTTTAATTGAGAGTGTTGCCAGAAGGACCACGCCGACGACAAGAAGGACGAATGCTTGCGGTACTTGGGCAGCTGCGCTTGCATTAAGTGCGGCTCGCTATGCTGCCCTCTCATCCCCATTCCCTCTCTCACTCTCTCACTCTCTTTCTCTTCAGTTCTAGTTACTCGCTGCTCTCATCTTAGTAACGGCTTGTTGACTTGATTCTGCCAGAGTTGCCCTGAACTGCTTGATTTTGGTTTCAGCGCAGGTGTTGATGGATGAAATGCTCGAATTGCCAGGGCAAAGTTCTAGCCACCTTTTTACTTCCTTTTTTCTTCTCAAGTAGCAGGGTTCAGTTCCCTGTTCTACATCTTCAGTTCAAAGTATCTAAGCTTACTCCGCATAAAATTTAGTTGGCTTCAACTCCAAAATGAATTTTATGAAATTAAGTTCGTTTTTAGTGTATGCTCGGCTTCAAGATAGTGTGCTGTTTCTTTCTTCCCTTTTCTTGAGCTATGGAACCCTAAAATAGAAAATGTATTGGAAATAGGCATGCCTCAAACCGTGCAGAGAGTTAGAGAATGACACAGATACATAGAAAGAGTTAGACAATTGTGAAATTTTAAAGTAGTTAAGAAAAATAGATCGCACTTTCGATATACTTTCCGTTTTCAGGTTTTTGACAACACTGAAAAGATAAAATAGAAAATCATTTGACGTCAAATCTCATCCGATTTTTACGAAGTTTGGGCCTTTGTTCATGCTTATGCCGCTAAATCATTTTTGCATCCAAATCTGGCAACATTTTTCTTGGTGAAAAATCATGTGAAAATGGTACCCTCAAATACCCTATATATATGTCTATACCCTATATAGACACAGGTCAAAATTTCCTACCCCCTTAACTCGGTAAAATCTCAACCGATTTTCATAAGTTTTGGCTCTTTGTTCGTGGTTTGGCCTCTAGGTCAATATGACATCTAAATCTGGCAAAATTATTCTTGTAAATATATATTAAATAAATTATATTAAATAGGTGTTCAGTTAATGATAGTCCACATTTATTTTATAGGACACCAAGAGGGGTCGGAAGAATGTAATTTGTTTAACAAAGCGATAAGCATAAGTTTTCGAAGTAAAACAGAGAATTTGAATTTTACTTTTAAACAATCCTAGAAATAAGAAGACATTAACTATTTTTGTGGCTACTAAACTGGTTCAACCGCATTAAATTGTAGAATTCGTTTTGAATATATTGCAGATTAATTGCTTGATGTTTGCAATTCTCAACAAGTTAAATCTTCAATAGGAGGATACGTTTTTAATTCGATTCTAGAAGCAAAGCTTACGTTAAATACAATACGTCAATTATAAGTTATTTTATTATAAAAATAATCAACATTGAAACAGTCATTAAGTCATGTACTAAAAGGTCCCTAAAAACAATTGTGAATAAATATTTCTTTTTATTATTATCTTAATATTGATTTTTTATATTTCTAATTCCTGTGCAGTACGTTTTGTGACCTCCATTGACCTTTAGACGCATGCTTAAATCTGACAAAATAATTTCAAATGAAATGCAAATGGCAACGACAAACAGCAAATTTAAATTTAATGTCTTCATCAGCATAAACAACAACAACACCCTCTCCATTCACACACACACAAACACACGCACATCCAGCAACCAGTCAGCGAAAGTGTTAATATATAAGGCTAAATAGTGTGATAAAAACGGGGCAAAGCAGCAACAACAACAACAACAACAAGTCATTTAATTTATAAGCAATTGCCGTTTGGCTGGAATTTTCCCTTTCAGCCAGCGGCAAGGGAAAGCATCATTAATTTGCTCCAAGCGAGCGCTAGGGGGAGGGCCGGGCGGGGTGGTGCGTCGACAATTGCCAAAAATATTTACAGCCAAAACAGACGCAACCAACAACAACAACAGCGAGAACGACAGCAACAACAACAATCAACATCCTCATCAGCTTCAGCTTCAGTCTCTAAAGTTGTTCCCAGCGGAGCAAAAGAAGTCGAAATGAAATCAGCAGAAAATTCAATGAGCAGCAAGGAGAGTGAGGTGGGGAGGCTGGTGCGGGGGTTGCGGTGCCCAGACGACGTTCTGGCAGCTGGCAGCACTGGCGGTGGTTGATGACTGCAATTGATGGCAGTGGCAACGCCTGCCCCACACCCCGCAAGCAACGCCCACATGGTTTGCCAGCGAAGGGGTTGTGATTGCTGCTGTTGCTGTTGTTTTTGTTGTTGTTGTTGCGTGTGTGAAAAATGTTATCAGCTGCTTAAGGGGGTTAGGGGGTTGCGGAGAGGGTGGCTCTACACTTAGAGAAAAGATGCCAAGATATAACTCAAAACGAAATTCTTATTTCAAGAACTCACATCAAGTTTCAAGATTCTAAAATTCTAGAATCAATTACTTTCACTTAAATATTAAATATTGACATCAGAGAAGAAACCACAAGTTTTTTTTACAGAAGCCAAGTAAAACCGTTTTTAATAACAAAATAATTCGTCTTTTTTTTCAAATTTGATTGCTATTTAAAAAACTTTTTTAATTGTTTGTTTTTTACTTAATTTTTTTTTAAACTGAAAATTTGATTTCTGTTTTAAAAACAGTTTTAGTTTCCAAAATGTTTTTTCTTTAAGAAAATTTTGCATGTTTTTTAAGCATTAAAATTCTAGATAACAGTATTTCCTTCTTTTTTTTTAAATTAAACTAAGTCGTTTAAATTATTTTTGTAACTTGTACAAATTGAATTAGTTATTAATTATTTTAATTACGTTTTAATGCATACTTCAATTAATTTAACAAAGTACAGCAGCTCATAATTAAGAACAAAGTTTATCGCTAAGTGTACTTATTCGGTTTTTTTTTTCGTTTTTGGATGGGTTGGTGCTGTGCCGTGCAAATGCCAGAAAAATATTATGTGACATGATAAATATTGCTCGTGGGGGGATTTTTGTGGGTTTAGTTGTTGCTGCTGCTGTTGTCAACATCATTGCCGAAATAATATGACAGATTCATTTATGGCTACGTGGCCTGACAGCCATGATGCTCATCATGACCAAAATGATGATGATTTCCTGATGTTGGTGACGATGATGACGATGATGTTGACGTGTTGTTGCTGTAGTTTCACATAGGCGTTTTAAGAAGCAAAAAACTGCGGTCGCAACCGGGTGTTGTTTATGGTTTTGACATTTACAAACATTTATGCGTCAATTGCTGATGAAATAGAAATCAGATTTCAAACAGAGAGAGAGAGAGAGAGGGAGAGAACGAGAGAAATACCTTTTATAAGCCAACGACAATCTTTGACATAGATCGTTTGCCTCGTAGCTTCGAGAGGACGATTCTCGTTGGCCATTTCAAAGAATGCAATGTATATGCTATAAGAAATCATTCGATTGATCTAACTAGTCTCTAGCAAGTTGTATTTAAATATACCTTTAATCATATGTTATTTTATTTGGCAGTATATCCAGAGGTATGTTATTGTAGAATGTAGACGGTTGTGGATAAAGATTTCATATTTTTTATATGGCTTTATTTTTATATTTTTTATTCTAAGTATTAACTTATTTTTATCTGAATTTTGAAATTTTTTTATAAATACGTAATATATTTATTCTATTTATTTATTCTACTAGATCCCATCAAACTATTGATCTTATGAATTTAGCTACTTTGTTCGCGTTTCCAAGCTCAATCACTCTACGTTTCAATTTCTTTTGCAATTTAAAAAATTTTGTATATTCTTTATTTAAAAATTTGTCAACCAATCTGTGATAGAAGCATATATCTAACTATATGCCTAGGAAATGAAAATGAATCCTCATTATTTATGGATTGAATTTAAAAATTATATTTTATTGAAAAAAATTAAATCGTTAATCAAAATTCCATTCAATTTTTGCTTGTTGGTATTTTTTTAAAATTAATTCGATAAATAACAGAATTAAAGTTTTCTTATCTATGGTATTTTATAACTATATAATATGTACATATATCTTATCTCATCTATCTTATCTTTTCCTTATGGCAAGATTACCATATATTTCTGTTCTTATTACCTATAAAGATAATTATAATTCTAGTTTGGCTTAAACAAAATCTCATTTGAATTTAAACTGCCAGATTCAGCAAGAGTTCAATTTCTTGAACACATTCATAAGGCAATGCCCTTTCCCTTTCCCTGGAATACCATTTGGGCCAGTTAATTAATCATATTCCCAAATTCGAAAACAATATGCAATAAACAATTAGCAATCAGTCGACGTAACGAGCCAAGGTCAAATTTCGTTGGCCAAAAACAAAACTTACTAATTTCTATAGACGGCAGCCAACAAAATGGGGCAAAATGGTTTTTGTTGTTGTTGCTGTTGTGGGTGTTGGCAACAGCTTGCGGGGCCGGTCTCTGCTTGTAACATCCACAAGTCATTGCCAATCAAATAATTAGAGTCTGGCAATGCTGGGCAAAAAGAGAGTTTTAGCCAAATACACACAGAGACAATGCCTGTGTGTGTGTGTGTGTGAGTCTTACAAATAACGCGCAGAATCGCTCTTTTGTCGCTATATACTATATAAATATTTTATAGAGTATACATAAATGGCAGACTACAAAAGTTCAACGTAATACTACGCGCGCTCTCTGGCCAAAAACAAAAAATACGTGTATATAGAAAAAAACAATAGCAACAACAACAACAACAACAACGCATACAAATTGTAAGGCAACAACTTTTTTGCAACACTTTGGGGGCAAGTACTAGTCAATGACATTGAAGAGTTACCCCTCAACCCACAATAATACATACATATACATATATATATATATATGTGTGTGTGTGTGTGTGGCTGGGTATTAGAACTAGTTACACATAAGTGTTGCGTTTGCCACACAAAATTTAAATTATTGACAATTTAAGTTTTTGTGTGTTGAATTTTCAAGGATTTTCCCATTTCAGCATTTCAATGCTGAACTTGAAAGTCAGTTGAGTGAGTTTTTGTTTTATTTTGTTTCTAATTTTAAGTTAAACTGCAAGGGCAATGTAATTGTAGAGAAATTTTAAGAGCTTCAACTTAATTTATGTAACTTTTTTTGTATAGTGAGGGAAATTTATGGTCCACTTATACAAAAGTTGAAAATTGTAACAAATTTTTTTCAGCAAAAGTTTTGGAGGCTTAGCATTGATGCTAATTAACTACAAATATAAGTATTTCATTTAAATGTTAAAATCTGAAATACACATAATTTAAAAGGAATAAAGATTGTTTGATACAAATTCGAATAATAAGATTTGCCCAGTCGGGAAATATATATGTATATTTTCTAATTCATTTAAAATTTTCTTATGTATTAAACTGGTTTTGTCGACTTTTAATAAATAAAGAAACAAGAATTGTATTTCAGTACCAAAAAGTATGCTATACAAAATTAAGCGGATTCAGCAGCTGAATTGAACACAAAGCTGATCGAAAAACTTCTACTTTTATAAGGTTGTTGTTTCCAAAATTTTGATTGAACGAAAATAGTAATCACAGGCAGCCACAGGCTATAGCAATAGAATTAAAAAAAAAATTAGTTTAAGTAATAAGAGATAGTTATCTGCCATGTCTAGAGTAATAATAGCTATTTTATAGTTTTAAAAAGCAAGGACTTACAAATATATATAAATATTATTAAACACAAATTATTTCTAGACAATAAATAATAAAACTACATGTGAATCATAAGCTAGGTTCAGCATTGAAAATTAATTGAAAATGATATAAGAAAATCATAGAAAGGCTTATAGTATTTTATTAAGGATAATGTTAATGACATCTCCAACCTTAACATTGGCACATTTCTGACAGGTATATTTATGTATTCATTTATAATTTTCATAAAAATAAACCGCTCATAACATTTCATTAAGGACAATATTAATGGCATCTCTAATCCTACGCATAAAATATAGTTGGAACATTTCTGACGAGTTGTATTTAGCAAAATGATAATTTTTGTTTCAGGTTTGATATCAATTGATTTAGTTTGCTTGAATTGGGTATGTGTTTATTTATTTATATGTTATTTACTTTTAAAAGTATAGCATAATTAGTTAGATATTCATGACAGCAACTCTAGTAGCCGGCAGTATTAGGCCATGTAACGCCCTTGTACAAACACACACCCCATAAAAAGCCGACACACCCACTCGAAAAAAATCACCACATAAAAAAAGAACAAAAATCAAGCATTGCACGTGTCCCGTTTTTTATGATGTTGCTGCTCGCATGTCCAGGCCGGACACGTGAATAATTTTGCAGCAGGACCTTTGGTCACGCTGTGAATCAATCTTGCGGCACGGACACGGACACAGGAAGTAAACAGATCTAACCGAGTCCGAGATTTGTGTGTGTGTCAAGTCGCAGCTCGCAGCTGGATAAATACAATTTTGAGAGTTTTTATGACGCAGAAATAATTTGAAATGGTTATTTAAGCAAACCTGCCACGGAAATCATCTAACAGCTGTGGGTCCCCAAGCATTTACTCCCCCTTTTTTGTTTTTTTTTGTTTTTGCATCTTTAAAGTCCGCTTTACAGGTTACACAAACAAAATGGAGCGCGGCAAAGCATTTTGCTGGGGGTTGTTTGGGGCCAGAGCCAGACGCAAACTATTAGCGTTTAGTGCGCATGTTTAAGAAAAAACCTCATCGACTGCTCCCAGCGAAAGCCAAACAAAGAACAACAACAGCAACAACAACAGCGAGTAGAAGTAGAAGAAGAGCAAACAGCAACACTTAAAAGTGGTTGCAACCCTGCGTAAGGTTTGTTTGGTTTTTGTTTTTGTTTTTGTTTTTGCCGCGGCGTGTGCTTTTTTGCGCCATTTGTATTGGCATTTGCAGCGCGTGCTCCAATAAGAACAAAAGGAATTCTCATCTGCGTTATTCCTTCTTTTTTTTTCGTTTGTTGGCGCTGCCACTTCCGCAGTCGCAGAGACAGGCGACAGCCAAAGGTTATTGAATTGGCATCGCGTTTGGGCTTTGGCCGGGTTCAAAAGTTTAAAGTGCCTTACGGCTTTTTTTTATTATTATTTGTGTGTGTGTTTTTTTTTACCAGCAATTTTGAGACCGGCAAATTTGTATTTTCCTGTTTGAGATTAAATATTGCCAATTTTTCCAGTTGATTTATTGGAGGCTTAGATTATTTGTGCGCGTTTGTTTTAGATTTATTGTATTTAAAACAAAAATGCATAAAGAACTGGGCTTACATTAAAAGATTTACTAATTAGAAACAAATTGAACAAACTATATGATTGAATTTGTTTTATTATAAAAAAAAAGAGTTTAAATAACAAAATTGGCATAATTTTCCATAGAAAATAGATTAATTACCAATAGTTTTTACATATGAAAACATTCCAAAAAGATAAATCGACATTTGCTAATATTAAACACTCTATTTGTCGCACGAGTCCCAATGCAATGTACTGCATCCCATCTCGCACCCAACCGACCAAGGTCACGACACAATTCACGAAGTATAAAAACGTTTACAAACTAAGACCGAAGGTCTATCTAATGTCTTACCAATTGCTATGTAGTTTAGAATATATGACATTATAAAGGAAGACAATACACTAAGCAGAATACTCTGTAATGATTGTTGTAATCTTTACAAAGGACCCGGAACTGTTCATGGAAGAAGAATTAGTTGAACAACAGTAGATTTTATCCGTTATTTACTGGAGAATAAATAGTACACCAATCATAATTCGACTATTCTATCATAAATTAAGGAAGAAATCTTAATTATCGGAAGTCTACATACGTATGAATGTAATCGCAATAAGAATTGTCTTGGTGACAAGATTATTCTGGCGACCAGACACAGGAGACAATCTTAAGCATAGGTCGTTCCAGCATACTTCAAAATAATCATTAAGAAAATAAGGGTATCTTCGGCGTGCTTTGTAGACATTTCTCTTTGGCAGATATTTGAGAATAGTAAATCTTGTATATGCTGAATTTGATGAAAACATCTTGGAAAACAGAAAATTTCCCATACCTACTGCTCGACTGATCTTTCCTATGGCAGCTAGAATATATAGTAGTCTGATGTTAATAAGATTTTGCATATATGCAGGGGGCTTAGGGAAAATGATAAAGATATCTTGAAAATGAAAATAGTTGATCATACACAAACTGAATTTTCGACCGATCGTTACCATGGCAGCTAAATGACTTAATAGTTCGATGATAATCAAATTTGGAATACTTATGAGTAGCATAGTGAAACTAACAACTGGCGACTTGAGTCAAGATATTTTGATAAACAATAAAATGTACAATACAAGAACATACTCTTTGACCGATCGATCCTATTACAAGTAGTAGATCCGACTTATGTATTGCCTGCAACACATAAACGGACCAATTTAAAGTTTCAAGACGATAGCTTTAAGATTGAGACCCGGTTGTTTATGCTGACCCAGAATATATATACTTTATGGGGTCGGAGACGTCTCCTCCTATGCGTTACAAATTTAATGACAAAATTATAATACCCTCTTATAATACCCCACAAAGGATATAATGTGTCTCTTAATTATGGATTGCCTAAAAAAGGAGAACAATTCGTGTTTTCGTTTTAGTTAGATATCATAGACTGTTTCCGGTTCCCTCCAGATATGGTGAACCTTTATAAGTGCTATCTACCATCAACTAGAGCAACATAAATAAACACCCAAACTATCCATGGCAAACCAACAACTGTCAATAGCTGTGCATTTTCTCATGGCAAATTATTGAAGATTAACAATCATTAAATTTATTACGCTGCGGTGGCAGCAGCAGCAACAACAACAACAATGAGAATCTGAATCAACCCTCAGCGCTGGCCTAACGAACATCATTTGTATTTATGCATACGATGGATGTAGGGGAGGGTAGGGTAGGGGGGGGGGTGCCAGGGTGGAGCTGAGGGTCGATCTGTGTTGGTCACTGCGGCAATCTGTCATCTGGGCTTTAATTGCGGTTAATGCCAGGCAGCACTGCGACATTCAAAATCGAATTAATCAAAAGGCAAATATCTGCAATCGCCAGCCAAAACTCCGAGGACAAAGGGACGGAGGTCGGGTACGGGACCTCTGCAAATGCGGGCAGACAACCAAAATAGTGGTAAATATTTTTAATTTTGTCCCAAAAAGCAGCCAGAGAAATCTTGTACTTTATTTGTTGTCTAATTATGCGTAATTATCGGTGCGCTGCATTTGAACTTGACCTTCCGCCTGGGAATGGGTCAGGGACTGCGCATGGTTTAGGGCCTGATACTCTGTTCTCAGCCAGGGCATTTGAATATGCGGGTCTTTTTTCTTTTCTATTTTTTTTTACCATTCATGCAATATTCATACATGCCTCCATTCATTAGGCATAATTTTCTATCGTTTTCCATATCCTTTTTTGCTATGGAAAATAAAATAGAAATTGACTTGGACAATTTTTATTGGATTTTATTTTTATTGTGTCACATAAATTTATTTATTTTATGATATTTTATTTTTTCCTTGTGGGCATATTGATATTTGACAGTTATTGTGACATGCGGAAACGCCCACTTTTTTGGGTTTTGTTTATGTGTTGTAATTTTCGATGGTATCTTTTTTTCTCGGTCTTCTGGTTTGTCAGGAATGTCATTAGGAAATTTTGGCAATAATATTAATGGGCGTTTCGTTTTTTTTTTTATTACTTGGGAGCTGGCAATGGCATTTGGAAAGTTATGTGCAAATCTTCTGTACCCATATGTGGGTAGTCATAGCGCAAAAAAAGTATTTCTTTTATTAAAAAAAAAAGCTTTTTAAAAAACAAATAACAATCAGATTTCAACTTAGTTTAAGAAACCGATTGGATGTAATATGATTATTAAATTATTATATTTGTTTTTAATAAATTAATCATAATAATCAATTGAGAAGTACGTCGAAAAAAAATCATGTAATAAAAGGGAAAAGCTTTAATTAAAATATTTTTTAGTAAATTTAATTAAAGGCTATGAATAAAATGTTATAGAATAAATTTGAAGCTCATCAAAAAAGTTAAGAAAATACTTCTATTTTGAAGATAAATAACTCTTTTTTTTTATATGCTCGTTAAATATATGTGTAGTATAAATATAAATATAAATTCTGAAAATTAATTTTATGTACGCCGCTGGATTCAAACCAACTGAGGTCTATTCAATCCCATAATGGCATAACTATTTATCCTGTGCTTGAAAGAGAACAACTTTCTAGATTTGTTTAGATTTTTATCAGAGTGCCCAACTGTTTGCGAGAAACTTGGTAAAACATTCATTACAACAAATTACAATACGAAACAACTGGCCATAAAAATGAACGGCAAAGGGAAACCCAACCACAGGCAGCAGTTAAATGATGCTACTTAGGCGATAAGCACGACCTCCAGCAGCGGCGACAGAAAAAAAGTAAAAATAAAACAAAATAAAAGAAGACGAGCAGCGCAGACCTCTACACATTCATCCCTAGGCGCGTCCTTTGGTTTGTGTGTTTGTGTCCAAAACAATTTCCTTCCTTAATCACATGGTAACTGGGACTAACGAAAATTGCATTTATCTGACCAGAAGCAAAACAAATCGGCCCGAGCGAAAACAAGCCCATGAACAACGCTTCTAATTGTAAAAGATAAAAAAAAAGCAGCAACAACAATAAGGAGGGCAAAAAACAAAACTTGGACTGGTCGACAACTCTAGTTAATGTGTTTTTTATATACCCTTGCAAAGGGCGCTATAATTTTGTTACCAAATACGTGACATGAAGGAACATAAAGAATATACATAAATGATCAGGATGTAATTTTGCTCTGTTTATAAATTAGGCCTAGATTAATATGATGAAGATGGTTAATTCAAAATATATAAAAACTATATAGAATGACACTATAAAACAAATATTCTTAAAATATCGATTAAAAATTATATTATTGTATCTCCGAAACAAAAACATGGCATAGCGAATTGTAAATTAAAATAATTCAAAAAAAATTCTACATAATTCATCTACTTCTAGATAAATAAATTTTTGTTAGACGTCAGGCTTTCCCGTTCCCCAGCAATCATCCAAAATTTAACCAAATCATATTAGTGGAAGAAAAAAGGGCGATAAAAAAGCGATATTTATAAAAATATAGAATGAGTATTAAAAGAAAAAGATTCATATACAGCTTAACAAACAAAATGTTTGAAAAAACATCAAGTAAATGTCTGCAAGGGTATCTACGCTTCGGCAACGAGAAGTAACGTGTAGCATCAACTTTTTTTTTGGGTCAAAAAACCGAAAAAAAGAAACTCGGCGAAGATAAATGACGGGCGAGCAACTTTTATGGGGCCAGCGGGCTGCGGCTGAGGTTGTGTATGTTCTAGTGTGCGTGTGTGGGTAGAGAGTGAGAGAGAGAGAGAGAGCGGGACATTTGCCAGCAACTGTAGCATACTTTGAAGTGTCTTTCAGAACGTGGTATGTATGCCAACAGCTTGTCGAGTGGTTTCTCGTTTTTTTGAGCAAAGTATTTGGACTATCGATGTCGCCATAACTTGTGCAGCTCTTCAGACCGACCCCACCCCCGACTCAGCTGGCCTCCTGTCCATGCCTGACCAAGTGCAAAATGTCAAGTTTTTGCGCGCACAGACACACACACACACACACCCCTACACACGTCTTCCTCTGTATTGTGTGTGTGTTTTTACTCTGGCTCGTTTGTGCACCAACTCTTTGATGTATGTAAATTTTGTAGCTTATCTGTATCAGTGCCATGTTCTGTGCCTTTAATCGAAAATGCAACCCTCACGCACGTTAAGCCGCCTGTAAATATGCTGCCAAATCCGCTTTGCCCACTGCCAGCCCAGTTGGAGGGCCGCACAGCCAGTCGGAGGAGCAGTTGTAAATCGTTAGATTTAAAGTTGATTATTTCTGTATTTTATGGCCAAGCTGCCTGCTTGCCTGACTGGCTGGCTGGCTGGGCTGTTCATTTTATCTGCGATCTGGTAACAGGTTGCCCAACTGCTGTTGTTTTAAGCTTCAGCACAAACAATCATTAATAGAGCTGGCGTTTGGTTGGGGGCATCTCCTCACGTACTTTTCGCTTTGTACATAAGTGCGCTGGGTGGTGGATAAGGCTGAGATATTTCTTAATATAAAAAGCTAAAAATATTGTTGAATTCGGATTCTGAACAAGTTTCTTACAATAAACTCCTCGAACAATCTATAACCTGAAGATCTTAAATTGATATTATATTTAATGAAAAAATAACACTATGCAACATTTATTATTTTTTTAATATTTTGTTTAGCCAAGAATAGGTCTGCAGTTTGGGCCAGACCATGACAGTTGGGGTATATAGAAGCTTCGTCAGAAGAACATAAATTTAAAAACAGGATTTTAAGTTTAAAAAACTTCGTTAACATTTGTGGTACGGCTTGAAGAAAAACAGATATTCATCAGTCATCATTTTTGAGATTGAATATTTCTTGTTTTCATAGAAATATAAAAAGCTATTTTTTGAAAATAATTTTGCCCAAGATTAAGATATTTAAATTTTCTATGAAAAGCATCAATTTTTATCTCTATTTTGTGATATTCCACAAAGAATTTCCAGACATATTTGAAGATCCACAAATAAAACAACAAACAAATGATATAAATAAATTATAAATTTTGAAATTAGCTGAATTTTTCGTCCCAAGAAAGTTTTAAACTTGACATTTTTAGTAAATATTAATGCCATGTGCATAGGTAAACTAAGCTAGAACTTTATCTTTAAATTTACCAATGATATATAATGTGCACAACATTTTGAATTGCCAATTATGCATTCAGAGAGCTCGTTAACACCCCATTAAAAAAAAACGCACCACTCTCTTTGGGTGGAGTGTAAAAATTGGAATCATAAAACCGACTAATTGGGCATATGGATTTGTGGTTGCTTGGCTCATCAACAACAGGTTGCCAAGAACGACAACAACCTGAAGCGAGCTTCAGATTAACGCATCGCTGCACTGTCAAGTTCTGAATACAATCAATTTATGTGCAGAATATATACTTATATATAGGGTATAGGTAAGCGCGATGGGAGCCATGATTTGATGATTTGGCTTGGTGGTTGGAAAAAATAAATAATAATAATAATTATATCATCCAGTAGGGTAAAGATTTCTATCGCAATATGCAAACTACATGCAAGTGGGTGGATTGGGCGGCGTCCAACCCCACCGCACCACTCCATGATAATGTGAAAAGCGAACCCTGGTGACATTTTTGTGGTAAAGCAATTTACCCTTCAGCCTGGCGGGCGCATAATTTATAATTGTCAAAGGAATTGCACGGGAACACTGTGGACCACTGATTTATGGAATTTCATAAATTTTCACTGATTTTAATCGTTTGTAATTATGAGCGAGCGAGATAGCGATAGAGCAGGAGGGCTGCTATAAAAAATAATAATAATAATATTGCCTCTGCAATTTTAAGCGGATTTTCAATTAAATTTAAGGCAAAACGCAGCACAGGTAATGTCCAGTCCGTGTTGGGTGGGTCCCTTATTTGATTGGATTCTTTACACGCTTTTTTTAACGTTTCGATTCCGTTGCAAACAGCATGAGTTTCTACTTTATTTTATTTCATTATGTCTCCCATATACTGTATATTTCAACATGCTCACTTTTTTGCCGGTCTGGGCACAATTTTTATTGAGCTCCTCTGCTCGGGGTATTTTTTTTTATTATAAGGCTAAGACCTGGCCAGAAACAGAACAGAACAGGAAAAAAAAAACAGCAGCAGCCGCAGATTGATTTTATTATTACGTTTTATTTCCTTGGAGACAAACTGCCCGCCCACAGGACGCAGTTTTTTTTTTGTCTAACTTCAAAGAACTTTTGGCCGCTCAAGTGTCCTTGTGCTATTTGTGTGTGTGTGTGTGTGTGAGCGTGTGTATATTGGGTCCTTCATGCGGTCGTCGGCTTATGCGACAAATTTTTCAATTTATGTTGCGTTGCGTTTTATAGTAGGGCTTCAGCTTCCAATTTTTTTTTTTTTCTTGTCGGCCTCAATTTGATGGCCCAAAACTTGAGGTACGAAGTAGTCGGCACTTTTACGGCTGCCGCCGTCCGAGGTTGGAGGTTTAGCTCTGTGCTAGATTGTGCGAAATTGTGTCGAGGGCTTTACGACCCACACATGTTGGCCAACATGCGGTTTATTAAAAACGAGCGTTGCGAGCCTCTTTTTGTCCTATTTAAATTCTGCCTCATTTTGTTAGATAATGGTCAGTGGATAATTAAAATAGTTTTGGCAACATCTAACTCATAAAAGCTACAAACTTTTTAAATTATGTTGAAATTTCAAATTATTTTAAATAATTAATTAGTTATCAAAGCTGTCATAACTATAGTTATCAAATATGATATAAAAAATATAAGAATAATTCAAGAGAAGTATTAAAATATAAATAAAAAAAACTATATAAGAATAACTTCAAACATATATTAGAATTTAATAATATAAATTTATAAAAAAAATGAATTTAAATATTAAACAAAGAAACAATTGTTATTTATTTCGGTTAGTAAGGCCTTCTAGTATTTTTCATTGACTACAGCGGGAAGCGATAGTAGGGATATCGTTTCACGCCGAAGATTTAATACCCTCGTAGACATTTGTCTTACGGCTTTGCAGATATTTAAGAATAGTGAAGCTCATTAATGATGAAAATATCTTGGAAATCGCGTTGGACGGATTGCTAAAATGTAGTCGAAATAAATATTTCTGCTGTGTTTGATATTATTTTGGTTTTTTTTTGTCAGGTGGAAGTTCTTTTAGGAGACAATCCGAGAGTGCCAATTTCAGGATCTAACGATCCAATAGCTCCAACCTCGCCACCCATACAACATAAGTAGACTAACTTAGCTTTCGTTAGTTCAAATTTAGAACGCATATAACAAAAAACTACATATGTTCAGAAACAGGTTGAAGAATTTGAAAATTCTCTCTTTTTTATGTGACTGTATTTAGGGATTGTGCTTTTATAAGCTATTGTTTAGGTTGCTTTTTAACAGTTTAGTTTTGATTTGTTACTCAAAATGAAAAATTTCGAGATAAGTGCAAAAAATCGAATTTTATAAAGAAGATTAATTTAAGCTGCAATTAAAGTCGGAAAATTATATGAATATCAACTTGTTTAACATGTCTGACGACCGTTGTCTATTCTGCGTTAGCGCGAGAAGCTTTGTGAAGACTACGCTGCATGTTGACTTATATTTGTTAATGTTTGCCATACCGCAATGGATGCTGTTGGCATTGTTCGCGACGAAAGATCATCTGCTCCATACGCTAATCTGCTTCATTGGATCGCTTATCCTGCTGAGCGCAATACAGAAGAGCAGTGCGCTGAAGTACAATTGGCCCTGGAACTGGCTGGCCATTGGCTGCTGCTATGAGCTGGTGACCCTCGGCCTGGGCACATTGCTGATGTACACAGACTTCCAGCAGACGATGATATTAGTCGCTGTGGCTCTATTGATTTGCGGCTTTGTCTTGGCGCTATGCTTTTTCATCGTTAATGGATACCATTTTCTCAATCCCTATGGGCTGGCTGGCCTGGCCATTCTGGGCTTCATTCAGGTGACCGTGATTATGGCCGTGAGCACCGTTTTTTATTGGCAGCTCTGGACGGATCTGGCGATGTTGGTGTTGTTGATAAGTGCGCTGACTATGATGGTATCCCTGGTGCTGATCTCATTTCATAACCACGAGGTACTAATTCGAGACGATGCGTTGCTTGTGGCTTTTGTGCTCTATGTGAACTATGTGCTTGTATTGATGGCCTGCTTCATATGCTACCAACGCGTCGACAACAGCTTTGCCAGCAGATCCAAATCCGGTCGAAAGGCCGCCGTCGTCTCACCTTCTGCCTGACGTGCTGGCATGCAAGGTTGTGGCTCAATAACGCATCGAAGGCGCCCACAGATTGCCTTTACATACATACAATTTATATATTTATATATAAATATATATAGATATATTTATTTGCTTGTATTCGCATATGGCACAAATGATTCATCCGCCTGTTGTTGCGCTCATCGTACCGTTCGAGCTGCTCCTCCCTTTCCAGGCCGCAGCCTCAATCACGTCGCATTCTCAGCGGGTTCTGCATCCGTTCGAGCTGAATCATTTACGCTGCAGCTGGGCTTCGTACGTGACATTCGTTTTGATCTCAAAGCGAATTCTTTCAAATTTTTTAGACTTTTCGCATGCGTTGTACTCTAAGCTCAAATTAAAGTTTTCTTTTTATTTTTGTAAATAATTTAAATTTGACTATAGTCTATATTATATACGAATTATGTATTATGTGCTTTATTTGTTAAAATGTTTATGGTGATTGACCGACTGACTGACTGACTGACTGATTGATCAATGATCAACGCACAGCTAAAACTAAGTCAAACGTTTTTAGTTATTTTTTTTTTAAGTTCTACAATTACGTTTTTTAAATTCTACAATTACATACGAAAATCTGTTGCAATTTTTCGGTTATTTTGAAGTTAGCATCTCAAATCTTTCAATATTTTCTTCTGTACTTCCTTGTATTTTTATACCCTTTTAGAGGGTATCATACTTTTGTCACTAAATGTGTAACGCATAGAGGAAGGCATCTCCTACCCCATAATCTACGTGCGTAATCTTGATCAGAATCAGCAGCCGAGTCTTTATAGCAATGTCTGTTGGTCTATTTCCATTTAAACTAATCTCTCAGTTTTAATTGCTATTGAAGAATAGTTATTGTTTTTATACCCCTGTATTATAATTTTGTTATGAAATATGTAACGCATAGAAGGAGACGTCTCCGACCCCTGTGCGAACTATTCGTTCAGTTTTAAAGCTATCGTGTTGAAACTTGGTATAGGTCCGTCTCTCTGTTGTAGGCAGTTCCATTATATCAATTAGCTTCCATAGGAACGATCGGTCGACAAGTAGGTGCTTGTAAAAGTTCTTTGTTTATCAAGATTTCTGTACTAAACCCGCATTTAATAGTTGTACTATGATACCTTCATATAAGCCAAATTCGATCAATTTCGCACTACAATATTATATAGCACTATAGGAAGAATTGGTCGAAAAATAAGCAGAAATGAAAATCAGCATTTGCGAGCTTTACTAGTTTCACATATCTATTTCTAGCCTTCTTTAGAAGATTGTTTTTCTGCATTTACTATTCCATCGTCGTCGACATTTACAAAAACTGATCAAATAACATTTTTTGGAAAAAAAAAGATAGATACAGTATATCTTAGCCACATTCCACAAATTTAATAAATGTAATTAATGATAAATATTTGTTATAAAAATTATATCGAGAATAGGCTTTAGTTTTCAGAAAAACAGTAAGGCTCTTGCCTTAGAGTTATTTCGAATTGTGTTGAGTAAAATAAATAAAGAAGAGGCACTTAAATATGGCCGTTGGTCACATTGGTCAGTCATAAATTAAACTAGAAAAATATTTGGGCGTTAAATAAATGTCAATGAGAGCGTGCAGGATATGAATGGGGCGGCAAATGCAGAAATTTGTGGGAGTGAGGCGGCAATTGAAATTGTCAATGTTGTTGCCGCCGTTGATGCTGCTGCTGTTATTGCTGTTGTTGGGTCACAACGGATGCAATTCCTACAAAATGATAATTTATGATAATGATGCTTCCGGTTCATGCAGCACAGAACACAAAACTGGACGCCATGCAGCATAAAAATCAGGCGAGCACGAAAAATTTGCCAGTTGCGTACGAATTTTTGGCTCGCATTGTTTGGGGGTGGAGAGAGGGGGTCGGAGCGGGGTTATTGTTGGGGGCCTGGTCTCGCATATTTATTGATAATTTCCGTAATTTCAGCGACAAAGCAAAAACGGAAGTTATGCCATTTGCTGCACGCCTGCGAAAAGGACAACAGACAACGCCGACACGGACAATAGTTGCCGAGCTGGCGAACGGGGCGGGGAATGGACCGGATCGGGGCGGCTGGTTAGAGGTTTTTCGTAGGCCATTCTGAATGGCGGCCCATATCAAAGTGCCTATCGATTGCGTCGATTTGCCTTGTTATTGTCTATAAACGTCGCGTCGTCTGTGCAATTGTTTTGACTGCGTCTAGTATTTATGGGTTACGCTCGAGCAACAACAACAACAACAACAATAACAATAGCAATAGCAACAACAATAACAATGGAATCTGGCCTATTGTTGTGATTATCATAAACATTAACAACAAAAGGATGGCGCTGCCAGTGTCAGTTCAGACTCTCGAGCCTGAGAGTCTCTATTTGCGCATTCAAATGACCTTGAAAATTAGTTCCTGCTTTCTGGGTGTACGTGTCCGTGTGTGTGTCGCACATAAATCTTTGGCACACGCCCACTCGCTAGAGCTGGGCAAAAATAATTACGCATCATTATTATTGTTTATTTATCTTTTATTGCATATTAATTGCTTGGCTGCATTTCAAGGCGTGCCGTTAAATAAATGCAATTTATTTAAATGTTAACCATATGGGCCGCACTCTGGGCATATGGCGCGGATCTCGTAGTGCTTCCGTTTTCGGTAATGCAGGAACCAACATTAAGGCCAAATAGTGCGGACCATAATCAGACAGCTTTTGTGGCCATTTATATTCGCATTTATTATAGAATATAGAATTTTGCGAAAATATTAAGGCTTAATAACACAGGAGCCCTTTATAAAGGATTGTAAACAAATTTAAAAAATATGTAGCATATTTTTGCAGTCCATTTTGGCGGGTTCACCATAGTTTTTTAACTTGTTACAATTGTTGTAAATCGCAACCGATTTAAAAGAGCTCTGGTTAGGAAATATTCAATTTATTTTTAAAAAATTCTATACACCAAATATTCAGCTAAGGACTTCAGGGAAAGCTAAAAATAAAATCAGCGTTGCATAAGCTATGGCCTATTAAATCCAATGGATAAAGTTATAGACTTTCTAGCTAATATGCCAAACATTAACTTTTAAAATTAAAATAAATTTTGTGTTTTATTTTTTAAAACTCTCTGAAATCTTTCAAAATTATAAATTTGTAATTTCTGTGATTGAAGGAGGATTTAAGGATTAATTTCTGTACCTTTTTACATTTAAAACAAACAGTTTTTTGGGAAGTAAATATTTTAGTGCTAGGCTGCACATTTTTGTGTCTTGAATGTATTGAAAAGGTTCAATTTGAATATATAAAATCTATATAGTTCAATATTTAACTGTATATAACGTGATTAATAAATTTACTTCGATGGGATATGCCACATTTTTTATTTACAATATTTTAAAAACTCCCCTTAGTTTCCTTTTAGTATTAGACGCACTTTGGCACATTTCTTTAATACTTAAACAATAATAAAAAAAATTTAGATATAAAACAAATGTTTTAAACAAAAGACATTGTAAAAAATGAGAAACCTACCTTTTTTAAAAATTTATTATAATTCATTAAAAAAAAAATTAATTTAAAATTCATATTAAACACTAAGATGAATATTAAGTTAAACAATTTTTGGTACATATCGCCTGCTACCTCGAATGCCGCTTAAAATCTAACTCTCAAAAAATGCTATCCAACTGCGGGCACCGGAGGAGTTTTAGAGGACAGTCAGAAGCGGCAAAGGATGTAAAATACGTTGAGTTGCATTGAGGCTAAGCTACTCATTTGCAAGAATTTAAAGTGCACTTTGCGCAGTTGCATGTGATTCTGAAAATACTTTGGCTTATCTGCGAGCTGCCACAACTGCAGCAAAATGGCGCAGCAAATGGAGCCAAAGTTATGGTCGTGCGGGCAAAATGCACACTCACACAGACACTCACACACACACACACACACACACACACACATACGCACACAGGAGTTCGACTTCCGCCGTGCTGCGGCAGGGCTTCAACTTATTTGCGCCGCGCGAAACTTTGGCTTGGATAATACGAGCCCAAAAAACGGGAGTGTTTGCCATAAAGTTATGCACCAGCCAAACAACAATAAAATAATATAATATTATCTTTTTTTTTCGAAGCCCCGAAATCGCAGAGCCCGTAAACTTTGAAGAAATATCGAAAGTTTTCAAAGCTGAGAACTGCGAGTTTCCTAGCCGAGAACCGAGAACTGCGAACTGCGAGATGAGCGCGCGCGAGAGACACACAAAGGCTACAAAACTTATAACGAGAAAACTTTGGCACTTGGTAAATGCGCGATAAAGAAACAAACAAAACAGAACAGAACAGAACAGAGCCAAACAGAGCAGAGAAGAGCAGCGCATAAGAATGAGGACTGGAAGAGGACGCAGGCAAACTACAAGTTGAAGATGTGGGCACGTTGATAGAAGTTTGCGGAAAAAAAGGGAAAAAAAAGAAATGGGAACCGAAATGGGGAAACAAAAAGAGAGTTAAACGCGCCAATGGAAAACAAGTACAGGTAATACTCAATATAACGAAATCGAAATGCTCTACTTGTCAAATTAAAATGATAAAGACACAGTCTCCGACCATTTTGTGCATATTAAATCGTAGTCTGTAGCTGGATGCTTTAATAATCATGCTTAATCCAAACAATTTTATTTTGTTGAATAGTTCTCTGTAAGAATTGATACCTGGTCAAAGCCAGCAAAAGTATGCATCCATTTAACGTGTTAAATTTTTAAATTAATATTAAATAATGTACCGCACGAAATAAATGATGAATTATTTTGGATATTTAATATTCCTTATGCAAAAATTATGGTCATAAAGTTTAAGAAACTTTCTTGTGGACGATATTCTTAAATAGAATAGAAAAAAAATGGTTTAATCACCTTCTTAAAAAGTATTATCATTAATTAATTTTGTGCATAATTCGTAAATTATTTAAATATTTAATCAGTTATTTATAAAATGAATACTAATAAATAGTTAAGCATATGATAAAAGAAAAGAAACAACTAATATATTTTATGACCATTTACTGACTTTTGTATGCTCAATGATATAAACAAATAAATAATATAAAACATTACGCAATTTAAAAGATATGCTTTGTCTTGAGCATATTTGTTTAGTATTGTGCGACACCATAGATAGAGCAGGAGACTTGTTTGTTTTCACGGCCCGATCTTGTGTAGGGTATACGAAAAGTAAGAGAAAAACATTGGATAAAAAGTTGCTCAACCTTACGCACAGAGCAGTCATTGGAACTGGTGAAATTGCCAGGCTGGCAAAAAACTTGAGCCGCCACAAAATTTTGACTCACAATGCCAGAGCAGCGAGGCGGAGAGGGGTGCGGCGGGTGTGGGTTGTTGCCAGCAACTCAAGAAAACTCATTCGCGCGTTTCAACTAACTAGAAGAATGGCTAAGAGAGAGAGTGGGGGTAAGAAAAAAAAGCCAGAAAGAATATACGGCAAAAATTATTATTTACGCACGGATGGTGTCATCTAATTATGAATTCATTTTGCTTGGCACTGAGGCACAACAACAACAACAACAACAAAATGGCGCTGCTGCAAGTTGGCAGCAAAGGCAAACTAAGAAGAAGACGACGAAAAGAATAGCAGAAGAAAAGGACACGGGCGCAGTTTCTTGAAGGCGAAGGCAACTTTCTTTTGGCTTTTGGGCGCTGGAAATTAACAAAATGCGCGCTGGCCAAACAAAATGGCGCCAGCTCGGACAATACACCTGCAGGCGGGCAGGTTCAAAAAAGGGGGTGTGGAGGGGGGGAGGGGGGGAGAGGGGGTGCCATAGCAGCGGCTGCTTTTAATGCAATATTTTCCAGCATTTTCGCTGAGCTAACGATAAAAAGTTTTATGCACGCATTTTCAGCATTTTGCATTTTAGCCAGGCCAAAGAAATTTCATGCTCTTTGAAAACTTGTTAAACTATGATAACCACAATGCCGCCCCCCCTCGGCAAACCCCATCAGCAACAGCCACGCCCCCCCCCCCGAAAGAAAATAGTGCGAACAAGCGTAAATAATAATAAGCAAGCTGCATTTCTACACAGCCTTACCGCGTACTCGTTAACTCGCCTCTGTACAAGTTAAGAAATGCATAAAATTTGTTAACAAGCAGCAAGAAAAAAAAAATAATAATCTAAATAATAAGAAATGGCTGCTCTATATAGCTGCATCTTTGGTCACCCGCGCCATTTTCTTAGCGGAAGTAACTAACAAGCGCGAATTTCGTATGCCATTTTTATTTAATTTTCTTTTTATTACGAAACGCATTGTATGGCCATAAAATGCGCAACGGGTCAGGTAAAAATATTTAGACTGCAGCTGTTGCTGGCCACAAAGCCTCCTAATGAGAACAAATTAGAAAACAGCATTTTTTAGCAGTAAATGTTTGCATGCAACTTTTTTTTATACATTATATATTTAAATATTACCCAGCTTTTCTCCACCCAAGTGTTTTTTTATTTTTCCCCACATTTTTATTTGTATATATGGATTTATAGTCAATGATATCAAGGGCAAATGATATCTTACAGGGATATTTCTACATGAGCTAGAAGCACATTGGTGAAAATCCCGAAAAGTATTTACCCAGATAACGATATTTTGGATGTTCCAAAATCGCTTCAAAATCTTTTCATCTTACGTTAAAAAGAAACGTTTCGAGGCTGATCAAATTGAACTTTTACCCCCTTTAACCTTGGCGTTCCTTTTTCTCTTTGACCAGCTCTCAAAGAAATGTATCAGAAGTCGATTGGATAAAAAACAAAATGTTTTATATAACCGCTTTCCATCTATTTTTCACGCTTTCTGGTGAAATTGAACTTCCTAGCTACGATATAGACTATTCAGGACTAATAACTGAACAAAAATGTTTAAATTCGCATTTAATTTAAAAAATAAGCGCCAACTCCCATTACACCCTTTGTATTTAGTTCATTGCCCAATGACTACTTGAAAACAAGTCGAAAAACGTATTGAAAATTATCATTTGGCAAAAACGCAGCAATCACGATTTGAGGTTTCTGTCAATTTGGCAATAGCATGAAGCCAGCATCATTTATTTCAATCATTTATCAAAACTTAGGGCCCAGAGTCTCAGTGGCCAGTCTGGGCCTCTCAAAGCCAGCCAGCTTTGGCTAATGAGCCAAGTGCGTCTCTGTCAATCCACGGAACTGTGAGTCAGTTGACTCGGCTGGAGAATTGGGGACGCAGACGCCTCGGCCTGCCCCGCCTCGTCTCGTCGGCCAGCTAAGTTGACAGGCCAACAGCTGAAGCCAATGTGGCCAAGTTAAGTGCGCACATTCATTAATTTACATTAAAATGTAATTAGCGGTCAAAACAGCGACAGCAACAACAATTAAAACAAAAATGGCTGAAATACCAAAAAAAAATGAAGCCGCAAAAATGTGCGTTTGTTCAGGGCAAAAATAAAGTGCAATTTTAAATACGTTTTTCAATTTTTTAACGTAAATTGCTAAAGCCACAGCTAAGAGACATAATTCAGAATTGATGTAGTCTTAAAACAATTTCACTCTGTTTGCTCTTTATAACTCAGCAAATATTAAAAATTATAATTAAATAAATACTTAAATTGTGAGAAACATACAAAAGGTAGGGAGAACTATAAAATATTTACGTTTATGATGTTACATTTAAAATTGAAAGAATGCTGAAAAACTATATGCATGTCTAAAATCTACTCTACAAAATTGAATATAAGTCAAAACGAGATAGTAAGGATATCTTCGGCTCGTCGAAGATTTATTACCATTTTTGACATTTACCTTACAGTTTTGCAGACATGTGAGAATAGTGTAGCTCACAAAAGCTGAGTTTGATGGAAATGTCGTGAAAAAAGAATATTTTGTCATACAGGATCCTACTTTTTTTTACCGGTCGTCCCTATTGCAGCTATGTTGATATGATATAGTTGTCCGATCCGGTCGGTCCCGACATATGTTCTGCTTGCAACAGAAAGACGAACCTATGCAAAGTTTAAAGACGATAGCTTTAAAACTGAGAGATTATATCGCAAAGGAACAGACAAACGGATATATCAACTCGGTTGTTGAGACTGATATAGGATATATATACTTTATTAAGTCGAGAGATGTCTCAGTCTATGTCTCAGTCTATGCGTTATACATTTTATGACAAAAATATAATACCCTCTAGAATGGTATAAAAAGGATTTGCGATGCTTTAACATGCACATTCAAATTAGCTAAAAAAGGAATTGCTTTCCAGGCTTTTGAGCACACACCTCATCATTTGCAGTCCCCAGCCATTAATTTCAGTGCTACAATCAGCTAATTTTGCACACATTTTGATAAGCTTTGTTGTTTTTGTTTGATATTAAAAATATTTTATGCCTCCGCTGGGGCTGTTGCATTTCTTTTCTGTTCTATTTTGTTGTTGTTGTTTTTGCTTTTTTGTTGTGCTTTTATGCGCATGCGACGCCTGTTTGTTGCCTTCTGTTATTTTTTACACCTATGTGAGATTGACAGGTGTGGATTGGGTGGCACATTAGCAGATACACACCTCGCACACACACACACATACACGGGGTAATAATTATGCGCGGCATGCACATCATCATCGTCAACATTTTTATGATTATGCTCGTAATATGCCACTCGTGTTGCCTGCCTCTTTTCCCTTTTTGCCGCCTGCCCCTTCTCACAGCCAGTTGTCATCTCCCCCGCCAATTAGGTAAATTGTGTGCTATTTTCAATTTTTAAAATTCAGCGCACTTTTGCCGCTGGCTCTGTCTCTGTCCCTGTCTCTGTCTCCGCTAATATCCCTGTCTCTCTATCTCTATCTCTGGCTGCCTTCCTGGTTGGCTTAAGTGGCTGCCACAGCAGCCGGCAACAAAAACAATGGCTAACTGCGATTTGTTGCCGCTGCTCGCTACTCGCCCCAAAAATTAGTCAACTTTCAAGATGGCGTGCATGCACGTGTGTGTGTGTGTGTGTGTGCGAGTGTGAGGGGTGTGTGTGGGGGTGTCCATTAGCAAAATGGAACAGGCTATTTCTGATTTAATGAGCCATAGACTAATGGATTTGCAGAATTTCTTATAGACTCTAGGTGTCTGCGATTATACACGCGCCACTCACATCGGCTTAGATTTTAGCCGTAAGCAAATAATTGCTAATAGTTTCTGCCTACGAGGGTTGCTTATACAGTTTATAAATATTCAATTATTTTAAGTTAGATGAGTATACTTTTATGATAATTAATATTATTCAAAACTTTATATATATGTATATATTTAAAATTTACATTGAATTTGAGTTTTGAGCAGGGTTAAGTGTGTTTCGTCGCTTGACTCGCTGCAATTCGCAACAAGTTAAAGCTTTGGATGAATAATCGATAACAACGTTTGCTCATGATGAAAAGAATGATTTCGAAGGAGTTACATGTCAAACAACCTGGTATTTAATTTTTACCCATTGAGCAGCCCTCTTATATGCAAGTTTTTTTAAGTTCTTGAATTTTTCTTCACTAATGGACCGATTGTCGTGCCGCCTCTGCAAACAGAGAAACTTTTGAGTTGTTTGTCATAAGTATGATAAATATGGTTTCATATTTAGCTGATGACTTTTCAGTTATCTGTGGTATTCGGGTATGTATGGCCATTGTCAGGTTGTTGACAGCCGCTTTTTATGGAGTGAACGAATTCTGAGTTGGAGCAGGCTCAAAAAGCGAACAACTCAATTTCAACAGAATATTTAATTCTGGGTATTGATAGTAATTAGTCAGGTCGTTATTGTTGTTATTTAAAAAGAAAATAAAAAATTCGACGTTCTTTCTTGATATTATTAGATAAATAATAATTTGTCAAGGGAGAATCGTAGGTTTTTCAATTAGCTTGACCTCTTAATTAAACTATAACAATATTCTTAGCTCTAATTTAAAAAATGTATATTTAGTCAGTCTCATTCTAAAACTGTCTTCTTTATAATTGTCTCATACTCGGAACACAATTTTCTTCCCCACCAACTAAGTGAAGCGAAATCAAGGACTGTGGACTCGTCCCAAAACTGAAGCCCAAATCCGAATTCCACACCAGAATCTCAACGATTCGGGGTGTAAACTGCAAAAAATAAACAAACAAATGCCTCATTACATGCGAAATTAAATTTAAATGTTTGCTTAATGTGATTCCAGAGTTGGCCCAGGGCCACAGGGCGATCAGGGTAAAAAAAAGGTATGTAGCCCAAAAAAATAAAAATAAATAAAGCAAACCAAACAAACCCAAGCACATAAAATATAATTTCATTTTTGAAGCCCTGGGCTAACCAGGGAGCATTCCAGCCAGTGGTCGGCGGCGACAACGCATGCTTAGAAATATTTCTGGTATTTTATTTTATTCTCGCTTTGCGTTGTTTTGCGACTGAGTGGAGAAATTAGAATTTTTGCGGGTGTCTGCGGTCGCCGGTGGACGCCGACGGAAGCCGCCAACGCAGCGGCGTTCACATTTCCTCCGCCCCTGACACCCGGCACACAGTGGAAGGCGTCCACAGTTTGCGACAAAAATTTAATATATTTTTTCTTGGGTGTCAGGGAAAATCATAATAATTTCAATATTTTTGTAACGCTTGTCAGCTTGTCAGGCTGACAGCGCGGGGCGTTTATTTGACAGGCGGCGGGGGCACGGATTAGAGGTGTTGCTGCTGCGCCAGAACAGACGCTCAATTAAAATATAATTTTTGTCAAAAAACACAAGAGAAAATAAATAAAATAATAATATGAAATACCGAATAGCGAATACCGGTTAGCTCTGCATTTCACATGGCCATAAATTAAAAACTTAATAACGAGCGTGGCGTGCGGATTCGCACAAAACCAGGACATGCCCAATACGTACGTGTGTCCTGTTCTGCTGTTCTGTCCAGGCAGACACACACACATCACATATTCCCTCCGGCTCCCTCCGCTCTATAGCCCTCTTTCTCCACTAACCCCTCTCTCTCTCGATCGCTCTGTCCTTTGGCGTGGCTCGTCCTGCGCTCATCCTGCGGCAGCAATAAATCGCTAACAGCAAATAAATCAACGCGCATAAATTCCAATGTTCAGCGACGAGCCTGACCCGACTTTATTTACGACATTGCGACAAAGACACTTACGGCAAAATGTTGGTCGCACTGGATAAAAATTGTGCAAAATGGGGAGAACAAAAAAAAAAAAAACACATTACAAGCAACGGCCTGAGGTCATATGCCAGAGAAATTCCAATTTGTTCGCATGCATTTCTATTAGATGTGCCAACTATTAAATATTGTACGTACCTTAAATATTTAATTTTAAAAACTTATATATATGTTTTAATTTATAATTATATTTTTCTGTTTGTCTAGACAAAACTAAAAATTTGATGCAACATCTGCATTGAAAACATTAAAACAAATACTTTTTAATACTCAGTTAATTCGATTTGGATTCCGCTAATAACTCTTTCGATTCCTGGTTTTTTCAAAATACTTTGCGGGTCACGCCCAAAATTCTTATCACATAATTGATATTGCAATGTTCTTAGCTTTTGAGAAGGTATTACCACATCATAAACTATTTAATGGTTCCCACGAAAGTCCCTTTCTGCGATTAGCTCTGATACAAATCTTAACCTTTCGCCACCTTTCGTATGCAGTTTTTACCAGCACATATTAACTCTTTGAAAATTATTAAATAAAAAACATTGTTTAACAATAACTGCAAATAGTTAATAATAGAAAAATTTATTTTTTTTAAATAATTGTTATATATTTTTATTTATTATTTAAATAATTTGTTTACCTATTGATAATTTTAGCAATAAATCATCTAGACCAAATAGGCATTAAAATTTAGTTAGGTGTCACATGAATAAAAATAAAAAAAATATTTACATATATAATGGCTGTCGCACATAATGGGAACGAAAATTCCCATTCAGAGCTGTAAGCCAATGAACATGAAAAAGGTTGACCTCAGTGTCGTGGCAATATGTCGGCACTCATATAGTCAGGCAGGGAAAAATGTCAGAAACGTTGTCCGTGGTTAACCAAAAGCAGTTGCCAAGGGTTAAACGGGTTAACCCCATGCAAAAATGGCTGTAAAAACAAAATATGAGAAGAAATAAAGGAGAAGACTCGGCGGAAGAAGATGAGGTAGGCGCCGCTGCCGGGAGACGAGTATATTTGGCACATTAAAACAAAAGGATGCCGTGTGCTAGGCAAATAGACAAAGGGATTCAAACACACACACACACACACATATGGAGGTCGCCAAATCAAGCTTTGATTTATGAGCAGCCAAAGGATGGCACCGAAGCCGAGAGAAAATGCAAACGAAAAAAAAACTCAGAAAACTAACAAGGCGCACATATTAACACCCTTGTAAAACTGTAAAACCGCCGTGAAAAGTATGGAGAATCCGGAAGGAGAGAGTCAACAAATCAAAATGCCTAGTCAAAGTAGATCCTGAACCCGTTCCCTAACCGGCAACTATTAGTTGCGCCACTCGGCGCCGCATATATACCCAGCCATGGTGATAATTTATTTATTTGGGATTATTTATTGCACATACATCATAATTTTGTGCCTCTGACGGCAACGCCCAAGGTTTCAGGGAGGGGGGATGTGGAAAATATTTTATTACGACTTCTTGTAGGTAAGAGAAGATGTATTCCTTTTTCTAATTCTCTGTTTCTTTTTTTTTTTTTTTTTGCCATATCCCAGCGATAAGCGGACGGCTCAAGGATATGGCGAGCAGCCGAAGAAGAAATATAACTTTTAACAATGAAGGATGAGCCATAAATTAAAAATTCCAAACTTCAAAAACGTAACAATAAATACACGATACAACAGCAGCGGGACATGCAGTTGATTTATTTCTGCCTTGGAAAATCACAGAGCCCAAAGCCAGCCAAGTCTGTCGCAATACCCAACCAACTACCATCGATGCCAAGGTGCCGCTTATGCTTATGGAGACGGAAGTATTTATTTCATAAATCGTTATGAAGTAATGAAGAAAAGGCCGAGGCTAATGTAAGGTTCGGCCAACTGGCAGTTTAGATCATGCACAGCGTTTAAGATACAACAAATTTTTAATTTGCAAAAGGTCCGGGCAGAAAAAATCCAGGCTAGTCTGTGTTAATGTATTTCTAGCTGAAGGCCATAAGAGTATAATTGGGCCATAAGAGTATAATTGGGAAAAATAAATAAATATATTAATTACATACGTAGGTATTTATTTTAGGAATATTTATAGCCTATATTTAAACACTCAAGTTAAATTAATAAGAAAATAATTTTCCCAACGCATAAAAAAGGTAAGCAAATATATTGAATTATATACAAAATCTTTTAAAAAAATTTAAAAATGTTAATAGATAATTCAAAGGTGCATCCAACTTTTCAACTCGCAACGTAACTCAAACATAAATGATATAGGAAAGACGCAAAAAAATATGTGCTAAAGAATAAAAGCCGAAAACACATAAAAAATACGTGGCGCATATTAAATTCTTATAAAAATCAGCGCGCAGGATACGCGGCGGTAATGCGCGATTCGAGGACATGTGGTAGGGGCGACGATAGGACGCTATTGTTATAGGTACTTTTTATGATGCCATTGTCTCCCTCTATCCCTCACCATATCTGCTTCTTCTGGAGCTCATGCTGTTGCAGCAATATTAAAAACTTGTTGCTAATAAAATATACGGACACGGCTGCCAAAGCAGTTGATCATGACGATGATGATGACATCAATGACATTTGCTGCGGTTCAATAAATTCGCAAGCGTTTGGGAAAAAATATATGTGTATTCCGTACACTTAGAGAAAAGCAAAGTAAAAACTATGATAGTTTTTTGCTTAGGCCGACCTAAAAACCTTTTCTAATCTTAATTCTTAAATTAAAAACTGAAGTAAAGTTTTTGATCTTGGAAATATTTTTCTCCCATAGAGAATGTTTATATTTATTTCTAAATCCATTTTGAAATTAAGTGTCAGTTCGTGCTAGAACATTAGATAGGTATCCTTAATTTTTTCGAGTGTATCCATGTAGCATGTTTATAGCGCCTAAGTAGGCTGAGCCTCACTGCGCATTTAATTGTTATATGGATGGCTGCATGGCAATTGTCAGCAGGAATCTCTTCACGTTCAGCCCATTCAGCAGCCATCGACGACACCGCTGGGACACACGGCTTGGTTTTCCGATTTTACTGGGTTCGGGTTGGGTTTTGCCTCTCTTTTGCTCCCGGCTCGGGGCCAGGGGTGTTGTTTAGCGGCCGGATAATCCGTTGCATGTTGCCGTTGCGCCGTTTTTGATTAAAATGACATGACAAACACACAAACGCACACACTCACACACACACACACACATGGCTTTTAGAGGGGGTGTTGGTTGGGAACTATGTTGATTTGAATTGTCTATAAGCTGCTCCGCGTTTGCCCATCGACTGCAGTATTTGAAGTGCCAAAAAGCGCACTTTGCCAATTGCTGTTGCCCTTTTCTTTTCTTTGCTTTTTTTTTCCAGGGTTGTCGAGTGCGCGTTTTAGTGAAAGGATTTATGCCCGTTGCTGCTGCTGCTATTTGTTTAGCCGCTTAGTTTAGCATTTGCCCATTGTTTTAGGCCAAATAAATTGTGGCTCGATTTGAGCACGTTTGAACTTTTTGTGTAAGCCTGTTTGTTGTTTTTTTGTTGTTTTTTCCGTTTGCTTTGCTGACAACAAAGTTAGACGTCACGATTTGCTCGGGTTCACTTCTAGATTCATGAAATAGTACTTGATATAAGCTAGAAGCGGTTGTTGATGTTGTTTAACATTTGGTTTCCTGTAATTTTTTCTATTTCCTTGGTATTATAATTTTGTCATAAGCTGTGTATAATAGACAACGTCTCCGACTCCATGAACTATATATATATATATCTTGTTCGGTGTCTATTCTTGTCTGTCTGTCCGTCCACATTCAAAACTAAAAACTAAATAAACTTATACTTTTCTGAAAATATTATTTTTTTGCACATTTCTTTTTTTACACTTCCACTTTCTTTTAAAATCACAATTCACACTAAATATCACTCGAAAAAATACGTTTTATGGTAAGCGAATTAGTGAATGGGGAAAACGAAGGGTGAAACCTTTGATAATATTTCTCAGATATTTAATAGTTTAAAAGAAAACTTACCAAAAGATTTATCTACCATATTTTTGATTTATAGAATTTCTTCAGTTATTAAAATCGTCTTCCTATAAGAGAAAGATATACGAGTGGATATTATACCGAGCCTCTTTTAAATATTAACACATTATTATTATTTAATTCTAATGTCTTGCACACATCTCCCAATATAAGGCGTTGCTTTGATTTGCCATTCATCCAAGCTAGTTTCTTTAACATTGGCAGCTTCTTAATGGAGTTATCAAATGGAATTGGCTTACAATTTCCCGTTACGTTAAATCTGAACCTGATGCCTTTCCCATTGAGAATCTCGAGTTTAGTAAAAACTTTACATTTTACAGAGGTATAAAAAGGAAAACATTTGCATTCTGATCGAAGACTATTTACCATTAGCAGAAGTGTAATTTATTTCTATATTCTGTTTGCAAGCTGGTTAGTGCTATAAAATAAATTAGCTCTTTGTTTATAAGATATAGTTTACATTGAGCAAGAGACTAATATTATCGGATATATCTATATTGCTTACACATATTTCTTCAGGTATGTAAGCAATATTTACTTAATATTAACTGATATATCGAATAAACATAAAAAATATATTTATATATAATAATAATAATATTTATATATAATAATATATTTATACTTATATTTCGTTTATAATATTATAATATTTATATGGGACATTCAGATGTAATTTTTTCCAAGTATAAGTTTTATTTTAGAAACACACTAAAAGCTAAATATCATTATACTCGGTAGAATTATGTTTTATGTTTAAAGATAATAAATCTCTATATATAAAACTGTTTGTCCTGACTGACTGACTGACTGACTGATTGACTGACTGACTGATTGGTGATCAACGCACAGCCCAAACCGTAAGAGATAGGAAGCTGAAATTTCAATGTAGCTACCTTATGTGATGTAGGTGCACGTTAAGACGGGGTTTCGGGAAATTCCACCCGCAACAGTGGTAAATTGGCGGGAAACGGTTGTATGAAAGTTTTTTGTTTACCATCAAATTCATTTAAGGGGTGTTTTACACTTTTCGAAAAATCCGTTCCTCCTTGGTGGAAATGAAGGTCAAAGATTTGGTGGGTGACGTTTCGCGCTCAAAGTCGTTTCCAAAGATTTATAAGAAAAATCATTTGAGACGTGTTTCACACTTTTCGCAGAATTCAAACTTTTTCGGGTGGAATGCGACTCAAAGATTTTTTGTGCGAAGTTTTAAATTGTGTCCGATTTGCTTCAAACTTATTTTCAAAGCTCTACATAAGAATGTAATGAATACGTGTTTCAGCGATTTGGGAAATTCCACTCGCAACAGTGGTAAATTGGCGGAAAACGTTTGTATGAAAGTTATGTGTTTACCGTCCGATCAGTTTCAAAATCATTTCAAATTTTTTTGAGAACATTGATACGTGCCACGGGCAAGGCCGGGTTATACCCGCTAGTAATATATATAACACTAGCGGGTATAACCCGGCCTTGCCCGTGGCACGTATGTTATAAAATCAAAAAAGCTTTGAAAATGATTTGAAAACTGATCGGACGGGAATCAAACAACTTTTATGCAAATCGGAAAATTCTTAAAACTCACCAAAAAAATCTTTGAAATGCATTTTCCACCGAAGGAGTTTAGATTTTGCAAAAAGTGTGAAACACGTCTCAAATGATTTTTCGTATAGATCTTTGGAAATAAATTTGAACACAAAAAGTCATCCACCAAATCTTCGACCCCCATTTGCATCAAGAAAGACCGGATTTTTCGAAAAGTGTGAAACACCCCTTAAATGAATTTGAACAAAGATCTTTGAAAATAAGTTTGGGGCCGATCGAATGGTAAACAAAAAACTTTCATACAACCGTTTTCCGCCAATTTACCACTGTTGCGGGTGGAATTTCCCAAATCGCTGAAATACGTATTTATTAAGTTCTTATAAAGAGCTTTAAAAATAAGTTTGAAGCAAATGGGACACAACTTAAAACGCCGCCCAAAAAATCTTTAAATCGCATTCCCCTCGAAGAAGTTTGAATTCTGCGAAAAGTGAGAAACACGTCTCAAACGATTTTTCATATAGATCACTGGAAATGAATTTGAGCGCGAAACGTCACCCACCAAATCTTTGACCTCCATTTCCACCAAGGAGGAATGGATTTTCCTAAAAGTGTGAAACACCCCTCAAATGAATTTGAACAAAGATCTTTGAAAATAAGTTTGAGGCCAATCCGATGGTAAACAAAAAAGTTACATACAAACGTTTTTCGCGATTTTTCCACACTTGCGGGTGGAATTTCCCGAAACCCCGTCTTAACGTGCACCTACATCACATAAGGTAGCTACAGTGAAAATTTCAGCTTCCTAGCTCTTACGGTTTGGGCTGTGCGTTGATCACCAATCAGTCAGTCAGTCAGTCAGGACAAACAGTTTTATATATAGAGATTAAAGTACGTCTCAAGCCGGAGTTTAAATCAAGGCTTTAGTCTACAGGCTTGCAGATCTGGAATAACAAAAACCTCTTAATGCAACATTTTTTATATTTGACTGATTGGTCTTATAGCATCTTTATTTAATAAAAGTACATTCCCAATAAGATTTTGCTCATCATTTTCTTTTGGTAATAAATGATAGTAATGATAGTAAATGATTTAGTGATCCGATAAAAACGGTTCTGATATATGTACATATGTATGTAATGCCTGCAACAGAAAGAAGGACCTATGCACCCCGATAGCTTTAACAATGGGAGACTTGACAGACGAACAATCCGACAGACAGATACGATTATATCGACTCAGCTGTTGATCAAGAATATATTTACTTCTCTACAAGAGTTTTAAATATGTTTACGGAATTTTAATGGCCTTTACAAGGGTCTTCCCACATTTTTAATGTATAGAATTTTGACACTTTATATTGGGCCTTTGCAAACCGTTAGTTTTGTCGACTGCCTGTTGCGTAAGTTGTGTCTAGCAGAGCGCTATCCACGTACATATGTACACATACTTATCATTTGTACATATTTTCAGCTGTTCCCTTCAACTTACTCTTTAAATATTCACACACAATATTTTAATTTATTTTTAATCGTAGCCACTAAGCGAATTCACTCAATAATCGACCGCACTCACGTAATTACGTCACGATTTACACACACACATATGCAAGCGTGAATTGGCTTGTTTGCGATGATTTGCCATTCACACAAAATACCGCAATTTTCGCCCATTCACGTTTAATTAGATGGCAACTGGCATTTGTTTTGAATAAATTTAGCAAGACAATAAGAAAAGGAATGTTAATGTGTTTCTTACTTGATTTGGCATAATATTAAACAAGAATAAAAAATATATGATATAAAAACAAGGAATAATTAATCAATATTTTCTTATATTGTTCGCACGTATAAATATTTTATCTCAACATTAACATACATATTAACATGTTATGTAAGTTGCTCTAATTATAAACTATTATAAGGCATAATTTCTCCATTAACTTATTTTTTAAATTCTTCATAAACATATAAATTGAACATTCGTCTTATAGGAGATTCCACAACTTAGTTAATAGCATTTTTTTTGCATTTTTTTTGATTCCCCGTTTTTAGGGAAATCTTTTTCATGTTACAATTATATTCTTATTGTTTAAACGTATTTATAAATTAAATATTTTCGAATGCCCAAGAAATGTCAGGAGCACACATCCATTTCATCAGAAGAGACTACGATAACAGCTGTTGTAGGCTCCTCAGTACTGGAGGAGCTCGACTCATGCCTCGGACAGATGTTGCTAAGATGATGAAAAGCCGGAACTGATTGCGGTTGTGTTTGATAAATCCGTTGCTCCACTGCACCAGATGCCAAGGTTACATACGCCGCGGCTCCATTGATCTGTCCGTACAAGGGTGAGATGGACTCCACGACAACCAAGTGGTCAAAGTTCTCGTGCAACCAGGCACGATAGTCGACGAGTTCATCAGTTATCTGAATAATGCAACCTGTGATTAAGGACATGCGAAATAAATTTTAGAATAAACATACGGTGCTCGACTTGCAGATACCCAAAACCTAATTGAAACCTTTTGAAATATACGCCCTTAGAATAAGGATGCAGATACATTTTATAAAAATTGCACTCTACTAGTTTGGGTTTCTTGTCCAATCGTTGTGAAACTTGGAGGCCTTTGATATGGCAGCAAAGTGTGCGTATAAATAAAATATAATCTTAATCGTAGTCATATACATGCTTTATGTCTTACTTTTTAATGGAACACGTTAGACAATTTGTAATAAACTTGATCTGCTTGTGGAATACTAGATATTATATTACATTTAAAATCTTTACGGACAAATAGGCCATGCTTAGGTTGGCTAAGCTATTGATGCTAATCGAGAAAAAAATATAGTTTATGAGGTCTAAGGTCCTCCTTTTGGCTGTCTCATTTACACTACTGCAGTATAAACTATTTTATCAAAGGGCCCGGGGTATAGAAACTACACTTACCCAATATGGAAGAGGAGGCGGCGTTGTGACGTAGTTGGCACTCGCCTTGTGGATACACTGCCTGACTGAGGACACGGTAGGCCCATTGAAAGGCCTGCTTGACGCTTACAATGGCAAAGCTGCTGCGCGCCACGTCGCTGCCATTCTGCAGCGAATCATCGATGGACAACGCCGATTGCTTGGAGCCGATGAACGTGTTTTCCTTTCGGTTATAGCACCCGCCATGTCGTATGGAAATACCAATTTGTGCGTAATTAAAGCGTATTCCATACAGTTCAAAGAACTCCAAGAGCAGAACGCCCAGATTTGCCTGGGCATGGAAATTGTCACGCGGATGCAATTGCAGAAAGCTGATGCACATGAGTATCAGTGAATATGATGAGATGCCGCCGCTGAATGCCTCGCTGAGTTTGCGCTGCAGCATGAATTGTTTCAGCACCAGGACCAGCTTGCCCAGACCTGGATAATCGCGCGAAAACTGTTTGATCATTTCCGCGGACTGAATGCCGTCGGACATATTGAAGGATACATCCAGCTTTATCTGTGTTTTACTGTCCGTGAACTTTATGATCGGCACCACAGCCGTGTCCACCACACGCATCGTTCCAGCCTTCACAATGTCACGCCTCAAGAGCTCCAATTCGAGGGAGCGCAGCGGCAGCTTCTCCCAACGACCTGCCATGTGTGGAATGAAGAGAGTCTAAAGTGTTTGGATCTGTTCGCGGCGCTACTCACCCAGCACGACGAGATCAATGTCTGAGTTGGGCAGAAAGAGGCCAGTGCGAAAGGAGCCAAGGATCTCCACCAGCGCTTGCGGCCAGAGCTCGTGGATGATGCTCTCAATGCGTTTCACCACCTCAATGCGCACGGCATGCTCAGTGGGTGTAGGCAGTATATATCTATAGAAGTGTTCGATCTCTTCGTGAAGTCCTATAATGCCGTCGCCGTAATTGTAGTTCGCCTGTTTCCAGGGACAGCCGCCAAATTTGTGCGTTGTTTGCATTTCGGTTCCAATTGTAATGAAACTAATTCGAAAAAACAATAAACAGCTGTTTACTGCGTTGCCACTTGTGAAGGGGAAAACGTGAATATACATAAGCGAATCGATCGTGTCACGTTCAATCACGAGCATGTACGAATATTCACTGTTATTGAGCTTGTACAATTATTGGCATGTGGTAACACATGGAAGGATCCAAAAAGAATATATATTCGTGATCAGCATTAACGAATACCAAGATTTTTATACATTTTTTGTGTAATGACTTGATTTATCAGTATGATTTGTGTGTGCGCGGTTCCCCCATTTTCGAAGCAAATTTCTTCGTCCAAAGACACATCACTTACATACATACATACATACATACGTACATACATACATACATATCTACGTACGTTGATGCGCCGACTGCAGACAGTAGCTTTGTATGTACATATATCTAACACGCAACAGTCTTGATCCCGTTACCCGACTGTGTATCCAAGGCGGACATTGTGGATGGCGTGAGCGCAGAAGTTTTAGCTGTTAGTTGAAATTGCATTAGTGTTAATGCCGGCTTGGTGTAGTTGCGAACATAACGATGCGATTTAGTCTGTGCGCGTCATCTCAATTGATCGTTTTATTTAGGGCGCGTGTGTATTAAATCGATCAAGTTAAATATACATACATATATGTATGTATATTATATAATCACTGTGTTGAACGTGTTAAACGCGTTAAGCCCGTGTCTCCACCCCCATGGTTGGTTCAAGAATTGTTTTAATCGTTTAATTTTTGGTGCATTACTTTTCTCACTTTTGGCGCAAAATCACCTTAACATAACATAGCACATAAAGCGAGAGGGAGTGGGAGAAGAAGGTCAAGAGAATGGGAGAGTGCAAGTAAGTGCTAAGCAGCTTTTCTTAAACAGTTCGCTAATTTATACACTTGCCGAAGATATTATAACTTTGTCACGAAATATGTTACGCATAGAAGAAAAGAGCTACGACCCCATTTTGTATATTTGTAGGTGATCAGTTTCAATAGTCGCGATTAATTTCTGCTTGTAGACTAAAATAATTAAGAATCCTGAAAACAATGAAATAAAAAATGCGAATAGATATTATCTTTTTGATCACAATTTTCCTTCCTTATTTACGGTGCATCTAATAATGGCTTGCGTGGGTCAAATTTTATTAAATTTTTTTTTGTTTTAATAAAAGCTTGTGATTCTTATATTTAACAAAAAAAACATTTTTAAATACTTCGTTAAAACTGAGCAAAAATTAATGATGCAAAACAAGTTCTTAAATCATTTAAAGTGTCTTATTTTATTTTGATGCATACAAAGTACAAGTTTTACAATACAACTTATAAATATTAAAGATTCCTTGCGGGCTTCTTAAAAATATTCAAACAGATGACGACTGAACTGAAGTCATTCTCTAATTGCTCCTAACACATTGTCATTAAAATGCCAATCAATTATTAAAACTCCACTTGAATAAACATTTAGCTCGTAATTATGATAATTGCTGTAAATTGCATGTCAAAAAATAAAGCAAAAAAAAAAAAAAAAAAAAACAACAACAGCGGGAAGCCCAAAAGGTAGGAACAGAAAAAAATTACCCGCTATTGTCTCAGACACGCGACAGGGTGGCTCTAGGGATTTTGCATACAAAACAACGCCCACGCCCACGCCCACGCCCAGTTGTATGGTTACGCCCCCCCGCTAAAACACACATGGGAATAAACGGCTGAGACTTGGATTTGAACACCAAAACTTATTACAGACTCTGACGTTCGAAATTACTTAATCAAAGTTGGATTATCTGCAATGCAGCCCCAGCGAGTAAACAGTGGGCAAGGAATTGGAATTTGGAATATTCTTGGGTCTGGGTTCTGGTCCTTGTACGGCTTTCATTTGAATTAAAAGCGCCAGCAAGTTTGACAGATTTCTGCAACAGCATGGGGCATTTGGCACACATAGAAAGCAGCTGGCGAATAAACCCTGCTGGCCCGTCCTCCCAGCTCGAAAAGTATGGCTGGCTCAGCTGAACTAAATTAAATTCCATGTCTAATGCTCGCACAAGGATTAGGCCAAACAACGCCTCATCGCTTCATCGCCTCAGATGGGTAATATTAAATAATTTTTCCGTCGGCTTCACCGGCTCAAACGTACACATACATACACAGGACTCGCAGGACACATATGCCATGAATTCGTTCATTGTTTTGCATCGAGTCGAGTGCCCACCAGCTTCAGCTTCAGCAGGAGCAGCAGCAGCAGCAGCAGTAGCAGCAGCAGCTCTCGTAGCCACAGATTAAAGTCTCCCGTGGCGAACTTAATATAAAAGCGCAGGACGAGCCCTGGGCAGGACAACGGCAAAAGAGTATTTAGGTAGGTGGAGCGCTCAGCGCAAATCTTTTTTCGAGTGCGAGACATTAGCAGCATTAGACCAAGAACAACAACAACAAGAGGCATATAGTTTGGAACAGGACTTACTTATAGCATACTGCAGCCACTCCCCAAATGCAAAAAAGAAATACAAATAAAATTGGATGGGCAGAGCAAAGAGCGCCAAATAATCAAAGGACTTAAGTCGGCTCAGCCGTTCAAAAGCGCCGCAGATTTTTGGTCCAGGAGGCGGACATATGGGAAAAAAGCTCTGCAGCGGTGCGGGGTGTGGTGGCAGTTGCTGCATTTACAGTTATAAATTTACAGTGTTGCCGTAGTGTCAAGGCAAATGGGAACAATTCTTATTGGGGTGACAAAAATTAAATATCCTTTCAGAGCTTTATACGATACATATTGCATTTGTATGATATAGTGGCCCGATTCGGTTCCGTCATGTATAATGCCTGCAACAGAACGACCTATGCTCAGCATTTTCCATCCAAAACGTATGGAATTTGCGAAAGAGTATCAAAAAAATATTTACAAAGATCTTTAAAATTGAGTATAATGGCGATCCGATGGTAATCACAGAAATTAAACATTTACCGTCAAATACCCAAGTTACGGGTGGAATTTCCCAAATCGCTGAAAAACGTATTCATTAAGTTTTTATGATAAAACTAAGTTTTTTTTGATAAAACTTCGCCCAGTAAACAGCCGTTGTATAAATCGATATCCCAATATATCTCCAATTGGTCAATCAACAATTTTAATAATTAAATTATGGTTTGATTATTTCGATTGATGATTTATGATATAAGTTGTTTGTTTATGTTGACCAGGAACATAATTTATTTATCTCTATATTTTTCCATATTGCTGATTGACTTTTATTTTTGATCTTTTAAAGTAAAATTAAATAGTTTTCCTCAAAGACACCATATCGTGATTGAACTGATTTTATCTCTTAAAGTCTTCGAATTCGAGCTGAGCTTTCTACCATATTAGTTACATAATAGTAACTATACAACATTCCCTTAGTTATTCGCTTGGTAGAGATCAGAAGACACTGATCGATTCCAGCGCAAAGTAAAACATATATGTATATATTAAAAAGAGAGCTTATATGTTTAGGATAGCCAGCATGTTGTTTCATATTATAGAGATCGTTATTGTGTGTCTCTCATTATGGAACTCGTGCATCCTTTTGGTTAAAGGCAATGAAATCGATTCCGCTAATAAAAAATGTCTCTTACGAACTGATTTTGAGTAGGAAGAACATTCACATTTAATATTTGTAATTTGAGAGTTATTGGTAGAGCCCATAACTGAAACACACTCTATTCGCTGAAACCCTTGAACCAGTAGGAGGCAATTAAAATGAGCCATTGTAGGATACTGAAATGCATATTATATGATAAGCCCAGTATGCCCGCACTCTGTATATCGATTCCGAGAGAACTCAAGATGCATTTGAAGAAACAACTGGACATTAATATCATCAGCGGCATAAAACGCCAGAATTTGGAGGGTTGTCGTCTTCGCACGATGATAAATGGCGGCAAATTCTCGTCCCATTGAATTTGATTGTTCTGTGGCCCATCGCCGGCACCAATTAGCGAACTGTGCGGTCGTACTTCGTGGGCTAATGCAATATGTTGCATTATATCAATATCGGGCACTATAACTCTGGGCTGTATTTCATTTCTGTTTTCTGGAGCTGGTTCGCCGTGCAATTCGGCGGTCTGTGGAAAAAATACATCCAAAATATGCTCGTTGGGCAATTCCATTGTGTTGTCTAATTTCTTTAATACTTTCTACGGAAAATTTATGACTTGCATTGGATACGTTTTTAACTAAAACTGATAAATTTGACATTTAAAACTTTGTAAAAAAAATATTTACGAACTTGCTTAGATTTAATGGGATATACAAAAAAATTAAACAACAATGGCGAGTAATTTTATAAATTATTTATATAATTTTTTCCTCCTTATAAAACATTCGCTTATTAATATACAAATAAGGAATGCTGCATTTTAGTAAACTAATTAAACAATTTTAAATTTAATATTGATAAAATTAAATACTTAGAAGGAGGAGGATGAATAAATAATAAATTATCAAGAAGACAATAAGCTATTATAAAAAATATATAGAAATATTAATTATTATTGGCGAGAGTTAATAAAAGCTTTAAAAAGATAATACAAGCTAATTTAAGGGGATGAAATTCAAGCAAAAAAGGTATAAAAAAAAAATTCCATAAATAGTTACTATTTAAAACAAAATATATTTAAATACTGTAAAAGCTTAATAACCAAATGTAACTGCTATAAATGCGAAAAAAAAGTATTTATACTATTTAAGGAAACTATGAAATAGCAGAAGCAAAAAGAGGTTTTGCAGTGTTTTTGAATGCGTTCACAATAAATGGTTTTTATTTAATTCCTGCTACTACAATTAGCGAATATGAATTCCGATTACATTTATTCATTATGTGTACACATAGAATGTTTTTTATTATATATTTTTTGTTTTTTATTTTAATGAGTTACAACAACAAAGCCACATTTTTAATGAAGCAAAAAACGGCAATTACTCACGTTTTACAACACTATCGCGAATGTTGCTGCTGCTGTCAATAATGCTGATGATGTTGCTAATGATGTTGATGATGTTGCTGATGATGATGACATGAGACTGGCTGGTAGCATGTGCTGGTAGTCAGAATTGTGCTGGAAATCGCTTAAATGCAAAACTCATTAAAATAATTGCAAAATGCAAAAATATAACAAACTCGTTTGGCGGCTGGTGTGGCGGGTGTAGTTGGCTGGGGTTGGTTGAGCACAGAACGCACACTCATTAAACCAACCATAAATAATTAACAAAACAATTTATTTTCAAGGATATATGTATGTGCATGATGGCAGCCTCCTTCCCCGCACCGCCTGTCTATAATTGCGCCGTATTATCCGTAGCGCCGGAGAGAATGCATTTCATGCGCTCTATGCAAACTTCAAAGCTCATTTATGTGAGCGTCTGCTGCTGCTGCTGGCCAAAGATGAAAAGCCACACAAAAACACACACACGCACACACATACAAGATCTGTGCACAATCTGGCAAGCAAACAGCCGTTTAAAAGTCAACAAACAGACGGCAACGCCGCAGCCGCCAGTGTTGCCCACTGATGCGCGATATCTGAAAACACTTAAGCCACACACTCACACACACACACACACACACGCGCATGACGTATACGCAACGTGGTACGTGGAACATGCTGGTCGCCAGCTCTCTGTGTAGTTTGCGAGTCATTAAAAGTAAATAACCTCAAAGCAAGCGGCACTCTCTCTGGCACTTGAACCACGGCTGCTGGCTAAAAGAAATGTTCCGCTTTGACCCCAACCGTCTCAGCCCCGGCCTGGGGCTAACCTGTCATCCAGGGCCATGTCCAGTGCTCACACGTGTCGCGTGTGTTTGTTGTGCGAGCCATTTGTCCGCAAACACTTGTAATTAATTGCGCATGGCCGGCAAAAGTCAGCCAGTTGCAGCTGCTCCCTGCCTCCCTCCCCGCGTGCCAGCTTGTTAAAGGTTATGCGGGTGCCAAAGCGTTTTGCCGGCAGCAGGTGTGCTCCCGGAACGTGTGCAGCTTATTGTCCAGGCGATTACCGTAGCGGTAAAGGCACAAGTCAAAAGGAGAATTTTCTGACTTTTTTTTGAAACTTTTATATATATTTTTATAATTTTTTTAAAGTAATTAAATCTAGTTTGGTGCCAATGTGTGTATATATATACTTGCCTTATCAGAATATGATAGCTTATTGACTTGTTGAATTAATCTGACTGGCAAAATTAACCAGCCGTCAGAAATGCATCGCCTTTTCATCTACAGATGAAAACTGAGCTGTTAAAAATTGTCAGCAAGATAATGTTGCTGTTGTATGTTTGACAGTTGCTTAAAATGGCAGAGTTTCCTCTATGTTGTAAATCGAAATGTACGTAAACGTAAAATCTAGGGAGTTGCAATTTCTGAAGAACCCTTCTTACAGGTAGATGAGAATTTAACCCTAGTAACTCTAGGTTAACTACTGCTACTGTATTTATAAAACTATATTATGAATACAACATGGGAGACTCATCAAATATACCCACGAAATATATATATTCAATTATTGCAACACGTTATAAAATATATATTTTTATACATATTACAAAATGCAAACAGAACAAGTAAGAGGCTCCAGTCGGGAGTTCTTGACTAGGGGATACCCTGAACCTTCTAACCCAGCTCGCGCAACGAGATCATTTGCTTTAGCAGTAATATAAAAAAAAAATAATAATAATAATAGTTCCCTCAATAAGACTCGAACCCGTACCGACCACACTACTTGCCACCGCCACTACTCGAAAACCATTACAACAACTAATTTTCGCTAAGAAAAAAAAAATTAATATAGCAGCACAGCAAGCAATACAATCGCAATTCCAATGTTAATAGAAAGTTAATAGAATTCAATAAAGAATGTGTGTGTGATGAATACGCTTAAAATAATATCAACTCTCTGGGAAACTGTATGGGAGACCATAAGTCAAATGACCAGTCTTAAAGAATTATTTGTAATATACATTGATAGCATCGAAAAGCTGCTTAAGTTACAAAAGCTAGAAAAACTAGAGATTAAAGATGTCAACTTGAATAACGAAGAACTAATGGAAATTGTAAGAGGTCTACCCCAACTACACACTTTACATATAGGAAATTGTTATAAGACTACGGAGGACTTCGTGAGTCAGGCCGTGGCTTGGTTGAGCGTAAATGGACTGGATCGAAAACAGTTACAGATTCGTTTTATGGGGTCTTCTATAAGCTGGGATAGCCTTGACGAAGATGAAGCTGCCAAGGGTAGACTACTGGTGGAGCCCCTTAAAAGTTGGGACTTGAAAATATAAAGAATATTTTGTTTCTAAAGAAATAAACTGTATTATCTAAGAACTCTTGAATAGGCCGAGTAAATAATTATTCTGTCATTAAAAATATCGATAATTATCTGAGATTATTTTTAAAGCCTGAACCCATTAAAAATGGGTAGAAGGGGTATAATGTATGTAACAGGCAGAAGGAAACATCTCTGACCCATGAAGTATATATATATTCTTGATGAGCATTAATAGATGAATCGCTCTAGCCATGTTCGTCCGTCTGTCCTTCCGTATCTCAGAACTTATAAGAGCTAGAGACTTTAATCGGTATAAAAATTACTTCTTAGTAATTGTTTTATAAATATGACCTTTTGCTATGCCATATGAATTATAAGTACGTCCCACATAAATTATTTTATATATGTGCGATTTATGAGTAAATGTTATGTAAACGCCTGCAGAGGTTATTACAATTTCTTTAAGAAACATGTAATAATTATTCGGTCATTAAAAATATCGTTGACTTCCTGAGATTATTTTTATAGCCTGAACCCATTAAAAATGGGTAGAAGGGGTATAATGTTTTTGTGCAAATGTATGTAATGGGCAAAAGAAAACGTCTCCGACCCCATTAAGTAAACATATTCTTGATCAGCATCAATAGCTGAGTTGCTTAGCCATGTCCGTCCGTCTGTCCGGCCGTATGTACGACGCTTCGATCTCAGAACCTATAAGAGCCAGAGACTTGAATTATTTGCACCCTGGTCCTCCCAGTGCCCGCGCTTTACGAGTTTGTATCCGATAATCGATAACTTGCCCGTTTCCAAGCAATCGATAAATCTCGATAACGAAATCTTGTTTTCTTGAGCAAATCTCAGGTTTTGAGAGCTAGAGTCCCCAATTGCGCAAGCTGCAAATGGTGTTAGTATAAGGTTTCGGGTTTCTACGGATTTGTGTGGTGGAGAAGGTTTATGTGAACTTTCTGAATAGATAATAGAAAAGAAAAGAAAATAACAAACGATCCTGGGACTATCTCAGAAATCGAAGCCAAGTGCTTCGAAAATGTGAAGCAAAAGTCAAAATAATAAAAACGCCTCTAATTAGTTGGGCATGGCTTGTCGTGGATTTTACTTTAAAATCCCAAGTAAGTCATCCACTTGTTCAATTGTGCTGCGTTTTGTCATTCTCTAAACGAATTTAGCATAATTAATTGCCGTGTCGAAATGTGTGCAAATGGAGCGCCTGCATTGCCCGCGGCTCGGACGGCTAAGGAGGAGCCACTTCACCAAACGCCAGGGCAATGCAGCAACATTTTTGCCTTGTATTTGCATAATGCAGGCTCCACGCATTAGCTCCATGTCGCTGCGACTGAGACCGAGACTGCGACTGCGACTGAGAATGAGGCAGGCTCCTTTCTTTGCCAACGTCCTCGTCGCTTGGGTGTTCTCATTAGCACGACTCAAGTGGATTTCGCCCTCGGGGAACTATTTAGCACACGCACACACAGCCACACACAACAACAGTAATAAAGAGAGAATGGAAAAATATTCATTTGAGTGGGCCGAGTACGCAGTACAAATACGACAATTGTTCAAGCTGAGCTCTTGTTATTGTTTGGCTTACCAAAATGAGATAGGTCATGCAGAAATAAATCATTTTACACTTCGCCTTTTAAGATTTTTATTTTTTCCATTAAATGCGTTTATTTGATACTTTTATACATTTTGTAATATATATAGCTATTTTCACAATTTCTATATATTGAGCAATACGCTGACTATATGTATATCAAGATCCTGTAGTTTCTATCATCGGTTAACTTTGCTATCAACAATCCTGCGAAGCTTTCACTAGCTAACTATATGTATATCAATATCCTGTGGGTTCTATTATCCGTTAACTTTGCTATTAACAATTCTGAGAAGCTTTCACTTCTTGCGAATTGTAGCGCATGATCAAATAGCAAATGATTCAACTTTTTATTTGCACATGTATTTATTTGCTTCTATTATCCTTTTAAATGTTAATCTATTTTTCAAACAAAAGCAAACCACAAGGCAATCAACTTTTCCCAATTTCGTGTCACCATCTCATAATGTTGTGACTAGCTCTCGACACTGCGACAAAATGCACTCTTCGCCTTTGCGCATCAATCGACATGGCCATAGCCGTAAGGGTGAGGGGGGTTGGGGGACAGGAGGTTAAGGGGGTCGCTTCGAATGAGTAATTAAAACATTTTTCACTTTGCATTTTCTTTTTTGTGCGACACTTTTCTGTGTTTTGTCTAACGCGCTATGATTTTTTTTGCTTTTTACAAAATTCAGCTGCTTCTTTGCCGCATGCGCCCTCTAGTCGGTATTTTTTTATGTCTCTGCCTTTTGCAATTAAAAACTAAGATGCTTGATGAGTAGCTCTCTGGAAAGAGGACATTCATAACAGGCACTCATTGGCGCTACGTTGGCATAAATTATTTTCTCGTTTGGTTGCGAATCTTATAATTGTCTTGCTAGGAATGTAAATTAAAATTGCAAACAAAAGTATAATATAAAATTTTTGTATCATCAAAAATTTAGTATTGTGTGACAATTAAATTTAAAAAGAAATCATACTTTCTTTGAGTATAGTTTTAGAAATTAAATATTTTTCTTTTAAATTAAGATTTTTTTGCCATTTAAATAAATTTATTTTTATTGTCATTAATTCAAGCAATTTATTTTTAATAATTTATTATTTTTCAATTTGAACTCTATTAGTTTATCTTTGAAGTAAAATACTCTTGTCACCAACATTTTTTATTATCAATTTCGTTTTTATTATTATTATTTCGGTTTTATTATATAAATTATATATTATTATTAAATAATATTATCAAAATTCTGCTTTCAAAGAATTCTGTTAAACAAAAACTATTTTTTAAAATTATTTTTGAATTTGAAAACGGAACGGAATTGTGAGAGTTTTTAAAAAGTAATCACACGATAGTTGGTAACTTTTTGAAAGCTTTTTAATAATTAAAAACATGATTTTATTGAAACAAAAACTTAATAATAGATTATATAGCAAGTCTTTGAAAATCTATGAATCTCAATTCATGTCTCTTCTAGAGTAGTAGTAGTAGGCGTAATTTTATTGTATTTTTCGAAAATTTCAATTGTTTGGCACTATTTTGAATGCTAAATGTGAGGACTAGTTATAAAATTGATAAACCTGCAAAGCAAACCAATAGAATGTTTATTTATTATTTATTTAATTTTTTTTAATCAATTTACACTTATGTATATAACTGCTTAATTCAACTTCTCATATGTGTCTATTGTTATTTACGTTCATATATATCCGTATTACCTGCACTGACCTATTAGCTTCAAATAGAAGCGCATTAACACTGCCATTTAAGCTTATCCATTCAGTTGCAGCCCCTGTGGCGCCCCAGCAGCACCTTAAAAGTGTCGGCTTCAAGTGCAGCTGCTGCTGCTGTTGCCGTTGCGACAGCAACTGTTGTTGTTGCTGCTGCTGTTATACCCAGTTGATGCACTAAGTTGGCAGTGTGTTCTCTGTCACCTGTTTTGGCACTTGAAGCACCGCGCAGAGGCAACCGCCAAACAAGCTAATTAGTATGCAAAACACATTAAGTGGCAGCTAGAAACATTGCCGCAGCACTTGTATTAGGGTAAGCGGGGCAAATAGAGGGGGGCAGGGCATTGCGCACCTCTGGGTTTCCATTGTTTTCACAACCTACAAAACATTTCAAATGGAAATTTTTCCACTCGCACATAAAAGCAGCGCGCCCGAGCGGCAAATATTGACAACCTTCACCTTCATTGATGCCCATAATTAGTGCACAAAACACAAATCGCAAACAGAAAAAAAATGAGAGAAAAAGCGAGAAAAAATATATAGGAGAAATTGAGGCAGGAGCCGCCGCTGCTGCTGCTGCCGCATGGGAGCAGTTTATTAATCATACGCCATGTTGACGCAGTCTCGTTGCGCGCAAGTCCCTTGCTGCCAGTCAGTGTATGTATGTGTGTATGTGTGTGTTGTTGTGGATGCTGCTGCTGCTGCTGGCAGGCTGCCTGACTGGCTGTGTACTAATTAAGCCTTCGATTAATTTACGCCTTTTGGCCTCAAACGCCAGCGTGAAAACAAAGAAAATTAAAAGCTACGGCCCGAACTTCAAAAGCCGGAAACGGGTCGAGCACCGACGTCTGCCATTGCCCAAAGGCGGCTGGGCAAATGCGTTAATGATGCCATCATCAACATTGCCAACAACACCCCGTACTGGTGACACTGTCTGGCTTAGTGGCTCCAACTCCAGCCCTCCAACCCTCCCTGCCCCCTCTTCCGCCCGCCCAACCAAACAGGCTCCCAGCTTTGGCTGCAGCTACGTTTATGGCCAAGTCAGGCAACATCAAAGCGTTGAAGCTTGGGAATTGTTGACACACCGGATAAACGTAACGCTTCAGATCTCTCTCTCTCTCTCTTTCTCTCTCTCTCTCTCTTTCTGATATCTGCTGGAGCATCTGTATATATCATTTTAGTATGGCTTTTTTTTAATACCCTCACTGCTACGCTCACTGATAAGCCTGGGGATTTTATTATTACTTCTTTTTTATTTTCATACTCCCCAGAGCTCACTTTTTTTTATTTTCTGACTGCTTTTCGTTCTATTTAGCAGCTTGTTCGATGCTTTGGGTTATGAAGTTCCATCTTTGATTGAAAATTATGATTAAAGGCTAATTTGAGATGAAATGAAATGAATATATTCGAATTGATAGAAAGAAAAGCTAGCTTATTGTAGATTATTTTCGGAAATTGAGCCTCGTATCATATATTTTTATATATATGAGATATATATACTGTAGTCTCTTCAGAAATAAAACCATTCATTTTATAAAAATATTTTAATATGAATTTAAAATGGTAATATAAATAAAATTGACGGCTTAGCTGGAAAAATAAAAGTCGGCAGCCTGGCATGATATTTACGAATCTGTAATTAAAATATATGTCTTATTGTGTTTGTATGCATATGATTTTTAATTTTATATCAAGGAAAGCGTCATTAATTGGATATAAATATAAATATTTCTTTGAAAAATTTCAGAACTAAGACTAATAATTGTTTCAAAAGTGCCCATGTAAATAGGTTCTTGAATTAAATTTGCTGTACGATTCATCAGAACAGTTTGGAATTAATTACAAATTTTTAAATTTGTGAGCCTTTTATATTAACGCTATTATTGTTTTTAAAGCCGAATTCTGATATTCAATTAATGTTTAATATTTGAAAACCCTAACCAAGCAAAATGTTTTGCAAAATAAATGTATTGTTTTATTCTTCTGATATTCAGATTTAAGATGATATAATATTTTGTCTAACTTAGATTATATGTGCAAGATATTTTATTGTGATTTGAATAATATTATTCATATCTATATGTTACATATATATATACTTTTATGTTGCTTGATAACTATTTAACATAATTAACTCGCAACATTTGTGCCTCCAAAGCGGATAGTTGATTTAAAGCTTCACCTGCCCTCATTGGACTTGGCCAACTGGCTAACCAATTTCAGCTAACCAGATGAAGGGCTTTATGTAATGCTATATGGTCTTATGGTGTGTAATATAAAAGCCCAAATCCTAAATCAAACTAACCACGACGCATTGTGCGCTCCGGTGCGGAGAAATCCAGCTGAAACCCACAAGCGCGCACACACACACATACGCAACATACTAGCTGAGTGTGTGTGCGTGTGTGTTGGCTTTGAATTTGCGGAAATGAATTGGTATTTAATTAATAGTTTTACCCTGATTAATCTGCCCTGTGCGCCGCCCTTGAAGCCGCATGAAATGCTCGAGCCACACATAACCATGTTGCATGGTTCTAGTCGAACTATGACGAGGACTCGCTCTCCCCCTCCCCCTCGCCCTCGCTCTTACTCGCTCGCTCGCTCGTCCTGCCACATGTTGACCTAATGAAGTTGCCGTATAATTGTTGCTCAGACGTCGCTCATTGAGGCTGTTGTGGGTGGGCGGTGCGTGGGGTTGGCTGCCACGGAAATCAAATTGAAATTAACGTGCGAGGGGGGTGGCCGGGAGGTAGATTGGGGAGGGAGTTGAGCGCGTTGTAGTTGATGCTGCCGCTGCTGCTGTGGCCTGTTGTTGTTAATTTGATTGGATTCTGATGATGGGGCGTAGCAATTGCAACGCCCACGCACACGTTCAGTCGAGCCAGCAGCAGCAGCAGCAGCAGCAGCAGCAGCGGTAGCAGCAGCAGGTCGCTTTGGTCTATTACTTTAGTGCCCGAACTTTGATTTTTGCCGGGTTGGCCCAGCAGCAGCAACCCTTGTGCCTGTTTTGATTGTGTAATGCAATCACGTCGTTGTTTTGCCTGATTTTTTTCCGGCTGCTTTTTCCTCCCGTTTTTTTTTTTTGGTCTTTCCTCTAGCTAAGGTAAGTTTAGTAGAGGGGTCTCTGAATTTTAATTTTTCGACAGCATTTGGCGCTGCGCACGAACAATGTGCGTAATCATACGTGATGATGTGTAGTAGTCGAACTTGTCGTCATCAACATCCTTAACGGGGGCGTGGGTGTGTCTGTGTGTGTGTGTGTTTGTGTTTGTGTGTGTGGCATGTTTAGGCCGTGCGGGAGAGGCGTTCGCCCATTGTTGTTGCCTGAATTGGAAGACATTGATGTGCTCGGAACGTTGATGTTGCTGCTGCCGCTGTCGAAGTGCTCGCAGCACTTCACAAAATTAATAAGTTGATAGACTTGCGCGTTTCTTGCTTGATTGAACTGGGATTTCGGCTCGATTCGTGTGGCAATGTGCCCGAGTGTGGGCAGATCCGAGGTCATATGTGAGTGCGTGAACAAACCGCCAACAATGTTCATATAGTACATCTAAGGATTTGAGGGAATCTGTCTAAATTGAACTTTGATATTGATATGTAAAACAATGCCGAAATGAATATTTATTAAACTTACTCACAAAAATCTAAAAGCCATTCCCCAGTGAAATTTTATAGAAGAGAAACTCAAATAGGTTTTGGGATTTATATATTAATTAGTTAATCATAAACTATATATAATGTAGGTATTCTGAATTCGAGCCGGTTATTTTTAAAATCGGTTTCCAGATTTGACATACAATTTCGGGTTTTACCGATAAACGCGGTCAACAGTTGACATTATTTCTTTGTGTTTGAAAAATTAATACAAAATAAATCATATAAAATTTACTTATTTAAACCCAACGACATTTTTAGTTTATTATTAAGTTTTTTTAAATTAAATTTAAATTATATTTAAAATTAAAATAAATTAATATAAAACTTAATTTAATTTAATAAATAATAAAAATTAAATTTGATCGTTTTTTTTATACATAAAAACAAAAACAAAATCAAAAGAACCTAAAAGTCATTGTCTATTAAAATTTAGACATTTTCTCAGACGAAATGTTAATCAAAAAATGTGCATAAATTAAATGCAAGCTCTGCTGGCTTCAGTGGATGTCCTCAGTGTTGCGCCGTTGGGGTCTTACATGCTGCTGCGTGTTTCCTGCCAAAGAACAGGGTACGCGCTCGCCAGGATGCGGCTGTCTGCCAGGAGCTGCCAGCGCGTTGACATGCCACGCATTTAAACGTCACCGGAAATGCCCTTTGTTCTTATGCGCTGCTGCTGCTGTCTAACCGACGGACTGACAGAGTGACAAACTGACGAATTGACAGACCAAGCGGCGCTGTCAACAACCCCCCGACCTGGCAGGACTTGCACTTAACGACCTGTAAAATATTAAAATTAAAACCAAAAAAAGATGAGAAAAATATTTTTTTAAAAATTTGCTAAATCACTCAAAATTCTCACCTGCACTTTTTATTTCACATTTTTCACATTTTTCATGGACAGCTCAAATCGAATGATTGCGCATTACACATGACATTGGCATAATTTATGATAGTTAAACTCGCCCACACATCCTTCAAGCGAGTGCAAAAATGTGCCAGGATGCTGTCAATGACATCAGAGAAGAAAAAAAAAAGAAAAAACCACAATGAAAAAAATCTTCGTCATTCGTCATTCTTATTGTTGCCTGTCCTGTCCTGTCCTGTTCTGTTCTGCTTGTGTCCTTCGTCCTGGCCACGACACATTTCAAGGGAATCGTGTAGGTAGCAGGTCTCTGGCTAGAAGTCAAACACTGTTTGTTATTATTACGAGTATATATATATATAATTTTTTTGTGCTTTGTTTGCTACTTTTTATTGTTTCGTGCGATTGCCCAAATGGCCAGAAGGCCATTTTTTTTGTAGAATTTTGTAGAAAATTTCTAATGAATTGGCACTGTAATCGTTCATTCATAGAGTTTCGTTGGGTGCGCTGTCAAACACTTGAGTTTCGTTTTACCTTTCTTTGGGGCATTTTCTTAATGGGTTTTCCCGACCTGATTTAATGGCCTGCCCTTGCTCATGATATGTGTGAGTTTTATTTATTTTTTTAAATATATGAATTCTACGGTCGCACAACTTTACGCAAACAAACATTTTAAAAGCCGCAAAGTGTCTGAGTTGTATAAAAAAAAATATAGAAAAATAAATACGCCACTCCAGTATGTGTTTGTGTAAAAAGTTTAATGTCATTGTGTGAGTTTCGGTTCTGAGTGCTCTAAAAACGAGGGCTGTGCCAAATATTTATTTGCTCTTAGCTGTCACTAGCCCTGTAACTTTATATGCCCTGTATATATATATGCAGAGAGCAAACCCCAGCTCGTGGCATTTTCCTCGCCATATGCCGCCGACTCACATGTAAACCAAAAACTTTGCTAAATGCTGCCTGAAAAGTTGCTCCTACAAAAACGCATAAAAAATTTGCCAAAAAATAAACAAAAAAAAATGAAAATAATAATAGAAATATGCAACAAAAAAGTTCGCACTTGCACCCACAAACAAAATAAATGCCAGACAGAAATAACAACAGCAATAAGCGACTTGCCGTTTGCCAAGTGGAAAACATTTGCCTGCCTATTAAAGAGGGAAAAGCGAGGAAGTTCGGAGTTTTTCCTGGCACTCCTTGGCGCGCCTCATTTGATGCGAAAATTGTTGGTAAAACAAGCGCAAACACCTGCCAATTGTTGGGTAAAATCATCTGAAAAAATCGTTTGAGTAGACGTCTTCAGATTCTATTGATTAGTTGTCCATAATTTTTCCATTCAATGAAGCGCAAAGTGCTAAAGAAACGTTTTTAAGGCAGAAATAAGAACAGTTGTCTGGCAGATGGCGAACTGAAATTTAGAGTTATGTAAATCTATGTAAATTCCTGTATCCAATCCATACTTCTAAATCTTATATAGATATGTAAAGTTTTCTGTGAAACACACAAACTTTGTTTTACTAAAAAAGAGTAAGACATTTATTTCTTAGGTGTGAATTAAAAGCATGAAAATTGCATAGAAAGGCGATTCATGTTTGAAATAAACTGGGATCAAAGCATATTGAGAGACATAGTTAGGCTGAAAGTAAATAAGAGTAAATTATATAAGTTGATTATTCAGTTAAGACTCTATCAAAGAGTTTTCCAAAATATCGTACAAATTTTTATTCTTTCCTAAGATTGTGAGAATCGCAGAGGAAGGTTATATTTAGATGTCATATAGTGTAAAAGATGAAAAGAGAAAAAGAATTGAAGATAATTACAGAGAAAGAGAGACAGAGAAAAAGAAATAGTGAGGAAAAGAGAGAAGGAGAGACAGATACAGAGCGAGAGTTTAATGCGAACAAATGCTCTAGGCAAATAGATAGAGAAATAATTATTTAATTGTTCATCCAAATTTCATTAAAAAAGACTAATACAGGAATATATAATTACATTTTTGAAAATCGCATAGAAGAGCGCTTGGCGATTAGAAAGGAAAGAGAAGGTTTAAGCTGTCAATTAGCTACCTGATAAGAATAGCCTTTTATTAATGCAATTTTACTGTACATGTGCATATACAGATATGCAGGTTTATCGAATCAGTTGAGCTGCTTTGAACCTGAAATTACTTGGCGCTTGTCTTGTACGTTAAGTGGAGTAGTCAGTCGGACCACTTGACAGGGACTTGTTTCAGCGACTACTGACTTACGCTTAGGCGCGCCCGGTGAGCACGGAGCCGTCAAGTGCTCGACAGGAGTTGCTGGGAGTGGAGATGGAGTTGGAGATGGCGCTGGCTCGATTTGCGCTTGGCTGCATTGCCTGATACTTTGTTTAAGTTTTTGCTTGCCTAGTATCAAACCAACCCCAGCCAGCTAAAGCAACGCCCATGCACTCCACTTGCGACGCCAACTCCAACTCCAATCCCATACCCCGCCTGGCTGGCGTCTCTGCAGACAGACAGCGGATTGCTTCCAATTCGTCGCGCAGTCGGCGGTGCAAAGTATTTGCCAACGGCATCATGAGTGCCAGGGATTAGTGCCCACTCGGCAGTCGGCTTTGGCTTGGGTTGTGCTATGGTCCTCGGAACGGAAGGCATTTTTGCACAGAAGGCACAACCTTGGGCTGCTTCTGCTCACCGCTCACTGCTCACTGCTGGCTGATCCCTTGCTACGCTTTAAAGTGGCGCTAAAATGGAGATAAAGTATATATATATATATTTGTATATATGTATATAAATAAAAAAATTAGTTAATACCGGAAGTCATCGCACTGTTTTATGCATCCGCCTCAAGTCAGAGCCTGCGCACTCGTCTGGAAATTTTATGAAACTGTTGCCATGTCTGCGCCTGGTTGGCCAAATCATAATTTATAATTTATTGGCCAGCCCCGATTTATGTGCGTTTTATGGCCGCTAATTAGCGGGGGCCAAGCCAACAGTTCATGAAAATGGGGTCCAATTTCCAGTCTGCGGCTGACAATGAATTACGAGTATCTTAAGGGCGAATACATTTGTCTATTAAAACTTGTATAAACGCAATTTAATGATAATTTGTGAAACTTGCAACCTATAGCAATATTTTTTTTAATGATTTTTATTGTGATTGCTTAAATTGCATTTAAAGTCTTATTAATAATATAAATTAATTTTAATTATTTTTTTTTGTGTCTTTATTATGTGATAACGAACCACGAAAACAATTCAATAAAAAATTACTCATTTGAAATTAAATTGCAAAATGAACATTTTAAAATAAATAACTTTCTCTAAGAATAACCAAACAATGACAAAGAACTTTCTTAAAGTGATAACAAAGAATGTTAGAATGTCAGATACCCGCCAAATTTATAAAGAGCTATCCTCTTGACAGAAGCTCAGTGGGATTATTTTTAGATTAATTAGATTTTCAATTTTTAGATCCATCAGTAGATCGCATTCCAAAATTGTTCACTCTGGCTCTAAAAGTATGGAGCATTTTGATATATTTGATATTCATATTTCAAGGCAGCAGGTGTGGGCGTGTCAAATAAAAACTTTAGACCTGGAATTCAGTTGCCTCTGAAAATTGTATTGATTCTAGCTTTTAAACTGTTGAGGATTTTTGATGTCCCCCTTAGTGGAAATTTAAGACGTGAATATTCGCTAGAATATATTTAAAAGCTTAAGTCTCTAGCTGAAAATAAATGCGTTTATTTTTTTACTAATTGTAAAGTCCAGCGCTTTTTTTTTTTTAATTAAAATGAAATAAAATGGAACCTTACACACAAATTAATAAAACATATTTAAACAATATTTTTCTTCAACTCAACTCAACTTAAAATAATGTCATAAGTAAACGTCATAATAAGTATAAAACGTAAATGTCACGTTTTATTTCAATTTAATGAAATTTATTTAAAAATAAGCATTTTAGGCAAAATGTTTTTTCTAAGCTCAAACACAAAACCCCATAAAATAATTTACACAATTTTAAATGGAGCCTAAGCGACACTTGAAATTGCAAAATTCAAAAACCAAAACCAAAAACCAACAAGAGAAGATCTTAAAATTAATGCGCTTGGCATGAGACATGGTCAAGATGGTTTTTTTTGGCATGGGGCGTAAATGGGCAGCAGCATTTGCCGGCACTTTCCAATTTTCATTAAAATAACAGAGCCGACGCGCTGGGCGGCCATTATTTCGAAAGCAGCTCCGCTCCCTGTGCCAGCAACCCCTCCACCCACGCACAGAGACCATTTCCTCCCTATCAGTGCCAAAAGGCTCGAGTCGAACAGTTTTCATTTTTTTTTTTTTTTTTTGTTGCTGTTGCTGGTGGGGAGGAGTTTTGGGGGGGTTGGGTTCGCTCGTCTGCGTCTACGTGATTGCTGTGTGCGCTGGCAAATGTCTGTGGCAGCCAGCCATGGACTCCATGGACGAACCTGCCACACCCCCTAGCGCCCAGTTGGGCTCTGGTTCGTTCGTTTCGGGCGACGGTTCGTTCCATTCGTTAGTTCAACGCACACTCGGGAGTATGATGAAATTAAATTGGGGAAACTTTAGCAGTCGTCGTTGGTCGTGGATGCGGATGATGATGAACGCGATGATGATGATGATGATGACGATGATGCGAGTGAGCATAATTATGACGATGTTGATGGCAGCCATCAAGAGCGTCATCCACAAGCATCAGCAGGCAGCGGTTGGTTTGCTCGGTTGGTCGGCCGGTTTGGTCCTGATGCTGCCTTTGCTGCTGGCTTAAATCCAATCCTCGTCCTGCTGAGCCAACCGGTCCCCGGCTTGGTTTGGGACTTCAATTTTTTATATTTGAATTTTTTTTTGTGCTGTTTTTTTCCCTTCGTTGCAAACGAAAGCGAATGTAAATTTTTCTACGTTGCCTTTTGGTTTGTTTAAAAATTTAAACTTGTCGTTTGTTTGGCTCGGTGCTGGGGCAGGGGGTTCGGGAGGTAGTGGTGCTGTAGGGGGCGTGGCGGTGGGTTTATGGTTGTTTTAAGCTCTTACCTGGGCCCCCAGCTTGTGTGTTGTTCTTGTTCGAAAATTTAATCAGTTGCCAAAGTTTTGCAATTTTAATTAAATTCTCCAAATTGGTTTTGACTGCTCTGCGCCAAAGTTTTCCACTGCCCCCTGTGCGAGTGTGCGAGTGTGTGTGAGTATGTGGGTGAGCTTCATGTCATTGTCGTCGCAGTTCTTGTGCCTCAATGCTGCCTCCTCTTTTTAACGTTTCCCCAGTTTACAGTGTCTCTTTTTCATTTGGCAGCTGCCGGCTCGCCCCTGGTTTGGAGGTTATCCAAATTGGCAACTTTGTAGGTAGTCGCGAAAAGTTTTTAATTGTTTAAGAAATGCAGCGCAAGTTTCCAAGACATACACTGCCAAAAATGTTGACTGACCTTCTGCGCAAATCAATCAATCTTTAACAGGGAGCCGAACAGAAAAAAACCCAATAATGCGTATATAATGCGTAGGTAATATAAAGAAAATAATAAAAATGTTTATAATTATGAAAAACGATTTTTGTTACTCAAAAGCATTTATATATGGTTTTTATACCCTTGTAGAGGGTATTTTAGTTTTGCATTAAGTGTGTAACGCATAGAAGGAGACATCTTCGGCACAAGGGAATTAAATCTTGACTCTGGCGAAGATATTCTTTCTTTCTCATTTTTTTATTTACTCGTCAGAGTTCTGTTTAAGCTAGGCTGAAGTTTTAGTTTATTTCTTAATTTTATTATTTTTAATATAAATATATAACATTTTTATATATTTTTTACCAATATTAATTAATGAAACTTTTAAAACTCGCTGACTTTTCTCTAATAATAGATTAGATACATTCACTAACATATTATTCCCGTTTTTTTTTAATATTATTTAATGATGTCTCCGAAACCAGCTCAATTTTTGTATTCAGATAGTTTTTACATTATTATTCTATAAATTCTTTAAGTGTATAATAATGCAGCATAGCGAAAAGAGGAGCAAAATAAATTATATAAAAACTTTTGCTCATTTAATGTCGCCATTTTCGCTGATACATAGCCATAAAATATAGTCTGGGGAGAGACTGTTGAACATCTCGCCTCACTATCCCACAATGAATTTTGAGTTGAAGATGCAGATTGTGACTATAAGATACCCTATTTAATTTATAAATATATAAATATTCTGTATACAAATTTTATTGCACACATAATAATAATATAATTTGCAAATGTACTATATATATTTTAATTTATTTTTATAATATAACACATATATTAAATGATAAAATGCCAAGGCCTTCAGCTAGATGAGTGTGAAGTATGTTCTTAAATAGAATATAAAATAATAAATATAATATAATATTATAATACCTGCTCTATAATTACAACTATATTTAAAGAGCAGACAAATAATGGAAATTGTAAGTCTTGTTTTTTATGCTCAATATAACACGACATTATTATGATGATGTATACCCGTTATCTAGTATATCAGGATATAAAAACTGTTTGCTTGGAGATGAAATATTTCATAAACATTTGAATATATCTTCCCGCCTTCTATTTAATATACCCACTCAGTTACAATTAGTACAGGGTATAGGGTATTCAGGCTGACCCAAGCGGCGTCATCGCTGGCGACGAAGAAAACGCGAACACAAAAACGCCATTTAGCGCACAGGAAACAGTTTTAAAAGCGCGTCCCAGGATCGAGGACAACGACAGGCGGCAGCAACAACTGACGGCAGGCGACGGCGCGTCTCCTCTACCGGGGCGGGGCAGGGCGGGGCGTTGCGCGTACAGAATTCGCATCGCATTCGGCGCGTCCTATATGGCCAGCGAAAACGCAATTGCGTTTAATTGCAAAAGCGGCAACAACTGTCAGACAAATTACGCGAAGAAAACGAAGAAGAACGCAAAGTGGGAAAAACTTTTTGGCAAATGACCAAATGGCAGCTGAAGCCGAGCAATGGGCCAACTACTTAACAAACTGTTTGAAAATTATTTGTATACCCTTGCAGAGGGTGTTCAACTGTTGTCTCGAACTGTGTTACGCAAAAGAGAAGTCTCTCTGTCCCTGAAATATATACAGTCTTGATCAGTCCAGTCCAGTTTATACGATGAAATTAACATAGATCGGTTATTTTGTAGCTACGATCATTCGATAATTAAGTACTTGCATAAAAAAGTATTTTTCAAGATATTTAAAACAAAGTTCTCAATTGCGAGCTTCATTATGCATATTGTATATGAGAAAAAGGTTATCACCGTATTTGACTACTATATAATAAAGCCCTCAAACGTTAATAGGTCGAAAAATTAGATTTTTGAATGAAACCTTTTTATATAAAATACTCAGCTTCAGCTTCAGCTTGACTAACTAGAGTATAATATAATTTCTGATTAGGGCGATTGCACGGATCATCGCAGTGGCGAAGAGCATTTTCTCAGACAGTGGTATTGTGGATATCGTGACCGAGGAACCTAATTTATTCGTCTGATTGACACATCACTAGCATTCAAGCTTCTGTGCTTTATATTGCAGCAACAATAAAGAGCGACCTTCACGCCATTGGCCGTAACGCTTTTGATCCCGTTGCCTGGCTGTTTATCCAAAGCACTGACACCAGAAGAGAGCTTTGTGGATGGTGTGAGCGCAGAAGTTGCAATAGTTTGTTGTTATTGTATTAGTGCGTGTGCCGACTTAGTGTTGACGCGAGCTTAATGAGTTAATTTAGTTTGTGCGCGTCATCTTCTTTGATCGGCTGCAATCTGTGCGTGTGTGAATAAATTTGATTATATATATTAAATTGTTTAACCTTTATGTAGGTGATTAGTGCGTGTAAACTGTGATATATAGTTTGTAGTGCCTCAACTATTCTTCGCCCTTGAAAATTTGTTTAACAATCGGCAACTTGCGTAAACGTTTAATTTTTGCTGCAGAGCTTTTTTCATTTTTGGCGCAATCGTTTGCATATGAATCCAGAGAGAAAGAGATTAGGAGAGAACAAGTGAGTAAAGCTTTTGTTAAACTGTGCCTGAATTGTAACCTTGCCGAGGGTATTATAACTTTGTCAAGCAAAGTGTTATGTGTTTGGATTTTCGTTTCAAGCTCACTTAATGAAACAAAGCTATATGAAGGCGAGAGTATTTCAAATTCGGCGTGCTGTTTTTTTTTGTCTATCTGCTTTGTTTTATACTATTTTCTTATTTATGTACCGCTTGAGCAAACACATCAACTGCAGATCGCATTGGGATCGGCACTATCAAACGCTGCGCTGCAATTGAAAGCTGTTTAATCAGCCAAGTAGATATCAGTGAGCAGGGTTGAGGGGTGAAACGCGCGGGTAAGCGCGAAGATTAGTTGATTGCATCAATATGCTCGCTGTCAGTGGGAGTTGTCTGTGTGTGTGTATGTATTAGTGTGTGTGTGGCCACCCCGAATGCGGCGGGGCTGAACGATGCGCTATCTCATCGCTCATGCGAATCCGAAATTAAATTATCTGCCAACTGTCGGCCAACCCTTGTTTCAAAGTTCTACACCCTCGCCTCCCCCTTTGACTCAGCTTTTATTCCAATCAGATTGTTTCCGTGGTTGTCTCTCTCTCTCTGTGTGTGTGTGTGTGTGTGTGTGTGTGTAGTCCACAAATAGGCTTTTTACATTGTCGCACTGCCAACAGCCTTGCGGATTGAATTCGAATTAATTCCTTTGACCCGCCCCACTAACCCCCCTTGGCAACCGACAAGCCCAACCTCATCGTCGTTCCCAACATTATCCTCATCGCCCACACGTTTCGCTGCTGATCCTTGCCCAGCATCGCCTCCGTCTCCGTCGCCGTCGTCATCTCCAGCTTCTGTCTGCGGCGCGTGTGCGTGCGCCTGATTAACATATGTCAACAGTATTATATAAAGTGGTATTTTGGTGCTGGGCATTTGGGCTTGGAATTGCGTTTGGACTATGCCGGGGCAGGGTCCTGCCGCACATTGCCAACAAATTCAATTACGGCCGCATTTGCTTATTTTTGTAAGAAATTAACTTGTAGAGCATTTTTTGCTTCCTTTATCCCTACCCTTATGTGCATGTTGAGTGTGTATTATGGCAGGTAGTTTATTATAAGGATTTTGATGAGAACCAGGCTGAAAACGGAGGCTTTCATTGGGCTTACTAAAGCATTAGGTGTATAAGTTGGGAATAGTTAAATGAAAGAATAGGGGAAAATAATTTAGACGAATATATTTTATATTATATATTTTATATATTTAATTATATTTTATAAAATATATAACTATTCTTTTAATACACTCTTATATTTTTAAATTATAAAAAGTATTATTATTTACTTTTAAATAATTTGTTTGGTTTATGAAATTTTATTAATATTATTATAACTTTTGTAGATTTTAAATTAGCGATTATTTCAATATATGATAAGAATAAACTGTAAGAAAAATAAATAATTAAAAATAAATTATACCAATTTTTGCGTTATAAGAAATATATTTTAGAATATTAATTTTCGTTAATATTATTATTATTATTATTATTATTATTATTATTATTATTATTATTATTATTATTATTATTATTATTATTATTATTATTATTATTATTATTATTATTATTATTATTATTATTATTATTATTATTATTATTATTATTATTATTATTATTATTATTATTATTATTATTATTATTATTATTATTATTATTATTATTATTATTATTATTATTATTGTTATTGTTATTATTGTTATTTTTTTTTCTTATTATTATTCGTATTATTATTATTATTATCATTATTATTATTATTATTATTATTATTATTATTATTATTATTATTATTATTATTATTATTATTATTATTATTATTATTATTATTATTATTATTATTATTATTATTGTTATTGTTATTATTGTTATTTTTTTTTCTTATTATTATTCGTATTATTATTATTATTATTATTATTATTATTATTATTATTATTATTTATTGTTCTTAGAGTTTAATTATAGCGCATACCGAAATAATTGCTTATTTAAAAGTGCTTTAATTATATATTATGAAAAAACACTAAGCACCAAAACAGATTTTAATCGGCAAGTTTGATCTTTATTGTCATAAGAAAACATTCTTCATATTTGTTAAACAATTTTTTTTTTAATTCATAAACAGAAATTTATAATTTCGTATATCCCTGATAATAATACTCAACAATATGGCTGCTCCGAAAATCTTCAATGGCTAAAGCAAAACGTATTTATTGAAATATATTTCCTTAAAGCATACACTCCCACTATCTTATATAAAGATAAAGGCATATTCAGAATGATTTGAATTGGAAACCAATATTTCTTAAAGCGCCTTTAAATTTTCAGTATGAATCTGTATTTTAAAGCATTTTTGCTGTTGTTGCTGCTGCCTTTATCTTTATCGACTGGGCATCGATATGCGCTCTGTATAAAAGAAAAATTACACTTGAAAATTGCGCCCCCTTTATCGACTGCGTTGGTCAACCACCAATAAGCTCCACAGCAACAGCCACCGAATGCAAATGAACAGCCATGCCCATTATAGCCCACACACACGCATATATAACCAGCGTAAAAAAAAGGAAGAGCATGCCAATAACTCGTCTAGACCCACTCGTATACCAAACCCCATGCGGAACTGGCCAACGGCGACTGCGGCGGCGGCAGCGGCAGCGGCGGCGACGGCAGCATCGACTGCAATAAATCAGCGCGTTGGCCAAAAGGCTCCAATAATTGAGTGGCGCAAGGATTGGCCAAAGGGTTGCGCCCGCCATGCAAAGGAGGAGGCGGGTAGGGGTGGGGGAGGCTAATAAGTGTAGCAATAAAGTAGGAGAGCGACGTCTGTGCGGCGCTCGGAGAGGGGGAGAGTGAGAGCAAGAGAGATGGGAACGGGCACGGGTAGGTCGGTCTGGTCAGACACTCGAGTTGGCTGAGTTCAATGAGATTTTTATGTTGTTTTTTTTTTTTGGTTTTGGAGGGGTTGCCCCCTTTTAATTAGGCGCGTAATTTATGAAATATTTTCACGTGCTATTCGAGTGGCTGCCAAAAGGCTGACTGAATCCTAACCAGCTCGTCTAGTGGCAATCGGCATTTTATTTTGGTTATGTGATTTTTTTTTTTGTTGTGTTCACCCACTTTTTCAGCGGTCGTCTCGTTGGAAAACAATGGATGAGCTGTGCGCCTCACTGCCTCAAGCATCATAGAGAGCCTGTGCTCCTGCCGCCCCCAACTCTTTCTCTCTCTCTCTCTATCTGCATCTCTCTGCCTGTCTAACTGTCTATGTACTTCTCTCTCCTTCGATGATGCCCGTGTGCAGTCGAGTGGCTGGCGAAGGGTTCATCATCAACGTCGGGGTATTTTCTTGTTGAGGAGTTTTGTCTTTGCCATTTTTGCCAGCACCCCCGCATGGCTCTTCTTCGTGGTGCTTTTGCTGCTCCTCCTGCCACTTCTGCACTTGCCAGCCAGTCATCCAACCTGCCGCACTTGAAAATTTTGTGGTTGTTGTTTGATTGAAGCGGTTCAAGCCGTTTGCAACGGAAGTGTGTTTGATTAAACGCAGAAGGACAACAGCATTACTGCCGAGCACGGACCAGCGGCTTGGTCCTTCTGCTCCGCTTTAAAGAGCAGGTAAAATTCTCGCATCGCCACTTACGCGTTGGGTTTAGCAATCAAGCCAAAAAAAAAAAAAACCCATCCGAACTCGGCAAACTGAACAAAAATTCTCTTACCCAACTGAAATGCATTATTTTGTGTGGTAGCTGGCAAAGGGGGAAAACTGTGGCAGGAAGTATAGGTTGACTGTGTAAAAATAATAATAAATAGCAATATAGTAAATATAATATTATTAAAAATTCATAAAATATTATAGATATGATAACAATATTTGATACTTTAATTAAATAATATTTATTTAAAATTTTTCTAATGGATAGCTTAATTTTATTTTATAAGAAAACGTATGAAATTTTTCCAGTTTTTCACACTCTAATGATTTTATATAGTAAAAAAGCAAAAAATATTAAATTAAAATATGAAATACCTTTAAATAGTTTTGTTTAGCTTGAGGGTTTTTGTGCATGCTGATATACATGTTTATATCTTTATATAATTAATTATAGAATATTATAAAAGTCATCTAAGATTTATTCCCGATTGGATTTACTCTATAATAGAGCTCTTCTATATTCTGAATTACTTCTATTTTAAACGCAGCTCGCAAATAAACAAGTCTTGAACTAACAAATATTTGTTAAAAGAAACTTTCTTCGTGCAATAATAAATAACATTAAATAACATTAGGTCTTTATGGTTTATGGTTGTTAAAACAATTTTTTAAGCATAAGTAGATGTACACTATATAAATTTAAAGAAAGTTAGAATTAACTGAATAACAATAATAATATTATGATTCCTAAATGAAGTTTGTAAGAAATATAAAATAAATATTATCTTTAAATTAACCAATAATGATTTCAGAAATAGTAAATAACTCTAATTATATTTTTAAAAATTTAATCAAGTCCCTATTTTATTTTAGTGAAAATCTAACTTAAAAATAAGGTGATTGGGCAGATTGCAGTTGTTGATAAATTGTATTTCTCAGGTATTTAGATTAATTTCGTTGTTATTTATCGTCATCTATTACATTTATTTGCCATTGTGTTGGGCTCTGCTGCAGGAGCATCATTAATATTGGGCGTCTTTAATGCCATATCGATTTGTTGTTTATGACCATGCTCCTGAGCTGCTGCTGTTGTTGTTGTTGTTGTTGTTGTCAAGCTAGCCAAAAGCGGATGAAAAGGCGTAGCCATTTGCCAGGTCCCTCCGCCTTTATGCTGGGCCCTTGTTGGGGCAACTGCGGCTCACTCTCTGCCAGTTGCTGCGTGTGGTGTGACATTGTTGCCACTTAATCCGTTTATCTAACTTCGTACACCGTTGGACTCGATGCCGAAACTTGCAGCGCGTGGTTTAAAAGCCCCGATTTTTTTCGTACAGCTCTCGACATGACGACAACGGCAACGACAACGACGTCGACGTCGACGTCGAATACTTCACCGCTCGAAATTTGAAATGCATTCGACCGTACAAGCTGCCCGAGCTCCTGATCCAAGTTCCCCAATGCCCTTTAGCTCCGTCATCGTCAACGTCCTGATTCTCCGGCGTCATTCCACACGCCGACATCCATTAGCAATCGCAGTCATACAGACTTCCGCATCATACTTTGAACTTCCGCATATTTTATGAGTGTGTGTTTGTGTGTGGGTGTGTGTGTGTGTGTTGATGTTGTTGTTGTGTGCGTATGCGGGCGAATGTCGCAGTCTGTAAACAAAATGGCGGACGCACACGACATTCGTCCAGGTCCGCGTTGGCCATGCGCGCACTTCGATAACCCCCGCCGCCGCCCCCCCCCCCCCCCCCCCGTCACGCCTACCACCCACAAACTCTGCCTTCAGCCTTACTCGTCCCAGTTGAAAACTTTGGCATCGTCTGTTTTGCCTGTCGCTTGGGAGTTTTCCTTCTTGAAGTTGTCGCCGCCTCGATTCGATTTTTGGCGCAATTCATGGATTCGGATTCGGCCATGTTGTTGTTTTAGTTTACTTTGCTGATGACCCCCTCCCGGCTCTTGGCTTTGTGGCCATGTTACAGCTTTGACTTTTTTTGCTATCGTATGTTTCTCTAGCTTTGAAGACTGTTTCTCTTTTTTTATTTTTATTGTCCGCTCCCCCAGCATTTATGTTTTCATTTTTATATGGACGCTGGCTGGCTGGTGCTTTTTCTGTTATTCTGGTTGCTGTGTTGTTTTCTGTAATTTGGAATTAAAAAATACAAGTACCAGCCGTGCAGTTCTGTGGGTCGCAGTCATTGTTGTTACTTCTAATAAGATTATATTTGATTGAGTTTCTGTTTAGCATTGTGCTGGCCGCCCTCCAATTGCATATTGTTGTAAGAAGCTTATTTTATAATTTATAATTGGTTTTTTAACTTAATTATAATTTAATAAATGCCCGGTATGTAGGTTTTGTCTTTTAAATTCTTGCCTTTCACTGATATGTTTGGCTTAAATTATTTTAAAATGTAGAAAGCCTTTTTGCCGATTTTTATGAAATCAACTCATGCCAACATCATTTAGACTCTGTCTCACGTATGACCTGTTTCTTTCACACTTCCCAGATATCTCTTTTACTAGACTTCAATGAAAACTAACGTCAACATTTTTCTGTTATTAATTACGTATTTAATTTAATTATTTTCAAAACAAGGATACTTTTTTTGCTAATGTCTTTATTTAATCCTGTATCTCTGTGTCGCTGTATCGGTCTTCATCGCTTTTTAACTATTTCCTACATTCTTTTTGGCCCTCTCTATCTTTCATTCTCTCTCTTTCTCTTTTTCTTACTCTCTCTCTCTTCCATCTTTCTCTCTCTCTGTTTTTCCTACTGTATTACATTATTATGTATAGTTAAGCTTTTCGTAACGTAATTTAAAACGTAGCCTTTCTATGTGATTCTCACGAATTCCGATAATACCTTGTATTTCTCTCTCTCACTTTCTTCTTCTGTCGCTCTACTTCGCTTGTAAACTATTTCAGACACTCTTTCTGGCCCTTTCTCCCCTACACTCTTCTCACTTTTGCATATATCCAGTCTCTCTTTCTACACAAAGGAATTGTGCAATCATATGTCTATTTAAACATAACTATTCTTTGATAATAATATTTTACTGTGTCATATAAAGGGTACTCTTACAAGTTTCGACTACTAACCGACTCCTCTAGCCCTCATCATTCACTCCCAAGTTTAAAAATTTGAAATGGCAATTTTAAAGAATGTTGCTTACAAAATGCGGCACTTGGCCTTAGCCTAAAAGACCTCCGACAAAATATGACAAATTCGGCTAAACAAAACAGGAAACAGCTCCAAACTCAGCCGAACAAAATGCGTACTTACAAATAAACATACCTGCTTATACATATATATGTATATCTTATCTGGAGGAGGACCCCATGGCGCTTCCTGCGTGCGCTCTGTGCCTCTCTCCCTCTCTCTCTCTCTTGCGGCGTGCTCAAATGCAAATCCTGTGAAACCTGCAAGGAGCAAACTTTTTTAAAGTTTGAACACCCCCTGCAGGCCAAGCCCCGCCAGGAACTTTTGCTACCTTTGCCATAAATCATGGCCGCCAAGTTGTAGGCTTGTATTCTCCGTTTCTCGTATTTGGTTTCTCTCGGTATCATTTTTTTTCCTTCTCTCGTACTTGGGGCTTTGTTTTGCGAAGACAGCATTTCCTGAATTTACCTTCTTCCTATTTGTGTGTGTGTGTGCGTGTGTTTGTTGCGAGAAGCGTCGCAAAAACATAAATCCAAACGCCAAGACAAATTTTGCAGATCCGCCGTTGGCTCGTTTTTTTTGTGTGTGTGTGTGTGTGAGGGGGGGGGGGGTGGTAGAAACTTTGGTAGCAAGTTTTCTGCCTTTGCTGTTTCTTCAAATGATTTATGCCTGGCACGCCATTGGGTGAGGGTGTCCCTGAGTATCCTGTGTCCTGCCTGGGTGGTTCGTGGCCGTGCAAAAGTTTTCGCTGCGCGCAAAAATTATGCGGCCCGACAAGTAAGTAGCTGCCACTCGTATCTGTATCTGTGACTCCGACTCACTCACTCTCTCCACTCTCGTTCTGTCTTCTCTACTTCTCTAATGCCACCCGTTGTTCTAAGCCATTTGCGTGGATTGCCAGCAATTTGCTCTCGAGATTTCCAAGATGTGCCCACGTTTCGGGGGGACGAACTGTGGCGTGTATTTGGAGGTCGTGTGTCTGTTTCAAAATTATGTTTGTGCAAAAGATTTGCGGGCTGAGTGCGTGTGTGTGGGTGTGTGTGTGTGGGTGGGTAATGGTCCTGAGGCCAGGCTCTTGCCTAATTTTTGTACTCTCTGTAAGATTCTCGTCTTTGGCCAGCGGATGCGCAAATGTTCCCTGGGTCTCAGCACTTGAGCTTGTTCATCCGCCTCAGCTTGGGGTCTGCAAATTGCGTTTAAATTAATTGCAAATGGCGCATGATTAAGAGGAAGTAATATACAGCTAATTGTTTATGATTTAATGATTTTGCATTTATCAAGGGGGAGCTCAATGTGAAGGGGTTTGAAGTAAGAAAGCTGTTAAAAGTAGACCTAAAAGTTCTTTAGTCAATGTCGAATGTTTTTTATGGCAATGAATTTAAGTCTAACCTTAGGACTTTGGATTTGAATCCGATAAGATTCTAAATCTTGGTTGCAAAATAAAGTCTCTGATACGAAATATTTTGAATGAAATAAGCCATATTTACTTGAGTAACAGATGAATGTAAGATAAGTAAAATATTAGATAAGTAACATCAGATAGTAAACATTGTATTAATTGCTTGAGCAGTAAATCTTAAGAAATCTTCGAAGAATATATATTCAAACAATAACAAAAGAGAATTGCACGCAATTTAAAATTATAGAAAAATTATAGATAAACATTTTAAAAACCCAACACCATTAAAATTCAATTCAAAATTTAAAAAAGAAAATAGGTATATTTTTTAAACATAAAAGAATGTTTGCTCACATATTGTTGTATGTTAGAACAGAAGTAATGAGGCCTCATATTGTGAATTTGTGCCTACTCTTGATAGCTGGATAACGACTGCTGGCTGCTGGCCAGCGAACGTTGCGAACCACTTGGAGACCACTCTCAGGGCTGGTATTGACAAATGTAACCCTACTTAAAATAATTACTTCGCCTTAATTGCGCTGTCAGTTGGTGTCTACTTAAAGAAATATTATCCCGTACGGCATAGACATACAAATATTGTGCTTATGCCGTCGTTATAAGTGTATTTATGAAAGGGTGAAAACGACTTGGCCAGGATTGAAGAAAGGGACTGTAGAGGATGGTGAAAATATAGGGGAGCTGGAGAGGGGGTAGGGTAGTGGAGAGGGGAGGGGAGGGGGTGACAGCACTCATAAGAGCTATTCCCTACGAGTGCTGAGCATATGTCAATTAAGCTATAATTCCGTTGCCATCGTGCTGAGTCCTGCCAACGACTGTCAATCATGTCTTTCACCAAAAATGTTCACTCTGTGTGTGCCTTACTGACTTTACAATATTTTTCCTTTTTCATTCATTTCATTTCATTTTTTTTCTTTAAAGACCAACTCGCTAGACATGTCAAGCTGGCTTTAAGACAGCTAACAACAACCACATCAAGTTGTCAATGTCTCGAGGGAAGCAGCAGCCGAACAACCCTCGCGGCAGGCAGGCAGCGTGAGGCGGGGGGGCCTAACAATTATCAGCAATAATTATGCAATATTTGTGTACCCCCAGAAAATGCTGCTGGCCCAGTCGCTGCCGGCTCAGTCGGTGAAGGAAAATTTCCATTTGCCAATTGCCTAATTTTCCCTATTTTCCCACAAGCTGTACGCTCTACACTGGCGTCTGATTGATTGGAAAACTCTTTGCCTCAGCATCGTTTTAATTAGGCACTGCAGCGCTTCGCCTCGCCTCGTCTCGCCTCACGCTTGTTGCCATTAATTGGCTGGGTAGCTGCTTTAAATCCTTGCCCAGGGACGACGCCACTCGATGTCGACGTTTGCGCTTTTTGTCCCAGCTTCACAGCTCCTTCATTGCCCTCAGCCCCCGCTCCTACCTACTGCAGCCTGGCTTTTTGCATGCGGCCGCGCCAATTTGCGTGGCCCGCACTCGTCCTGCCCCACTAGTCGCTGGCTGCCTCCCTACAGACAGCAGCAGCAGCAGCAGCAGCTCCTCTACTCAATGGCGTGTTAAGTCAGTCAATAGGCGCCGTTGCCAATCAGTGCTTCAAGTTGCCGCCTCGGCGCCTACCCGCACCCGCTTTAGTTCGCTGGCCTCCCGCTCTTTCAGCGCCCCTTTACCCAGCTGGCAATGTTCTTAATAGAAAAGCGCTTTTTCAATTATGTTAGCCAACTCCTTTTTGGAGCAGCAGCCAGCAGCTCCTACTGCGTCTGGCTCGCTACCATGTTGTGTACCTTTTAATTTACTATTTTTACTTGCTTTTTATACCCAGCAAGCCAAAAGGGTTTGAGGGGTATATCGAGCTGCGATTTAAATATATCATAAAAAAAACAATTGCAATTAATTTAAAATTTATTTTTAAAAATAAATAAAACTAGAGCTGGTTTCTGATTGATTTAGTCGTTTTAAGGATACATTGGAAATGCCTCTAATACTCTTCAGCCTAGTTTGATTTATGTTACAAGCTCAGAAGTCCCTTTTAGATGAACAAGTCATTTTGGAAATTAGTTTTCTAGACTTAAATCTCAGGTAGAAAACGGGTAGAGTATTGTCTTAGGCGTAATCCTTAGTTGCCATTGCTACTCAAAAAGTTTGATAGTTTGCAACTATATAGAAAAAGAATAATATTGAGAAGTCTCTGGACTTTTTTGTTGTCTTTTACGCAATATATTTTGCACTCCATTAATTTTGTAACCTTAAGAAAACATATACCTTAACTGAATCAATGATTTTAGTTGTCTCTCACTTATCTGAGTTATCTGACATAAACGAAAGGATCTAAACTAATAACAATTGTAGGCACCTTGAAAAAACTGGTAAGAGGATAGGCAAACTTGTAATCTTAGTTTTTGTTTGGAAATTCGTTTTTTTATATATTATTAATTTTAAATTATTTTAAATTCGGTCAAATGATAACTAAATGATAAGAATGCTTCGCATTCTATTCTGAAGCGAAACAGCCCTTAACATTTTTTTCAACACATACCAGGGTATAAAAGCGTCGAGCAGCTAAAGTTTGCACCTGCCAGACTAGTTTCTTTTTCTGTTTTTTTTTTTATTTTGTTCCTTTCTCTAGGCACGTCCAGTTGTAGTCGTAGTCCATCAGTGGCAGCAGGACGAAGCTGGCGAGCATCCTGCTGTTAGTATCCAATTAAAATCGAAAATTAAATGTCAGGCGGCAGCAGAACAGAACCCACAACAGCAACAGGCCCACAGTTACCAGTTACCTGAATGGCGAGGGGGTAGGCGTGCAGGAGTGGGACCTGTGCTGTTTGTGTGTGTGTGTATGTCTGTGGTTTGAGTGAGTCGCTAAGACGCTTACTTATTGAATATTTGCTTGGCCTGCGGCTGAAAAAACCTAATTGCCTTGACCGTGCGCAAACAGCGGCGGCTCTCAGCCAAACGGGCTCAAAAATGCATGAGCCACAACATAGCCACCCACACATACACAAACACACACACAAATAGACAAACATAATCAAAAGTATGTGGCAGTACGTGTGCCAGAGTTCCGGCCACTTGAAAATCACGCCCAATTTGACGTGCGCCTAGTGCAAATATGTTTACACATTGCGGTTGCCTCGAACTTCAGAGCTCAGCTCTCTGAAAAATCCGTGTATATGTTCTCTGAATAATTGATAAGAGCCCAATGTAATCTTCCATATAAGTATGTAGGCGTATGTGTGTGCGTGTGTGTATATATGCATGGGGGTGGCTGTGTAAATCTCGTCATTAATGTCCCCAGGGCACTTAATAAATTTATGTATGCGTTGATGTTGATACTACAAAAAACGTACTCCTATGTGGACATTATAAGAACCGAACTCCACAAAAAGTCGTGCATAAGTTCTGCAGTTAGAGATGGCAGCGTGTCATGAAATCCTAACCAATATTAATTGCCTCTAAATATCATGTCTACAATTTATTAGTTCACGGTTGATGGTATAACTTATATAAAGGATTGTGCAAAGAATAAAAAATTCCGATTACATAGATATAATTTGTTCTCTATTATAAGATGTAAAATAAGGAAGTTTTATCTCTTATTTAAATTGCATACCTTATCATAAACAGTTCCATCGTGTTACTGATGTTGTTAGAAATGTTTTAATAAATTTCATTAATAATGTCTTTCATTAATAAGCAAAGCGAATAATTAAACATTTAATACTTATTATCCTTATATTCCCAAAATTATATTCCTTGTAAACATTCACACACTTTTATTTCACGCGCTCATCTCTAGCAGCTATCGTTATTGTCATTGTCGAGAATCGCAATATTTTCTCTGTGCATTTTAAATGTTTTGTGTGTTTTGGTTTATTGGGCGGTTAAGTCAAGAACTGTGAGATTGAGTATGTTGTTAAAGGGGTGGCGAATTTTATATTGACTTTTATTAAAAAGGTGTATTAGGAATTCGGATGTTCTTGCTAAATACAAGTATAAGAAAAAAAAAAATGATAAGACATGTAAAAAGAGCTCTTCTTCTTAAAAAGTCAGTTGATATTCTTATGGAAATTGGAAAATTTGTAATGGTGTTTGATGTGGTGTTGCTCTTCTACAGGCTCAGGGTATTCCCTAGTCGGGCACTTCCAACTAGAACAGTCTTACTTGTATTTAAAATTGTTTGGCTTTAGAAATGGTTTCTCCTTAAATATAAAAACATTTTTCTATACCATCAAGGTTAACTTAAATACTGTTAGCTTTAACGGTTACAAATGTATAGAATAAAAACTTAAATGTAAGTGCCCGCCCCACATTTATGATCCCTGGCCATCTTCAAAAATTTCCCGGATATCATCAATGTTCCGCCTATTTTAGATTGCTAATCGCGGGGGGAACTTAGAGCAGAAAACTTATGTAACTAATGCCCAGGCGATGATGAAAATTATACAGAAAATTATTCAAGCATTAATATGAAATGCCAAAGCCGAGATGGATGGCATGGCCGATGGATGGTTGGCTGGATGGCTGGATGGATGGATGGCTGGAGGCATGGATGGTTGGTTGTCAGGCTCAGCTCATGTGAGATTTTAATGCCTGGGAATGCTTTAATATGACGCTGATGCTTATGCGGCTGTTTTTTAATAACACGAAAGGCACGAAAGCTGGAAGCATGGGCTAAAAAAGAAGCAGTGAAAATCGCATGACACAAAATGATAAACAAGAATGGAATGAAAAAATTACTTATACATATATAAGGAGATTTATTACGCAGCGGAGGCGGCGGCGGCAGCAGCAGCAGCAGCAGCGGCTGATGATGGACCATAAAAAAAAAAAATGCAAAACAACATGGAAAAAGCAACGTGGCAGAGGCAAAAGTGTATATAAGTACGGACCCGGACAAGCCAGCAACAACAAACTACAACGCTGCGTGCCACAAAAGCCATCAATCATTTTGAGCGAAAGGGGCAAGCGGAGGCCGAGCCTGGAGCCGGATCTCTGTTGAAGTCGGAGTCGCTGTCGAGGGGGGTGGGTGGGTGTTTTGGTGGCCCATCAGCGTATTAGAATAATCATCAGCGTCATCATTGCCAGCTGTGGGGCTGCAACTGAAGGCCTCATGATTATTAAATATGCCAAGTCCCGAAACCGAAACCGAACCCAAATCCGAACCCGAACCAGAGCCCGAACCCAACGCCCCCGTTCAGCTCAGCCGCGCCTCTTGGTGAGCTAATCGATTTATTATGCTAACCAGGCGATGCAGCAAAGTGTGGAAGTGTGTGCAAGTGTGGCCCGGGATGTGCCCCGGAATCCCTCAAAGCTGCGAGGCAGCAGAGCCGCACGTCAAGCAAATGAAGCGTGCTGGCAGCGGCAGCTAACTGAATCCTCATCTAAGTGCGGCTTCGCTAAGGTTGAGGATGCGGTTCGGTTGAGGCGGCTGCTTAAATACACAAATAAATATGTAAAATGTTCCACATAGAAATAATTTAATTAGCCTTTTAAATACGAGCTTTGGTAAATATATAAAATGTTGGCGTTTTTTTTTATAAGCATGGCTGGGGCTCTATTGGTTTGATGGAGCACAAGTTGTGGACGGCAAGTTAGCTATGTGTATATAGAAATATATATATAGAAATAAACATAGCTATTTACTGTCCATTATAGAATAAATTGTGGGTTGATAAATTGTGTAAGAGCGAAAGATCTTTAAGCATTGATAGATGTTTATATATTTGAATTTAGGATAGAACTGTTTACTTAAGACTTATATGATAAGGACAAAAAATAATTAAAAAGCGTTGTACCAGAAGAAAAAATTGTAACAGTATTTAACAAAGAGACACAGAGATACCCTTTACCCAGCTCCAAGATGTCGTTGCATTCAAACTTCTCTCTAAACACATCTCTCAAGATATAATCCATTAAAATTATAATTTTTTGCTATTGTATAAGATCGACGAGTTCTTAGAGGCAAACAGACAGACAGACGGATATGAGATACAATTATTTTGAATTTTATTTTACATGCTTGTTTCATGTATAGTTTCAATATTAAAATTAAATTTACAAACAAATTACTCAACTTCATGTTCTTATGTCCTTAGAGTGCTTCTGCTTAAATATGTATTTTGATTATTTCTCAAAGATTTGTGTACTTTTATTTCCTCTTTTTATACCCTGAACCCATTAAATGGGTAAAAAGAAGGGTATAATGTATTTGTGCAAATGTTTGTAGCAGGCAGAAGGAAACATCTCCGACCCCATAAAGTATATATATTCTTGATCAGCATCAACAGCCGAGTCGATCTAGCCATGTCCGTCTCTCTGTCCGTCCGTCCGTCTGTCCGTATGTATGAACGCAAGGATCTCAGAACCTATAAGAGCTAGAGACTTGAAATTTTAGCAGATCGAGTTTGTTTCCGATATTCGATAACTTGCCCCATTTCCAAGTAATCGATAAAAATCGATATCGAAATCCTGTTTTTTGTGCAATTTTGGTAAATAATATGAGCTAGAGTCACCAAACTTGACATGTAGCTTCTAGAATAGTATATATGTATATATCAAGTATTTTTCATTTTATACCTATCGTCAGTCGGAAGAAGAGGGCTCAGGGTATCCCCTAGTCGGGAGCTCCCGACTAGAACCTCTTACTTGTTTTTTTTTAATGATTTGATAAAGTTGGAAACTAGAGAGCGTTAATACTTGCTTGATTGTAAAAGACAGTAACATATTTAAATCGTTTTGGATCTGGTATTAATAATTATATTAAAAACATTTCGTTGTGTAGTATACAAATATATTAAACATTAATATTCTTACAACTAAATTTAAGTTTAAAATATTTTAATGTAGCTCTGTCTCAATTGGCTTCATTTGAAACTAAACATAAATGGTTAGTTCAACTGATAACAGTTTTCTTGATATTGTACTCTCACAATTTGTAATTGTATTATTAAGAACTGTTTGCCTAAGCATTTTATTGCATACTTGCTTAAGACCCTTCAATCATATATAATTCTGTTTTATTTATGAATTTTAAACGTTCAAAAATATTCTCAAAAACTAGAAAAAAGTAGAGTGCGCTTGAAATGAATATTTTGAATATTTTGAGTGACTGCCTGTCATTAGATGGGATTAAGTTCCCTCAGGCATATGATTAATGATAATTTCTAGCTAATTAAATGCAGACGACGGAATCGGAATCAGAACTAGAATCTGAATATATTATATTTTTTATTCTTAATTTAAAAATACTGGGGCAACACTCACACTTAAGCCCAGGCAAACCTTCACATTAAACAGTAGTCATCTTGCGTGTCAGACGTCCCCGCCCACAGCTAGATTCCTGGAAGCCAAACCAGGCAACTAATGGCGTTGACGTTGGTGATGGTGACGGTGACGGTGATGGCGATGTTGATGCCTCCGGGCGACACACAGCGGGCACAACGTGGCCAGACACGTGCCGCCAACTTGGGCGAGCGTGTGCAGCATCATCAACGATGAAGATGACGATGGTTGCTGTGGCGTGGCTGGGTTGAGTTGAGTCGGCCCGGGTGGGGGGATAAGGTTGAGCCGCAAGTGTGAGTGCTTGTGGTCAGCCAACAGTGCGGACCGCCCAATGCAGCCACGCCTCGCCCCTCACGGGCATTAGCATTAACATTATCGGCGATGCCGCCTGCGCAATAACTTTTGCCATTAATGACCAGCCGAGCGGGCGACAGCAACATGTCCATCATTGGCCATGCTTATAAATTGCCATTTGTATCTATGAGTTGTTGTTGTTTTTCTTCTTTTTTCTATTTTGCTGGGCAGCATTTGACACTTGCCTGTCAGCGCTACAAATTTGTATCTATGTATCTTTATATGTCGTTGTCGTCGTCTTGATGGCTTTTATCTGCACTTTGCGCTAGAATGCGCGCCACTCCGCACGCTTTTCACTTCAGCTGGCTTGCTTCATCTTCATCAAACTCACAGATACGAGATACACGCCAGAGTATCTACAGTTTTCAATCATATCAGTCGCATCATGAACATGAGATTTCAGTTCGTGTCCCGCTCGCCGCAGCGCCTACTTGTGGCCTACGCCCACAAATGATTCAATGTTTGCCATCTATTATTAATAATAATAATAATAATAATAATCCTGTGCGTCTCACACTTCACTGGCCTTCAGTTCCGGTTTATGTTAATGCATCTACGCAATTTATGCATGCATGCGAATCAATATGTATTTGTGAGTGTGAGTGTTTATTTAAAAGTGTGCGTGTGCGTGTAAGAGTTCATAGATTTGTGAGATTTCGCGTACACGAAGCGCCTGCTGCATTTAAATGTTCACTTCTAAAGGATTAACTGACGATTAAATTGTTTCTAAGTATATATTTTAATGGTTAAATATATATATACATACATAATGTGTTTAATAATAAGCAAATACTCATGAAAAAATATCTTAAACAGGCAGACTCTAATAAAAATTATACCTTTATTATTTTAAATTAAATTTAAATAAAGTTTTGTATTTTATTGCTTGTTGACCGATTATTTCCTAAAAATAAATGCAACATTTGATATTTGGTATATAACAAAATCTTGCTCAAAACCCCAAAGCTTTAATCGAAAGAAATTTACTCAAAATTCAACATAGTATGAAAAACTAAACAGTAAAATGTACAAATATATTTATACTAGCGGGTATAGCCCGGCCTTGCCCGTGGCACGTATGTTATAAAATCAATGTTCTCAAGCAAATTTGAAATGATTTTGAAACTGATCGGACGGTAAACAAATAACTTTCATACAAACATTTTCCGCCAATTTACCACTGTTGCGAGTGGAATTTCTCAAATCGCTGAAACACGTATTCATTACATTCTTATGTAGAGCTTTGAAAATGAGTTTGAAGCAAATCGGACACAATTTAAAACTTCACACAAAAAATCTTTGAGTCGCATTCCACCCGAAAAAGTTTGGATTCTGCGAAAAGTGTGAAACACGTCTCAAAAGATTTTTCTTATGGAACTTTGGAAACGAATTTGAGCGCGAAACGTCACCCACCAAATTTTTGACCTCCATTTCCACCAAGGAGGAACGGATTTTTCGAAAAGTCTGAAGCACCCCTAAATGAATTTGAACAAAGATCTTTAAAAATAAGTTTGGGGCCGATCGGATGGTAAACTAAAAACTTTCATACAACCGTTTTCCGCCAATTTACCACTGTTGCGGGTGGAATTTCCCAAATCGCTGAAATACGTATATATTAAGTTCTTATGTAGAGCTTCGAAAATAAGTTTGAAGCAAATCGGACACAACTTAAAACTTCACCCAAAAAATCTTTAAATCGCATTTGAATTCTGCGAAAAGTGTGAAACACGTCTCAAATGATTTTTCTTATAGATATCTGGAAATGAATTTGAGCGCGAAACGTCACCCACCAAATCTTTGACCTCCATTTCCACCAAGGAGGAACGGATTTTTCGAAAAGTGTGAAACACCCCTCAAATGAATTTGAACAAAGATCTTTGAAAATAAGTTTGAGGCCGATCGGATGGTAAACAAAAAAGTTACATACAAACGTTTTTCGCGATTTTTCCACACTTGCGAGTGGAATTTCCCGAAACCCCGTCTTAACGTGCACCTACATCACATAAGGTAGCTACAGTGAAAATTTCAGCTTCCTAGCTCTTACGGTTTGGGCTGTGCGTTGATCACCAATCAGTCAGTCAGTCAGTCAGTCAGTCAGTCAGTCAGTCAGTCAGTCAGTCAGTCAGTCAGGACAAACAGTTTTATATATAGAGATTTGTATATCAATTTTTTCGATTTTTTTTTCATTTAAAACTAGATAATAATTCGATTAAATAAAGGTAATAATTATCCGACTTTCTCTGTGAATAATATAATATACAGAACATTACATTTTTAAATATTTACCGCCCGCTGTCGGCATTAAATTAACTTTAAATGCATTTTTATTACAAATTAGGTTGATTTAATAAAGTTAAGTACATATCAAAAGTCGAACAAGCTAAAATAATTTATTGAACATGCTTTATGATTATCTGTTTAGATATAGATTGGTATATCAATCAAAGCAGAGAACCAAAAACTCTATATCCTCGGAGAATTTAATAGTATTCTACGTCTAATAAATTTGAATCGAAGTAATTGTTTATTACTACAAACAAATTATGTCGCGGAAAAATTGTTAAAACATGTACCCAAATATTTGATTTTTAATATTGTACTATAAATGTTTATACTTCTTTGTTGATTATGTGAACTAAGGTTTTATTTTTTCTTATTTATTAAAAGTATTTAGTATTTAAACTTATTTCCATGCATTATGTTCCTATCAACACCGTTCGTCCTTTGCAACTAGCTAGCGAGAGAGAGAGAGAGAGGATAGAGTGAAAGGGCTTCATGCACTCACACTAACTGTTTCAGCTATTCTTTATATCAACTTCATTTTCCGGGCATTGTCCGTCAACGCCACATGAGCAGCGTGTAAAATGGAGAAAAACTTGAAATTAAATTTGCTGCTGACACCAATTTTCAAAACCAGCTTTTCCTGCAGTTTGACATGTTCCTAATTGATTTTTTTTCTCTGTTTTTTTTTTTTTTTGGCAATTTAATATTGCAAAGGCGTTGCCTTTGGTTGGTTGATGCTGGCCGGATTGCCTTCAGCTGTGGTGGGTGAGTGGTTGGGTTAGTTTATGAGTGTGTGTGTGTGTGTGTGTGTGTGTGTGTGTGTCCTCGTCAGGGGCTAGTGAAAGACGCAGGACGAAATCCTTTTCAGCGCAAGTTTCTTGGCCACACAACGAAACGGGAAGGTGAACACCCACTGACACATCTCGTCCATTTTGGTTCGTCTTGCTCTCGTCTCGTTTTTTATGCGCCACATGTGCCAAAAGCGTTCATAAAGCAGCCAGGCACACACGCACACACACACACACACGCACACACGCACAACCCACACACACACAGCAAGCGCTGCATTGGTTATGGGAATTTTTGATTGACATCGGTTCAGGCCAGGCACACACACACACACACATACACCCTGTTCCCTACCTTGCCACAAAGTAAAGCTGCGCGTTAACTACAGCAGAGCTCCACAGCTTTCCGTTCCCACTTGGCAGTCTGCACCGCCCGTGGCGCCTCTTATGCAATATTGACATGCCAGGCAGGGCAAACACAGCAGCTCTTTGCTGAGGGAACTGGAACTGGAACTGTGCTGCACGTCATCATATTGGCTGCTGCTGGTGGAGCTGGTGCTGGTACTGCTGCTCCTGCTCCTGCTCTTGGCTGCTGCCTGTAGGTGCCACCTTTTGTGCACCTACACGACGTTGCCACCATTTTTGTGATGGGAGGGGGGGCATAAATGAAAAACTTTTTCGGTTAGCACTCAGCGCTACCCAATTTTCTTTTTGCTTGGCCAAAATACGTGTATGTTTTTCTTTAGCCAGCATACATCTGCCCCCCTATACACACTCACACACTCACACACACACACACCTACCCCTCCAGGCAGTCACCTCTGCCTCCTTGCCAGTGTTTGCTTTTGAAGCAGCGCAAATTAGTTTTTTCACTTTGGTCGCATTTTTGTCGGGCCGCCTTTGTGCGCTCGTTGCTTTTAACGTTAAATGACGAAATAGCTTTACGGTTCATTGATGCACATAGCACACCCAGACACACACCAACACACCCACACCCTTCCACAAACACTCGCACACCCCATACCCTGCCCGCTCTGACCATCCACCCATTGCCTCGCAAGTCACACGCCCAATTAGTGGCGCAAGTTTAGTCGTTTAGACTACACAGACGTTTGCTAAGCTTCATTGAATTTTCACTATAAACTCGTATTTGCATTTGGCCATGTGCTGTCCCCTACATACGCTCCTCCCTTAACCTTGCCGCCGTCCCCATCCCTAGTTCCCCTCCTAGATCTTCTATATAACGCTCACATTTTCGGCTACTGTTTTGTTTAACAGTCAACTTTGTTTGCTTAGGGCCAATGAAAACCGTTAAGTTTAGTTGGAATTTTTCGAGCGTTGATTTATTCAATCAGCATACAGCAAAAAAAAAGAAAGAAGACTTCGTTTCAATGGGGTCCACACTTTGTACGGTCAGTTGAATTGCTTTTCACTGCGTCCGCCTTGTTGCAGCTTCCGTATGTGAAGTATCCTTGTGGCAGCTCTAAAGAAATGAAATTTTAAAAAAATGACTTTGAAATTTATCTGTAGCTAAATATTTGCTTTAAGTCTATTTTTGCCTTTAAGTGCGTCTTCTAGATAATCTAGTTAGATAATATAGAAACTAACAAATTCAAGAGCAATCTAAATAGCCGGAAATAAAAAAAAAGTATTGTATTGTTTATATCAAGTTTGCTTTTACAAATATAATTAATTTTTATGATACTTTAATATATTAAATTTTATTATTTATAATATTTTATTATAATAAGTAATTGTAAAACTTGAAGTTATTTTATTTCAAGTTTTTCAAATACATTTTGGGCCTAAGATTATTTGTATTATATTGCCAATAAATAAAGAGTTTGGAAATATACAAAGTTTATAGATATTACATACGTTATTTTAAACAAAATAATTTCTTTGGAATAACTTAAAGGGTATTTTGATGGCCGACCAATTAAAATAAGACTTAATACTATATTTAACATTTATCAACATTTATCAACACTCAACTATAACGAAAAAAATAATTTCCCAAATTTAATTTGTTGGTGGTTTTCATTTTTGAAAGTTTTCATTTTTGATCATCTGTGGTATTAAGAATTTTACAGATATTTCTGTAAGGTATGCGAAAAATGTTTTGTTTTCTTTAAATATTTTATTCAAGTTTAAAGAATTTGTGTTTCAAAAAGAGTTACTTGTACTAACATTTTAAACATGTATAGTTATAATATTTAATTGAATGTTTAAATTTGTTTAGTTTTGTAGGATTTATGGTTATAAATCATTGACCTTGAATGATTTGGGCTGAATATTAATGGGAATTCATCAACAAATATTAAGAACTCGTTACCACCCAAGCATTAAGTTCTTCTTTCTAAATACAAACATACAAAATTCTCATCTTGTATCCGTGTATCCTTTGGCATTAATCATACGAAAAGATACAGGGAAAAATAAAAAATAAAAACGGCGTATGCTCGTAAAGTAAACTACTTAGGAATCCATTAGATGGTTAGACGAATAATGCGTGAACTGTAACGAAATTACGAGCATAATTTTACACTTGCACGCAATTTCATATTTTACGATTTAAAGATACATGCCACATGCCGCAGGCTACAGCCGCATGCTACATGCCACATGCTCCACAAAGTGCGTGTCTGACTTCGTACGCGTTACAAATAGCTACCCAACTACCCAAATATAAGCCGAATGAACACCAACTATCTGTGTTGAACTGTGCTAATGCATGTTTAGACAAATTTATGGTTGATTAAAAGCCTTAGATAACACGCAAACCTCGAGTAAAATCAATACAAGTTTTTTGATATTGATTGCAACGCACAAAACTATCAAACAATGGCTTTAGAGACGTAGAGATACCCTGCAATAACACTTAATTGATATTGATATAATTATTTAGGTATGCTTTTAAGAATTAAATTGTCCAGTTTTGTACTTGTTTCAAATATTACTTGATTATATTTGTGTTGTATTGTAGTTTTAAAAATTGTTAATAGTTTAAAGGAATTATTTGAACCTCACTTAAGTTCATCATTTTCAATATACTCTCTATATATTACTTTACAGGCCATGTATATTTGCAGTTGACAGATCGTATTTTAACTCTATCATGAAATGTGTATCGTATAGAAGATGACATCCGATCCCGTAAAGTATAAATATACTTCATATTCTTGATCAGTATCAGCATCAGAGTTGGTAAGTACATCCAAGTATGACTTTCCGTTTATTGGTTCCTTTTCAAACAAATTTAAGATCTATCGCCATGAAATTTTACTATATCATAAAGCTAACAAAGGAATGATAGGTCAAAAATTAAGTTCTTATGGAACAAAATATTCATCAAAACTTGGCATCTCCGACCTCTAACAAGCTCCTGAAATATAAAAAATCATTTTAAAATCTAATCAATATATCATAGACCTACATTAAAGGATCGCTCGAAAAATTTGTTTTTGTATGAAACAATTTTCCGTTTCTTTTTAACCTAGCAACTTAGAGCTTCAAAATTTTCTAGATATATCTATAAAACTGTCAACCATTTGTCTACAAGGGTCTTTCATCTTCGGCATATCTTACAATTTCCTTTAATCTATTTACATTTTTTGGAAAAATGTGCGTAAATCGTTTATACCCAATTCCAGGGCATTTATTTTAAAAAAGTGCATGTGTAACAAGCCGAAATATAGGGTTTATGTGAAAACTTGATTGCACGACAATTACCAAATCGGAATACCCTTTGTTTAGCAATTTTCCAGGGCATAAATATTAACATGGCATATGAGTGCATTTATAACTGTAGCGGTCAAAGTGCCAACAACTTTTGAGTTTATTTTTGGCTTGTGACTGTTGCTGGAGAGAGTGGGTTATACAAATAGAGGAAGTCGAAGGATACATTTTGTTTGTGTTGTAGATGAAGCAGCTACTGATTGCTGGGGGCGCCCTTAGTCATTGACTCGTATGCCAGTTGTTTTGTGTTATTGTTGTTGTTCTTGTTGTTGTTATTGTTTGTGCATGCTTCTTCCTGTTAGGCGAAGTAAGCTAAAGCTAAAGTGCACTGGACACGCCGGCATCCTGTTGAAATCATTTCAAATTGCAAACATGCCAAAGCCGACAAAAAAGAACTCTAAACTGTGCACATGTGAGCGAGTGTGTGCGTCTGTTTGTCCCTCTCTGTGTGTGCGTGTGTGTGTTGCATAGCAATGTGACATTTGCATGCGCCCGAAAGTATGCAATGGCATGAAGTTGAAACTCGTTTGGCTCAATCTTTAAGGGCAGACGAGAAATTAAAAATCCACTGCATAATGCTTTGGCTGCACAGGAAGGGCCTAGTCCAGCCCATAGTCCAGTCCAGTCCAGTCATGGCCAGAAGCCAAGTACCTGGGAGTTAGTTAAGGGCGCGTCCAGTGTAGAGAAGGGGACGGAGTCTCTTAGTTGTTTTTCGGTTATGCTTCGGTTTTAATTTGCACATGAGAAGTTAACTAAACATGTGAGTTTATTTTATGTTGTTGCCTCGTTTTTGGTTTCTTGCCTGGCTGCACACGTTGGTCAGCGCTCTGGTTACGATTTCGAGTGGTCGAGTTGGAGGGGGCTTGGCAGTGGGGCTGGCAACATGGCACAGGATGTGTTTTTGCGGCATGTCGCATAGACTGAGTCGCAAGTAAGGCTCGACTAGAACAAAGACCGTTTGGGTTCATGGGACATGGACAACTGTAAGTCGTGTAGCGAATACATATAAATACTCACATATGTATGTACATATATATATATATATATATATAAATGTGTATTTCTGTGCTCGTTTGATGTTTTCTTTAAATTAATTTCAAAGTCAGTCAGTGTTAAGCGCAGACAGAATTCACATAATTGCAAAAATTTTCAATTAAATTAATTAACTAAATTAAAGCGTAGAAAGTTTTTCTGTTATTAATTTACGAAATTTAAATGACTTTAAAGCATTTAGAAAATTTAAAATATATATTTACACCATTATTTAATTTTAATTAATATCTAAAACAAATACTTAGAACCTTTATAAGATCTTAATTTTTCTTTAAGGTTTAAAATATGATCTACACATATTTTTGTAAGTAGTTTACTACTACATGAATAAATTAATGTAGACGTGCTGAGGCTCTCTTTTTTTCGCTTTTACTCTCTTAAAAGCATTTTTAGCATTCAATTTTTCGATTTAGCTTTGTGGGCAGCCGTTTTTTGCTAAGATTTGCTAAGAAAGCTATTTTAAAGTAAGTTTGAGGAGTACAACAATTACTATTATTGTTTTTAAATTATGTTTGGTATCATTTTTCTAAAGGTACTATTTTAAGTAAATTGGCCTCTGAAGATTCCCGAATCTTTCCTATTATTCTCTTTTTAAAATGCTCAAATTATTCTAATATAAAAATTTAGAATCTTTACTTTTTTTAATGATCTTGACTTGGTAAGTTTGATCCTTATCAACAGCTTTAAAAGCAGCTATGAATATAAATTCTTTAATGTGACATTTACTTTCCAATTTTATTTCTTGCATGTTTTAATATTGTTATGAGTCCCCTGCTTTTTCTCTGCGCCCCACTCTTACAAATAAGCTAAAATGGCAGCTGTTCGCCTTGGCCCGATCCAAATCAATAAATCAGCGCCAATGTGCTGACGTTTTTCTGTAAATAATATTGATAATAATAAAAACAGAAACTTGAATGAATTGCAACACGTGTTGGGTTCTTATGTCGCTTGGTACATTGAGCAAACCCGAATCACTCGATTCACAGACCGAAACAATGCCAAAACGCACGAAACGATCGCGAAAGATGTGGAGACAATGCGATCGTATCCATTGTTGCCCAGGGTTATCAAAAGGTGACGACGATCGCGTAGATGCCATGGAACTTGAATGGAAGTTTTCTTTTCTTATACACAATATTTTTTTTTTTGTGCCATCTGAAGAGGTTTTTCATAGAAAATTTATGTTATTTATATGGCGCACACACGGCACACGGCGCGGCGCTTAAAAGGTGTTTTCACCATGGTTGCCAGGCTGTCAGCCATTCGGGCTGTCAGTTTGCGCCTGCGCAGCGGCATTCAATGTGGCAGCTGCGCGGATTGCGGAATGGACCCAAATGCCTCATGCCAGAAAGGGGTGGGTTGTGTTTAAACTATTGATTTATATGAGTTATGCTGACATTTTTTGAAGTGTGGGGGGTTACGTTAGGGCTGCTGGATAACAGGCAGATGCAAAGCGTGGGGCATGCGCTATACAATTTGAAAAAAGTTCTTCATATATTTATTAAGATTTCCCATTATTTATCGGAACCTGAATTGGAATTTGAACACTGCAGAAATATTATTATTTTGTTTTAGATATTTAGTTGAAGACCCATTGCTTTGGACTCTGCCGACCGCTGACAGCCATCAAGTCAACTCGTCCACGGCTTATGCTCAGGCCCATGCCTAGGCACAGTATTCCTTATAATTCGGTCTAAGCCTCCAGGAAATGCTGCACTAAATTTGAGCCGACGGCCAACGGAATCTGCGCTGCGAAAAAAAAAAAACTGTAATCAGAATTTCAGAAAATTAGAACAAAACACGACACCGCTACTGCAAATCAGGACGACAGGCCGAAGAGGACCAAAACAGCAACCCTCCATTCAGGTCGGGGCCACCGAGCACCGAGGCCAGGTGTGCCCGTGCCGGTGCGCAATCAGCTTTGTAGGCGATTTGTGAGGATTAAACTGCGCACCGTGCCGCATTGAGGGAATGAGCGAGTGAGTGAGTCGGTGAGTGAGGGAGGAGTGGGAAAGGAAGAGGGAGAGGCAGCATGAGAGGGACAGCTGCCTACCTGCTTCAGGGCCATGTAGGAGGATCAATTTGCTGACTAAATACGCATGGAAAGGTGTAGCCGTAAAATCTGTCAGATACACAAGCGGAGGGGATAAATCTTTCATTTTTTGCGTTTCAATGCGCACTTTGAGCAACTGCCGCAAAATTGGTAAATTGAAATTGCAGCTCTATGGCAAGGCATACAAATTTCATGCTTCTTGGTAATTGGCCAACAACCAGCTACATCTTAGGCACATCAAAAGCCAGCACCAGTTGGCAACAGTGCTCTCAATTTTAGCTACCCAAATTAAGTTACGGCATGTTTTGCCAGGTGGGCCTCTAGTATACTTCTTAGGGGATGATCAACATTTTGGCACAGCTACTGCGCAGTAGCAACGAGTTTCTAGATACTTAAGTATCTTGCAGATACAAAATTACCTTCAACAGGCCCATTTATAAATCTACGCATGTGCGTGTGTCAGTGTGTGTGTATTAATGTGTGCAGTTTAATTAAGCTGGCGAGGCTGTCACAACTGCGCCTCAAAGTCTGGCGAGTGGCTTGGCAATCGATTAAGTCCAGTCCAGTCCCTGTGTCTCTCCGATCTGTCTGACACTTGAAGGTACTCTGAGCATTCCCCGTCAACCCGAATCGGCATTACAACACATCATCGATCATCGTCATGGCGGAGGCCCGTCGCCTTTTCAGGTGTGCAGCACACAGGCCCGCAGGCATGCAGATGCAGATGCATTTTCCAACTAGAGATAGAGATACGAATACTTGTCATTTTATTGCACCGCTGGGAATTTTTCTATTTATCTCTTGGTTTTTTTTTTCTTCTGCCCATTGCGCAAGGCATTTCTGCACTTCCATTCGCTTGAGATTTGTTGCTGGCTTTTGGCAGTTGCTGAAGGCTATTTGACTTGGGTTTCATCTCCAATTGTGAACTCCTTTCATGGATTTTGCCGACTTTGTCATTGACTTTTTGGCTTAAGTCAGAGTTGTACAGAAGAGTATATAAAATTACATGTTATTCGAAATGATAGATTACTGATGGATGGGACAATAAATACATTTTTAAATCGGGCGCACCTGGGCCTTTAAGTCAATGCATTAGCTGATAAAAACTTATGATTTGTTGCTTAAAATATATATTAAATAAGTAGAATATTCTGATAATATTTAATTAATTTTATTTACATTTATATCAAAAAATTAACTAATTATTTATTATTTTATAATTTCACATTTAATACTTTATTTATTAGTTTTAATTTTAATATATTTATTTATTATTTTGTTTATATTTTTACTAATAAGTATATTAGTTACGGTAGACGGAGAATTGCCATTCGATTTTATGAATTGAAAATCTGGAATACAAATTGCATCCCAAAAAAAGTCCACAGATTAGAAAACTTTTAATTTAGTGGCAATTAGTTTTAGTGACCATTTTCGTATAAATATAAATTTCGAATAAGTATAAATTTAGCTGACCGACTAAAGGATCAATATTGATTATTTGATCAATACTTAACAAACAACAAGGAATATTTGTATTATTCCTGTATTTATATTCCTAAATATTAATACAATTCCACATTGGATATTTCTTATTTAATTGATTTATACTAAAGTCTAAAAATTTGATATGTGTTTTTAAATATTAAAGAGGGAACTATTTAATTGTTATTATTTTTCATGTTTCAATTACAAAACATGTTTTATATTATTTACATGTAATTTTAAAGTTGTTCCCCGAATTTGAGGACATAAATTCTGTCAACTCTCAGTTTTACTCCCACGAACACTTGAGTTTACAATTTTCGCAGATCCATCCAGAGTTTTCCATGCAATAGCACAATGATTTTAACCGTAAATGATCATCATGGATAATGTAGAGCTCTTTATTAGCATTCGACTCCCACACAGTTGGAAATCAGAATTTACGACTATGCACAATTTTCCCACTAGACAGAGCACATAGCAAAAAAGGGGCTGCACACCCTAACCCAATATATGTACACGGATATGTATATGTATGTATATAAATAGCATAGGCAACCCTGCTCACCTCGGGCCCATTGACAATGCGTCAAGCCAAGCCGCAGGATATATTCAGCTTGAGCAAATACAATAAATACCTGTTGGTTGCGTTCTTCATAGATAGTATATGGGAATGTATGTGTATAGTACTTATATCATGGCAGTTCTTTCCGCTATTGTTGATGATATTACTGTTGTTGTTGTTGTTGTTGTTGTGCTCATTGTCAGCTGTAAATGGGAACTGGCATTGGCGGCGGCTACAAGCTACAAGTGCCTGTTCTGAATCTCTCTTACTGAACCCGATGAACAGTTAGCAAATCCAACAATGCGGCCTCTGACTGTCTAGGTGTATCTGTGTGTGCATGTGGGGTGTGCATGTGGTGTGTGTGTGTGTGGTACTCGAGAAAACGAAATGAGATGAAATAAAAAATTGTTAAAGGTAACAAAAAAACCTTTGTATAAAGTTGGCTATCGTCTGGCATTGTTTATTGATTTTTGCACTATGCGCAGAAATGCAATTCATTTTCACACACACACACACGAAAAGCAGAGTTCCAAATAAATAAAATGAAAAGAAAATTGAAAATTGCAGCAAATTTCGCTGGAAGTGTCAACGTCGTCGCTGTTCTTAGTGGGCGTGTTTCCGGGGGGCAGCTAATGACTTGAATCGACTTTGCACTGCTTACATTTCTATGCATTTGGCATGTAATATTGGAACTGGTCCTTCGAGCAGGCACTTTCACACTCGCTCGGTTAGGGTAGTCATAAATCTTATACTTCTTTTACGAGCTGCCAGCATATAAAGGTGCTACCCCGGCCGCTGGCACAGTAGCCCAGGTCTGGGCGTCTTCTTGTCTGGCCTCTAAGTTTTAATAAAAGTTCAAAATTTCAGCAAGTTTTCGCTTGGCAGCTTGGCAACCCTAGCCCCTATTGATGTTGATGAAAAACCTGACGGGGCAGCTGTTTGCCACACAAAAGGATGCGACCTGAAACGCATCTTTGAATTTTTATCGAATTTATTTTTATGACATTCCAGTGAGCACAGCGAATCTTAAAGTTGTCTCTTACTCTGCCTCTCACTCTTTCTCTCTCAGTGTGTATCAAGACAGTAAATTAAGCGTGGAATCATAAAAACTGGCAAGGTGTGAAATTTTATGCCAGCATTGATTTATGCCCAAACATCAGATTCCGTTTCCAGATGCTGCTCATTGGGATTAGCACTGATTTAGTGCTCGGAACTGGCCCGAGCATTGCATACACGATGGTAATTAAATTTTTTTATGGGCCTTATCTTAATGCTTAAAATTGAGGCAGTGAGTCAGGAGGACACTAGCTTGTCTTTTGGGCATATCCAGTTTTTTTTATTAAGCTTCAAATCTTTTAAACAAGAAAAGGGTTGGGAGAAGTAAACAAATGAATGTGGGGCAAGTGGAAGAAGGAATTGAATTAAATATAATTAAAATTTAAAAAAATTAATTTATTTTTAATAAATGTAAATGCCAACAAAAATCTTTAAAAAATGATGTATTCACATAATATTATGACTTTTTATATAGAGTTGAATTATAAAATGTTTTCTTTAACTATCGATTTTTTTAATTTTAATTATTCCATTTATTTTAAATTTATTATTTTTATATAATTTGTACAATGTCCCTTATTTATTGTCTAAAATAAATTTAAACTTATGTTTTTAGTTAACTAGCTATAAGATTTGTCTAGCCTAAGTTACAGCAATTTGATTATTGAGTTTTAGATCTGACTTATTGCTGGAGCATAAACACATATTTTCCTGTTATGCTGCTCATTCAATTTGTGCTTGAAATCCAGGATTTGCCTCTCTCCCACAGCAGTATAAAAAGCTGTTCTTTGAGCCCCTCAAATCAAATCTACTTTGCGCACTTTCCAAGCAATTTAACCAAAAGCAAAACAATGCCATAGAAAACAGAAAATGCATCCAACAAAATCAATCAAAAACAAATGCAAAAACGAAGGAAAAAGAATTCCCTGCCAACGCCTTTTGCTTGCAGCAAGTTCAAGTAATTTAAAAGCAATCTGAAAACAAACAAACAAACAAACAAACTGACGGATATGGCAGCCAAGTTGGCCCCGCTCCAGGTCGACAGAATGCACTTTGGCTTAGGTAGCTCCAGAGCACAGACCCAAGCCCAACCAAAATCCAAGGAAGTCGTCATCGAGTGGGCCAAGCAGCATAAGTAAGCTAAGCACTTTTGGCCTGACTAAATGTGTCTATATACATATATATATATATAAAATATATACATATGTCTGCTTATAGGCAGTGCCTTTCAAACTGTGCTTCAACGAAGTGCAACGAACGTTGCAGCTTCTGGCAAGGGCATCAACAGACATATTTATATTCACATCCACACTCACACATGCATACGCATTCGTATTCGCATTTTTATGCACTTGCAAAGGGTATTCTTAATTCAAGATGTTATATACAACGCATTTGAATATAAAATATTCATAATAATTTTTTAATTTTATTTTGATTTAATTGATGAACACTAAAAAATTATTTAATTCCAGGCTAGCTAAAATATCTCAATTCTTTTCAAATCACACAATGTTTTAGAAATCTGAGAAAATCTGAAAATGTTCAAAGCCCTTGAAGCTTATTTCAAGTGTTCAAATTCTTGTAACAAATATTGTTCACTTAAACCAGAAGCATTTCTCTTAATAAATTCTTAACAATCAAATTGGAAATCAATCATGGTTTGAATTGAATTGAGCGAGGCAATGCCAAGCATTTCTATGCATGTTAAGTGTGAATTTTGAACCTCGGTTGAAATTTGGATTCAGTATAGTCTTGTCAAGGATTTGATCTTGATTATGTTAATTATAGCATAACTGGCAGGGTATTCAATGTTGGCCATACCGAAGCTAACTGTTCTTTCTTGCTGCACATGAGTTATATTACTTAAGTTCTTGCGCGGCATCTAACGTTCCACTCTCAAGGCACATGCACCTTATGGGGCTGTCAGCGCCAGCTAACTCTCCACCCCTTCCCTACCCTTCCCTACCCCGCCGCCGCCCTGCCCAGTCAACCTGTCTGAAATGTAACCAAACGTGGCTCGAATGTCAGCAGCAGTTGTTAAGGGGAGGCATCACGGGGCGTGAGTTGGAGCAACTGTTGTTGTGCTCAAGTAATCAGTGCTACTGTCGCTTATTGTTTGTCTGTCGTCGCAGTTCGCTGTCGCTGGGATGGTCTGGCCTCCTGGTCTGGTCGGTTGTCGGGTCGTGGGGCTCGGGCTCGGGCTGGGTATCTGTTTTGGTCTGGGACGTTGGCAATGAGTCGCTTGTCGCCTTGGACGTCAACTGGCTTCATGCTACGCGCAACTCTCTCTAGTATTTAGATTTTTTATTTCTGCTGTTCATGTGTTTTTTTTCTTTTTCTAATCTATGGCGGTTGCATGTGGCAACAATCACAACAACAACAACATCGCCACTTGCCTGCTAAATTAAGTGCTTATTTTGAGTTTAAGTTGCCGCAATTAGACAAACACTGAAGTGCTCCGCCGTGCACTTGGCTTTGACCATTTGCATGTACCTGTAAAGTTGAGACAACTTAGTGGTTGATACTCGCAGGCCTCATCATGCCTATTTAATCTGACACTGTAGCCACAAGTGGCTTCATTCATTGTGCTTAAGATTTAATGTTTAGGGAGAGCTATGATAATGCTCTGGTTATAATTAACAAACTTTGCAGACTTGTTCAACATCGAGTTGTCAGCAAAAGTGATTCAACTGAATATTTCAAATATTATTAATTTCGTTCTTTATTTCCCTTTTCATTAAATTCTTACTTCCAAAGATTGACTGAACACATTTTATTAAAATTTTGAATTTGTGTAAAATCTTAAATAAAACATTTTTTTTGTTGATTTTCTGTCCATGCTATTACAAAGTTAGGTTTTTTTTTAAGGATATTATTATCTTAAAGATACATGATTTAAGGGTACATATTATATGTATATTTATATGTATATTATGGGTTGAGATAGTTTTTCCTTTTGAGGTAACGTTAAAAATACCTAATAGACATGTGATAATTTCAGTTTATCATATTGACAACAGTTATGTAGTAAAATAAAATGTTTTTTTTTTATTTTTAGAAGTAAGGAATTATCTAATTGGAAATATATATCAGGTATTCTGCTTTTGATAGCGAGTGTATTTTATACTCATAGAAACTACAAGTTTTCGGTGGCTATCCAATTTTAATACACTATTAATACCCTTTTTTGTATTATGAGAACTCGTAATTTTTTATGAAAAAATATGGGATATTATACAAAAATAATAAGAAATTCCACATGCATGAGTTCTAAATACAATTTTTGTAACATAAGTCACTAAACAAGTTCAAGTTAAAAATAGTTTATTTAAATAATTGTTTTCTTTAATTGTTTTAAAAAATATTTTGAGAATTTGTTGGTTTTAAGTGTATGTTCATTTAGCCAGATGTTATATTTTTTAGTAGCTTTAATCTAGTACTCATCTATATTTAGCCTCTATAAAGAAAGTCTCCCAAATGTCCAATTGCCTTCCACAAGAGCCTACTGCACTTGGCGCCTATCACAGCTGGACTATTTACTCGAATATAATCAGTTAATTTAATCAGTTCTCTCAAAGTATAAATTGCTTTAGTCAAGCAGAAAATTAGCGCATTTAACTGTGGCAATTAGATGACGATGACCGAAACTGTAGCTACATAGAGTACACAAATGAAATGGCAACCTAAGAGTGTGCCCACAATCACACATCCACATCCTCCATTTGCCCAATTCACGCCCGCCGGAAGAACCCTAAAAGCCACAATCCGCAACTGGCTGGCAAAAACTAAACAAAACAATTGCGCAGCTCAGCAAAAATTTGACTGTCGAACTTTTCGGCTGCCATTGTATGTGTGTGTATGTGCGTGTGTGTGGTTGGGCTTTGGATTTGGATTATTGGTGGTGTCAATTGCCAGTGGCCATTTTTTGGTAATTTACGCTGCCAGAGTTCAAGTAATTTCAAGTCACAAGATTCAATGAGAATGCTGATGATGCATTTCCCATTCAGAGCGTGGAAATGCTGCAGCAGCAGATTGAAAATGGCTCCTACAAGATGATTCCACACACAAACACACACACACGCACACATACATATATATATGTATACCAAATATATGTACCCTATATAGCTTTCATTTGTATTATTTTTCTCGGAACTTAATTGAATGAAATGGCAAATGGCCGCTGCAAGTGCGACAATTTCAGCTGCTCTTGCTTTTTATTTTAGAGACATTTTATTTTACCGTGCTCCCTCCACTCAAGCCCCTGCTCGCGGCTCACTGTACGTGGACATGGACGACAACGACAAATTGGCAGCCATATTAATAACATCTACGTGCCGTTGGTGGGTTGGAGAGGTGGCTATTTAGTGGGGGCGGGGGCCTATTGCACTGAGCCCTGCACATTGTTCGCTCGCCTGGCCGGCCGGCACGTTCATTGTTCGCATTTTTCTGTTACTTGTAACAGCATTTCAATGGCTCACCGAGACGAAGAGCAAGAAGAAGACGACTACGGCGACATCGTCGGATTGCTTATTTTATGCAGGGGGGGGGGGGGGGGGAGAAGGGGAGCCAGCAGCAGCAGCCCAACGGGCAGCCACATGCCACGCGGTCAACAAGTTTTTTGTTCCCGCTGAATGTGCGTGCGCGTATCTTAAAGATAGTCGTCGCGTATCTAGTGCTGCTGACAATGGGACAAAGCTGAATTAATCACGGTCAAAAATGAGAAAAAATATACATAGAAAAATTAAATTAAATAGATATATAAACAGCTGTTATAATTGTCGAGCATCGAGTGAGTTAGCAAAGGGACGAAGGGAATCCTAAAAAAAGTAAAAGAAAAAATATGTTCTCTATTGAAATAGTTTAAGGAAACAACACAAATATTTATTTTATCTAAGGTTACCTTTTCAAAGCTCCAATTAATACAATTTTTTACATATTTATTTAACAGGCTTAACTTATATGTATATAAAAACAATTTTTTTTTTGTTAATGATAAACTAAATTAAATATTAAAAAATTGTTTTTAAATTACTGTAATATAGTTATTGCTTTTTGGCAATTTTTTTAAACTATATTTACAAACTTTATACAATTTTTATTTTCAAAAATCTTATAAAATATGAAAATTGCACATTGATTCAATAATAAGCAAATTGCTATACGTATTTCATTGTAGTTAATTATTTTCTTTTAAATGTTTTCAATTTAAATGTTGCAACAACTTTTAACAAATCTTTTATTCTACCTATTTGGATCAATTCTGTTTTCCTAGTAAATATTAAGCTCTACAATAATTTTTATTAATTTCATTTGCATAAGTTTGTTCCACTGTGCTTCCTAATCCTACTACTTCTTCAGAAATCTTATATACACATCGATGCTCTAGCAGTCAGATCTCAGATCTCAGGCCCCATAAATTATAAACCAATCACAATCAACTTTTGTATCGCGTTTTTTGGTGCGTGCCTATGATTATGGAACTGCCTAATTATAAAATAATTTAAAACGAAATTTGCACAAAATTCAAATTTTTTGTCGCTTATTTATTGGGAGGGTCTGGATACAAATTATTTGAGGTCTCACTTAATGAAGTCATAACTGTGAATGTCTTTATATAGCAGAATCCCAATGGAATCACGGTTAAGTTATTTATTTCTCAAATATATTTAGCAAGTTAAAAAAAAAACACAAATTTTGTCAGAGCTGCTAATGCGTTTGAAATTTATAGCCAGTTGTAGGATTTCTTAATTTATTAATTTATATATATATTTTTGCATTATTAATGTTAAGTTATGCGAAATATCTGGCTGAGTACATAAAGCTTGAGGACCGTATAAAATGTATAATATACGACACGAAAGTCTTAACTGTAACCGCTGTAAATTACGATGTGATATTGATAGTATGTATTTAACAAATAAACCGACAGCATGCGTAGATATTTTATCTATCGGCCGAAGCGAACCGAATGAACATTTGCATATGAAACAATCTAATCTGCAGAGCATGGCACATTTGACGGGTCAACATGCCCCGACAGACCCAAACGGATACACCTCAGCACAACCAAACAGAGGTGTCCATTGTATCCATCTGTCTCTCTATTCGCCACGCTTCTTTCTATTCAAAAGTGATTATGTCTGTAAAGTGAATGGCAGTGTGATCAGTGATCAGTGATAAGTTTCTTCGATATTGTTGCAGATATAAATTCATGAAATTGTGAGCATTATTATATATATTTTGGCACAACTAACTTGTCAACAGATCAGTTAAAGATCGCTAATTTATGATCGTTATGTGAATTATAATATTCTTTTTATTTTTTTAAACAATAATTTACGAAAGTAATATAAATAATAAAACCATACTAAATACATTTTAAAATGTTTCATTTATCGCTTTTTTTTTTGGTTTTTGCTGCTTTTTTATTTATTTTTAAAGTAAATTATGTCGATATATGGGATTGAAATATTTTATTATGTTATTATTACTTTATTATATTATTTCCTTCAAAGTAATTGTTATATATTTCATGCAAAAACATATATTATTATTGAAAAAGTTATTATAATTTATTATTATTTATATAATTGATATGACCATACTAAGAAACTTTTTAAAATGTGATTGTTATTTAGATTATTGCAAACGACAGTAATTACTTAGAGATATTATGCTTACAAAATCTAAAAAAAATGTTGTTTTAATATAGTTTGTAAAATTATTACTACTATATTTTTTGTTTCTTTTTAATTTTTGGTTTTATTTTTGTTGGTATTTCTATGATATTTATTATTCTTATAATACTTTTTGGAATGCTTGAGTTGTGTTGTTGTTTTACGATAAATAGGATTTGTTAAAGTCCAAAATCTTATTCAGTAAAATCTACCTTAGATGGATTCTTGTGTCCGCCTAATAGAGGGGCGATGTGTTGATATTGTGGTTTCAGAGATAATGTTGGTCCCACAGGGATGTTAGAACAGTTCTCATTTATTATCTGAAAATCGACCGAGTGTTTATTTTCTTTGGAAAGTTATTTGACAACAATATGCTGTCTAAAATTATAAATGGGATTTGCACCTAAATATATTGTAATATTGTAATATAATTTAATTTAACTGAAAATTGAGATAACTTTGCTGCATTTTCATCTTTAGCTAGAGAGTTACATTACTTAAATCTTTAGTTGTGCTCTCTGTCTCCCTTCAAGTTTTGTCTTCTTAGCAAATTCTGTCTGTTTTCTGTACCTAATTCGCATCAAATCTGTTCTCTGCAAAATACTGCGCAAATTAGCTCCACTTTGTCCAAGACGAAAACATAACCAGTTTCTAAGTCGCGCCCCGTCGGAGTACGCAAAAAAAAAACGCAGAAAAAACAATAACTCAGATTGGCTCAGCGCCAGCGCAACTGTGCGCCAGCCATTAAAAACTCATCACCATCATCAGCGACCAACTGGAATGAGCACACACAACAACAACAACAACAAGAACAACAACATCAAGAACAACAACAACAGTCGCTTTGGACAGCGACATTGTGGATGGGATCTGCCCTGAGAAGCCGCGGGGTTGCGTCTTGGCGCAACGTTGAGGGAGTGTCCAACACATGCGTCGAACTTTGAAACGCTTGAGTGCACAGCTTCAGGTTTAACTCTTGACGATATATATATAGTTTTGTGCATATATAACTTGCCACTGAGCAACGCCATTTTGTGTTAATTTTATTAAAAATCTTCGACGCCCACAAAATTTACAAAATATTTAAAACCAAACTTCCGCCAAATGAATTTTGCGCGTATTCTTATTCAAATGATGCATGATGATGGGCGCGGCAGGGCCTGGGACTCACCCTCAACTGAGAGGGGGACAGCGGCAGGGGCAGGTTTTCTCACGAGCTGCGTAATTACAGTTTACTTAAACTGTAAGAACTACGCAGCAGCAGCAGCAGCGGCAGCGGCATCCGAACTTTGCGATCCGTATCGGTATCGTATCGTATCGCTGGGTACGCATCTAGCGATCCTTCGTCTGCGGCTTCGTTTTACTTGTGGATCTAATTGCAAATGCCCAACAACAACAACAACAAACAACTACAACATGATGAACCTTTTTCGTTCAGCGACTGCAATTAAAATGGAACCACCAACCAGCCAAGCAACCATTTAGAGAGTCTCAATCTCAGTCCCAGTCTGAGGTCTCAGCTCTGAGCTCTGAGCTCCGAGTCTGTTGCGGAGTCTTGGCCCGAACAGCATGCCGGAAAAATCGACTCAAATTACAGAGACGCACACACACACACCAACTCAGTCTCAGCCTCGTACTCGTCCTCGGTTTCGGCCTCGACTCGTTTACCCCAACATTGAGGGCAGAGGGTCTCTGGCAAAATACTTGGAAAAATTTGCGTGCCTTAATGGCGCTGAAGAGAGAGGGAGAGAGAGAGAGAGAGAGAGGGGAGAGGAGGCAGGAGGCAGCGGCACATAATTGCCAGCTGTCCAGCGTATTCGAGAAATATAAAATCTAAATTTCTGCTAAATTAGACGAAATAACAGCAGATCTTTAGATTTTTGCATCAAAGCGCCGTCTTGATTGATCTGCAGACCTTAGGGTAGTTTCTGCAGTAAGTTTTCCTAATTGTTGTTCTACCCAAGTGTATACAATTTCATGCGGTCAGCAGTTTCTACTTTAATGTTACCCTAAACGATGTTTAGGCCTTATTATTTTGATGTACTCAATGTGATTGTCGATGGTTACGCGGGATAAATGCGTTGCAGGTGGTCCGAATGCGTAACTGGATGCAATTGCATAATAGACAGATACAAGTATGGATAGGAAAAATATCTATAATGCTAAAGTAGATAATTATTTTAATTTTATTCTTATTATTATTATTTAAAAAAAAAATCAGCACTAATTGAAGCGTCCTTTGGCTGTGCTTAGAATAGAATATTTATGTTTTATAAACAAATAAACATATTTTGGAGAGCTTTTCAATACTGTTAAATACATTAAAGTTTCTTCTTTCAAAGAAACGTATTGAACGTAACATATAGAAGTCCCTGAGTTATATAAATAAATCCAAATATTTGTTAATGGGGTTTTTTTAGCGGTATTAGTTTACATTTTAATATTGCTTGCATAAAAACTATCAATCGAAAATTGAAGCTATGTATGAAAAAGTATATGTTCTTTATATTTACTCTTGAGCTAAAATAAGGTTTCGCACAACAACCTTATTTTAGAAATTAGCAGAAATGTTCCAATTAGATTATATTTTCACAACCTACCATTGTCAATGGAATGGGTGCGAAGGGTATAATGGTTTTGTGGAACTGTATGTAACAGGGAGAAGAAAGCGTCTTCAAACCCAAAATTGTTTAATGCTAAGGTAAATATTGCGTATAGCGAGATGCATTTGCTGTTGGTTGAAGAAGTTAAGGGTATCCCCAAGTCGGGCACTCCCGAAAAGAGTATTCTAACGTGTTTTAGCTAGCATTATTTGTAAAGTCTGTTTTTCCCGTTTTATATTCAGAATATTCAAATTGTTTAAAATAAAACATTTTTCGCACTTAATTACCTAAAATAAAACATTTAAAACTGACTTGATCAAAAAATGAATTAATTATTATCCAAAAACAAAATCTGTGCTAACGTATCGATACTTTTTTTGATATTAGAAAACCAAATTTTTTCTATCCTTAAATTTTGAAGTATCGGATTTTGTCCTAGTTTTGCAAATATTACATTATTATTACATTACATTACATTATTACAATTACTAGATGGATTAAATTCAATGAATTAAATAAGGATCTAAATGAAAAATATAAATTATTCTGCTTTTTATATCTTACGATACTTGCATAATATATATTTGCACATATACTTTGGGAAACTTTTAACTAAAGTATTTTTGCTGCTATCCTCAGTATTTGAATACTCTGCAAGAACTTGCTGTCAATTAGATGATGTCGTCCGCATTATAAAGTTTGGCTAGCAACATTTATTTATGAGTTGTGACTGCGCATCCGAGAAATCCAACTGACCTTAAATCATTTAATCAGCAAAGGCAGCCTTAGGGCTGAGCCAAGCCGAGCCAAGCCAAGTAGAGCTGGGCTGAGCTGGGCTGGTGGTATGCGAAAATGTTCCGGACATTCACATGAAATATTTGCGAATTTGAAAACTTGATGCCAACTGTTTGCAGATTTTAATCTTTCACAAACTCAAACCGAGCACACGCACAGACAAGCAGCTACAGAGGATGCGAGAGAAGAGGGTCCAAGACCATGAGGGTCCATGTCCAGTTCAGTGTCCAGCGGGCAGCAGGCAGCGAGGGGCGGGGCTAGACCAGAACATAACAAAAAAAAAAAAAAAATAAGTTGCAGTGACACTTGTTAGACGGGCTGACAGCTGGACAGCCGGACAGGCTGGGAAGCTGCGAGCCTGACCACGACCCAATGCAGATGTTGTCGTCATCATTCTCGTTGTCCTTCAGCTGCAGCTGCCCAAGCGGCGGGCAACTTGAGAGCCGGACAATGCGTCGACCAAGGCGACGACAACTTTTGCAAGCGAAGTGACTTTGACAGACGCCATAACTTGGGCTCTGGCGTAACGCCTCAACCTAGGGGCACACACACTCACACACACACACACACACACACACACACACACACTCGCCCAGTTATTCAGTCTTTGAGTAATGAGGACAAAGTTTTGCATTCGTAATGTCTAGCTACTGCGTCTTGCGACTGCTTTTTGGTGGTGGTCAGGCGTGGTGCAATTTGCAAACTTCATTTATTCACGCCCGGAGCACTTCTGAGTAGAGTTGAGTTGAGTATTTTGCGCTCTGGCCTGGCCACTGGTATTGGGCACCCATTTGCTGCTGCTGCTGCTGCTATTTACCTTCCAGTTTTGACCAACTTTGAAGCTTTCGACAGGCGGCAGGCGACAGGCTGTACAACTGCAGCAACTGGCGAAACTATTGAGATTGCTCGGGTGTTGGTTGAAAGTCGTCGATTTGTCACTTGCTTGGTTAAGCTACGATTGTTGCACAAATATCAAATGCATAACATGCCCGAAGGAATATAATATATATATATAAATTTTATAAAGTTATGACCAGCTATTGGTTGATGTTGAGAAATTATAATGATTAATGCGCTTATACAAAATCTATATAAAACTGTTTGTCCTGAGTGCGAGAAGTGTGAAAGAAGTCGTAAAATAATAAAATTGACACAAAATGTTGGTCATAATTCCATGGACTACAGCCTCACTTTTAACATATCTATGTAAAATATAATTTTAGACGTCAAGTGCAAGAAATCACTTGAATTTCCACAAAATAATGTAAAGAAAAAACTGTGACCGGATAAGGCCGGGCAAAACCAGCGTTAGGATATAACCCTGCGATCTACCAACCAGGCGGAATATTAAAATTCTGTTATTTTATTAGGCTATGCTCACAACAACTTCATTGTATATATTATATCCTATCAGTGTAACTAACCTTTTCATGTATATACCCTGTAGGCTAAACAAACTTGGGACTACACTCTACCTTAAAACTCTTTCACTTGGTGAAGATCAAAAGCTACCGACGCTACTGAGCGATTAAAGCGTATAATAAAACAAATTGAATTAAAAGAGGCTTACTTATTGTATGAAACTAAGCTAACAATATATTTTTTCAATGCACGCATATATTATTATTGCGCTATAATAGCTGATAACTTGCTTACTTTGATAACTTTTTAGCAGATAATAATTTTTAGAAAACCTTTTGCTTGCTTTTTGCTGTTGTGGTTTTCATTAGTTTGCATGTTGCATTAGGTGTGACCGCATTTCTTTTTACGTAAGCATGTTGAAATATCTGGCAACGCTACAAGTTGCAGAGTTAGCACAATTTGCGAGTGTGAAGTTATTTGCAGTGTTGCACAATTAGTTAAATAAAAAGTTGGCAGCCGCCTTGATTATCGTACATGTACTTAAATATATCTATTTTATTTATTTATTTAGCTGGGCATTTTGAAATTTAGATCTAAGGATTTACATTTTATAATGCCAACTTTAGTCCCAAGACCAATCCAATGCATATAGCTGTTCGTGCCGTGTGTCCTATATGCACTCTACTTCCTACAGAACAGGGGCAATATAACAGACATTTTTTACAATAGTTTTCAGTGTGATTTTTTTCCTGTTCGCGCTTGCCAATGACAATTGTACATCCCATTTGTGGCGTCCAGAAGCAGATGAAACCCTCCAATAGTTCTGCATATGCAATACATTTAGGGCATTAGCTTGATGTAAATTTCTATTTATTACCATGTACACGATAAACCCTTGGCACACAAGTCTGTAATGTATTTATAGTAGTTACATTTGGATCACATCTCTTAAGCTTCTCGATATCAGTCTTCAGTTCTATTACATGGCCATAACTCATAGCATTACAAAATGATAAGTATGTACTGCAATCGGGACATTTATTAGTAATATCTGTAATTGTACGAATATGTACGAATTGTATTATTGAATTATTATTTTTACTTACTACTCGTTTCATTCGCCGTTGATACTTTCCCTAGTGTGAAACATATTATTATTAAAAAAAGAATTATACAATTTCTCATAGCCTCAATTATTATTCCCCATAGTGTGTGTGTGTGTGTTACTATTAGAGCTGGCTCCCCTTAATTTTTAAGTCAACTAATAGTATTTTAAGGCTTGCTACGATTACTTTGGCGTAAGTTTTGCTTAGAAATATTACTATTATTTATTGCACAATTACCTATGAATATTATTAGCTACTCTCGTCTTCTGTTAAGATATTGAAACATTTATAATATTGTGTTTGTTCCTTGTACTTGGATCTCCAGTACACTTGTAAACAAAAGTCGATTGAAATGATTAGAATTAATATATCCAATTAGAACGGCCGATAATTTTATTTTAATGTTGTATTATTAAATGATTCGATTTTTCAATTTTATGTTTTTTGAGATAAACACAAATAGATTATATACTTAAAAGCTTTTAGTTAATATAATTTTATTTTCTAGATAGTTTTATCTGATATTTGAAGTCTTATAAATGTTGTATATATTTTATGTATTTTTCGTATTGCTTTAATAAGCTAATTCTTTAATTAATCTTTTATCTTATAACAATTATTATATGTTTTAAAGTTTCATATATTTAAAAGTAAGATTACAAACTTTTATTCAAATTCTTATTGCCTCAACCTAAGCTTGGCATATTGATATATTGTTCATTTTATGGTCATCCGTCAGTTTTCTTGAAATTGTTATGTGGCAATTGCTCATTTAATTAAACTAATCTGCGCTGCTCCAAGAAACAAATCAGAAATAATACGTTCCCTGGTAACCGTTGACAATCTCCATTTTAGCTTCTAGAGCGGATACAGCCAATTGAATGGTACGATGACTGTCTCTGAGTGCGATACAAGTACAAGTACAAGTGCTTGTGTGTGTGTGTGTGTGTGAGAGTATTATGCCTTTTCGAGGGAATTATCAACTACGACGAACTTATATGCGATTGCCCACGACAAATTGCAGCCATTTAATTCAATTTAAATAAATTTAAAATTCATCCAACTTGTTGAGGCACTCGACTCATCTTAAACAACTGATTTGGATTTGATTGGACTTAAGCATACCAACTTTATGCCAGCTAAAAAAAATATCCAACTAACTTAGCGTTATATTTTCAATAATTCAATTAATTGTTGTGTATAAGATTCTATTTGTGATTCATTTATTATGAATCATGTACAAATATTATATTCAGCTGAACTAATATTAAGATTCAAGTTTTCTTTGCCAAGGGAAATAGATACATTGTATTTGCGATAATATGCGATAATTTGTCTAGTTTAGTAGTAATTGAATACTCTTGAAACGTAGGAACGCTTATAGAGTGACAATGAATCAAATTTTTATCAGTTGCATTTGATATATTCAATTTAAATTTTAATTTAGGTCCCTCCGTACAGTACAATCAATCTTTATTTCTTAAATAAGACATGTTGGCATAATCGTATAATCCAAAAGAAATTCCCTTTGCAGACTAACATTCTACTTCTAATCTAGACATCTTTAATTGAATGCTTAAAACTATGTTTCCCAAGCTAAAAATGTCTTGTTATAGAAAATTCTGTTTCTAGTGCTCTCATATTTGTCCAAGCAAAGAAGAGTATGATAAATTTATATTAATCAAATAAATTTATATATTTAAAGATCATACAATTTTTTTAACACCAAACTACTTTTTAAAGGACAGAATTTCAAATGTAGGTCTTCTAGTTAAACAATATTACCGAGTTTTATTTCATCATATGGACTAATTCCATTATATTTTCAATAGTAAGAATTTTAAATTAAAGGCGTCTAATAGAATTCGAATTTACGACTTAAATCTCTGCTGCTGTTCAATCTACTCTCACAGTTTCTTTACTGTATTTCATGTCTTCATTTTAATATGACAAATGTCTCTTGACTTTGATATTAAATTGTTCGCACTGGATTATCGCCGGTTTGCGCTTCATCAATTGTTTCTTCACTTTCCAACACACACTTTTATACCTTTTAGACCTTTCATTGTTGCTGTTGTTGTTGTTGCTGTTGCTGATATGCTCAATGTGCACTCACCTATTGTTTTGCTGTTGTTGTATTTGGTTTGATAATGATTATGTTGTTGCTGCACTTTGCACTCACATTGCGGTCTATACACTCTCTCTGTCTCACTCTTGCTCTTTGCCAACTGTGAATTTATTCTGGGTTTCGTGTTCCACTTGCCTTGCGGCTTACTCACTTTTATTGCAAAATAAGTTCAATGACACAAAAGTAATGCACGACAATGCAATAACAACAATAACAACACCAATAACAACAACAACAACAATAACAGCAACAATAACATCTTTTGCTCTTTGCCTTTTCTTTCATTGTTCATCGCACAACGCTACCGCTGCCTCTCCGCCCACCCCGCTGCCCATGCGGACCCAGCGTCTGCATTCACGCTAACTCCCTTTGTGCTGCAACTGAACATGTGCGCGAACGGGAGAGCAATAGCACAAGAGAGCACTGGCAACGGGCGCCAGCTAGAGCACGCCATTATTTGCATCTTTCGCTTTTTAACTCTTTTTTATTAGGCAGCCAAATGTGGGTCGCTCTCGCTCGCTCTTGTGCGCTCGCTCAGTCGCACTTTGCCTTGACTGACCGCAGAAAATCGATGACTGGCTGAAGCCCTTTTCTAGTGCGGCTGCCATAGCTCGTTTTATTGTTCGCCAAGTTCAGCGCCCAAAAACTAAACGCCATTTATTGTCAACGCCAACTTTCACTCTCTGCTTGTGGGAGAGTGAGAGCGGGAGAGAAAGAGAGAAAGAGCGTCAACAATCAAGTCAAAGTGCTGGAACGTTCCCTCATCATCAACACGTTTCGCAATTTCTATGGCCAGAACTTCGCGCTTATCAACATCATGCAATCAGACACACGCACACACACACACACACACACACACACACACACACACCAACACACATTGAACATTCATTCATTCATTCATTCAGTTGTTTGTTGTTGTTGTTATTGTCTCCCTATTGCATTTTCAAAAGCTAGACACAGGGCAACCTGTTGCCGACTCTCAACTGAAACTGAACTGAACTTCGCCAGGCAATGCAATTTTCAACAACGTCATCAACGACACCAGCAACAACAACATCAACAACAACACACAGACACCCACAGCCAAGCCGGCAGTCAGCCAACAACAACTACAACAAGTACAACAACTCCAACAACAAGTAGAAACCATTTCCAAGCCATGCCCGCCGTATAATACATTCAACAAACAATTGAAATTTCGTATACAATTGCGAATTGAATGAGGAAATGAATGTGTAAAATGAATAACGTCTGAATAGCATCTCTTTGCGTGTCTGTGTATGTGTGTGTTTCTGCGTGTGTGTGTTTGGGTTCAGTCTGCAAGTGTCGAGACAGGTCGTATACGTGTTTTTTTCTTTTCCTCTGCCCTTTCGCTCTCTCTCCACCTCTCGCTCTTTCGCACACGCTGCTCTGGGTTTTTGTTTTCGCTGCCTTTTTTTCGGTGTTGGTAAACGGATAAACTCATAAAACAGTTGAAACAACGTTTAGATATTTGCTCAGGGTTAGAAATAGTCGCAGACAACTTTGACACGAGTTTTGGCCTGAAGTTAGCTGCAAAGCCGATGTTAGCCTTTTGCTTTTGGCCAGAAAAGTAGGCAACAAAAGTTGTGACATTTATCATGCCAAAAGTTCATGTGAGTGAAATATGAAAGCTAAACAATGGAACAGAGCGAGTGAAATTAACTGGAACAAGAGCTCACAACTGAAACGTAGCTTAAATTAATATTTTTGAATAATTTTAGCTAACGCTTACATTTATTTTATTTGCATGTTTATATTTAATACTAAAGTGTGTGCTCTTGTATTGCAGGTGGGAACTTGAATACATGTTAATACACATTTAGTAAACTGATTTTTACGTAAGTACTGTTTAATATAAATACTTAACTTTTTCATTCTTTGGCATTGTTGGCGCCAAAGTAAAATTCATGTTAGTATGCTTATTATAATATTATTTAGCATAGGCTGTTATCCTAGCCCTTTTTTAAGATTCAAAAAATAATATTTCAATATACAATATAATAATAATAATACAATTTGAGAAAAATAAGAATTTGTTTCTACGAGCGTTGAAAAAAAAAAACTAAACAGCCCAAATTTTACCTTGAAAAATGATGAAAACTTCCAAGAAAAATTCAGTTGAACTTTAAATGTATATTAAAGTTATATTTGAATTAAATGACTAAATCAGTTGCATAGTAAATGAATGAATATTATTTTGAACAAGCTAGAATTTCTTCTAATATGTTAGATCGACTTTTATCCTACATGTGTTTCTTTTCAAAATTTAATTTAGTAGTTCTTTATTGAAATTTTCTGCTTTCGAAAATTACAAAACATTTTAAAGAACAAGTTGTGACTTTATAAGAATAGGAAATAATTTTCAATATTTTATTTATTTTCTTTTTAATATCTATTATCTTCATGCAAAGGTGTTTTCTTTATTAGAATAAGAAATCATATTGCATTTTCTTAATATCCTTTATCCTTATGGCTTGGAAAATTAACTTTCAATTTAAATCTATTTATAGATTTTTGTTTTTAGAAAATTTCGTCGTTGCTTTTATTATTATTTTCATTCATGTGAAGTTCAAGCGTTAGCAGCTTAACAGGTGCACATGTGTGCAATAGAGATAGACATGGGCTGGAGCAAGAGAGCGAGAGAGAGAGAGGGAGAGGGAGAACGTGTGTGAGATAGATAAATAGTGAAAGAGAGAGGAAGATGTTTCTATAAGCGAACTGAGTGAATTGTGCGAATATTTTTGTTGAACTTGTTTGCTTGCCAAATGCCTTTTGTGGCCGCTGTTGTTGTTGCTGTTGTTGGCTCCTCTTGTTGCCTTTTGCCATTGTCCGCCGCTGCCTGTTTTTGTTGCGTTTTTATTTCTTTTATTATGTGCAAATGTTTGTTTGTAATGCTCGGCGCCATTGTTGTTGTAGTCGTTGTTGTTGTTGTGTGTCAGTGTGTGCGTGTTTGTATTTTTATTTCATTTTTTGTGCGAACAATTAAAACTCTTTGCAATGACCTTGACTTTGTTTTTTTAAGTGTGTGTGTGTGTGTGTGGTGTGTGTGTGTGTGTGTGTGTGTGTGTGTGAGCTTCCTTTTCCCATTCACACGCGCCCAGCACGCTCAAACGTCAAACATAAAACACAAATAACAACAGCAACAACAAAGCCGTCTGAGTGTCTACTTGGTCTGAGTCTGGAACTGAGTCTGGGCCTGGGCCTGGGTCTGGGTTTGGTTCTGTTTTTTTTTTGTCGGTTTTTGGTTTGTTTTGGGCTTATTATGTTCTTCTCTTTATTTTGTATATTCGAAAACCCCCAAAGAATCGAATGGCTGCACAAATATACAATAATAACACATAACAACAACAACAAGTGCTCTGATAATGAACAAGAAACGTTTTCGTATTTTATTTCTTTTATTTTTTCTTTCCGTATTGTATAAAAGGCTTTTTAGCAAATTTTGTTCTCTGCGTTCTTTTTTTTTTTTGTGGTTAAGATTTGCGTTTTTGCTGTAGGTCAGTTTCTGGGGCAGGTTTTTGTTATATATACTTATTTTGTTCTCTCATTGTTTTCGCCTGGTTTGTTTTTGGGCTTTGTTCATTGTCAAATCATTTGCAATTGGCCATAAATTCGTTTTGCCTGCGTCCACATATCGCATTTTATTTTAAGACTCTTTTCGAGAACGCGCATTTCTGGGTTAGTGGCTCGATTTGGCCAAGTGCTTGAGAGGGGCAGTGGAAAGGGGCGTTTGTTGGCACGAACAGAGCCCAAATGACTTGCAGGAAATTTACATCGGAAATGTGTAAAAGTGAATCAGTGGATAAGTCATGAGTAAAACAAGTATAACGTATCGATTACAAGTAAATATACTTTATTTGTATTATTGTTATGCAATATTGCTTTAGATAAAAAACATACCTTATAAAGGAATTACATTCGTTATAATTAATTGTATATAAATATTACTATTTTATTGCGAATCCATTTTTTATATTAATAAGCAACTAATTAGATAATAATTTAAAATTGTTCTTTAGATAATATGCATTTAATAACTTACAGTCTTTGTTTAGTTTTGTACTTACAAGCTTTTAGATAATATAATCGTGAAAAGCCGTTGCTAAAAGTCGCTTTATCATAAAAAGTATTTGTAATTCCAGTATAACATTTATATATATTTATATATACATTTTTTTTAATTTCTCAATTTAGTCATTTGTAAGTCTTCTTTAGGCATTTAAAAAAATAAGAAGCAGAAATATCTGAAGTATGGCATTTAAAAAATTCTGATGCTACTTAAATTTTTTTGTATTTTTTGTATTTTTCTTATGTGTGTCTTCTTATATTTCCTAATTTTCTCTAAGATTTTCTGTATTATGTGTGCCTTTTTATATTTAAGATTTTTCGCATAATTTAATATAAATTTTTTTTTAATATTCTTATTTCATTTTTTTTTGTATTTTTTTTATCATTTTTTTTCCTTTATTTCGTAAATCAATCGACGCGCAGTTGCCTTTTTTTGTGTCAGTATTTTAACACAGGCACAATGCTCGGTTTCCTTATAATTATTAATAGTGTCCGATTTGGGCTACAACAATCAACGACTGCTCACAAAAGTTTCAATTAACATCGCTTAGGTAGTGCACTCAAGAATGCCGTCTACAATTACTAAGAGAGTGCAGTCACATAATACCAGACCCAAGCCTCATATGATCCATTACACCAAAATGAATCAGCTCCACGGCAAGCGATCCAAATGCTGTTACCATTAGCTGTGGCTCATTAAGAAGCTGACGCACACTTTGCAACAGAACCAGAAACAGCACCAAAACCAGAATTCCGAGTTACTTTGCACTAATGAAAACCGAGCGAAAATGTTATAAAAAAAAATACGCACATGTGCAATAAGTGTGGTTTTTGGCGCAGGTAGGGTGTAGGGGTAAGCGGCTTGCTGCTGAAGTGGAGCACGCCGAAAAACCGCGTGGCTGCTGCTGTTACTGCTGTTGCTGCTGCTTCTGGCTGGGGGCCACAAGACAATGCGGTTGCCTATTCACATGTGCGACTATAATTACAACAACGTGGCAGCATGCTCAGAGGAGCCAGTATCTGCCATCTAAAGGATGCCAGACCGCATCAAAGTTACACACACACGCACACACTCCCACAGATACCGTTAGTTATAACTGTTTGCTGCAGTGCACTTGGCAGCACTTGCTTAATACATTTTGCCAGCTACCGCCGACTGGCTGACTATTATTTCGTGCTCCGGCTGCTACCTTGGCAAACCCATTAGGTTAATAAGTAGAAAAAAATGAGCGAAAAAAAATGGAAATAAAAAAAATAGAAGAATTCAAACTATGCGCGTGAGACGCGCCAATGGTAAATACGCCGCAAACACTGCGGTACACTCCCCAATCCCCTTCCGACTGCTGTCTTCCAGGTGCTCAGCTGCCCGGCAGCCCGGCTGCCCGTTTGCCTGGTCCGCCATATTTAAAGCGTCCGAAAGCGCAAAAATTCCGCCAGACTTTGACTAGAAGCTGCTGTCGCTGCTGCTGCTGAAAACTGGCAACGTTGCATGCCATAAAAACGACTGCCCAGCGACGACATTTTTATGGCAGCTCTGGCAACGCAAGCAACAACGCCACAGATCGATATGTGGCGCAAGCGAATACGTCATATAGTGCTAGCTCACTCTCGCTCAGCGTTGATTGGCGCTGTGCGCTGCGCATAATCCAAGCGAGCAATGAAACCAACACCAACACGCACACACACAGCTGCACAGACAGCGCATAGCGTTTATTTGATTTATTAGCGTGTGCAGCAGCCACTAGCGTTGTCTCTGTCTAGCGCTCACGCCTGCCCAACAGCGTAGCGAAACTGGTTTGCAAATGCCGTCACACACACATACACGCACACACACTCACTCGAGACCCGTTTGACTAGCCACCCTGTGTGTGTATGCGTGCGTTTACGCTGGCTCGCAGCGCCAAGCGGCCTCAGACTCAGCTGCTGGCCAGTCAGTCTCTCATTCGTCTCTCGTATTCGCTGTCGTCAGCACACGCGCACGCAACGAGCAACGGATTCGAGAGTTTCGCGTACGAGTTTTCGCCCTCACCTCGCCCAGCGTACTACACGCACGCACACACACACACACAAACAAGCAAGCACACGCACACACGTCGTCGGTTATTCGCTTCGGTGACGGCGCTCGTTAACGCTGGGAACAGGTTTCGCCGCTGTCCGCTCGCTCGACGGCGAAACAGAAAGGTGCTCAATTCCGCGTTGTGTGGAGGTATTTTTCGACGTCTCACGCAACGCGCTGATTTTTTTGCCCAAATAGCAAAAAATACAACAAATTTACTACAAAAAAAAAAAAAAAAAACAGTAAACTCACAATATTATCAAAGCATATTTCGCGACGCGTTTCAACAAATAAATTTCAAGTGTTTTTGCGTTCAAATATTTGATCGAAAAGCTAAAACAAATAGCAAAAGCTGTTTCAAAAGGCAAAAGAAATAAATAAATATATATAGAAATCTATATATGCTATATACATCTTTATGTGTCAATTGCCAGAAATTGGCGATTCCGAACAAATTAACCTACGAATATCAAAAGATAACAACAAATTCCAAAATCCAACAAGTGCAACATGGTTTCCAAAAAAAATGTTCAAATCATAGCCAATAAATAACTGCTTAATACAAAAAATAATAATAAATAACAACATCAACTAAACTAACTTACTCAGAAAAGTAACTGTGCATAGACTAAAAAGTAACTCTCAAGCTGTTGAAGTGACATTTTTTGACAAACGTATCTTTAAGATACAGAACGTGCATTTACGGATTTAACAACTGCAACTGGATACATAGCATCTACAGGTGCTTAGAAACTATCTCAATTGATGCAAAATCAGCTAGAAATTATAAAAAGCTGCCAGAAAAGTATCTGTACTTTTGAGTTGCAAAGTATCTGGAAGCTTTAAGGCGTATCTAGAGCTGCAATAGACACACAGAAAAGTATCTACAGCTCGTAGTTAATCAACCAGCATAAGCAGAACAAATGTATCTATGATTTGCAAAGTATCTACAAGCTACAACACGTATCTACAGCTGCAATAGACACACGGAAAAGTATCTACAGGCATCCAAAACTTCATGCATTGCCCTCGTTGGCCATCCAGAGCTTAAACCCATTGCTAGTTACAGCAGAACAGTTGCCAGCATCCCGACAGCAACATGCTGACCATGGAGGCGGACATGAAATGCGGCATACTGCCCGGCCAAATGCCGCCGCTGCATGGCCATGCACATGCGGCAGCAGCCACGTCGTATTCGGCGCTGGCGCCGCTCATGAACCTCGGCCCTTCGCATCTGACGCACTCGCATCTGAGCCAGCACAATCATCACCATCATCACCATCACATGAGCGCACACATTGCGGCCAGCCAGAGTCCCAATCCGCTCAGCTCGCTGCAGTCGAGCATTGCCAACACGCTGAACGGAGCGACACAGCAGCAGCAGCAGCAACAGCAGCAGCAGCAGCAGAGCTCGCCGCTGCACAGCTCCAGCGAGCTGAGTCCCACACAGAGCAGCATTGGCAGCCATCACATGACCTCCCCAGTCAGCCATCATCAGCAGCAGCAGCAGCAGCAGCAACAGCAGCAGCAGCACTCGCAGCAGCAGCAGCATCCGACGCTGATGGGCGCCGGCAGCGCCCTGAGCAGCATGACCAATGCCGGTAACAATAACAACAACAACAACAACAACAGCGCCACGGCCAACAAGAATCAGCAGCACGCGGATCGCGTGAAGCGGCCCATGAATGCATTTATGGTCTGGTCACGTGGCCAGCGCCGCAAAATGGCCTCCGACAATCCGAAAATGCACAATTCGGAGATCTCGAAGCGCTTGGGCGCCCAGTGGAAGGATCTGTCCGAGGCGGAGAAGCGACCGTTCATCGACGAGGCGAAACGCCTGCGGGCGGTGCACATGAAGGAGCATCCGGATTACAAGTATCGGCCGCGTCGCAAGACCAAAACGCTGACCAAAACCAAGGAGAAGTATCCGATGGGCGGCCTAATGCCCGGCCAGCAACCAGGTCCCGAGCCGGGCACACCCACCCGCGGCTCGCAGGGCATGTCCCAGAGCCAAGCGCTGAATGGATCGGGCGGTGCGTCCGCAGCGGCAGCCGCTGCTGCTGCCGCCGCCGCTGCAGCGCAGCAGGTGCGCCCGAACATCCATCAGATGAGCGTGCCGAACGGCTATATGCCCAACGGCTATATGCATCCCGATCCCGCCGGCTACCAAACGCACTACATGAACTACGCGCCGCGCTACGAGATGAGCCACATGTACAATGGCTATGGCATGTACGACACGGTCGCCGGCGGCCAGACCTCACCCTACGGCAGCAGCCTGCAGCAGCCGGGCTCGCCGTCGCCGTACGGCGCCGGACTCCAGCAGCAGCAGCAGCCGTCGGGCGCGGTGACGGGCACCGGCTCGCCGGCGCCGTATGGTGCCCAAGTTTCCTGCCAGAGTCACAGTCCCAGCGATTCGAGCATTAAATCGGAGCCCGTCTCGCCCAGTCCCAGTGCAATTGCGCATAATAATAATAACAACAATAACAACAATCACATCATGAAGCGGGAGTACGTGTCGGCGGCAGCAGCAGCTGGCGCTGGCGCCGATCTCAACAATCTGATGAACATGTATCATCTGCACGACGGACTCACCGGCGCGCCGGAGCAGCAGCGGCATCTGATGCACTATCAGACGGGCTCGCCGGAGTTGCAGCAGCAACAGCAGCAGCAGCCACTGCAGCATGTGATGCATCACCAACAGCAGCAGCAACAGCAACATCAGCAGCAGCAGCAGCAACAGCAGCAGCAACAGCAACAGCAACAGCATCAGCTGCATCAGCAATCGCTGCGCGCAATGGCGCCGCTGGCACATATGTGAGAAATGGCCAGCGCCTATGGAGCCGTGGCCGCGTCTGCAACTGTGTCGCCGCCGCCAACAGCCGCTGGCGCTTACATGCCAGCAGCTGCAGCAGCAGCGGCAGCAGCACAGCAGCAGCAGCAGCAGCAACAGTTGCTGAACGGCCGGCCTAGTCCGACGGCATCTGGTTCGGGTTCGTCGGGCGGTCGCTCCTCGGCGCATTCTAGTGGTCACATTGGCACCGCGCATTCACCCGCCTTGGCGGCGGCTGCTGTTGCCGCTGCCGCCTACCAGCTGTCCGCGACGTCAGCGGCGGCAGCAGCAGCAGCAGCAGCGGCCTCTTCCTCCTCCGCGTCCGCCACGGCCGCTGCCTCTAGCTGCCAAGCGGCAAGTGCGTTTGTGGCCTCGGCCAGCATGCTGGACATGCAACAACAACTGGAGGAGCAGCAGCAGCAGCAGCAGCAACAACACCACCAGCACTACCTGCAACATCAGCAACATCTGCAACACCAGCATCAGCAGCAGCAGCAACAGCAGCAGCAGCAACTGCAACACCATCAACAGCAGCAGCATCAGCAGCATCAGCTGTATCATTATCATGCCACGCATTCGCAGCAGCTGCACGCGCACGAGGCCAGCGCTGGTTTGTTGGATATATCCACATTGTAAATTATTGAATATATATAAATTACTCTACACACACACACACACACACACACACACACACATTTAGCGTTAATTGCAAACGTAACATAAACAATTTTTAGCTTTAGTTTTTAAAAAGATAATTCATTTTAGCACTTGTAATTACAAAATGAATTCAATTGATAAATAAATACAATTATTATAAAATTAAACCTATAAATAAAAGCATTTTACAATTAAGCATACGCACTGTTGTACCATATGAAGCGAATATCTTTCCACAAACACAAACACACACACACACGGACCTACACATACATCTACACCTCCACATTCCAAAACTTGCATTCCACAACATTTTGCTAAAGAATAAAAACCTAAACGACAATTGTGTGATACAAAGAAATTGTTGCAAAAAAAAAAGAAAACTAACAAAAACTAAACAAAAAATTGTTTCATGTTATTTTGATTTCTGTTTTTCTGCGCTGTACAAAAAAACTTTCAAAAATAATTCGAATTTTCACAACAAAATTTAATGCATAAAAAATGCAAAAAAATAAAAAAAAAAAACAAAAAAGAATCAACCACATTCTATTTTATAGATTCTCTTATACATTAAGTAATTATAATTATTATCTATTATATAAACAATTTAATTATAATTATTAATTATGCTTATGAATACTGCAAAGAAAAACAAAAAGCAAAAAATACGAGAAAAAAAAAACAAAAACAATTAATTGTAATAAAACAAAAATTATTATTATTATTATTAAAAGGCAAGCATCTACCACATAATACGGAAACAAAAAGTAATAATAATACAACAAAATGTTAGTAAACCTAATGAAAATTTAGTAAAAACAACAAAATGATAAACTGAAACCAGGCCCAGGCGCAAGGAAAACAAAAAATATTCGAAAAGCAGAAGAAAACTGCAAACAAGCAGCCGAAACGTCTGGAAAAACAATAAAATCCAGAAAAAATCCACAAAAAAACACACAAATAAAAGAAAAATCTTTACAAAAAATATTCAAACCAAATGATTTTTTTTTCCCTTTTTGTTCTTTACAAAGTCTTATTTGTATATTTAATTATTTGGCTAGCTACAATTTGCCGTCGGCTAAAATGTTGTCTATTTATTCTTCTCAATATTTACACAGAGGCAAATGAGAATTCTCAAAGATTGACATATTTTTTAAAATTTGCACACTTCCAGTTTTTCCTCTCTCTATTTTATCAAGGTCTGCAAATGTGCTAAAATAAAAAATGTTTCGATATTTAAGATTTACGATGATATTTTATGGCGCTCACTTAGTTCCGTCAAAAGACCATATTGAATTGATTTCAGGATGAGCGCAACGAAACTTGTTCATATTTAATATTATTCTTTTTTTTTGGGGGGAGAGATCGCATTTGTGACAGAAAACCCACTAGAGCTATAAAAATCGTATTGGTTTACTGGTGCCGTGGCTGCGGTATTTAAATACGAATTTTGAATCATTAACAAATTAAATGATTTTTAACAAAACTTGGGAATAGCCATTAAAAGTTAACAGCATAAACGGGCGACTATGGAAATAAGTGTTTCAGAATATCAATTTTATAGAGTATTAAGTTGTGTTTGAAGGGTCAACAGTCTGAAAATTTATTTAACGTTATGTTTACCATATTAAATACTTGAGTAGAATTTGTATTTATTGAGTTCTCAAAAAAGTGCTTAACTTGAAAAATGTAAGATCAACTGAAGCTGTACAGGATTTCTCAAGCTAATGAAAAGAATCAAATATAAATTTATATATATTCTCGCTTGAGTTTTTATTGAGTTCTTTTATATACTACAAGCCGATCAACATTTAGAAAAGATTTTTAAAATTAATACATTATATGCGGACTTAATCTACCAAATGATAATAATATTTATATAACTTCAATTATTTGAACATTTTTTTTTTTTTGAAGAATATGATGAAGCCACAAAAACGGAATTAATAAATTGTTTTTCAGTTTTTCACTACAACTCACTTAGAAAATTGCAAGGTGTTTTTTCGCTTTAGTATGCCATGCGGCGAAATATCAGTTATTATTTATCAGCAGCTAATTTTAATATATTTTGCTCTATTATTTTTTTAGATATAAGTATTTTTATAGCCTGCAATTTACGTGACCGGAAGGAGGAGTTTTGTAGCTGTCGCCGTTGATTTAATTCTAATTATATTAATTTGCGATCTACTTGAGTGCATTTTGTATAAACAAATATGTCACATGTATATAAATTAAAAAAAAAAAAGATAAGTTATTCATATTTTATTACTTAACTATTTTTAATACTTATTACTCATGCAAGTTTGTCCACAAAACTTTCAAATATATTTAATGATGCCAGCTTTGCCTTTCCAAACACATTATGTATATAATCTTTGAAATCTAGATCAGAGATGATGCTCTACAGTCACTAAACTGAATCCAGTCTCTTTTATTTTTTGGCAGCATATGTCTTCGGTAAACGACCTCGCAATCATATTAACAATCCATATCATTCACACGATATTACTAATTTATGCAACAGGCATCTGGTAAACGCCTCAGAAATTGCCCACATTTTGGTTATTGACATATCAAAAATAGAGAGTGCCTTAGAGTAGTAGTAGAGTGGGCGACTGTAAGATACTCTTTAACTGCTCCACTGTGTTAGACTCCATAACTCTATAATCATATGTGCTGAGATAATCATTTTCTAAGATTGAAATATATTTCTAATAATAATTGTTCGAGTGCAATGGACACCTTTAAATTTGTAGATAATATTTTTTTATTTTATTTTAATGAAATATTTATTTTTCTTGATTCGCTAAGATACTAACTTAAAGCTGTAAATAAGGGCGCCCATATATTGATGTAATTTTTTAGATTTTTTATTATGTTATTGAAGCATTATATTAATTTCTTTCTATCAAACATTTGTGCTTTTGTCGTATCGAAGCACATTACTATTCAAAACATACATTTCAGCAACTTTTAAATACCCTTTCTATGACTATAGTTCAAAAGAAAATTTTTAAAAAATTGTTACACTTATTATTTATTAATGAAAATTGCAAATTCAACGCAGGCATAATATGAAAAAACGACTCAAATATGGATACAAGTCGAAACAAAAACAAAAAATATAGCAATAAAAAATAATAATAAAAAAGCAAACACAACAAATTATTTAAATTGTGCAAACATTAAACAAAGTTTAATACACTTTGTGCTTATTAAATTTATTCTTTGCCAATTTTGTTGCGTTTGCTGATAATTGTAATTTTCATAAATGCCATTTTACCAGAATGAATAGGCGGCGGACAGGAAAAACCAAAAACTAAAATAAAAGCTGAACGGAATTTCAATTAAAATATTTTTTGAAATTTCCCTCATTTCTTTTTGCAATCAATTAGGGCGCAGCTTTTAATTACAGATTTTTCAATTTTAGTCTAATACAAATCAATTAGTATTTTTTTTTTGTTTTCTGGATTTTCTATGCAGTCAACATAGTTCACATTATGTTCATTAAAAACGAGACGAAATTTACATTTTTCGTAATTCGTTTTTTTTTTTTATTGTTTTGGCTCGTTTTGATATATGTTGAAAGCGGCGATTTCTTGAGATACATGCATAAATTATTTTTTTTTTAAAACACAAAATTTATTAATGTTTTATGGGCGTCATTTGTACGATGCAATGTACAGCAGATACAGATACAACAGATACAGATACAGATACAAATCTCTCAGCTAAAATTCGAGTTTGTTTGACATGCAAATCGTTTGTCGGAGCGTTTTGTTTATTTTCTCGCACGTCAGCCAGTTGGAGCAATGTTTGATTTAGATTTATATATATTTTTTTTGCCATGCAGCTGTGTTGTTGTTGTTGTTGCGGTTTTTGTTGACATTGTTGGGTTTTTTTTCTAATTAGCTTAAATTTTGTGCGGCTTTTCTAGCTGTCGCTGTCATTCAATGCAATCAGTGAGGAAATTAAACATCAGCACTTAATTTTGCGATGCAATCAGCCTTAAAATTAAATTAAGTTCTACCTTAAAACTCACACATTTAACAACGGTCTCGGGCTGCGGCTGCGGCTGCTGCGGTACAGGTTCGAGTGTTGCAGCTGAGTCATCATCGCAATCAGAGACCGCATCACAGACAGCGGCAGATCGTGAGAGTTTCGCAGTTAGCACAAGTTTATTTATGTCTATTCCTAAACAATTTTAATCGATTGAGCTCCAGTTGTGCTGCGAATAATTATCGCACACATTTCAACATATAATTCTCAGACAAATTCACAAGCATTTTGTGTTTAGCCTAAAGCATTTCTTTACACATTTTAAGACTAAGATTAAGTTCAATTGAATTGCTTAGCTACTTTTTGAAGCATAGCCTGGGATAGATCTTTGGTCATATCTTTTAAAACGATCTCAGGCATATATTCCTTTGTGAAATGCTTAGACTTATTACTCATTGAAGGAATTTGTGGGAAATTCTAAATACAATAGTTAGTATGAACTTCTTTTTTTTATAATCTATTCAGTTTCTTTCGGGTGCTCAGCATTCAAAATTCGAAGCACCCCCAACAGCTAGCACAAGAGTTCGATTATAATTTGTACTTATACTAACTCCTTTAATTTTAGATTGATTTATTTACTTATACGTCATATCAGCGCAACATTCAACGAATTTTAACTCACCCAAGCTAATTTTTTGATGAATTTTTACAAATTTACAAATTATTTGATTTAAATGTGACGTTAAGTTCATTTCCAATATATATATTTTTTTTCTATATTTCTTAATAAATATTTAATGCTTTTCATTTTATGCTTTCATATAAAAAGCTCAAGCTCTTGCCTAAAAGATTTTAAAAAATGAGATAATAATTAAAATATCTTTATATTTTTTAGGATTATTTAAAGCTATTTTCTATTAATACTAATATAATATAATATATATACTAACTAAATATTCAAACTATTATTTTTCAAAGCATTTTCAAAGCTTTTAAAAAAACCTTGACCCTGTGTTTTCTAATTTTGTCATTTACAATTTTCAACAATTTTTAATAGTTTTGAAAGTATTAAGGCTGGCGGTACTTTAATACTAAATCTAAGTTATCTGAAGTACATTTTTTTTTTGTTTATCTCTCTTGCTCCCATCTCTCTCGCTCTCACTTATGACAATGTTTCTCGCTCTGTCTTTCTATCTCGCTGTCTTTCTCTCTCTCTTTCGCTATGATTGTTAGAATAATTCGTGTATGTTATGTCACTCGAGTAAATCTATGCCTCAATGAGTGCTCCCCTCAAATATCAAAACAAAGCTCAACGGCGCCTTCAAAGCGACTACTGTAAAAGCGAGAGAGACAGAGACAGACTTGGGTGATAGAGAGAGAGAGAGAGAGAGAGAGAGAGAGAGAGAGAAAAGAGAGTGTGTGAGCGAGAGACAATTTCATAAGCGAATAAATTCCGAAACCAGTGGAGAACCGAACAACTATTTAAACTTCAACAATAGAAAAGTTAGCAAACAAATGTCATTATGCATAAACTCAGGACTGTCTGTAGCTGCTTTGCAGTTCGGGTTCAGTTCGACCGGGGCCAAAGAGATGGCGCCCTTTAAAGCGGGACACTCACTTATGGGCTGACACATTTATTTTTGTTTTATTTATTTTTTTCCTATTTCAGTTTTTCAAAACTAGGTTAACAGACGGCGCAATGTTATAAATACTCGAGCCGATTCGTAAGCCTAAAACTGTAACCAATGCTCTGTGCATTGCTCTGGGGTTGGGTTAGGTTTTCGACACTGAAACTGAAACGAACATAAGCAAATCGGATTAGTTGACAAAAAAAAAATGGGGAAAATATAAAAAAAATCCAATTAGTTGTGCACCGTCGTGCAATGGCAACACTTTTAAACTGTTGTCAGCTCAAAGATACATAAATATCTGTATCTATTTGGTTGTTGTTTTATTTTTCTATTTCGGTGCGTGATTTGATGGATGTGTGGCATGCGTAAGAATTTATAGGTCGCTTGATCGATGGACCGCACATTGATTTACGTGTCGGGCAGACATGCAAAATTTGTCAGACTGCCTGGCGACCCGAAAGACCCGCTGCGTACAGTTCTAGTCGCCTAAGCCGACACCTGCGCACACCTGCTGGCGGGGAAAAACCCAGAGACAGGTACAGAACATGGTAATGAACCTCTAAAATCCACGCCTCACTGCAAATCCCTGCAGCGGATGCGGCTCAGCAACTGCATTAAAGGGCTGCAATAACAGTGCTATATGCGAATATGCGAGGGGTAGCAGCAGCAGAGGGAAAAAAAAAAACAATAAGGCCTAAGCAAACACGGGGCACATTATCATAATCACCAATAAAATTTAGCCAGCGGCTTAGCCAGCTCAACAGGTTGTAGCCAAAATGCTGTCAGCTATGCCTAAGACTTCCTCTGCGATTTCTCAGTATTGGCATCGAGGCGCATATCTTGCACCCGCATTTGCTTCAAATACTGTAATTTAATCACTGTAATGAAGAGCGAGGGGTTTTCGGGGCCCAGCATAAAATGCACAATCTGCATCTGGAACCAGGAGAGTGAGTGAGAGAGAGAGAGAGCCGAGGGAGAGGGAGAGGGGAGCACCCCCGATTGTTATATTTTTGCTGTCATGCTAATCGCTGTCAAATTACTCGTATATTTTTGCATTTTTATGGGCCTGCTCTTTAGTTTTGTTGGGGGTAGATATGGCTGCGGTCCGCTTGCAATTAGGCGTTTAGTCACGCCCTGATTTGACATTGATATGAGCCGTAGCTGTAATGCAACTATGTAACTATGCGGGTGCCCGAGAGAGGGGGCGACGGCTGAGGCAGCGGTCAGTTGATAAGGAAAAAACCCAAAATGCAAGCGAAACACACAAAGAAAATCTCGGAAGCAGGAGATTAAAATGCAGTCGGAAGGTCAGTTCTGCATAAATTAACATTATGTATTACAATTGTGGATGGCATATTAAAGTAGTTTATTATAAATCATAAACTATGCGTGTGCTCTACGAACATATGTGAATTTAACGGAGACTGTCATAAGGTTTTAATTTTTATATAGATAATCATAGAATTGCTGCATTGTTATTTGCTAGAGAAACAGAAATGTTAAAGCCGGAAAAGAAGAAGGGTTTCTGAAAGTATATTTTAAGTTTTGTAGCTTGAATTTTCCACTTCTTGGTTTACTTGCCATGGCATATCCCTGATTAACTCTACTCTAAATGTATTTTCTAGATCTCTGCAATACCAAAGCAAACATATTTTTAAATGTGCCACAATTGGTGTGAAAATGTTTCAGTATGGTCAGTTTCTGAGAACCTGCCCTAGCAATTAAGCTGCAGTAAAATGTTATTATAACCTGACGTTTTTTTAATTGTATCCATTTATATCCTTTTTACTTTGTTAATAGTTAGTTACCAAAAATAGTTTTAATTTTTACACATTTATTGGAAACATTTGGGTAATAATTTTGGGAATATACCAAATTTTTATCATTTAAATTCAATTATTGGATTGACTTCGGTCACAGCTGCGTAGGATTTTCGACCTGAGCTGTCTTTAATAAAAAAAAATAGTAATAATAATTATAAATAGTAATAATATCAATACTAATTATTAAAATAATAATATTAATATAATATAATAACTACAATAATATATATAATAATAATATAATAATTGCGTTGTAGCTTTTAAAGTTAGATTCCGCTCTTATCCTAATAAAAATTAATACAAAATCGTTCAGTAATAGTACTGAAATTTGTATTGGTTTTAATAATATTGTCAACAGTAGAGTTAATTGATAATGATTCTGGAATTCAAAAAATTAATAAGTTTTTATTTTGAAACGCCTTTGATTTGGGCCTTTAATATTATGTGATATGTTTTTTTTACCCGTAACTATTTATTTATTTATTTAATTTTTCTGAGCTTTGTTACTTAACTTTATATCGTTCATACGAATCGGAAATTATGCTGCTGAGCATTTTTGCTTGCTCTATTAATTTCAACACAAACTCTCGGCAACGCAATATTTATGACAATTTGCAAATGTACAAATTGTATTAAGCTTGAAGCTCCTTTTTGGAGGCACAACCAACCAACACACACACACACACACACACACTGCAAAGCACTTGAGTCACTTAATTAAGTCGGCGTTTTATTGTCGTCATCAGCGTCGCTCAAGTTAATTACTCAGCGCTCGGCAGAGCAGCTTCACTTCAAACTCCGAGCTCCATGCAGCGACCTGTACCCGGCACCTGCTTCCCATGCCACACCCATTTTGGGCTGCTGCTGCCACTACATTTACTGGCTGGCAAGTGAGCATAACAATTCCTCGACTGGCTGGCAAACTTCTTCCAGCGACTGGGATTGGGTCTGGGCGCTGAGAGCTGGGGGCTGTTTGCCGGGTGGTTGGGGCTGGAGGGGCGGGTTCTGCACTTTGGCGCATTTGTTGATTCGCGCACTTGAACAACATGGCAACCCGAGCAGAGTCGACGCTGGCAGCCAACAGCCGTCAGCCGTCAGTCTTCAGCTCTTATCTTAATGAGTTTTATGCATCTAATTAAATAAATTGCACCTCTCGTCAGTTAGTCAGTTAGTCAGTCGGTCGGCTAGTCAGTTGCTGAGGCGCCATGACAACTGAGCCGCAGCTCATGTACGCAGCAGCAGCTCTCGAATTTTTTATTTTTATTTTTCGCTTTGGGCTAAACGTGAAATGCACTTGCAATCCATGGCCAGCGCCATGGCCCCACCTCAATGGGGTGCCACATGTGGCACCACACCCAAAGCGAAATTCAATTTTAATTACACATTTTTTTGCTGTGATTTTTCCAATTCAATTTTGCTAACCGTTTTTTTATTACATATTTGCTTGTATGTATATATATACTCATATACTTACATATATACTTATAAGCACACACACTCGTGGTACATATGTATTTATTTTAATCAACCGCGCCCAGTTGTTGCCTTTATTTCGACTGGGCGGCAGTTTGTTGCGCCACAAAGCAGCTACAGATTGTTTTTTCTACGTGCTCGTATTTATTTATTTACCTGATGCTGCTGCTGCTCCCAGGCGTAGTCGTCGTCGCATTTTCAATTTTTCGCTTGCAAATTGGAAAAGTTCAAACGGGCACACAGAGAGCCGAGAGCCAGGCGCCGAAATAGCAGACCCCAACCGAATCCCCAAATCCAAACCAAATCCCAGGCCCCAGACTTCGACAGAAACGGAGCAGACATATGCATGAGCTCGAAAGCTACAGATAAATGCAACAACAACTGCAGCAGAATTTAACTGAAACTGACCAATGCACAGTGGGGCAAAAAGCGCGAAAATTTCCACAAGCTTAATACATTTATTTCTTAATGAAAATTGACTGCATTCTAATTCAGACCAAACTATTCTTTAAAATTATTATTATTATTTTTATAACATTTTGATGTAAGAGTATATTTTCTTAAAATAATTTATATAATTTAGATTTTATACTGATACAACTTTTTATGTCAAACTAACCCATATTTTTTATATTTTATCAAATCTAATTTATAACATTTAAAACTAAGTATTTTATATTCAATTTTTATATTACTGAATATTTTTAAAGTTTATTAATTAAATTCGAAGTATTTAAAAATATAAATAATATATAAAAAATATTTTAAGCTAGAATAAGAAGTATTTTTTGACTTACAAATACATATATTATATCTGACTAATTAACAATTAACATTTTAACCTTTTTTTAGGTATAATTTATATTGTATAATATAATTGTATATACAATTTTTTCAATTTTGACATATTTTTAACCTAGTGAATCAACTATATATTGCATATTTATTGGTATTATTGCATATAATGTATTGCCATTTTCTTAAAATGCAACCACTGTGCAAATTTTAATATGTTGTTATTGTAGAACACATTTACATACGCTTTTCACACAACTCACACACACACACTCAGACACAGCCTTTCACATACTTATTTTGAACATTTCGCCATGTCCGGCAAAGCGACGTCAATGACAAGCCCCGGCTGGCTGAGTGACTGGCTGGACGGAGAGACTGATGGACAGATGGACAGATGGACTGACTGACTGACTGACTGACTGACCAATGCCATAAAAGTTGCCGCCTGTGCTGCCTAGATAGTGTGCCCTGCAGCTTTTGCATGTGGCTGTCTGCATATATATATATATGTGTATGTGTGTGAGTGTGCATGTGTGTGTCTGAGCTGATTGATTGATTATTTGTTCCGCATCACTCACCTGGAAAATTCAACTGAAGTGGCAACTTTAATTAATTTGCTTATATATGTTGCCGCCAAGTTGACTGTCTGCAGCACACACAGTCACGTGTGTGTGTGTGCGTGTGCGGTATATAAACACAACAAACAACAGTTAATACATAAGCTTGCAAATTAATTGGTTTAACGTACAGACAGGTGAGGCCTGAATGCGTCTGGGCCGTGATTGGGCCGTCAATTGGGCTGCGCCGAGATTCTTTATAATGGCTACATACGACTTTTATATACATTATTTTAAGTAGATTTTATACATACACGAACGAAATCAAGTTTGACCCATTTTATGAAAAATAACTTACTTATCCACATAAACTAATTAATATTTTAATTATTTTAGTTTACATAAAACGCTTGCTTTCATTAAAACGTTTTATTTCATTTAAAAACTAATTTGGGGTATTTCATTAATAAATGAAAATTTGTTGTGGCCGAAAAGTATCAAAAAATTATATAGCAGAAATATAATTAAGTATATAAATAAATTGTAGGATAATAATAATAAACATTATTTAATACTAGAAAAACAAACGAGCAACAAATAAATAATTAGAAAATGCGCAAAATTCCATAAACTACTTCGATAAGTATAAAGTATTACATATAATGTATTTTCTTTAGTCATATAATATTTAAAATATTAATATTATATATGGATACCAGAGAAAAACAATTAAATGCATTTTTCATAGAGCTGAACCGAAATGAATTCCAATTGAGTAGGCACAATTTCTAAAATATCTTTTTCTATATTTCCATGCAGTCAAGCCTTTCTAATCTATTTAGAAGGCTCTGACATCACTTTAACAATGGAAGCATCATAAACTTATCACCAGGTCCAGTGCAGCAAAAGAAGTTGCATTGAATTTAATTCTAAGACTTAAATTTATTGGGCGCATTTAAATTTGGAGAGCATAAGACAAACAAATAAATTAATAGGTTAAAGAGCGGCCAGACTAAAGATGAAACACAGATCATTTATAAAAATTATCGTATATTTCAAATCAAAATAACTGTTTTCACACTTCTAAGCCTATAAGAAGACAAAAAGCCCAAAACACATAAAAATATGTTAAAGGCTTTTAAAATCGAACTCTTCAGTTTATAAAAACTATAACAAATTGAGTCTAATAATTTAGCGTGCGCCAAAATACCGTTGGCAGCCAAGATTCCAGCATCGAAAACTGGCTATAACAATAGGACGAGATTTCCAGCTGATTTGTTTATGAGCGTTTTTTTACCGTTTGTTTCTTTTTGATATGCCAGCGACCACCTACTTATTAGTTTGAGATTTGATGGCGTTTTTATGGCATATTAAACGCTTTATCATTCATGTATAACCAAATATTTTCAACTTTCTTTCAACCAGCATTTCACCAGGCAACTGGAAGCTGAGACGCACTTAACTTAATCTGTGCTTAACATATTGAGATACTTTTGTATCTCATTAATTGGAAAAAGTCACGCTGTCAATGAGAATGATTTCTAGACCGCTAATTGCTGATAGATGCAACTGTTTGTGGATTGTGGATTTATAGCCGCGATTAAAGCCAGTCTTTAATCTAAATGCTTCAATTTGACCTTGTCGCTTCAACTTCTCTAGATACGAATGACTCAGTCGAAAGCTAACGAAAGCTGACTGACAGGCTGTCAATCGCAATCAGGCTTTAATTTGTGTGTACGTGTTGCTGCTACAATTATGTTGATAGTACATGTATGTGCCATTATGTTCCATAATTATCAGGGTTCTTATAGTGTTATATTTTGGAAAACACTTTTGTTAACTTTAGGCAGCCTAAAAATAATTTAACATTGAATTTTATACAGATGCATACATGAAAACTTGAGTCAAGTAATGGAAGATTGATAAGAATTATAAAAAAACTTTGAGATTTTTTTTTCTTATATATCTTTTTAATCAATTTAAAAATAGAATTTTATCTATTTATACTTGTCAAACTGTTAACAAACTAATAATATATATATAAATTTAAAAAATGTGTTAAGTATAAATTTAAATTGTTTATAAATAAGAACATATGTCGAAGCCGAGGCTCAAAAAAGTATCAAACATTATATTTATAATGTTTTTGATATTATTATTAATTTCATTTGTTTCACTTTCTTTGATATTTGCAATATTATTTTTATTTTTGCTTTTCTTTTATCTATATTTATAATGAAATTGATATCTTTTATATAAATACATTTACGTCTGAATACATACTTGACTAGGTTATATTCAAAATCTTATTACTTCTTATTCCCATCAATTTGTTGTATATTCCTCTTTAAAGCCATTTCTATATATAATGTCACTTTACCTCTCAAACTGACATTGGCCAAGAAGTAACTTTGCGCCTTGCTGCCCCCTGACTCGATAGCATTACAGGGGTCGTAACTTTCAAAGAGGCTTTATCAAAAAAGAGAGAGAGGAGGAGAGGAAAACGCATTAGCATCTTAACAGCCAAACGAGCAAAACGATGGCCAGAGGCAATGCCAGACAGATCAGAGTCCGATACGCGTGTACCTAATATAACCCTAAGGTGGCGAGCCGAGGTGCTGAGGTCCTAAGAGGTGCTGAACTGCTTATTTAAATGCTACACCAATTTATTGTCAACGGGCACATTTCATTCATGCATTGTCCTGCCGCATAATCCTTGAATGGGCTACGTGCCCCTAAGGCGGTTCCTTAACGCATTTGCGCCATATCTGACGACCGTCGCGTCGTGTCGCCTTTCGCCTAACGACTTCCGTTCGAGCTTTGCGCACGCGCAGTCCGCTTCGAGCCTCTGGAGCTGTGGAGTGGAGCGCCCACAGTTTTTAATGATAATCTCTTGAGTTATGTGTTTTTAAATATAATTTCGTTGTTGGCGTGCAGACGACGGCCCCATAACTCACATAGCGCCAAGTCACGAACTGTCAGGGGCAGCAGCTCCAGCTTCAGCTTCAGTTTGTGAACTGTCCAAGTTGAGAGTTGAGCTGAGAGTTGTGCGTTTTGCGTTTACAGCGTGTTACACATGAGGCACTCCCACGGGCAGCGCTCGCATCTCATTAATTGGCTCATAAAGTAATGACCCGGCTACCTGGCCCAAAGAAAAAAATACATCTCAGCCCGATCTTTGCGTGACTGCTGGGCATCCATAAGCGGTACGTTTAACTTTTTCACAAGCTTTGCGGCAAATTTGGCACCCAATTTATCAAACGAGAGCGTTTGTCGCCCCGCGGGTGCAGTTCTCATTCTCAGCAGCAACTGGCGTGGGAATCCCGTCAGGTTGTGTAGGTGAGAATTTTGGAATGCGTTTTTCGGAAAGCTGCAAAGTTTGGCAGTACGCCTGCCGCAGTCTAGCGCTAATAATGCGCCTTATCCCGTGCCCTGTCCAATGCAGACAGAGAGGGAGACAGAGTGAGAGAGAGAGAGAGGGAGCAGCTGCGTCTGCCACAGAACACGCTGTAATCCTGCCGCGTAACTTGAGCTCAAGTCGTGCACAGATGCCGTAAAGGGTCGAAAGCCCGTAAAAACCACCACCCTTCATCCCCCACCGCCCCTGAGCTGCCACATGCTGGGCGTGTGCTTGGGCTGTGCAATCAAATCAAATGAAATCAAATAAAATTAAAATCCACTTTGAGCCTATTAAAGTGTGCCAGTGATTCGCATGCGCCCTGACTGTCGTCCTCATTCTCATTCACATTCCCATTCCCATCCTCATTCCCATCCTCATCCTCATCCTTCGTCCAGGCAACTGTCACACGCCGTCGTTAGTTTTAATTGACATGCAAGTCAACGTCCAGCCGACGGCGACATGTCAATCAAATGTGCAGCCTGCCCGGCCATTCGCATATACTAGTAGCTCTCCGGCTCACACCCACCCCCCAAACGCCCCATAGGCAAATGTACCCCCTGCACGCCTCATTATGTCGCTGTCACTCTGCGGTTTGTTGACACACGCGTTTAGCTCAACACGTCTCAACAGCTGCGATTCGAATCCGCTTTTCCTTTTTTTTATAGGCAGTTTTTCTCTTTTTAAGTGGTAAATTGTTGGCCTATTAATTGGTGGTCTCTATGGCATTGTTCGAGCCATCGCATTAGGCAGTTAACTAATTTGGCTCAAGTGCCAAATACATTCGTTTGTGGAGTAAATATTTGGCATGGAAATTGACTAAATACAATTGAAATATGACTATTGTAGTAAAAAAAAACATGCAGATGTTTCACATATTTACATATTTTATACTTATAGACGAGAGAATTTTTAGGAATAGGTCGGGAAATAGAATTGTTAAATTGTAAGTAACATTTTCTAACATTTTCTCTGATGTATTTATTTAAAAAAAATGTTTTCCTTAGGTGACTAAAATAATTAATTTTAAATTTATTTTTATTCTAAGATAAAAAGTACTTAATATTACTCAATTATTTAGTAGTACTCAATATTAATATTATTACTTATTAGAGCATAGACCATAATTTTATCAGCAAATTTTTGTTCAATTTCAGTATACAGCCTTCTGGAAATTGTCAGGCTACTATGTATATGCAGGAACTGAGCTGGAATGAATTCGATGGAGCTGACAACTTACACAAATGGTAAGTGCATAAAACAAACATTTAAATTGATTAATATTTGTTTATTGCTGCTGTGGATGCAAGATATCCCGGCTGCTTAAACATTTTTTAAAGGGCTTAGCTAATTAAGATAATTACAATCTTAAATTAATCAGACAATTATTTCCATGGCCCAAAAGCATTAACAATCAAAAGCCTCTTTGGCTTAATTGAATTTGCTTTAAACAGAAATTATTATTTTTTGAACAATCCAAGGTAAACCTGAATATTGATCAATAAAAAGGTTATAAATTGCTGTGTTTTTACAAATATTGATAATTTTATTTGTGTATTTGAAATATAATTAATCGAAATAACATAATTTATAGAAAACAATTACCAACATTTATATATATATATATATGTCTATATAATTCGCAACGTGAGTAAACAAGCAAACATCGTAAACAAATGCAAAAATCCCATTTAACATAGCATCAGCTTTATGTAAGAGCATAAACTTCTTATGGGCATTTAGTACATTTCAATTGCATGGAATATCATTCAGTTTACAATCTGAAAACAACACGAAACGAGTCACGTTTGTCAGGCGTCTGCCATATGCTGAATGCTAAGCCGAACTAATAGGCCAATAATTGCTGTCCGAGACAGACACAAGCTGCAATACTGTGGCAAGCGGAGGGTGCATTGAGTTTGCGCAACAAATTGCTTTGAATGTGGCAAAGAAAACACAAGCAGTTGCAAGAACTCAGCAACATCCACAGAGGTAGGACAATTGGAAATTGAATTGGTGGCGCGATCTACAAGGAAAGTAAAACCCATAGGGAAAGGGTTGGAGTGGGTGCAGCAGGATGTCAAGTGCACTGGCAGCTGCTTTTCAACACTGGCCACATAGCTTTTAAGCAGCATTATGCTAGACAAAGGATGCGCTTCCCAGAATTTCAAGCATGGCTAAGACTCTGCAACAGAACAGTTCTATGCTTCGCTGAGCTGAGCTCAGATACAGATACAAATGCAGTTGCAGATACAGCCACATATTTACATATTTATTTATGTGTTTGTGTATATCGCCAATTGTTGGCTGTGCGCTGCTCGTTTTGTTAAACAATTTGTTTGCTCTGCCACACGCACATTGTGTTGGCTCAGAGAGCTGCTAATTGCACTTGTTGATTGCCTGATAACAGGTTGCCACCGCGCCACTCCGCCGCCGCACCTGCCCGTCCAATTGCAGCGTTGCATAAGTGCCAATGCATAGGACAAACTTTTGTCCAAAACACACTCTATGGACGAGCTGGGCGTGGCAGCCACGCAACTAACTGGGCGTACACTTGCCCCTAACAATGGCGCACATGCCATCGACTTTGTCGACCAAGTTGCGTCTTTGGACTGCATGGACACTCCACAGTTGTTGCCACTGCAACAGCAACAGTTGCTGCTACTGTCATTGCAAACAAACTTAAGTAGGTAATTTGCAACTAATTTTCAAGTGGGCAATTCAAGTTGAAGGCGAGTGTGTCAGTTTGTTGTCTGCATTGTGCTGTGTATGAGTGTGTTAGCAAGCATTGCGCATTGCTCATACGCAGCGTTGTGCGCCGGCTCTTATTGCTGCTGCTTACGTCAAGCAGGTGTCACAGTGTAATTAGAGTGGCCCACAAACTGCCGGCTGTTGGCTCAATAATCATAATATTGATAAAGCGACTGTTGTGGGGCATTAGACGCTGATTTCATTTGATCGAAAGCTAGACGCGCGCCTTTAGGCATGTAGCATAATGTTTTACGAATTTTTCGAAAGTATATATCAAGCTCGTATAATTCGCATTTAAAAATATTAGTGTTGCATTTGTTGATTAGTTAATTGTTTTCGGAAGATTAGTATTATTCAGCTGAGTAAAAAGAATATATGTTTGTTCCAATATTAAATTATGCTAAACGCTAGCCAGAGAATTTATTTATTTATTTATTGATATATTTTTATTTCAAATCTTACAACAGCTTAAGATTTATATTATGTCTCTTATATATAGCTATATTTCAGTTGAATATCGTAAACATTTTGTGCATATAATATATTATTATAATGATTGCAAAAAAATAAAATAAAATTATATGACTATTATCATGATAAACAATTCTTAACCTAACTTGACTTTTTCCCAACCCACTTTTAACTGTTGGCAGGCCCATCCACAGCTTTAGAAAACGCCCACCAATCACTTCTCCCTCTTCGAATTCAATTTACACATGGCAAATAATTCGCCAACAAAAAAAAAAGAACAACATATTTTTCATGCTTGCAACGCCTTTACTGGCGGCTAATAAAATTTCCAAAAGCGTATAAAATTAAATAATAAAATAAAAAAAAAAAAATGGAACGCAGCTTCCAGGCAGACGCAGACATTCAGTGCGTGATTTCCGCACAGCAGCGTTCACATGTACGCGCCATTAAATAATTTCCGCCCTCGCCCGGACCCAGACCCAGACTCAGACCCAGACCCAAACCCAATGATGTAAACCCTCAGACTTGAAGCCAGAAGCAGAGTCGATCTGAAGTTGCAGTCGCGTCGCTGATTGCGTTTTACAAATAAACTAGAAATATTGCCACCAAAAACCGAAGCGCATCCGAAACTGGAAATTGAGAAACGCTCGCCGATTTCACTGAAAATTGAAAAAAAAATATATAAATAAAATAATGTTTGGGCCATTATGCAGAGTTGGCTATTAAAAACGCGGCAGCTTGGTTAAAGCCATCACAAAATTGGGGTACATAGCGGTACTTATTATGGGTGTTAACGGTTTCGCAGCGCCAGAGCCGGCAGCTAGACAGACAACAGAGTTTGCAAGCCGAAAACTAAAAACAAAACAACCGACAAAAAATCAAAAACAAAAAACAAAATACAAAAAACTCGACTGTCAGTAACATTTGTTGGACTCGCTCGTCGGGAATAATTTAAAAGCAGAAACCAAATGTCATTCGCGTGGCTTTTCAAATAACATATTTAAAATTATGCACAACACTTAAAAATCAACGCGTTTTTTTATTTCACTTGGGCTATGATATTTTTTGGCTTTACCTTTTTTCGATTTTTTTTTTTATTTTTCTTAGGCAGCATCAATCGATGGATCAGTTTGACAACAAACGTCGCCAAACTGGTTTCGATCCAAAAAAAATTTCGAAAATGTTGCCGTTGTTCAAAATTTAAAACTCATAAATAGTATTGGGTTATCTTTTGGTCGGAGTCGGGGGGAGCTGTGATCTGTGCCTAGTTAGGCTTTGATAATCGGCGCGCTGTTGCAATGCCTCGGCCTTTGGGAAATCTCTATTAATTGTTGTTAACATTTGTGGAAAGTGAAGTTTGTTCGCTTTGTACAGTTAGTTTGTCGTAGGTCTGTGTGAAAGCCAACTAACTGACCTTGCCAAATTGAAATTGACGACTACTTGGTAAATCGATTCAAGCTTTCAATTAAACAGATTAAAAATCATATAAGTGTATCTTGGCTATTCCAAAAAAAAAACGTTTTAACGGGGCATACAATACGCTCGATATGTACAATATTTCTTGAGTGGACAATTTTTATTAAATTATATATTTGGAATCCCCGCGTTTGACAATTATGCTGTAAATTAAGAATTCGTGCTTAGCTTAATAGTTAAAGTCTTTGCTAGATTTTGAGAGCATTTGTTTAGGAAATTCTCGATTTGTTTACGTTTATACTCTGTACTTTTCAATCCAAGATTTACGAGAAGAAAAATGCAACAAGAGTTGAAGTGGGGAATGTTAAAAAAATAATTTGATTGGAATAATTTGTTAAGATTGCTGTGATAGCAGAAGAAAACCAACACAGATGTTTGAAGATCTTCTGCATTGTCTTAGTTTTGATTTGGCCCGTCGTTAGTTGAAGAAAATTGTATACATCCAAATGATATTTTCCAAGACTATTTGCTTTAGGTATTTTCGCATAGGTGAGCCTTAAGCTGCCAATGCTAACGCCTTTAGACCACAATATAACCGAGTCGTTCTTCCATACGATCCATTGCATCTTATCTTCTTCTACCCGCAACCGCATATATTTCCTTAGAAAACGCGACAGGCAGTCTGCGAAGCGGCTGGCAGCGGGGCTGTGCGATCGGGCGAGGCCAATCTTATCGCTGGCGATGCAACCATCGATAAGCAGTTGTCCAAATCAAACGAACCGCAAGAAGAAAACTTGGGAAATATGTGAAAAACCCAGTGCACAGTAGTCGCTGCAATGATTACCCAGGCAGCGAAGGCATTGTCTAATAATTCAAATACCGCAAAAAAGGAAAACTGAGAAAACAAGAGTTGATAAAAATCAAAATCGTAAAATGGTACGTAAAAATGCGAGGCCATCTAGTTGTGTGTGTGTGTGTGCGTTTGTGGATGTGTGTCTTGTTCTGAGAAGAGGCACGCAAGCCAGGACGATGGATAGAAGCAACTCCTACGACTGCCTGTCACATCCTGTGGCAAAGGTGGCAAAAACTCACAGCTACCTGCAAAGCAGTCAGCAAAAAAATATATGCCCCTAGCCGTGTATGTGCGTGTGTGTGTGTATGTGTGTGCTAGTAAAGATTTATTATGCTATACATTTCATGAATGTGTCGAGGGGCCGACCTGAATGTCTGCGTGTGTGTGTGTGTGTGTGTATGCTAGGGTTTCCCTAGAAAACTGCAGCAACAACAGCAACAACACATGAGGCACAAAAGGTGCGCATCATAATGGCTGACAAAAAGTCGGCCTTAGCCTTTAATAGCGCTGAGTTTAACAGCCAACACAAACACCATGAGCCCGTACAGTGTTCCACACGCACACACACATGCACACGCACATACATTTACATTCACATTCCCATTCGCAGCACTGGCAGAAAATGGCGACATTCCGCACTCCACTTGAAATGGGGCTTCCTTGGCATTCGCATTGGCCCCAACGTGAAAAAAGTGAAACTATTTTAGCTCTTGTTTGGTTAAGCGTTTTAAAGGCTGTCTGCCACTTGTACACTTTTTTCTCTCTCGATTCCCTTTCCATTTTTTCTCATAACGTAGCCAGGGGCTGACAGGGCAACTGGCAACTGGTATCTGGTAGCTGGGCACATGCAAATGCCAATTAACATAACAAAAACCCTGCAACTGTCTGTGTTGGGTGCTCAGAGATATACAAATACGTTCATATATATTTCTATATATGTATATAGAAATAGAGACGTGCTATCAACAGGGCCTTGGGCCATAAATGCAGACTCAGGTGTCGTCTCATGTGTTGTGTGGGCGGCCGAACGCGAGATAATTATACTAACAGAACATACCTGTAGGCAATCTCTGCAGATATACCCTTTCATGTATTTATTATGGTGCAGTTGCATTTGTTCAAATATATAAATAATTAATTAAATTGGATTAGCGAATTTATGAGCATAAAAAAAAAATTATTAATTATTCAGTTGTGTGCATTTTAATATTTATTTATTGCTATTACTTATTAGTTTCTTGTCAGTGTTATCGGTTATTATTATAATTATTGTCTTGTTAATGGGTCTTATTATTATTATTTTATTATTATAATTATTATTATTTTTATTATTTTTATTATTATTATTATTAATATTATTATTATTATTGTATTTTCTTTTTAATTTCTTCAATATTTAATTTAAAATCCTAAGAGCCCAAATTTATATTTGAAACACAATTCTTGTTGCTTCTCTACTTATCTTGAAAATCATGAGGTTTCTAGGATATCTTTTTTTCCATCAGCTTATCTGGCTAGTCCGTTTTTTTTGTAGTTTTCCCGCCAGCTGTTGGATAGACAGTGGCATTTTGCATCGGTCTAATGTTCAGTCAGCATTCAGGAACATCATCGCCATCGCCATCACGCATTGATGTAGATTATGTTGGACAGCAGCCAGTCAGACGTCAGTCCGTGCTCAACCCTAAAAGTATGGGGAACGGCTGGCACTGTGTGGGCGCATTAATTTTTTACTCACTGTGTTGATATGAAATATGAATTCGTGATAGCGAGTGCCGAGACCTGAGACCGCAGAGTGTGAGAATCTCTGTGCGCTGTCTGTCATGCGATTGATACTGGTCTAAAAACTTATGAGGATGTGAATATTTCATAAAATGAGTCATATTCATTGCGTTCATTCAAATTGCTGCCATGGGAACAGTCATTAACACGTTATAAATGAAACACGCCGAAAGGTGTTAAAGGGTAAAGCATCGTTTGGGGTTTGATATGGCCTTAACATGAGAAAATGATTTAATTCAAACTATATTAAATATTCGTCCAAACGGCTGATGGGAATATCATAATAAAAACGGAATATTCACTTGATATTCAAAATGGGCTTGATAGCTTTTGCGTTATATTATTAATATACCAAGGCTTAAAGTTGAATTTGTTCAATCTAAGATTTCGCTTGAAGGTTTCATAGATTACCGCTCAGGGAAAATCGCTTTCGTTATAGTATAAAAATATTTTTCTATCCGCGATAGAGATCATATTAGTATTCAGGTTGAAAGCAATAAAAAACTCTTAAAAACACACTGTTTCACAAGCCAATGTTTCTTTATCTAAATTTAAGGGCCTCAGCTAGATTAGTTTGATTACTCTTTGCGCAGAGCAACTGAGAAACGCAGTACAATATATTTGGGTTTTATTCAAGCATTGGGGTAAAGCAACCTGTCCAAGCTGTAAACAACCGTAAAAAATCGAAATGGAACCCAACTATGCCATCCACTTACCAATTCAGCTGTTTGAGTGACAACCAACGCAAACAGCGAGCCAATTAATATTCATAAGAATTTTGTTACGCTGCCGCCATAAAAATAAAAAAAATATATACAGAGAAAAAAAACCAAATAATAATAAAAAATAAAAATCTACATAGTCACCGCTGCCGTCAACGTCACAGTCTATCGGCAGCGGCCCAAATCCAAAAGTCCAAAGCACTTACCTCAGCCAACACACACACACACACACACACACTCTCATACACACGCATACAGACAGAAGTTAAGAGGGGGGTGAGCTGGAGTGGAGTGGAATAAAATGTATAACAAACGTAACGAATTGAATGTTGTAGGCCTGTTCCACTGTCCATCCAAAATTCACTGAGCTGCTGCATACGCGGGGCGAAAAACTCGAAAACTCGACGAAAAGTGAAAATCACACACACACACACACTCACACGCAGAAAGTGTAAATTCGTCATGATGACGTCACGGCAGGCAAATTGATTATATATACAGCCAGCGTATCCTTTATTTTTGCATTCAACATAACGCCCCTTACCACGGGCAAAACAACCCCAACGCAGCATCTGGCAGCGCATATATATGCATATACCCATATTTATATATATATATGTATATATCAACTGAGTCTGGGCATGGATTTGGATCTGGGTTCAGGCATTTGGGCTGCGTACCAAGTGCTGCTTGGGCCTATAAATTACGTGAGCTATGAATAAACATTTTGACAGATATTTGGTTTTTCAATTTTATAGTTTGTGGATTTTTATTTTTTGTTTTTGGGCAACTCTTTAAACATTTAAATTTGAATTTTTTATTGCGTTTGTTTTAAGGCGCGACCCGATGATTTAGGAATCCGACTAAAAGCTATAAATATCATTCGGCATGCATATGCATAACTTTTAGTGAACTATACGGATTTCAAGCTGAAGGGTCTTCAACCTGTCCACAACTAGTAAAAAAGAAGAATAATTACTTTTACGAAATTTAGCAATATATCAAGTTTTCTTGTCTATGGTGTGAAAAAACACGATAGTCCTTAAATAATAAATATCTAATAAATTATATTATATATATTATAAGTGTCGTTTAAATTCGGTAATTGTATTATTTGGAAATCATTAGTACATTATTGGATAGCATTTTTCTAATGTATATTTTTATAAATATTTTGAAAATGTTTAAACTATATATGCATATGTACACTAGCGGGTATACCTTGGCATTGCCCGTGCCAAGTTTTGTGCTTAACATTTTGAATACAGCCTTTTCATCAAAACTATATTTTAAGTCCATCGAATAAAGAACCAAAAGTGTGAATCAAAATGATTTCCACCCATGTTAGTGTTTTGGTGAGAAACTTGAAGCCGAAAAGTAATCTTTTGTTTATTAAACCTTTGACCCGCGTTTTCCATCCAAGAGCGGTGAATTTTGCCAAAAACGTATCAATTAAATTTTAACAAAGATTTCTCAAAATGAGTTTTATCAATCCGATGGTAAACAAAAAAGTTTCATGCAACAGATTTCCGCTAAGTTTCCACAGTTGCCGGTAGAATTTGCAAAACCGCTGAAAAACGTATTCATGAATGGAACCCGGAGAACAATTGGTTCAAAAGAAAACTTTTTGTTTTCATATACAATTAGACCATGATTCGGAACAAGAGAATAAACTGAAGCAGGATTATGTCAGTAATCGCTTAGGATAGAAATTTTGTTCTTTCGATTTCCTGTCGCTTGGAAGTTGATATAAAATACTCGTAAGGAGACCTTGAATTTTTACTTTTTATTTTAAATTTAGAAGTTTTAACTAAGATTATTAAATTAAATAATTATTGTATATTATTGTCAAGCTGAAGGCTTATTTAAGAAGTTGATTTGGTGCTTATCTATTGTAAGCACAGATTAACTTGATAGGCATTAGGCCTTGAAAACTTTTCACCCCAATGACTCAAAATATGTTCTCGCCCATAGTAAGCGAATTTTACATTTCAATGCTCCATTAAACAAGGAACACAATGGAGAACGCAACGAAAATATTTTCTAATTCACTTGTCAATAATTTGCGCTAAGCCTATAATTATGCCAACAATGCACATGTCCCATAAAAAAAAAGAGGATAGAAATAAAAAGGAAATACTAGAAAACACAAATACGTATATGGAATACTTAATTGCTGGCAATTTTGCGATGCGTAGCTAAAGCTGCAACTGACTGACTGACAGATTCCGGAAACCCGATTCAAACCCTGGACCAGGCCAAGTAGAAAGATCGCAGTGCGCAGCTTTGATTGAAAACGAGGCGAAACGCAATGTAAGCCCCAACCCTTATGCGAGTGCCAGACCCGAAGGTTCAGGTTGTTGTAGTGCCTGTAGTTATCGTTGTTGTTGTTGTTGCTGTTGTGCTTACTGTCGAGGGTTGTTTGTGGTCGCTTGGATGAGTGTTGTGCGTGGTTATTGGCGGCTGTGCGCACTCGAGCGTCTCTCGGCATAATTTCAAGTGGACCACAACACTCGAGGTCGGTCTGGCTCTGGGTCTGAGACTGCGATTGCGACTCAGTCCAAGTGTAGGCTATCAACTTGGCATACATACTCAAAATGCCAGCAAGAATGCTGTGATCGTGCTTGTTCGACTTGTAGACACCCTTTTTCCAGGTCGTAACTATCAACAGATGGTATAAAAGTGGGTTTGGTCGATAACTATCGATTCGAAGGGTATAAGGAAAAAGTGATCAAGAACAAGAACATTTGAAAAAAGACAAATTAAATTTGTTGTCTTCAGCTGTTCCAGTTTCGAAATCTAAGTGAGTTTTTTATTTGAATGTGGTACACACCTCATTTAACTTCTGAATATTTAGATATTTCTATGAATTACGTTTTAAGAGGAGCGGGAAGGGGTTAAAAACATTTTAAGTTAAATTAGTAAGATAAGGTGCTTAGGCATCTGCATACCAACTTTAATGACTGACGGACAGATGGGCAGGCAAGCAAACCCTAAGGGGCTAAACGAAAACTTGCCTCACACGGTCTGTTACATAATTCAATACCCCTTTTAACCCATTGCCAGTAGTTACAGGGTATAGAAAGAAATCTTAACATCTCAATCGAAGCATCTCCATCTTTGCCCCGATCTGAGTTGATGCAGAACCCACAGAACTGAATTTATTTTAATTGGCCGCTGGCCACCATGGCAACTGCAGTTGCCAGTTAGGTGGTTGAGTGGTTGCGTGTGTGGGTTGTAGTAGGTGCTGTTCGGCGTTGGCTGCTTGCCTAACCCTTAAGCTGCGTGTAAGCCGTGGCAACGTGCTAGGTCGAGCTTGCAACATTTGCTTAATTTGTATAAAGTTACCAAATTGCTTGCCGCAATCCGATTGGCAGCGCACGCGAGGCGCATTTGCGCCTAATTAGCTGCTTGCGCTGCTAAAAATCGTAAGGATATTATCCTTTTGATGAGCGACGCCGACAGCCGGTGCCAATTAAAGCGATTTATGCAAATTATAGCCGTTTACCCATGGCCCTTGCCTCGACCAACTTTCATATGTAGCTGACAGCCAAACTCTTGGCGCTTTATTTATTTATTTATTTGCCTAGACTTACGAACTGCTTAGGGTACAGGCGCATAGTTGAGTACTTGACCTTTTCGACTCTTTCCACGGAACACTTGACACCTTCGCCAAAGGGCCAAAGGGCAGCCAAATATATTTTCTACCTTTATGGCTCTATTTGCATTTGTCTGAGGTTTTTACGCTGACCTTACACAAACAGCAATAATGTGTTTATACATATATATGGTCACTTGAGAGGTGTGAGTTGGTATCTTTATTTGGGGTATGGGAAAAGAGTAGCGCATGCTTGTTAGTTCTCAAGTGCTTGCTGTGAATGTGACTGCACTCAAGTGTGACCAATGGCAGTGGAAATACTAACAACAACAGCAGATGTCCAGGTAAATGTGTCAATCCATTTTACAAACTCTGCTCTATCTTTAGAACTTTAGAGCCCATTGTAAATTATAAAATTTCGGTAAAATATAATCACAGCATTAATTTTTTTGCCTCTGTTATGCAACACTATGCAGCCCACTTTGATTATTAAAATTACCATTTATCGAATAACACCTTTGTCTACTAGAGCTTTTCCTAAAATGTATCGTTTGTCAATACTTTTATAGCTTTAACAGCTGCCCAACACTCTTTTTGTACAGCTCAGGGCGAGCATCTTTAGCATAGCTCATTTCTGCTTTGGGCCTTGCCCTGGCAAGACATCTTATATATCTCTCCTTTTGATTAATTTTTGTTTGTGTGATTGTTTTTTTTTTTTATTTATTTTATTTTATTTTAATTGGTATTTTGATTGTCATAAACTTTTTGTTTCGTCTCGAGCTCTCCCCAGTTCGGAAGCGTTTTACAGATTCGTTCTTAACTTTTTGTTTCGTCTCGAGCTCTTTCCCATGCGGACGTGCTTTTACTTTTTTACTTTTCTCAACTGTTTATTCTTTTCAAAAAAGTATAAATTCTACAAATTTCGTTTTATTCAAATTTGTCGGAGTAATTGATAAATTTATTCTAAGCCTATCATTTCATCTCGAGCTGTTTCCGATTCGGACCTTTTGTTTCGTCTCGGGCTCTTTCCGATTCGAAGATTCTCATAATCGTCCTAAACTTTTTATTTTGTCTCAAGGCTAGGAAAAGTTTAATACATTCGTCTACAACTTTCCAGGCCTCTTTTTTTTGCATTTCCCGTGATGCTAAGCATACAATTTTATTTCTAAACTGTAAACTGGCTATAACCCAAATTTCTGAAGAAAGCTCGTTTTCTACTTAAATTTGAATTTTCAAACCTATTTTGTGGTATTTTTGTTTTCGAATGACTACTATCTTTCACTTTGCAAGCAACCCATATCCCAGGCTTAACCACCAGTAAAAAACAAATTTTTTTCTTAATTTTTAAAAATATTTGTAAACGGGTATAACATACTAACATACGATTCCTGAAGAATCTATAACATACTAACATACGATTCCTGAAGAGAGCTCCTCTTCTACTTAAACTTGTAATTTCAAACCAATTTTTTTTGTATCTTTGTTTCCGGATGACTTCTATCTTTCAATTTGCATGTAACTCTTGTAACTCTGCCCAAATATATATATATATATATATACTCCAAATCTGTAAGCTGTGAGGATATATAAACCAGTAAGCCGCATAAAGATTTATATTTTAACATTTTTACGTTTATCTGTTTTCCCTCGATTCGAATATTTTTATTTTGGCTTGTCATTGAGACTACAACAACAGCAAGACGCAGCTGCTAATGATGCTGCCAGTTTGTCTGGCCGGCAAGAAAAAAGGGGCTTGCAACACTGCATGCATTCACATGTATATGTACACGCACGCACACACACACACACACACACACACACACACATGCGCACACCCAAGTATATGTAGGTGTGCGTAGGTGTGCGACTACCTGCAGCAGAAATATTTATCGATCTTGGCTGCAGTCGAGGCATGTTATGAAAAATTTACTTTCGTTACAACGGGGCGCACTTTGGGCGAGGACGTCATGAAGTCTGAGCCGAGGCAGACGGCCTGGTTGGTTGCTGTGTCAAATCGGGATCCTGCGCTTTGGGCTGTGCCTGGGTATTGGGCCCTTGACACAGCATGTGGCCAACCGACTTTCGATAGTAGGCATGGGGTGTGCAGGGAGCGACGCATACGTTATTTTTATAATTTTTATGGCCTGGTCAGGTATTTTTTTGTCGACGGCGCGCAGTGAATGGGCCCGGAGAGCCTGTTTGTGCCATCGTAAACTCCTGATGAACCTCATAAATAATATGTATTTCGATTTTTATGCGTGTCGTTTCACACTTCACATACGCATACACACACACACACACACACACACAGAACGGACCAGTTCCATAAAACCCATGTCAAAGAAGTTAACATACAACTCGATCGCCTATTGCGTAGTCAATGAAAATATTGGATTAAAATTGGGCTTCGATTTAAATCTTCGGCTTTTCCAAGGCGACGCCTACTAAACACAGCATTCTTTTAATTTTTTTTTTCGTGAGGTAATTTTCCCAAATGTCACCTTATATGGATAAATAAAATTTGGACAGCGCCCTGCGTAACCCCCGTGGAGTTCACCAGCTGCGCTGCTGTCCCTGTCTTTGCCTGGATTCTTAACATATTTATTTCGTGTCGCAGTCACAGCAAAAGATCAAAGTCTGCTTTAAGATCTTGTTACTTAAATTTGTAATGTAAATCAAAAGCAATCTGAAGATTGAGTGTCTGGTTAAAGTATTAATGCGACTTCAAACCTATTTCCTACGGATTATGTACCAAATTGCTTTAGATAATGCTTGGCAATATATATGCGCCTAATAATGTCTCGCTAAAACTGGGATTTGTATAATCAAAAAATAAAGGAAGTTTTGCAAATAGTGGACACGTATAAAATGGTTAAAACAGATTTAAGTTTTCTCTTATTTTTTGACGTGTTTAATATTGTTTTCTCTACAGCAATTTGTACTTTTAGCTTATTTGTTTTTAACATCTGCCTTTTTTAAGCCTTTTCCGGCTTTTATCGCAAATAAAGCATTTGATCTGTAAAAACTAAGCTAAAAACCAGCTTCAAAACTAATGAAGGGTTTGGTAATATCCCTTAATGGCATATCAATGACATGTAAGGCAACACTTCGACCATAGCTTAGGGCCGATGCGAGCTTTCTAGTTGCATTTCATTAAACATGTCATATTTTGAAGAGAAATAAAATAAAAAGCCAACAACTATAAAATCGGTACCGTTATAAGTACCACACAGTTTCCCAAAATGAAATCGAGTTCAAGGCAATATCTAAGTCATCGCACATCATAAAAGTTGATCATAAAACCTGGCGACATAAAAAATAAAAGCTCAACTCCATAGATTATCATTAAAAGCAATATCTTTTGAAATTTGGAACCAGTCAACAGAGAAAAGTTCAGTGTGGACCACCAAGATGGATCTTTCTAGCTGATAGTAGACCATTCTAAGTAGCATATTGTTGTCGAGATTTAGAAACAAATTACAAAATTACGCTAAACGCAACCTCTTTGCAAAGGTAGCGGCTTTAACGATCAATAATGTCACATAAGTCAACGATTAAAGTGCCGTAGTCGATTCAAAGATGGGTTTTATGAGCATCCGAGGCTCTTCGTTTCTTTTTCACTGGGTCATAAAATGTTTGTAGGGCAAGGGATTGATCAACGAACGCTGGTCCCAGCCACAGTCACAACTCGCTTGAGCGATCGTCTGTCAGTTTTGAGACAGGTGCGAAATTTTAATGTGTCTTCAAACTTTGAAACCAGCTCTGCATTAGTTGTGGGGCTCTTTTCAGATATGATTTTACGACTGTTGTATTCTCGTTTTTTACGATGGCACAACGAATCGTTTAGCGATGAAGACACACAGCCGAAAGACCCCACCCGAAAGAGTCAAAACATGCTGAGGAGCTGCTGAGTGTGCAACTTCAAGATACCCTATGCTGAGCAAAAACAATTGGCAAATGCTGAAATCACATTAAAACTCTCAGAGCTTGTCAGAGAATTTGGTAAATGTAACGAATAATTTTATATTTCATTCTACTTAAAAGTGTTGAAATGTTTAAAGTAATTCTCAGCCTTAATTAAAACTCTATTACTATGAATAAAATATTAGGACATGGCGAATCGAGTTTTTAAGGAAAGCTCAAAGCTTATGAACTTGCGCTTAATATACCCACTTAAACTGCATCCACGGTCTACAATATTATGCAAATCAATAAAGTTCTAATTCTTTTTTTGGCAAGAATTTGTTTTTGTGCTCGTAAAATCAAACGAAATACACAACAGATTATCAGGAATATGCAAGCAGGTTTTTCAGTATTTCAATACAAAGAGACTGTTTTTATGATCAACGGCTATAAAAATATTATCAAATTAAATTCCAATTATATGAATCGAATATTATGTTTGAATTTGTAAGTTCAACTCGTAAAGTTTGCTTATCGTAAAGCCTGAGCTCGAACCACGTATTAAAATCAATTCCAGAACACAATAAAAAAAAAACATATATTATTTTTATTTTTCTCTTTTTAATAATGTTGACCACACACACAACGGGCAGACACAAGTAGCTGTAAGAAGAAAATCTTAGACTTTTTATGGTTTTTATATTATGATCTATTAGGAGCCATTAGCTGATAAGACGCTGCTCGAGTTTATAGCTAGACAGGTCTTAAGTGCGGTCCAAATTTATTATGGGAACACTAAAAAAATGTAAAGTCAAGAGTGCATATTTTTGTTGAGATGAAAGTTTTGTACTTGCCATTTTCTACTCCTCGCACACTTGACGCCTCGCTGTCTAGACCTTCCCAGACACAGAGCCTGCGGGCGAAGATCTGCCAAAGGTAAATTTTTACCATCTAGTCAGTGCGAACTCATGCAGTTAGCTCCCGCCAGCCTCAACGCGACTCATCACGAATCGCCACTGTGCTCAGGCAGCGGAAGATGAAGGCCGAGCACAGTTTGAGGCCAATGCGATTGCAAATTTGATCCGGGAAAGATTTTTACGAATTTGTAGTAGACAGCTAGACGCCCCGCTTAAAATGAGTCGAGGCTGCAGTTTCGATGCGCTGCATGGGGTTGCATGCCACAGTTGCAGTTGCAGTTGCAGTTGATGTTGCAGGTGTGCGTGCGTGCAGCAGGAATTTCAAGAGTTGAGCCGCGTCATGTTGTCTGGCAGGGTTTCGCTTGATTTTGTGAAAGTCATGGCCATGACTCTCTAATGATGCCAGCAACGAAATGTCATTAGTTTTGCACAGTGCCCATTTGAAGTGAGCCGCAATTTTGAAGGGTTGCAATTGCCTTTGATTTCAAGGCTAACAGAATATAGAAATGAGCGGGGGAGCATAGCTCCGAATGGGTGTTAAAAACTATCACGTAGCAGCTGCATACCCACAATATCAGTTTGATTAATTTAGAGACATATTGAAACTACAATTTAACTTAAATATAAAAATTATAATTAATTATAACATTTTAAGAGTAGTAGAGTATAAAGATATATGTGAATATTCAAATTTCTATATTATTACAGATGAAGGATGTGAAAACTTTCTGGACTAAAAACTAATTTGTTTAACAACTCAACAACTTTTGTCCGAAAATAAAACAGGTATTACAACTATTTAAAAAATTATATTTTTTAATTACGTGTATTGCTTAAAAAAATGTTGGCACGAGTTATATATGTATATATTTTTCCAGTTTCAATTTTTATTAACAATCTATCTGGCGATAATAAGTAAATTATATGGTATAAATATTTGCATGAGGCTTATGTGTGTGTTGGCAAAGGCGGCCTAAGGCAGGTCAAGTGGGTGGTGGCTTTTAAGGCGTCGGAGGCGCAGGCTGTTATCGAGGAGGTTTAAAGCTAGGTGGCTGTCCAGTCGGTCTGTGTGCTTCAGGCTTTTACGATTCACTTCTTCGGTGACGGTTGGGATGTTGAGGAATGACCTTGTATAGAAGCACTTTGTTTCTCAACCTTAGCTGCGATCTGTACCCAAAGAGCCAGTTCATCATCACATTGGATTAAGTAAAAATCATCAAAGACGTTTTGATTTTCGAACCGACTCCGATTTTTAGAAAAACGTGATGTAACCCCTTGCTCTTTCTTCGATTTGGGTCTAAATTTAGATTTTCATTTTTTTTGGTGCCCATCGATAATACTGATCCTTACGATCCAAAATATTATAAAATTCCAAAATCGGACATTATTTGGCCGAGATATTCCAAAAAATCATCAAAGAAGGGGGAATTTACAAACGAATCGTTTTTTGGTCAACAACTTTTTTTAACCCATCGATTTTTAATTTGTTTGAATGCCAATTGATAGTAGGGATCCGTACAAATTCAAAAAGGTATAACATTTCAAAATCAGCCGATATTTACCAGAGATATTCAAAAAAAAAATATCAAAAAAGTTCTGATTTTCGAACCGACCCCGATTTTTAGAAAAAAACGTGATGTAACCCCTTGCTTTTTGACCGATTTGGGTAAAAATTTAGATTTTTATATTTTTGATGCCAATCGATAATACTGATCTTTACGAGTTTAAAATATTATAAAATTCCAAAATCGGACATTATTCGGCCGAGATATCCAAAAAAATCATCAAAGAAGGTTGACTTTACAAACGAATCGTTTTTCGGTCAACAACTTTTTTTAACCCATCGATTGTTGATTTGTTTGAATGCCAGTTGATAGTAGGGATCCGTACACTTTTAAAAAGGTATAACATTTCAAAATCAGCCGATATTTACCAAAGATATTAAAAAAAAAAGCATCAAAAAAGTTTTGATTTTCGTACCGACCCCGATTTTTAGAAAAAGCGTGATGTAACCCCTTGCTTTTTACTCGATTTGGGTCAAAATTTAGATTTTAAAATTTTTAATGACAGTTGATGGTACTGATCCTTACGAGTCCAAAATGGTATATAATATCAAAATTTAACGATATTTGGCCGAGATATTCCAAAAAATCAAAGAAGGTTGACTTTACAAATGAATCGGTTTTTGGTCAACCAGTTTTTTTAACCCATCGATTTTTAATGCAATTTTAATGCAATTTCTTGAATGCCAATTGATAGTAGGGATCCGTACGAATTCAAATAGGTATAACATTTCAAAATCAGCCGATATTTACCCGAGATATTAAAAAAAAAGCATCAAAGAAGTTCTGATTTTCTAACCAACCCCGATTTTGAATTTAAATAATAGTATTCAAAGAGTATTTTAATATCTTAGTATTGCATTTTTAATCTAACCATCTGGCTGTACTTCTCGCAGATAACTGCCCTAAGAAAATAACGAGAGGAAGTCTAAGCTGAGCAGATCTATTGCCTAAATATGTTGCACTATAACCATCATATGAAAACTTTCCCTTTATATACGCAAGACTCCCAAGTATTTGTAATTTTCTATCTACATTTTTGACCAGCCAAATTAAATACAATCCCAAAACTCTTTATACACATTTCCCATTTGAAAATATTCATATCAGTCTGCTAACCAGATGAAGAATCTCGTCGACTCTGTGCGTTTTACCAAATGATATCACACTTGAGTCTTGGCCAAAGGGTCAGTTCATTCACAGCTGCTGTCAGCTAACAACTTTATAAGTAAAATTTATGGCCAACTTTGGAACTCAACAAAACAGTTGGAAAAAATCGAAACGGTAGAGCGAAGAATTTCTCGCCTAATGATGGCAACCTGTCTGGGGGATTAAGATTTTATACAATCTTATATCTTGTTGCGACTGACTGACTATTCCATTGTTCGGGCCGATGATGCCCCGGGTTCATTTAAAATCATAATTTGCTTATAATTGACATACTATTTAATTTTCATATAAATAAAAGACATACAATGACAGGGCCGTCAACATTTTGGGCTATAAACACGTTGAATTATGCTTTATCTGGATCGATGAAGATTGTTATGGAAATATGTGCTCCGTGACGCTCTGCAGGTGCTCCGATGCTTCACTCTAAATCAAGTTTCTTTCGCTTATCTAACGCACCCTGTAAAATATGTAAATTTTTCGATGGAAAAGCATTAAAAAGCGTATCTTGTTTTAGCTAGATATAACCGATTTATGACTCCTTATTTGCTTTTCGCAATTCATTAGCCTAAAGTGTCAATTTTGTATAAGTTTAGAAATTTAAATTCAAATTCATATGCACGAGTTGTCATAAACCTGGATGCGATCTATTTTTCATTTTAGTTCTTTGGTTTGTCATTTTGATTCGATTGATAGTACGATTAAAATATAATTGATATAAATTTATTTACTTTAAGTTTTGCTAAAATATAAGCTGAGCTTTCAAATGTAATGTTACCGCAAAGAACGTAACGGAGTATCTGTCAGTCAAGCAGCCCCGACACTGGCGCCATAATTTATTTAATACCGAACTTTAAGGTCGTATTTATTTTATTGCTGAAAGCTTTTATATGCCAAGTATTAGAAATCTAGAATGACAAGTTCTTCGCCGATCTTCAAAGTTGAACTTTATCAATGGCAACAAATATCAAATTGTTAAATATGTTTAGTCTATTAGCCGATGATATTAAGTGGTATCGAACTATAAAAACAAAATTATAAAAAACTATATCCATATTACGTTTAAATGAATGAAATCAAGTTGAATAAAAATAAACAGAATGTATAAATATTTATGTGTGATCAAATATCGGCATAATTATTTAAAGCTTGTTATGAATGACAATTTTGTATTTATAGAACTCTTTTTCATACATTTTTTTCTTTTGACCGATCATTTATGGTAAAAATGTGTAGAATTTATGAATAAAATTCTTTTGGTGTTTCACTTCTGGAAATTTACCGGATTTGAAAAAGTCGATATAAAAACAAGAAAGCGCATAGGTTACCTTTTAATGCTATTTATTTTTTTGTATTATAATAAAATTCTCATTTTGACGCGCGCTTATGCATTCTAAGAATACAATTCTAAATTTCTAAAACTATATGCGAAGAACAACATCTGAGTTTACAATTTTACAACATTTTAATTTTGATTTTTTGATGTGTGCAGAACACTCTTTTATCATTTTTTTTTTAAATACCTGGTCCTGAAAAACTTAAAAGTTGTAGGTCTCGAAAGGCCAAACTTTATTTTCGCTAAGCCAGTTTTCGTGTGGCAGTCCCCCCAACTGTAAACGCTTAGAGTATCGAAAATTCCTGTGATATCATATTTTGTTGCAATTTTATACTTTTCTACCGTTCCTGCAGATTGCCAATACATTAACACTTTTTTATGCTAGCCATGCGGGTGGTTGGCAATTTTTTCGCATCATTTGTTGCCCTGGACTGGGCAGATGTCGTGGATGGTGGAGGGGGCACGTCGCCGGTGGCGACACCCGCAGCTGAGATGCTACATTAGAGCTGCCAGTCCGAGCCCAGGAGCGGCAATGTAGCATAAGCTCGCGCATCATTGATTTCAATTTGAAGCGCCGACTCGTCGTCGTCGCCGTCGTCGTCGCTGTCTTGGCCGCAGGACGGGCGTGCGAGTAGTCCAGGGCCAACTATCAGTATTAAATGTTATGTGGCAACAACGTCCGCTGCATGCCGCGTCGTGTCCGTGCCCGTGCCGTGTCCGTGCGTTATCTGTTTCCGCAACATGATGTTGCCGATGATGATGATGATGCTGATGCTGTGTGAGGGCTGTGTGAGGGGGCAAGCACAGGAGCAGGACTGAGGCTGTTTTTGCTGCTGATAATGATTATTGAAGTTGTGGCTCTGATTTTTGCACACACCAGACTGTGCATGTGTGTGTATTTATGATATATGTATGTGTGTGATTTGGTCCAGCTAAAAATTTCAACGCATAAAAATATCTTGGCTGCTGTTCCCACCCCATACGCCACTCCCGCTTCTGCTGTCGACGACACTGTGAGCAAGATGGACTTCCGGTTTCCTGTTTCCGTCTGTCGAAGTTCTTTACTTTTTTCAATGCTTCGACACACACACACACAAACACAGCAGCAGCAACAGCATCAGCATCAGCATCAGCACCCTGACATATGTATACATATATATATGTGCAATTTTTTATATCGCACTTGCTGTTGTTGCTCTTGTGTTAGTGGGCGTGGCATGTGTGTATAGCTTGTGGTGTGGCATTGGTTTGCCATAGACTATAGACCATCGCCCATCACCCATAGCCCATCCACATCAATGTTTGATGTGTCAGCAGCCACTGGCCAGGCGGGCGGGGGGTTTGCTGCTGCAGTGGGTTAGGGGCAGCTTCTTGTTGGAGGTGGTATGCCTGGGGGGTGTGAGCATCGCTTGGGCCGCACATTTAGCGCAAAGTTTTATAATAAATCGATAAGCAGCAAAGCGCTCAAAAGGGGCAGCTAAATCTGAGCTAGGATTTCCCTTTTCCTTGCCGTTGTTGTTGTTGTTGATTTTTCTATTTTCTCATTCAGCTGCTGCCTTTGCACCAACTTTAAGGCTTTGTTCGATTTCAAGCTGCATTTTAAAGGCTGAGCTGGGATTTTCAAGTGGGCAAGCCGTTAGCTTCACTTCATCCTAAAGACCAGTTAAATAATAGGGTGAATAGTTGTTTTTTTAGTCATGTGAAAAGATAACTATATAGTTCAATGAGAAGTATTTTACAAACTATAAAATAGTTACAAATTCAATCGCATTTAGCATTGCACGTTGAAACAAACAAGAGCCAGGGATTTTGATATTTTTCCCAATAACATATGTATTTTAGACCAGTTCTTAAGCCTATTCAATTTTAATTTCTTATTCTTATTCTTATTTAAATTCTTTAAAATAAATATTTACCTATATATATATTATATTATAGACGTAAATTTTGTAATTATTTATTTTAAACAAAGTAGCCAAATATATCAATACATAATACACAACTATACACTACTTCGCTAGTTAGATTAAAGCATTAATTTTTGTTTTTTTTATTTAAAAACACTTTGTAGTTAAAATGTCTTCAATATTTTATTTTTTTAAATGCCTACACGCATTCTTTTATTCTCCTTAAATTCCGCATATTTCCTGTGATGCAGCACATCCACATCGTAGTTGAATTAACATTGATATATTGGATTCATTTTGTCAATTTTATTAACTTAACACGATCAGTATGTGACGCGGATTTATAATGGCAGTATGCTTGTCTGTAATAAAGTGCGACTTAAAAGTAATCCGGCTGCTGTTAATAACCTTACATATAATATCTCTGTTCGATATGGTCAGGTTTTAGACAGCTGGTAATCATGAACTCAAATTGATTCTCGCTATTTCTGGTAAAGGTACCGCGACCAGACTCAATGAAAGAATAAAAAATAACAATGATTTGTTAATATACACCGCTTAATAGAAAATAATCTCTTTAAAATACATTTGTATTCTATTATAAATAATGAGTTGCATACGATTTTTTTGTAAGGGATTATATACGAGAGATCTGAGAAAATTTCAAATTACTTAAAACTAGCTATCTGCTGTAAAAGCTTTAAATTGTAAATTATTATGCAGTGTATTTTTACACACAAACGGACATAGAGAATATATAAATATTTTAATATAAATTTTTCCGAATTAAAATTATATTTATACAAAAATGGTATTTTATATTCATAAAAATTCTAAATAATGTAATGTGACATAATTTTTAATCAAAATTAAATATAGATTTTAATTTTTAATCAAAATTAAGTTTTAATCAAAATTAAATATAGATTTTAATTTTATATAATTAAACAAAAAAGATACTTTATTTTGTTATGCAGTTTCTATAGTTTTAAGAAGCGTGTACACACAAAAACAGTTCAGCTGTAAACATACACCATACGTACGCATACATACGCACACACTAACACACACAGTAGCATGACAAAAGAGTGTCTGTCAAAGCAAATATGAGACCACAAATGTCAATAAAATGTCAAAGGTTCGCCACCCCCGCTAATTGGTTAATGTAAACAACAGGCGAACTGTGCAAGAAGACGAAAATATCTCAGAGAACGACAACAACAACAACAACTGGAACAACTACAACACTTCATGCAGGGCATGTTTCAAGTTTCAAGTGTTGACGCGACATGGCAACAACAAAAACAAAAATAACAACAACAACAGCGGCAACAACCATGAAAAAAATGAAACAAAACAAACAGACAACAGGCGGCAACAACACACACTCACACACACGCTCACTCAGAAAAAAAATAACACACACGCAGAACAAATACTTCAATTAATAAACAGACACGCGTCCATCGATAAATACTGGGTAAGTAAGCGTCGCCCTATGCCCAAACAGTCCAATAGACGGCGCAACCCTCTGGCATGGCCGGTCCTTTGGACTGGTAACCGAACACCGGCCAGAGGCGACAGGACCAGGAGCCGCATTGGACAGCCATAAGGCGTTGGAATCGCTGCTTATGTCCTTGTGGCGTAACTAAAACCCACAAGTACTCGAAGTACTCACTTACGAAGTGCTTAAATGGTTTTAGATACCAATAACCAGAGGCTATGCCGCACAGGCGTTAGGCTTACGTCGTTTGATGACTAATAGATGGATAGTTCGTATGTAAACACATTTAAATTTAATATGACCTGCTGTCAAGTTTTTTAAATAAGTAAATCTTAGTTTGAATTAATTTATAAATACATGTTCTAATTAATTATTTTTTTTCTTTATTACTAACTTAATTGAAGCTCTACGTATTATTGTTGAAAAGTAACGCGATATTTGTATGTATATTATTTATAAAAAAATATTTATAATTTCTTTGATTTTTAGTAGTTTAGTTTATGCTTTCGTAGATTTTTTCTGTGCACATTTCATTTATTCTTATCTCCTTTACTTTGACTGCCCTTTCTAATTTGCAAAGACCTACATAAGGGATATTTATCAATTATTTTTTAGGAAGAGTAAGATTATATGAGTATTATGGATGCTCAAAAACATGCAAGATCTCTGAAAGAATATGTACTCCAAAAGTTTTGGACACACATTTTTTTTAGGTTCTTTAAAGGCGCAAAGCTTTTAATAATATAGGCGGCTTTATTTTTTATATAGTGCATACAGATTGAACAGAATGTCAAGTTATTTCATCTTAATTTTTAATGCAAAAATCTATAATGATTGGGCAAGTAGTTGGGGTTAAGATATTTTAAATCCCATATCTATGAGTTATTTTGGCACACAGTTTTGGCAGGCAGTTTATTCAGGTTATCAAAGCAAATTGCGCCGCCAACAGCAGGCAACTCAGGAAATTTTAACGTAAGACCCAAACTACCCAACAAAAAATAAGAAAAAAAAAGAAAGAGGTGAAAAAAAATGAATGTACCACTTAACCTATCCGTACACCCACATAATGATGATGCGCAGGTGTCGTGTGCACCTTTTTCCAACTCCTTTCTGCAGGCAATTTCAAATCTGTTGGCAACGCGAATGCGACGGAAGCGCTGTATTAGTTCGGCTTCTGTATGCGTTTGGGTGTGTTTGTGTGTGTGTGTGTGTGTGTGTGTGAGGAGATTGCCCATAAAAATTCCATAAAGATAGCGATTTATGTGTGTAAGCAGCGAAAGGGTTGCCAGCTCGATTGGTTATGTGTCGTCGCAAGTCGATGCGTAAATTGCCTCGCACTGGCATTGATGCGGCTGCCTACCCGTAATGGCATTTCTTCATCCATTTCATCATCAGGCATCATCAGCATTTGTTGCTGACACTTTTGCTACTTAGGGGATTGTGCGATTTTTTTTTCTACACATTTTTTTATCAGCTGTGCAGTCTTTTGTGTGGCATGGAAATGATTTGCAGGTGGTTATTAATCAAATTAATGTGCTTATTGATAACGCTGATAATGCCCCATAATGTGGCATTGTTGGTAGCTCTGCCTGACGAAGATGTTGCAGCCTGGCTTGAACCACTTAAAGAGCGGCAGCTCGATCCGGGATGCGACAAGTGTTGATGCCCAGCTAACACTAAGTTTAAGACAGGTTACACGCACGCTTTACAAGGTTTAAAAACGTATTATCTTATCCCCATCGTAGCCAATGGGGTCCGAAAATCCGGCAACACGCGACAGCACTTAATTGAAATCAAACACCAAAAACATGCAAGCAAATTAACATAGAAACAAAGCGCCACACAGTGGTAAAAACACAACCATATATTGTTAAAAATGTAACATAGAAACGGCTTTGAGGATTTTTTTAAGATTTATTTTCAACTGAAGAAAGAGGAGTCAGCCGTTGAACCTCACTTTGCCCACAATCGAGATTTAGATTAATTTCAAATAAAAGAAACCGCGAAAAAAATGAATACTGGAAAAATTTATAGATCTCTCGTGTTCCTTTTGAAACCCTTTTAAATTAAGAACTAACGAATATTATTTTTATTTTAAGTAATACCAAACTTCACTCCGAAAAACATTAATTCATTTTATTTTCATTCTTGTGTTTGATACAATATGTATATGTAAATAATTTACAAATCTGTCTTATAGTTAAAAAAATAACCAAGGAAGTTTATTTTTTATCTTATCACATCTATATTTTGGAAGATTAGTATTAATTATAAATAAATTCGTTACGTATTTTTTTTTTTCGTAGTCAATAATTTGCTTGGGTTTTTAAACACCTAAATCGTTTTTATGCCATTGCATAAGAGCTTATTTGGAAAAGCCATAACATCATAGTAAATAAAGACATGAAAATGTCTGGACGTTGTGGAAAACCACTTAAATCACATCAGCGACAGACGCTGATAAAATAAATATCTCAACTTTGTCCGAGTCCGAAACAAATCAACCGCTGACCCCTTTCGATAAGGCCCCTAAAACTGTGCCCCAACTGAAATAGTCACTGGGCTGCTCCTCCTACCCGCTTCGCCTGTCTGTCTGTCTGTCGGTCTGTCTGTCTGTCTGTCAGCTGAAGGCAACTGATTTATTTAGAGACACAGACACTAATTATACGACACAACAACAACAAATGCGTTGACAGCCACGCCGCATCTTTAATTTCTTTTGCCGCTGATATTGTTGTTATTTGTTGTTATTGTTGTTGTTGTTGGTGGTGCTTTGAGCCATGCTTCAGTGAGCCGCAGTCCGGGCTGAGCACGCGATATGCATTCCACCGTTGGACAGCTGACCAACAAGTGCAACCAAATGCCTTTTGGACAGCTCCAGCAGAGATGACAGCCAGGCGGGTGCAGCTTGACAACTGAGTCAAGCGATTAAGTTGTGCATAGGAGGGGCGAGAGCAGCGCATGACAAACTGAGTCAGTGCGAAGAGTTTGCTGAAAGGGCAAGTCAAAAGCAAAGAAGCTTGATTAAAATATGTAGTTAAAATACCAACGAAATCATTAACTAGCATACAGAAACGCAAACCCAAAAATATAGTACATATTATTTGCTTGTTTTTTTTTTATTTAACAAATTTTGTTTGTTGCAACCCAAAAATTAAATTTTTAAGTTAAAATTTTACTTTCTACGGTTTTGGTGAATGAAATTAACTTGATAAAAAATTAAAAAATATATATGCCCTGATATTAATACAGTAACTAAAGCTTGGAAAGTTATGCACAAAAATAAGACATAACTTTTGATGAATAGTATGCATATATAGTGTATATATCTAGTCATAATACCAAAGTAAATTAAAACTTATTTTATTATTTATTTTAATATAATATTTGACATGAAAGTCTTTAAATATCTAAGAAACATAAATAGTTTTATAAATGCTGCAAACCGATTTAGAACCAAAACCATTTAAACACCAGGCTGCCAATTTCTCTTTACTATAAACCACAAAATAAAGTGAATTGTTTAGATGAAGAAAAGCTAAGCCAAAGCTTTGAATACTTGCAAATATTTTAAAATTCATTGCAAAATTATACAATTATTTAAGATATTTATATAAGACATATTATTTGGGAATTTATTATTTTAATGTAATTGAGTTAATTGTTGCAGTGAAAAATTGTCAAGAATGGGGAGAACCAAAGATTTTTCAAGCTAATGTGTAAAGACTTTTGAATAACAGGCTCACAAGCCGAGCCTTAAGGCTAAGCATTGGAATTCCGAATGTGTCAATCCACCGAACAGCTTTGTTAGGTTTACAACCTTGATAATTATATAGAAAAAGTATTTAGTTTAGTATTATAGTATTTCCTTAGGAGCTGTCCTAAATTAAGATTCTTCCTTCGATTTATTAAATCCCAACGCTCATCGCATGCATTTCCGTTCTGGGCCGCATTGCGGCACGTAATGCTGCCCAAAATCAGAACTCGGTCCGTCATCAACAACGCAGTTCAATAACTCAAAATGCAAACAACTTAATTAGCAACAACAACCGACTGCCCGAGGGTGAGGGGTAATTAATTTCAAGCGCATGCCAATCCTGTTGCTGTCCACCCGCTGATTATTATGTGTTGGATGTGTTTTGCCTGGCAGCTTGAAGCCGCAGTCCAAGTGGCACAGTCGCTGCCGCTGCCTCTGCCGCTGCCACTGCCAGCTCAGGCTGGTAGCTGATTTTTGGGCTCGCCTACACGGCGCGTCTTCGACGTTGACTTGGAACTGGACGTCGTCGTCGTCGTCGTCGGCGGCGGCGGCGGTGCGTGCATTTTTTGCCTAATTAATGGCGGCAATTTGTAAACGTCGCGAAATGCGCGAAAATATATTTGCCAAAATGAAGCGAGCCCCGTCGCGACGTACCCTGCAGTATTCGTAATAAGAAACTGCAGTCGCAGTCGCAGTCGCCATCGCAGTCGCCATCGCCGTCGTAGTCGCAGTCACTTTTAAAGGCGTTGATTGATCAGCAACCAACAAGCCAACGCCGCCTGCGACGCATGCTGATGAACGATCCATCGATCCGGCGGTACGGCGATCCACGCGGCATCGATTGCCACGTCGCACTCCAAAAAAACAAAAGTATTCAGCGGTCATGCGTTGAAAGCGTTTGCACGACTTGCGAGATGCTCTGTAAAAGGTAAACAGAGATTGAAGATTATAAATCATAGCTAAGTAATTTATTTATAACATTTAATTCTTAACCTCGCAATGCAAGATATTTGAGTATAGGAAAACTCCCTTGGGCAGACACCGAACGTCGGTCAACTTTTGTCCAATCAAGAGAAGTGTCCGCCTAATGAGGGTGGCCTGATTTTGTTGTTTGAGAGAAAATGTTCGCCTAGTGAAAATATTAATTAACAGAATTTTCATACTTTAAGATTCTAGCATATGCACATTTTTAGATTTAGTTATTTTTTCTTCTCAGGAACAGAAAAGAATTGAGTAATTTTAAGCTCTTAGCTGATTCTTTAAAACGCAATTAAAATTCTTACTAATGTTTTTCATAGCTGGTATATTAAAGATTGTGCAATACAAATTCTATATACCCGTTGGAGTAGCCCCTTTTGCTAGAGAGTTGAAAAGCGAAAGCTTCAACAGAAACTGTGAAGATATTTTGCGTTATTCGCTTGGCATACATAAACAGCACGCGAGCGCCATAATCATAATCCATAATGTCATAAGTGTCGATCGTACGGCGATCGGGCGAATGTTCGAATGGGCGATTGAGGATCTCGCCTAATAATGTTGTCGCCGATCAACGATCAGCGATCAGTGATCAGTTCAACGGCTTGTGACTCTGTGACACATCAAATGCTGCTTGATTTACGAGCATTTGGGAACAATAACAATGCGCCAGAAGAGCTTCCAGCTGAACACTTGGGGGTTGCGGTTGGTATCGGTATTTGGGTTGGAGACGGGAGTCGCGACTTGGGGCTTGGGGCCTGAGCATACAGCAGTATAAGGGGTATTGCGCTTGATGTCGACCGACACTGGCGACGCGTCTTGAATTTATGGCGCACCATAATTGTCATAATTTCTGTATGGCCAACAAGTAGCTGACCGGCGATCAGCTCCAGCTGTGCTACCGTTTAATTTGATAAGGTCCTGGGCTCTGCGCCACATGTGGTGGCATCAGCGACAGCGGCAGCAGCGGCAGCTGTTGTTGCACATTCAAGCGGTCTTCATTTCGCATGGAATCTGCGCAACAAGATCGCAATTAATTCACGCGGATAAATCTTCAAGTGCTAACTACATGACAACAACAAAGTAGTTACACATTTCTTTTTCCCTTTGCTCCATGGTTACCCACACAAAATCACGACGATCCTCTCTCGCTCTGATTGCATTCTGCGGCTAAGGAACCGTAGTCTGTGGCAACAGCAGCTTGATCTTGCCGTGCCTCGACTGGGTCGCCTTCGTTTAATTTCAATTTGTTGCCGCTCTAAATTTATGACGGTTATTAGCAAAAGACGTGCGGCCAACACATTCCTCATGATTGCGAGCTCAGCCGCGTCTTAGGGTTCTGGATTTCCTGTCGGAAACCCCATGGCTAACCATGTTCCCCAACCGCATCTGCGGCTACCGTACGCCATTTTCTTGCTCGCCTGCGCAACTTGCTCCATGCGGTGGCAATGTTTACTTGCCTCAGACAAATTTCATTGTAACTTGAGTAACTTGGTAGTGACTGAGTCCAGTTTGGGACCGGGCCTTGGATATGGGCTTGGGTCTGGCTTTTTGGGTCTGGCTTTGGGTCTGGTGTAGCATGTAGTCGCCTTTGTTGCCGCTGCTGCCGTTTGCCTAGGTAATTGCGTTTATAGTTAGTCATGTTGCCTGCCTGTCCGCCTGCCTGCCTTTTAGGCTTCTGTTACACATTCTCTCAATACATTTTCTTTTTTTTTAACATTTTTGGTGAATATAACCCAACTTGAGTATTTTTGTGAGCTGTATTTATTTACTGCTGGCGCTTGTTCGATCTTATCAAGATTTTGCTGATTGATAGCAGCCCAAACAGCATTGGGCTTAGGCATACATATCTTTGGCACTACGGACTGCAGAGTGTTGAATTTATTAGTTTAATATATATATATATATATCTATATATAAAACTGTTTATACTGTCTGACTGACGGACTGACTGATTGGTGAATAACGCACAGCCCATAACGTAAGAGCTAGGAAGCTGAAATTTTTACTGTAGTTACCTTATGTGATGAAGGTGCACGTTAAGGCGGGGTTTCGGGAAAAACTTATTTTCAAAGCTCTGCATAAGAACTTAAATATGAGTTTAAAAATGTATTTCAGTATTTTAAACTCCTTACCTTTTCTGGAAAGGACTTCATTTACTATCAAAAACATGTTATATTTCCAATATCTCGGCTAAAAATTGTCCTTTTTTCAGATCTCGAGAAATTGCCACCTGGGCTCGCAGGTGTAATGGCGACCATAGAGAGCCAAGTCGGATCATTCACCAACCGATACAATGAACGCTTGCAACGACACTGTAACCGGCTTGCAAAAAGACTTGTTGAAAGGCGTTTTATCAAGAGAAAATCGTTTATGGACCTCATCCAACCACGACAGAGGGGATGCCCCAGAGCCTGCCGACAACATTCGTGACGATGGATGGTTACAAATGTCGCTTTTGAAACTGTTGTCGACTAGTAAGCCTGAAGACCCTACCAAACAACACTTGAGAAGATTGCGAAACAACACTTAAGCTATCTGTATTGTCATGAAAATGTATGCTTTTTTTTAATATAATATAAACAAATTAACTAAAAAAAAAGAAAAAAATAAATAAAAAAAGAAACATTAGTTAATTCTTGCCAAATGTCTGAGCTATGGCCGAAAAGAAAATCAAAACCGGTTTCTAGATGACCCATTATATCCTTGGTTTCAACATACCATTGATAGAGTCCTGGTGAACCTACAGTTCCAAATCCGTGCAAAATTCGCTCGGAAAGGATTCAAAAATATGTATGTATGCTGTTTTATTCAGCCGTCCCTTCTCCCTCTATGGTTCCTAGATTCCCGATATATCCTTGGCTTAACCATACCATTGATATAGTCCTGGTGAACCTAAATCTCGAAATTCGTGCAAATTTTGGCGGTAAATGGTCCAGAAATATGAAAATGCATGCGTTTCTTTCAGCCGTACCCTTCTCCCTCTATGGTTCCTAGATGACCGATATATCTATGGTTTTACCATACCATAGATAAAGTCCTAATGATCCTAAAGTTCCAAATCCCAACGAAATTCTCTTTAAAACTTTATCCACAGTTAAATTAAGGTTTAAAAATATTAACGGTCGCAAAATCCCCATTGCCCCATACCCCCATACCAGGCGAACAGAAATGCCCAGCAGGTAGATGAACTAATATTTTATGAATGAACAATTTCATTGCATACCCAAACGGGGCGCGCGGAGGGGCAGCTGGGTCTAGATTTCAACGGAAATTCGGCTGAAGTACCAGGCGAACAGAAACGGGCAGTAGGTAGATGAACTAAAATTTTATGAATGAACAATTTCATTGCATACCCAAACGGGGCGCGCGGAGGGGCAGCTGGGTCTAGATTTCAACGAAAATTCGGCTGAAGTACCAGGCGAACAGAAATGGCCAGCAGGTAGATGAACTAAAATTTTTATATATGAAAAATTTCATTGCATACCCACAAAATGCAAAAAAACATACATATTTGTGGACCGTTTCCGTGCGCATTTTGCAGGGATACGGTCCTCTAGGTTCACCAGGACTATATCAATGGTATGGTATGACCAAGGACATGTGGGTCCACTAGGTACCGTCGATGGGAGTGGCAGGGGGGAGGGGGGGGGGGGTAGTTATGGTGGGCGAAGGCTGAAAGAAAAAGCATTCATATTTTTTGACTTTTTCGGTCATGTAGGTTCGTTAGGACGTTATCTTTGGTAGAGTAAGACCAAGGATAAATGGGTCATCTAGGAACCAGGTGGTCTGCTTGTAATATATATATAAAAAAGCTTAGCTTAAAAGCAGTCTTAAATATTTTTTTTTAGTTAATTTGTTTATTTTGTATCAAAAATAACATACAGTGTTATGACAATACAAAAAGCTCAAGTGTTATTTCGCAAAAGTAAAGTCAACCTTTTATGATGATTTTTTTAAATATCTCGGCCAAATATTGTCAGATTTTGGAATTTTATACCATTTTGGACTCGTTAGGATCAGTTTTATCGATTGGCATAAAAAATATGAAAATCTAAATTTTTACCCAAATCGGCCAAAAAGCAAGGGGGTGATGTAACCCCTAAATCGGGTCGGTTCGAAAATCAGAACATTTTTGATGCTTTTTTTTGAATATCTCGGGTAAATATCGGCTGATTTTGAAATGATATACCTTTTTGAATTCGTACGGATCCCTACTATCAATTGGCATTCAAGCAAATTTAAAATCGATGGGTTAAAAAATGTTGTTGACTAAAAACCGATTCATTTGTAAAGTCAACCTTGTTTGATGATTTTTTGGAATATCTCGGCCAAATATTGTTTAATTTTGAAATTATATACCATTTTGGACTCGTAAGGATCAGTACCATCAATGGTCATTAAAAATTTTAAAATCTAAATTTTGACCCAAATCGGGGTAAAAGCAAGGGGTTACATCACGTTTTTTCTAAAAATCGGGGTCGGTTCGAAAATAAAAACTTTTTTGGTGTTTTTTTTTAATATCTCGGGTAAATATCGGCTGATTTTGAAATGTTATACCTTTTTGTATTCGTACGGATCCTTACTATCAATTGGCATTCAAACAAATTAAAAATCGATGGGTTAAAAATAGTGGTTGATTTGGGAATTTTATACCACTTTGGACTCGTAGGGATCAAGTATTGTTTCGCCAATGCTGTAAATTAGGCTAAATGCATTTCAGAAATAATAAAAGTATTTTTTATATAATAATGTTATATGAAAAACTTAAAAGCCTACGTTTTTGCATTTGAATAATTTAAGGATCTGTTTGTTTGCCTATTTTACTTCTACAATATGCTAGTTAAAATATAAATATGAAGATTTTTGTATTAATAATATTAACAGCTACCTTTGTAGCCATTTTGAGTATTATATTCTATAAAACTGCATTATATCATTTATTTTTAGAAAGGCGTGATGCTGATTATATAAAAATTAATAGCTTTAGCTGAACAAGTTTATATGCCAAATTCCAGTTGATGAAGGCAACTCCAAAAAATTCCTAAAAATATTCCGAAATATTAATGAGCTGACTCAGGTCCATAAAATTTTTCATTATTTATGCATTGCGCTGTCAGAGCCTCAATCGATGACAATAACTACTATTCAAATAGTGTGTAATAAATTATTTAATTAGTGCTAATTAACATTCCCGTGCGGCTGGGCATTTGTGTGGGCCAGCACTCGCAGTTCTACCTGGTATCGATACCAGTTTACCGCGTGCTACGTGGCCGCACACCGACTGAACGGATAAGATCTGCAACACGGCCGAGCCATCAGGCATGAGACAATCCATAAATATATAAAATACGGGGGGACTATAAACTCGAAGATGTCGGCGGCGTATTCCAAAAGTGTGCGACACTATGTGACAAATTTTTGGTCGTTCTCATTCGGAGTCCCATTCCCAATGCCGTTGCCCCATATGAGCCTTGAGCTTGCTGCGTGCTGCGTGCTGCAGGGTGCTGCATGGTGGCAATAGCAGTGGCGATCGAGTGGCAGACAAATGCGCTGCTTACCTGCAGCCACACGCACAGCGTTTCAGCTCCAAGGAGACGGAGACGGAGATGGAGACGGAGACGAAGACTGACATCAGCTGGGGCCAGAATCCAGAATCCATTAAGTTGTTAATCATATGCGCAGTCGCAGTCGCGGGTCCAAATTTGCTTTAGTCGCATCCTTTGCGTATCCTTTTCATAGCCAGCAACGTGGCACAATTAATATGCGTCCAGCGATCGTAATCAATTCTGGCTACATAGTCGTCGCCCAACCACCCGCCCTACCGAGCGCTGGTAACATGAACACGTGCGGGTCATTAGTCGCAGTCACGCATTTTGAGCTCACCTTCAACTGCAACTCCAACTCCGACTACAGCTATAGAAAAAAACACCATCTCCCAGCTCGCTGCCATGTCCGCTCGCTTTAATAGGAAATGATTTTGTACGCTTCGTTCACCTGGTTCTCCAGCTCCGTCTCGGTCTGGACATGGGTCCGGCTCTGGCTCTGGCTCTGGGCTTACCTTTTTGGCGCTTATGAGCTGCGAAATTTTTATGAGTAGCTGGAACTCAGCTCCGGCCGGCGGTTGGTTGTTTTGTTTGGTTTGGTTTAATAGGTTCTAATGAACCATGGCAACCGGGCAGCGGACAGCGGCCAGCGCCGACTATACTCCATGAATTGGCTTTCAGTGGGCGCTGACTCACTCATTTGTGGCTCTGACTGAAGATCGGAAATCGGCTGGACATGGGTCCAGCAATGCCTTCATATGTATTTCCATTATTATTAAGCTGGAAAGAAATTCAAAATATATTAAAAGTATACAAATTATAAAAAGTTGTTCAAAGGTCATATTTTTTATAATATATATATTAAGGTCATATTTTTTATAATATATATATTTTAACGCTGTTCTTGACAAAAAATTCAAATTTAATTAATTTAATTTATGTTAATTTTAAAATGTATTTATTAACAATCAAGTACTCTTTTAGGTTTAAAATATTTACAAGCAAAACAATAAAAATAAATTTAAAATGATTTAATGTTATATATTATTTATTATTATATAAATAGTACACATTAGTTTCTTTAACCCGAATCAAAAAATCAACAAATTATTGAAACACTTAATGAGGCTGCAATTTAAGCAATTTATGTAGTCACGTGTGAGGGACGCACTAAAAGCAAACAATTTGCACCCACCCTCAGAACGCAGACTAACATATATGTATATATATATATGTATTTATGTATATTCACAATATCGCTCCAGCCCAGACATGTGCCCAGTAAAAGGATGTTGACTTCGCCGACTTTCTTGCGCATTTTTATTATGGCAATATGCCAACGAAAACAACAGAAGTTATAGTTATATGCAGAAGAGTGCTCAACCAGGAGATACCCTATAAAACCGATAGTAAAATAAAATAATTGAAGCATACATAATTATATTCAAATAAACGAATTTTCATTAAATCAGTGCCAATAACGAGTAGACACACTTCTAAGATAGTTAGGGCAAGTGTATCAAATCGAACCTTACTCCAAAAACTAGCTCTAACTAACCTTTCTTAGATTCTTATAGGGTATAAGAACAACAGCAATAACAAGTTGCGCCGCATGCAGCAGCAGCAGTGGGAGGCTTTTAACCTTTCCGCCTCGATCCATAACCGATTTGTAGTTTGATTTTTTGGCATTAATGATAATTTGGGACACTAATGCACACATTAGACCGACGGCGCCGACGACGACGGCGACGACGACGTTCGTAACGACAGCCAAAAATTGTGTTGGTCTTGTGTGGCACGTGCGACTTTACCGCCTTCTTTGCCTGCCAGACTCGGTACAACAACAAAAACAACAGCAACAACAACAGCTCAGAGTTATGATGAATAAACAAGCAGCAAAAAATATGAAATAATAATAATAATTTTTTGACAACAATTTATGCGGCCATTAACAGCGGCAATACAACGTGTTTATTTGAACATTTCGAAAAAATATATAAAAAATAAGTACATATATATATATATAAATATATATATAAATATATATATAAATATATATGTACCTTAGCAAGTTAGAAAAAAATCATAAATAAAAAAATACAACGAAATAAATAAATATTAATTGCTTGAAAATCAATCAAAAATTCAAAGCATGTCAGCCGAGTTGCCAGTCGCAGTCGCAGTCACAGTTTCGAGTGCAAAAATCGCCATAACCGCTAATAAATTCAAACACCCACGAAATATTCAATCGCTGGGCATTGACAAAGTGTTTAAGCCGTGTTCGTCTAGGCCAAGTATTGTTATATCAAGTGTGGGTGTATTGGGAACTCAGTGGGTCAGAGTTTGTCTGGCAAAGGTAACAAAACCAAAAGTTGTCACATATTACAAGTAAAGTTCCATTATATACATAATAATAGGTTTATTAAAAATATAGTTCAGTATTGCTTACAGCTTCAATGTGCTTTCAAAGCTTATAAAATAATACTTTCGGCTTAACTGGGATCAATTCTGAAGAATAATTTTATAATTTGAATCTATATTGGGAAAAACAATAAAATAGATTTAAAATGCGTTATTTTAAGGATTTGATTTTTTAGAATCTCACGAGCTTATAGAAGTCAAGATTTTCAACAGACATCATTTAAAGTTGTACCAAAAATATAATTTATTTGGAATGAATAGCCAACTAATGCGGGTTTTGTCCGTTTCAGCCAAAGGAACTACGCCTTCGGACGATCAATTAATAATGACAAATGTTTTCCAGATGACATTGATATTGTCCTGGTGTACATGAAGGACCAGATGGACTATGCTAATGGATCACAAACATGAGTGCTTTTCCTTTCAGATGTTATGTGATAACCAATTATAGCCCTGGCCTAGACGATTTGAATTACGCGATTTTCTTTATATTAAAATATAATTTATTGAATAGCCATTTCATTTTTGAATGTAGATCGATGCAGATAATAACGCACCATGTCCTTTGAAAATCTGCAAGGATCTGACCGAGTCATCGATATTTTTCTAAAAAAGACATTAGGTCATAGTCAAAGGTCAAATCTTTGCCATTTGCACATAATTATCAGAGAGAATGAAGTTGCGCGGGCGCAAAACAGACAAAAACTAAACTGCGCACCGAAAATATATGTGTTCTAAGAGGAATTCTTGTTGGGAGCGATAAGCAATAAAAACTATGCAGATGGATTTCTTCTAAAATATTAAATTTGTTATGTTTTATTTAAAAATTTAACAAAAAACGGCGCACACAAAAATTACAGGCAAATGATCAGAAAAGGAATTCTTTCTTGGATAAACACGCAAGCCCTTGCTAAACGTGCACAGACAATCACTTGGCTGCAGAGATATGCCAAATAAAGAGAGAAGTACTCTAATTTTTATTATTACTCTAAAAAAGAATAGCTTGTATACGAATTGGTCTTGTGAGAGCTTGCTCGGCTATTTTCTGGTGCCCTTTTTTTCCTCCACTTTGATTCAGGTTTGGTTTGAATATGACAAAATAGTCCTAATCGGTACGAGATTCGTAAGAGTTTTCTAAAACATATATATTTATACTAGGGATCGCAATTTATTTACCTTCAATTATACTTTCAAAATGTTTCTATTCAGATTGTCTCTCTTGTGATTCAAATCAGGCATATATTTTTTATGTTGCTTATGGCATACGCTTGAACAGTTTAATATACCCATTTCACTTATTCATTAGGAACAGGGTATTTAAAAAACACCCACCCAGCACAGCGTTACTAATTACATTCGCGCCAATGTTAATTTGTTACAATTTCCGGAATTTCGCTAATTTATTTTTTTAACATTTATATTAGCGGCATAAATTCTATGCTCTTGTTGTTGTTGTTGTTGCATGTCATTCTTTAGGTTTGATCTGAACTTCCCTTTCAATTGTTGTATAAATTTGCATTTTTGGTGTGTAGGTTAAAGGGCTTTTAAATATATATGTTTGCGTTTACATACACATATATATAGCTCAGTTGGTATATTAATATGTGATTAGCTTAGTATATAAACTTTAGAATAAAGTTTCATTTAGTTTAACTATATATTAACAAATTTGATAAATGGTAATAAGAAAATAAAGTGATGAAAGTTAAAAATATTTTAAATATTAGTATATTATTTTTTATTATTAAATTGTTACCATTATGTATAAGTATTTTAATAAAAAACTAAGAATAAAATAAAACTGAATATGTAACAAAAGTAATATTTTTATTAAAATTAAATGTAATCTAAACTTTACTTTTAGTTGATTTTCTTTTTCGTAAAATTCTTTATTAAAATTAGAGCTGTCCGCTGCATAAATAATCTATTGCTAATTAATAATTATATATAATGCTGCTTATTCGATTATAATCAACACGCTTTGCTGTTCACTCATATTACGGAATTCGTCCGTTGTTTACCTGCGCATATTCGTGAGTGCGAACCAAGCTATTTACGAGTATTCGAATGTTTGCACAGCAGGCGTCGGATATGCCGGTGATTCACTAGAAAGCTCACCTGTGAATCGCAAGAGAACAGCTGCTGCAACAGTCACGTGCGTGGCTCATTAACAGCTGCCTCCTAAAAATGCAGCCAGATGAGGAAATTTGGTATTGCCACACGGGCAGATAAGGTGCCAGACGGGCGGCTGGGGGCAATGCACAAAGCACAGCGTAACTTCCGCTGTAACTTGCGGCAGGTGCAGGAGGGGCACATAATTACATGGCATTTCAAGCGCCAAGCTCCATTTGAGCTTCCCGTTGAGGGGTGCAGCAAATTGACTACCCCTGACCACCCGAAACTGCATTATTAATTGCAGCTTTGATTTATCTAAGAAACAGGGCAAAGTAACGACCCGCCAGCCCCCAACCCCGCTAAGGCCTACACGCACAACCCCAAGCTTGATTTGTGCCAACCCTTGGGGGGTTGGGCGTCGCATTTTCCATAACGTTAAACTCGCAAATGTTTAATTGTGGAAATGAGAAATATGCGGAAGCGTTGACAATTCCGCTCCAGCAACGCTGCAGCGTCGACTGCACTTGTCGCATCACTTGATGCCAGGCCCGTGCCCAGGCCCAAGCCCCAGCCCCAGCCCCCTGCCCCCTGCCCAGATCCGTGCCCATTCCCGTTAGCATTAACCCGCCAGCTGCATGTCAGTGGCATTGTGCCTGTCTAGCCATCAGCATCTGTAGCTGTCTGTTCCAGTCGCACTCGCTCTGCCACTCTTGCCCCCTTTGCTCCACACTCTGCTGCCTGCTCGCTAAATGACACAAAAATATGGGCTTAACCGGAAACGGATGTATTATCTGCGCTAACTGCGCTGCCGCTGCCGTTGTCGCTGCCGCTGCCTCAGTGACGTTCGTCGGCTCGGTCTCCAGCTCGAGCTCGAGTTCGGGTCGTGGAACTAATAGAATATTATAAATTGTACAGACAGCACATAGAGACTAGATATATATATGAACCTGTGCCCAAGCTCTCCACTGACCCACGCCTGAAGCGGACGTCTCTGCTCATCTGTGTCTACATCTGTTTATGTAAACGTGTGTGTGTGTATCTGTGTGTGTGTGTGTAACTGTGTGTGCCTCGTTCGTTACGCTTCTGTGAGCTTTTTGGACTGTGCATTTTGTGGCCCGAAGCGTTTCATGTTGTTGGCCCTCGCACGGCTAGCATGCAAAATCCAATGTGCCCCAATCTCAACTCACATTCTCCGCATTAGTTTGTTGCATGTGTGTCATGTGGCCGGACAGCAGCGGCAACTCTGTACCCCTTAACCCTAGTCCCCCCTCTTGCTGCCTGCTCCACTGCATTCGTTTGCATGTCGTGAAGTTGTCGAGCACTTGCCGGCGCGCTTTCACTTTTTCCAAGTTTTTTGTCAATTCAAGAATTCTTGCCGTACATTGACCTCAACTAGATTATAATTGTTGTCGTCTGATATAGTTGAATTAAGGGTTGCAGGAATGCTGATCTTAATAAAATACTTTTCACGTTTATGAAATCTGTAAGAAAAATTTAATTTCTAATCTATGTTGTTACTCAGCATTAGGTTTAAATCTCAGGTGGATATACTGATGTTTCAGACAAGGTCATAAGAGACTGTTAAATATAAAAATATTTAGCAATTATATAGTAATAAAGATTGACAAGAATAATAATATAAATAAAAATGTTGCCAATAATAACGTTATTAGAAATACAAATAATAATAATAAATAACTTAGATAACTTATAACAATTATACATATTTATTGGGCCAATTGTCTTCTATTTACCAATAAAGCATATTTAAGATTTTTAATGATTTTTTTAAATCAAGGAAATATATAACTGATTATCTTTGAATATCTTTAAAATGTTGTTTACCCATTAATATGTTTTAAGTAAAAGGACTCCATTTACTTCAGCACAAGATCAATGAAATATGTAAAGTTAACAATTTGATTGAAAAGTCTTAAGTCTAACAAAAGCTGATGTGCTTAGGGTGGCATTAGGTGCACTCCGTAAGTAAGTAGGGAAATATCATATCAACTGCAGCTGCTTTTTCCTGTGAGACGCTGTGAGCCCTTTGCCAACTGTCTGCTGGAAATGGAAAAGCATTTGCATGTGTTTAGCAGGATCAAGGATAAGCAGCAGCCAACTGATTGAGTCATTTTTTTAGACAATGCCGCGACCGCCGTCTGTGAAAGTGATCGTGATTCGTGATGGAGGCCGCAGATGCGGCGGTGCGCGCATCTCAAAGATACACTTCCTTCTTTCTTATATCCATTGCGCGGCATTCAAGCGATCAGCCAAATAACAACAAACATTGTCGAGCAGCGCCTGAAAATAGGGAGAGCCGCGCGTACGGCAGTCCTCGTTGTCCTTATTATCGCTGCATCCTTTGTGGCTGTTTTGTTAGCTTTGATCGTTGCTACTTATCATTTCCCTAACTGCCTCTGTTGTTGTTGTTGTTCAATGCTTCACTGCATTTTCCGCTGCCAACAGAGCGCCTTTTTCATGACACTCAATCGAGGCGAGGCACCACAATGAGTTACAACCGAAACATTTGGCCAAAAGATACATAAATAAAGATAGAACTATGTGATAGGGCTTTTTGAAATTAGACAGATGTTTGAATGGCTTATTGCGTATTCAGTGCATTTTATATAACATTCAAAAAGTATCCATTTATCTACAATATTTATCCAATACTAATAAATATAACTATTGCTTATTATAGTTTTTAAAAAAATTTATAAAAAAACCATTATTTTTGTAAAGTTGTTTCAGCTAATTATTAATTGTATTATTCAATACGATATCTCTTATTCGATTAGTCTAATGTGTTACAAAGTTAGTTTTATTAAAGTTTAAATAAAATATCACAAATATAATTGATAAATAAAAAATAAAAATAAATAATTGATAAATATATTCACTATGGCCAAAAAAAAAAAAAAATTGATAAAACGAATGTATATGCATCTTAAATGGTTGTCAAAATAAAAAATATCTAAAAAGTAAATCTTGTTCAACTCCCACACAAAGTCCCTATCCCCATTCCCCCATCAATATCTCTGGTCTAGATTTGTTGAGGCGCCGAGCAGAGCGTTAAGGCTGAGCGCCAAAACAGCTGAAGGCGAAGCTTATACTGTCAAAATTTCTAGTTAACCCAGTTGGAAAAATGTTCAGCTGGAATTCGAGACGCCATTGGGATTTATGGCCCTACGAGCTGCCGCTGCCTCTGCATCACTTTCCGGGCCAGCCAGAGCTGCCGCACGAGCCGCCATTAGAGCGGCAACAACGACCGCTAGTGCACTTCCTGCAGCCAAACGAGCCGCCGCCGCCTGCCGATAATGATGACATATATCATGTGTTCAACTTTATGAACCGCTGTTATTTGTTGGCCGGCATCTTTATAATAATCACGGTGTTCCAATGGCTGATGTTTGCCCTCCTGATGAAGGAGCAGGGTATATTCGTGCTGCCTGGATTTATCTGTCTGATATTGGCATTCACAGCGCTAATGTTGCTTACCTTCTGCATGCAGCTGCGCTCCAATTTCTGGTTCGGCTGCATCTTTGCCTGGCTTTTTGTGGAGACCGTCGCGATGAGTGTGGTCCTGCTGCTGCCAGTGCGATCGGATCAAAACATCTCGGTGGCGCTCGTTGCGGCCCTAATAGTTCTCACTGTATGCTATTTTCAGGGAGCATGGCTGCCCATGTTTATTTTGCCCGGCGTGATAGTATTGGTCGTAGTCCTCATCGTGTTTGCAGCTGCAGCCGGAGTGATGCTCATATTGTTTATAATCACGGATCATTCCATATACCGATTTGTCTATTTTTGCCTCATTCTGTTTGTAACGCTGCCCTTGTCCTTGTTTCATGCCCAAGTCATACATGGCCGTAGATATAAGCTACCCAAGGAGGCATTCTTGAGCTGTGCAGTTATCATTTACATGCATTTCACTCTATTCTTCATGGCGTTCTACTACCTCATCTGGGTGCACCAATGGTGAGCGTCAATCAAAAGTAAATTGTAAAGACATATGTGAGAATGTCAGATGTGTTTAATCGAATTGTGTAATTGTATATGTATATATGTTTAATGATTATCCTCATTTAATTTCGTAAGTAAATGTAATAAGTTTTCGTATAAAGTCCACTCACTGATCTGAGCCCATTTGACCGGCGATAACTGTAGTATTTCCAACGCCAATTTCCAATCCCGAATGGTTGCACATAGATATTCTCAATTAATAAAATATATTGATGCAATTTATTTAAACTAATAGAAATATTAAAAAATTTTCGAAATAGATTAATATATTTTTAATAAAGAAAATATTTTAAAAATTAAAATAAAACATAAAACTCAAAGAATTGATCAATGGAGATGAAAAAATTTTGTTTAATTTGTGCAAAAGCAAAAAAAAAAGACCTTAGCTCAATGAGCGATAAGAAAAAAAGCTATAATTTATCATGTAAATATTATATTATTATTAGTTAAAGAATGTTAACAGTGTTTGAGCAATGTTAGGATATGCACTTGAATTGACTTTCGAATAGATATGAAAGACCAACAAGTTTTCAGAAAGCAGCTTCGATTTTATTGTCAATAGCACAATAATTATAGCAATAATAATATAACGTTTAACGTGTGGAATCAAAAATTTTAAGGTTAAGTTAATAAGAAGAACAATAACAGAATAACGACAATATGCATCCGAGCTATCAGAGTGCACAGCAACAAGATGCAACAATGCAGCAACTGCGGGAACTGCAACGACAACAGCAACAGCAAGATCAACGTCGAATGCGGCAATATATGCAGCAACAACAACAACAACCACAAGAGCCACAAATTGTTTTCGCGCGTGGGGCCAGACCGCCTGGCGAACAGGACCAGAATCGAATTGTGGTAATCATCCCTGACGAAGTGTTCCAAGCATTTGTGCGCAAAGTTTACGTTATTGCCACTATGTTAATTCTGATCACGTGCGCCACCTGGCTGACCATTGCGTTTCTCAAATTCAACGTAGTCAATGAGACGAAGGTGCCTTTTTATGTGTGGTTCATATTGACGGTCGTTACGGTCATTATATTCAACTGGTGTCCGAGAGTGCGCTATATCTTTCCCCTAAACTGGATCATGGTTGTGTGCATCGCAATATTTTTAATTCTAGGCGGCAGCTGTTTTATGTACGCATTCGACCCACTTAATTTTCTTTGTGGAATAGCAATTGCACTGGCTGTGATCGTTGTATTGCACATCTGTGGCGCCCTGTGCCCACTGACAGTTCTGCCGGGCGGCCTACTAACTGGATGTCTATTGATCCTAATTATGATAGTGCTCCTCGTGTTTCTGTTTCTCATGTTTTTCCTTAGCGACCCGGTCTACGGCTTGGTTTTCTATAGCCTGCTATTTTGTCTGCTGGTCATAGTAATACCCTTTCATGCACAGTATATACACGGTCGCCTACAGATTGTGCCACTGTTTGATATGGCGTCATGCGTCCTCACCGTTTTCTTAGATTTTGTGATGGTCCTCCTGTGCATATCATATTTTTACTTCTACCACATATATTTAGGAACAGGTGACAAGCCCTTGCGATCAGACAGGTAAATTATATTTATCCAAATTTCTGCAAGCATTTTGGAGCTATTTCAACTAAAACACTCAAGACATCGAAAATTTCAGTCAGCATTTAGCATTTAGTTCATTTAGTCAAAATTTTGAGAAGTTAGATTATTCTTTTTTTTTTTTTTGTAACATTTCGAAGATTGTTTTCCTGTGCTTGGATCATTTTTGAATCCCTGATTTTAACTGTCAAATTGGTTAGGCGAAAACCCTCAAATGCATCCTGAACCGCCGGATGTATATGGCATACCACCCGATCTGAACATACGTCACGGCATGCGCATCTACTTGTTGAGTGTGCTCTTTGCCGCAGTTGCGCTACTCCAGTGGATCGTAATTGGATACTTCTCGGACTGGCGCAAATATAAAGTGCCGCCGGTGAGATATGGGTTTTGGCTAATGGGCACATTTTTTGGTATTTGCGTGCTCTCCTGTACGCCATTTGGACGCAAGTTCCCCTGGAATATGGCCCTAGTTTTGCTCATTGTGGAGACATCGACTCTATACATTGCCGTGGAGCAGCAAAACACTAAGGGAGTGCTGGTTAATCTGTATGCGGGCCTTATTGTGGTTTTCGTGGTGGTCACCTCTATTTTCTACGGCGCTTACTTTCCAATGCGTATGGTGCCTGGTGACCTGATGCTCAGCCTCGGCGTTGCTCTCTCAAATATAATGCTGATACTGTTCTTTCTCAATGCCTACGTGTTCGAGACCAGCGCCATATACACAGTTGTACGCAACTATTTTGCCATCTCTTCTGTTACGATGATCATGTACACGGCTACCATAATTCACGATCGACAGTTTGATGTGCCCAAGAATGAGTATATCTTTCTGAGTGTTTTGTTGTTCTTCGGCCAAATGATACTCCACGAGCGCATCCTGGCCCTTTCCTCGACTCATAATAGTTCTTTAGACTGTGCAAGAATATTGGGGAATACGTGAGGCAGCCTAAAAAACGTATGTTTCCCAAAAGTGAGTACATTAGACATATGAAAATTAAATTACTAAATTAAGTCATTTTTTAGGCTTAGCTCAAACCATGTAAACAAATTGTGAAAGACCTCTACTTTGTTCGGGGGAGTCATATTTTTTGAAAACTTCCCTGGCAGCAAAGTTATGTATGTTTAGGAATATAGTAAATGTATTATCCTTGAAAAATATTTGAGATTGTCTCAATGAATTGTTGTGCGTAGTTTCTGAAATTTTGTCAAGCTTTCATAATTTAATACATTATTAAATTAAATTTAATTTACTTAATAAAAAACACATGCATTTCAATTAGAATTGGTTTGGAATTCTGAGGAAGGCCCAATCCACATTCAAAAATATTTTAACTAAAGTTTGTCACAGAGTGCTCTTCTGCCATTAAGCCCTACATGTTCTTGATGATGGATTCACAACATCTTTGAAACGCTTTATTATTGTATAAGCTCTTTTCTGTTTTTTATTGTTTTTATGAAAGCATAAATACTATATACATATGTATACATATCTTTATTCAATTGAATTGAGTAGAGGAGCGCGTGTTACCCGTTTAACGAGGCATGTGCCAGGCCCAAACAATGTAAATCCAAGTGGTATAAATAAGAAACAGACAACGTATTTCGATTGTTATAGACGGGGATTGTCTGGCTTTTGTTTATATAAGCAGGTGACTCGATTGAAACAATTCGATTGCGAATTACAGCTACAAAGAGTGCACAATTTGCATCTGGGGAAAGCTTTCAATCAGAATTTAAAATACAACTAAAGACAATACAATAAACCTCTGCATGGCAAACAAAAAAATGTTATTTTAAACGGGGAATATTTTAAAATATATATTTAAATGTTTTTACTTTAATCATTATAATCTCAATAAAAAATAAATGAATTTTTTTAGTTTTATTATAATACTCGCAAAAATCAACATTTAATATACATTTTTTTTTTTTTTTTTTTAACATAATTATTATTTATTTTATTTAAAATCTGCCCCCTTTTTGGGCAATAATTAAATGTTTTCTTTGACCTATGGCAGTTATGTATTGCGTGTATCTATGTGTCTGTTTTGTGTGTTTAGTGTAGGGGAAGCAGTGGAATTTGTGGAGTTAGACTCTTTGGGGGAGGTCAAGTGGGTGTTTCCTTTTGAGCCGTCTTGTTGTTGAGTTGTTGTTTAAAAGGTTGGTGGCAAGATTATTTGGGTGGTTGCCTAGTCTGGCGATGTAGCGATATCACTCAACTTGGCAATTACCTCTTTAACCCAAGGTATATTAAGCTGGCTGTGAATTGTGGTATTTTCATGGTAAATATGCGCGTTAGATAAAATTCGCAGAGCTTTATTTTGAAACCGCTGAATAATGTTCAGGTTGCTCTTGCTGGCGGTACCCCAAAGATGGATGCCGTAAGTCCATGTTGGCTTGATAATTGTTTTTAATATACATGATATGTGAAATATGATTTATTCACATTTCAACAATCCGAAACTGATAACTAAATATTTCTGTTTATTTATTTTCGTTTTTTATTTATAATTAGTACATATGTTACCAGCGGGAACTGATAAATAACTTTTGTCAATTCAAGCTGTATAAATATTGTGGCTTTAAAGCTTCCTGTTTTCTTATTCTTTTTTTTATTTTAAGGCTTTCTTATTCATGCAAATTTTACGATATGCTTAAGCAAAATACATAATAAATAAAAAAAAAAGGAAAGCCAATGGGTTAGCTTTATGGCAGTCATAGACAGACAGAACCTTATGGAGAGATTTGAATTTCTATAAAATAGAAATTTTGATAGTAAATTATGAATAAATCTGAGAGTTTAGTGAATTAAGTGTAAAATTTAAAAATGTACAAAAAAGAGCACAAGTAAAGGCATAAGAAAACTGGCAAAAGTAAAGTATAACAGAATTTTTATAATCAAAAAATAGTTGTTAAAAAAACATTTAACACACTACCTTTACTATAAGGAATGAAAGGTAAATATTTATGCCTCGTAAATATGCATAGTAAATAATATATTTTTTAAGCCATAATGCAAACACTGTTCTTTAATAAATCTCGAGTGTCTGGCCATATTTTATACAACACTTTTCTGTTATAAATGCTACCCCTTTTAATATCTGAGAGGACAACCAGGCATCGATTTAAACTGGATTAAAAAAGTAACTATAATACTTATCAAATTTACATAAAGTATCTCTTGCCTCAATTGGGCACCTCTTTAAGCTGGCGTAACTGAATCCTCAACTACCTCGGCCGCTGCTGGTCTTAAAGTGGAAAACAGGAACAGGATTAATAGGCTCGGCCATGGGCGCTCGCCGCTGTCCATGGGCAAACAAAGCGGCAGCTGGCGCTAAACAAAGGATGCCAAGGCGTTCGCGAGGTGCCGAACAATGGCCAGGCATTAGCAGCGCCTGCGCGATTCCGATCCCGATCTTCATACCGATCCACTTAAGGTCCAAGCGAAGCGAATAACGAAAAAAAAAAACGAAAACATTTAGAACAATACGAAAAACTCGTTATGAGTCACACAAATCTCAGAATACGCTAAGGAATCTAACCGTTGTCCAAGGAGTGTGTGTGTATGCGTGCATCTGTGTGTGTGTGCGCAGCTATTTAGATTAGGGGCGTTCCTTCGATCAACCCCCAACCCCTTTGCCAAGCATCGCGGTCAGTCGCGAAAACAATCAGCGGGCAGAATGTTGATTATGATGAGGATGAGAATCCGTGTATGACTGTGATTATGTTGATGAGCATTGCGTATTGAGCCGAGCGGGAGAGGGGCTGGGTTAGAGGGAGGGCCAGCAGCCAAGCTTATCGCCGCATCTGCGAGTGCAGCTAAGTTACCTTGGAAAAATCTTGCACGAAAATCGTGGGAAATTTCCCAAAAGCGCATATCGAATGCAATTAAAAGGCCGCGATTCGCGGTGGTTGCTACACGCCGAGCCACGCACTTGGCACCAACAACAACAACACCGACACCACCACCACCACCACCACCACCATTATGGATAGCATTAAAAATATTTTTGTCATTCGGGGTGGAAATGTGCGCGCGGAAAAACTTGAAAAGCTGCGCGTATTTTCTATAATTTTCACCCCAAACGGCTAACACAAATTTCCGCTTGTTGCGCGGTCAGCAAAACCTACAAATTCGTGATTTACCTTTCCGGTGACAAAAATGAGCTGCGGAAGTGTTGCAGCTCGACCTGGCGTCGCGTTGCACGTAACGACTTTGCGTGGTATCTACGTTCGCCTCGCCTTGCCTCGCCTCGCCCGGTCTCTTAGGTAGGCGGCAAACGTGGGAAAGTTTTGACGGCAACAGGCGCCAGCAATTCGTTTAATGAAATGCAACAAAATGTGTCAGTCCTTTGATCTGTGGCCCCTGATAAAGGCAACTTGCACTGAGGGTGGTGGAATGTGAAAGCCTATCTGAAACATATGTCAACTAGCACGGAATCCCTATCCTTGATCTTTTATTAAACCAAATATTCTAAAAAAAAACTGATAAATTTAACAAAACCAAGAAATTTGACAAACTACAATTGCAAAATATAATTACTCATTTGACAGTAACTAATTATAATTTGCATAACATTTATTTGTCAACCCCTAATGAGGTCTACTTAGTGCAATTCGATTCGAAAATTATGATCATGATCTTGCAAAATACAAGTCTAAACTCGATTCATGTTCATCCCTTTGTAATAGTACATGGCATATAATATCACTTTCTAGAAAATTTAGCAGAATATGAATAAGAGTCATCTACTATAAGCTAAGCCTATCTTAAGAAATGACAATCAATTGTACTTTCACGTAACATATTTTTATAAGAAAATATTTCGATTTCGGCCATTAAATTAAAAAAAAAGCTCATGTAATAGAATGATACTCATTTTTACTTTTGTTTCTCCCCTTGTTTAGTTTTTCAACAGCTGCGATTTACAGCGAATATAGAGGATAATTTAATATGTTTTAAGTTTAAGTATTATTCAGTGAGCTCTTCTGTTTATGTATAACTAGGGTACCTATTCTTTTCTTTTACCTATATTTGCCAAGAAATATCTAAATTACTTTAGTACACTTTTGCAATTGCACATTAATTGTTTGCTTATTAATTTACCCTCATCGTCTTGGCCAAAATAAAACTCTATACGAAATTCATTACGAATTCAAATTGTATCTTTTGCGTTAATTGGCTCGCTTGTTTGTTGTTGCCGTTACCCCTGACTGTGTATATATATATATATAAATACATACTATATATACAGCATTTCTTAAATATCTACTGGGCCTGCCTGCCGTAACCTTTTTGTCAATATTTTCATTGGAAAAGCAAACAAACATGTTTAAAATAACAAATTAGCATAGACGAACGACACTAAAACAACAAGAGACGGTAGCTACAGACCCTTGGGGCGTTTCTACAGGGTAGCCCGGGTAGTCAGTTACCAGCTGGCCTGGTTTAACAATTTGGTAAACTCACTCACTCGACTCGCGGCTCGGCCACAATGTAACATACTGCATCAATCAACAGCACGACTCGCCGAGACATCGACTCCAACGACTCATCGAGTCCAAACCAAAATGGCGCATTGGTGTTAATGATGCCGACTTTGAAATTTTGCCGACTTTTGCGCCCACTGCTGCAAAATACAAATAAATGAAGCAAGTGTCGCCTCCTTCATTTTAACATTTTGTATACCCTAAACCCATTGCAAATGGCTCGAAAGGTATAACGTCAAGTGTTAATATAGGTAACAGATAAAAGGATCAAGACGACGTCCCCGACCATGTACCCCTTTTTTTTAGTCTATTCTAACTGCATACGCTAGAGACTGAAATATTAATTATATATGCTCTACCCGTTTCTACAATGTTGATACTTATCGATTTTAAGGTAAACTTATTAAGGAATAACTTAAAGAATATAGAATATATTAGGTAGGTACTCCAAGCTTGGCTTGTTATTTCTTGTATAATATATTCACATTAATAACACTTCGCTTTTTTTAATAACTCCTTTCATTCCCTCAACTTTACAAAAAATCAAGGTATATTCTGTTTATATCCAATCATATCCTATTAAGGGGTATATCCTATTTAGGCTCTGGCAATTTCATAACGATCGGACAATAATTACCGAAGTTAGCGCCTGCATATGTGCTGTTAACCAGAATGATAGGCGCTTGGTTAAGGGTATCTACTAGTCTTGAGTACTTGAGTTCAGTTTTCGTCATCATCAGCGGCCACATTCGTCATTTGGCAAACAAATGAAAGCGACACCGCAGCGGACTGAGGGGTGGTGGGGCAGCTGCACTGTCGAGGACAGACAACGTGCTGACAGATACTTTTTATTTTTTACTTCTCTGAGCTCTTGTGAATGATGTGCGAACAAGTTGTAATTATTTCGCATTAACCAGAGGACGCTCTCGATGATGATGATATGCTGATGATGCTAAACCAATTGCCATTGGCCGACGCCGAAGCCTAACCTCACCTAATCCCCCGATCCAGCCCAGCTCCGGCGGCTGTTTGTCAACATTGAAAGAACGTCGAGTCTGGGGGCTTCAGATTGAGGCCGTGCCTCAGACTCAGAGGCTGACTAATGGCTCTTTGCAGATATTTTCAACGCTTTGTAATGTGCGAGGTTTGACAGCATACGAAATATTTGCATACTCGTAGAGCCATCGATTATAATAATGATCGTGAGCAATGGAACTGAGCTGCAGATGAGCATGATATTGGATATGTTAAAAATATGTGTTAAAGAAAATAAATCAACAAACAAATGTTTCAAAGCAACAATTTTAATTACGAATGATTGTCGCATGGAAGAATAAAATGTATTTCCCATATGCCAAGAATGATAAAATCTTAAGGAGGGACATCCCGACAGCACTTATAATTGCTGTAAGTCCCATTGACCGCCCATTGAACTACCCTTAACCCAGAACTATCCCATTTATAACTCATATTACATCAAAAAAAAAAGGAGAAAAGCAAGAATAATTGCTCTATGATTGTCCCGTGAAGTGCCCGCTCTCAGGAACTTACAACTTTTTTTTTTTGGCTAACCTCATTATTCAATTCATTTGTAGTATTAAGTAATTTCTTGAACTTGCCAAGGCCCTTGTCAGCCCACGGGCAGTCCAGTCACAAGGAAACTGAATCGTAACATACCAAAAATGAGGAGATAAAACAAGTTTTTACCCCAATAAGCTATAACTCAACGCACTAATTATGAATTATGAAACAAAAGGGTAAAAGAGTAAAAACGCAAACCAATTGCACATTGACTTCAGCACGTTTTGGGCTTGGCTCATAATCGAGTTAGAGTTTTAGGGCCCAAGGGCAAAACCGGACCACAACTGGACGTCGGGGTGGGGGAATTGGGCCGCAAAACTAAACTAACTGGTTGCTTGCACAAATATTAAATTACCACAAATTTGTCGGCGCAGCATTAATGCAATAATTAAAATCAAGTTGCCAAGAACTAGATGCGAGAGACTCAGACAGAAAACAGAAAGCAGAAAACGGAAACCAAAACCAAACCGAACCACCAATTGAGAGACCCTAACAGAGATCCCAGACAACGCAGACATCCCGACGGCTTCCGTTGAAAGTCATGTAACTTATTTCTTGTTACGCTTGAGAAATTTTCTTCCTTTTTTTTTTTTTAACAGTTGACATTGAAACTGAAGTTGCAATTGTAATACAAAACTGAACTCGACTCAAAACTAACCCAAATAGGTTTCGGAAGCTGCGGTCGGGCACCCCGAAACTGGTAGGCCGTAGGACAGACGCCCCTTTTCGTCGCCCTGCGCCCTGTGCTCTGTGCTCTGTGTCCACGACGATATGCCAAATGTGTTTCCAATTTGTAGTCGCTGCTCTTTATCCTTATCACATGGAGTGGCACTCGTGAGAGAATTCGGTTGGACTCGACCGCAAGTCGAATGCGGTGACATCCTTTTAATGCGACACCACCTCAGCAGGCGTTCCCTTCCCCCTGGCCCATGCCCAGGACCACCCCTTGCCACGATGTGGATTTTAATTATGCTTGACAATGGTTACGGAATTGATTTTCGATATTTGATCATTCGCTGCGGTTAGTTAACGCTCTTTAGGCACCAAAAGCGAGTTACACAGCGAGAAAGAGAGCGAGTGAGAATGAGAGAGAAGAGAGAACCGCAAGGGGAGAAATGCAATGTACACGTCCATATCCATATGAAATTACAAAGTTCCAAGCACTTGAGTTGCATTTCCGCATCTAAATGTGATAATGGGGCAGACCTCTAGCCCGGCAGGCCCGAACTTCGAGGCGTCAGAAGCCAGAGACAGGCGCAGCCGAGGTGTGGCAAGTCTTGGCCCTTATTAGCTGCGCCATGATTTGCATAATTGTGAGAGTTTCGAAACTGACATTGGAGACAGTTGGTTTTCTGTGTAATTTATGAGTGCAACTTCAAGGGAGGTAACTGTTATCTGAATCTACAAATCATTAAATTACATCTTCAGATTTTTACAAGATTTTTACTAGATTTTTTCTAGAATATTATAAGCAAGTAATGTAAGTCACATTTTGTAGAAATTTCTTATATGATGATGATAATATCAAAATTAAGTGGGAGGTTTTATTTAGATTTGTTTCATTCCATTTTAGTTTTAAGCAGAGTTCGAGAAGACGAGTTAAAGTAAAACTAGTAGAATAAATAAATCAAATTTAATTTTAAAAATTAATAAAACGTAAAATAAACATTGCATCAACTATACATATATTTCTTAATTTTGCTATGGCGTATATAAACAGAAAATTCTATAAAAATGCGAATATTTATATGCCGCTCTATGAGATATGATATATTTCGGGTTTTCCATTTATTCTTAAAATGGTATTTTACAAATTATTTATACCTTTAAAGCGAAACTTCCAATAGGATCCTTACGTTTATCTGGCTTGCCAATCGACGCAGCACAGATTTCTGGCCATGCATGTATCTATAGAAATCTACTCCTAATACTCATAAGCAGTTAGCAGCTTTGGCTAAGGCAACAGCTTAATGCTGCCCAAATGTCTGGACCGAAAGGTAAATATTCAGCCGCCTAGTCAGCTAGTCTGAGGCTAAGGTTTGAGGCAGAGGCTTAGTGCAATTCGTGGAAAATTGTAGAGAGTACAGAGAGCCGTCGCACTGTCTAAGATCTTCCACTTGAGCGGCCATAAAAACAGGTAACTGAAAATGGTTTTCCCCTACCTGTTGGCCCAAAGGGCGCTGCGACCCAGAGGAACGCCTAAAACTAATTGAGACCGCCCTCATTGAATAATTTCAGAAATTCCACCCATTGTTTTGTTGCACAGATTTTATATTTTTATTTTTATACTCGTTTATTTTTGTGAACTGAACAGACTGAACGGTGCCTGGAAGGGACTGCGGGTAATGATGATGTATGGGTAATTTGAATGATTAATGGAGTGCGCTTTATGTCAGTGTTCCGGTTGGTCAGGGGCCTCGGAAGGCTGGTGTTAGTGTGTGTGTGGCATGCGTAAAAAGGATATCGTGCAGCCAAAGATATGAAATTTAATTAAAATATTTTTATGGTAGCCCAAAAAAGAAGGAAGGTGTGTTAAAGTATTAATGGAGGCTTGTCGCTGCGCATGGGTAGGGGTAAGTGAAGAAAAATGATAATTATTTTGAGTCTGAGTCTGGGCCTGTAAAAAGGTTGGGAAAATATGTTGAAGGATCCCCGATGTCTAGAAATTCAATGAAACGGAAAAGCTGTTCTTAAAATAAGGTTCAAGCTTTTGAAGAAATTGTTGGGAAATGAAATGATAATAATAAAACCGATGACCAACTGTTTATGTTTTTCTAAGTTCAAACACCATGATATTAAACAGTATAAACAAGGGTATTTAAACGTCGGCATTCTTTTATGACACCGAAGAACTTAAATGTAACTTAAAATTAAAAAGCTCACGTTTAAAATGTATATTGCCCGCGAGTGTTGCGGCCTCCGACTGTCATCATCGTTATGAACTATCTGGGACTGACGCGTCGGGCGAGGAGAAAGGGGATGGGGCAGCGAGGTGACCAATAAGGCGCCACATTCTTTGCTGGCCATAATCAGCACACAATCAGCCAACGGATGGACGAGCGCCAATGCAGCGGATGGCAAAAATTAACTCTTTTAATGAATTACGTAAATTGCAAACAGCGAGCGACTGGGCGAGCAAGATGGAGTGAAAGAGTGCAAAATATTCGCATATATAACGCAATGTAACGTGACGCAAAACGCATTATGTCATATCGCTGATTGAACCAACCAACCGTGCGAACCGAGCCGAACCAAGCAAGCCAGGCGAATATTGGCGAAATGTTGGGCTAGAACAAAAGCCCAGGTCAGGTCAGGCCAGGCCAGGGCCAGGCTGGCGGGTCGTGCTGCCCTGTGGTCATTAAAATTTTATATTTTAATTTGATTTTCCTGGCCCTGGCCAAAAGGACTACATGGCAATAAAAATTGTGTAACGAGTTTGAACTATGGACGCGCGCGAGCTGCTCACTAAGCGGATCAGCGACGCGAGGGGCGTTAAAATTGCCAAGTCTGCTTCTACTTATATAACTGCTTAGCAGATTATTGTGTACAATTTAATACCCATCTATCTATTTGCCGAGCCTAAGCCCTGATTGAGTTTGAATAGCTGCTCCCCACACTCTGCTCTGGCCACACCCCTGCAACAAAGTCGAAAAGACGCTGTCGAGGCGTTTCGATTTCGCAATACCCATTCTCAATGGGAAAGCGGCAGTGGCAGCGGCGAGTTTTCTTTTGAGCTGCAGCAACTGCAACGCGTGCATCAATCAATTGTATCCCAAAGATCTTTGTATCTTTGTGTCATTGACGATGTCTCTGTCGTGTCTTCAACTCCTTTTCGAGAACATGTGCGGATTTATTTCTTTCACTTGCGACCAATGAATGCGCGGCTTATTCGATTATTGTGCAGCCGCTTTCATTTCCTTTCAGCGCAGTGATTGAGCGCGAGTTATCATTCACGATTTAGGCGCACAGTTGCCACAAAGAAGGTGACCTCAGCGGACGAGAACGAGGACGGTGACGAGGACGACGACGAGGACGCACATTAAGTGCAAGCGGCTTAAGCCACTCCAAAAGCCGCCTGCAAGCGGATGTGTGTAGATAATTGTCAAGGCGGGCAATCGACCTGAAGTTGAGACCGCTTTTCATATTTTCTATTTCAAGAAATATTTTTTAATTAAATAAAAAAATTGAAATGACAATTTTGCTACGGCTTCTATTGAACTGAATGTTGAGTGGCTTATTAAATTAATGTTTACGTGGGGCTTTGTTAACATGGCAGCTGCAATTTATCCAATTTATACAAAATAATATCCATTATGTTGATAATACGAAAGATACCTAATATACTCAAATTGCAAAATAAAATATAATTTATATAAAGAAAAAATAATAATAATACTGGGGCCAGATTTTTTCCTAGTTTATCAATAATTATCAACCTGTATGGGTTGTAAGCATTCAATTTCAATATATTCCAAACGTTACTAAACATTTTTTTTGACTATTTAAAATTAAAACTCTAAAAGTCTGTAATCTCAATCCAAAGAATTCTGACAAATTATTAGCGTATAAAAAGTTAAGTAATCTTTTAATAAAATGCCCATAAAAATCGAAGCTCGCTTAAAAATATATTAAAAAAAAATATAGTCTTCCTTAGATTAAATATAGTTAAATTTCTCAATTTTGGGTAAAACTTGAACAATTTAAGATTTCTGTTGGCTTTTTTTTTACATTGTGAATATTTGTTGACAAAATGGCGGCTGGCAACCAACAAAATGGCGACGAGCGGTTACAGCAGTCGCCATCAGTGCGCTGACCCCAACACACACACACATGCACAGAAAGCCATATACTCGTAGACACATACACACAACGCCGCACACTCAAACATTTATTTATAAATATTTACACTTTTTTTCAACCCATGCGAGTTTTGAGCGTTAAAATAAACAAACCGCCAGCAGCAGGCAGAACGACAGCAACAACAACAGCAGCAACAACAAATATGTGTTGTTATAAATTATGTTTGCTCAAAATTTATGCCCATATATGTGTATGTATGCATGTGTATATCTATTTATGCACGTATATATATTTGTGTACGTTTTGGTCCAATATTAATACCTTCATAATTAATGAGCATTCGCCAGAGTCGTGTGCAAAATGCATGTGCCAAAGCCACCAACACAATTTATCCCCTCTCCCTCGTAAACATTGCTGCAAGCCATATTTATAGCACCAAATGCCTGTCTGTGCGTGTGCGTGTGTGCCTGTGTGTGTGCATGTTTGTTTATATGTGTTGTGGCTGACAGCATCTGTCACTTGCCAATGTGCGTGGCTCGCCACTCGCCACTGGCCGCTCATAATGTCAACTGTCCAGCGGTTTAAATCAGCATCAACCCTGAATGCAGAGCCACAGCCACAGCAGCCGTACCCTCAGATATGGTCCACAATTTCCAGAAAAACAGCAGAGCATAATATTTGGTTATTTAAGTGCGGATAGCAACAGATTACGTCAATTAAAATCAAAATAAATTAATATTATTTAATGTTGAAATAATTCAAGCACACACTCGGGATGAGAACAGCATTAACCGACATAGAAGTAAAACAGATCCATGAATTTAAAATATTAGCAGCTATATTGGGACCAAACAGATAGCCACAGGTCTAAGCCACGGGTCAGAAGTGCCGATTTTACATGTTGGGAAATACAAGGTACATAAGACAGTTTCAAAAGAAATATGCCTGCCCAAAAGAAAACACAGAAGTTTGAATGCCAATTATGTTACTCGCGGATTTGTGCACGAAATAAAGTAAAAGAAAACAATCAACGCTTAGGCGGAAACAATAGATCTCAAAATCTTCGCAGCTCACAAACAAAAATAAAAAAAATAAAATGGTAAATGGAACAATTATATTTACACAAAGATTATAAAGAAAACAGCTCAACAAAACATAGCTATGCGTGTTTTACAGTGTCTCAGGCAGTATTCTGCCTAGAGCATAAAATATAATATACTACTTATCTAATATACTGGGTCTTGTGGTAAGTGTTGGAGCCGAAAAAAAAGTATTGTAAAATCTGTGATAGACATATCAAATAAATTTGAGAGATAGATATTTGTAAATAAGTTTGAAGCAGATCCGCTTGGGCTGTGCGTTGATCACCAATCAGTCTGTCAGTCAGCCAGTCAGTCAGAGAGTCTGTCAATGAGGACAAACAGTTTTATATATAGGAACAATAGTAAGAGTAAACTTATAGCTATATCATATACGACTGATTATTAGTATTATTGCATTCATTTGAAACTCATAGGATATCATACAAATTAAATTTGGTTGTCACAGAACTTCAGATTTACAATTCATGATGGTCCTCAGAAATGTTCCTTTCCAACTAAATAAATGCCATATTTTGATGAAAATAAAAAATAGTACCAAACGCGAACAATTTTCGCACGGGCATATTGCATTCTCAGCATGCACAGCCTGAGGCATTTTCCCACACCAGCTGGGTTGTCTAAGCAGCTTGGTTACTGCACCCGGTTCCAGGACACGGACACACAACGCGCTGCGATCACAGGAACAGTGCATCTGCATCCCAGGCATTGGCAGGGCACAGACACCCCAACTCCCCTGGGTGCTATTTCTGCAGAAACTGCAGAGAGAATCGTAAAATTTTTCACACCTTCGGCACTGCATGAAGTCTAGCGACAAAGTCGTCTGATTAATCGCCATATATCGATCAGCTCTCTGGGTCCCGGGGCAATTGCAGACAGCCTGGCAGGACGGCGTTAATGTGACCGGGACCCTACGGCCTGACAGCCCGCTGTTTCTGCGCCTGAAGCCAGCACCTGTGCGCATCCTGCGACGTTTCAGGTGTTCACATTAGTCACAAGCACAGACTCAGAGTCGACACTGGCAACAGGCAACAGGCGCAGCAGCACAGGAAGGACAACGACGAGGACATTAACGAGCCAGGCAGTTAGACGCCGTCGCTGCCTCCTCCTCGCATGATGCTGCACTTTGCATGGTAATTTCATGTACTGAATGGCGGGGCTGGAGGCCATGGGGAGTGCGGCTGCCCATATCCTGCGCTCATATGACAAATGTTTTTCATGCCCGGCTTTTCGACAGTCATGGCCATTTAAAGAGCTCCCAAATAATGAGCGAGCTTGCGCCGCGAAAATATGCCAAATCATCTAGTTAAAGTATATGCATAAAGCTGATTTATGAGCCGATCAGGCAAAGGCTGAGCTGCGCAGACTAACACGACGTGTCCTTTTTTTTCTGCTTAGCTCGACATGTGTTGGCTGGTTAAGTGTATTGTTAAGATTTAGGTTGATAATTTGTTGGGGGAGAAAATAATTAGATTACAAACACATTTGAAAATATTGTTTAAGTTATTTTTACCTAATAATTGTACGTTTCTATATTTAAGAATTAACCAGTAGTTAATCATAATAAAGACTTACTTAATATATAAATTTTGTGAGTAAATAATCATGTATTTCATATCAAAAAATAGACTTTATATTATATTAATCAAGTCTAGCGATACAGGTAAAAACTATCTAAGAATCAAAAGAAATACATTCCAAAGCCCAAGTGCATAAATCTTTGTAAAGAGCATATAGCCTCACTATGGGTCTTTACTAAAAATAATAAGCCATGCAGCACATATAAACAAAGATTATTTTAAAATTTATATGCAATTCATAATACATTTTATGAGTGTTTTTAATATGTGGCATATTAGCAGTCCAACGACCGTCACGATGAAGCTCGTGCATAATATTGTATTTCTCAACATCGACTTTTGTTAGACATAGTATACATTTAAGTTGTGGCGTCGATTTGTTTGTGTCTGCGGTAATTTAAATGTGTATTAATATGATCTTTAGAATATTTAATAAGCCACCGAGACCATTTACTAATTAATATTGAAACAAACGAGTCGGCCTCCTCCCGACAACGACTCATAAAGAATCAATAAACCCACACGGGCGAGACTATGACACAGAAACAACAATTAACAACCGAACGGGCCCAATTTGGGGCGCGTCTGTCACGTCCCAACCCTGCTCCAGTGCCCCTGAAAGCTGTCACACTAATGCTGGGAGCCCAAAAATAATCGCCACAGAGTTCTGCCTTTTTGCCGTTCTGCGGTCCGGTTTAAGTTCTCGAACCGCTTTATCAGCTTCAGATTTGAGTCGTCTTGGCCTTTTTAGTCTCTTTTGGCGGCGCGTTGACTAATTTTCATAAAATAACGATCGATTTTAAAACCAAAGAAAAAGGTGTGAAGTATTAATAAGACGTCAACGAGAAAATGTTAATAAGTGGCCTTTGCCTACATGATCTTCAACACGGATATGTTTATTTTATAAAATTTTGTTCTTCTTTGTCTATTTTCGTAGTGGTTCACTTGATTTGGTAGATTTCGCAGCTTTAGTTTGCATCATTATAGCAATAAATATGGGTAATATTATTGACAAATTTGTGAATAACTACATGTTTCGTTATGAATATTAGTATAAAAAAATTTCGTAGTTTATCCCTTTTATTGTGCTAACAAACGCTGCTTATTGTCAAATTAGATAGTGAAAATCGCATAGAAGGGCGATATTTGGCAGACAGACAGCTACTTATAGCGACAGCCAGAAATAACGAGAAAGATAATAAGTTAAATAAAGGAAGTGCGGGAGAGAAAATTAAATATTAGTTTCGGGAAAAGAGAAATATTCAAAGACAATTAAAAATAATTTAATCACTGGTTCACAGTGCGCGAGTGAAACGGAGAGAAAACACAGATAGATTGAGTGAGACAGAGCTATGACTGAGAAACAGCTATTTAAATTATTAAGAGCCCATACAGAAAATCAAATCCAATACTACAAATGAATTAATCCAAGTCACAAAGAACGGCGACTGTCACTCAACAGAAGGTTCAAATCGCAACAGTTTCTACTTAAAATAATTTCTGAACAATATATTTATTTAGTTTAAATGTTATCGTAACATGCATCCCTTTGAAAATTTTTCTGTATAGAAAACAGCGAAGTGAAATAAACGAATACTAAATTTTAGTTGATTTACATAACTGATGTACGCACATTTCTCCTAGGCCTAGACAGAGATTCTAGCATTAACTATGAAATCATACGATGGAGATGACTATTTGTACTGTGGTCTTGGTACTGGCACGCAGCTAACCACATTTCTCATTTGGTTTTCAGTGCGGTTGATTTGTTTTTTAGTATTTTTGTTTTCTTCGACTTCTTTATGGAGCTGCTTCGTGGCCCATCATCAACCTTAACTTGCACTCGAAGTCTCACCTTTCGAATGATTTATTAAAGTGTCATTAGTGCACGAGTGCTCGAAAAATGAAACGAAACCGAAGCCAAAACGGGTCCAACTGTCTGACTTGACTTTGAGCAGTAGGTGAAGTTGATGCCGATGCTGATGCGGTGTCCGGACTGAACCTGGACCAAGACGTGGACGTAAACGCGAACGTGGACGTGGAGTGTGGTAATGAAGTTACAAAAAAAAAAAAAAACACAAACGATCGCCGCTTGGAAATGGAACCCGATCGTGTAATGGCTGCGTTAAGTAGTTGAAGTAGAGGGGCAGCCTCTTGTAAATTTAAATTAAGTAAGCATCTTATTCACACACACTTCTCCCGCTCTCTTTCTCTCTCTCTCTCTCGTTCATTGTCTATCTCTATCTCTATCTATTGGTTACCGTTAGCCTGGTGCTATGATATGTTGCCTTTGACCCAGCGCTGTGGCTTTCATCATGATTGGAACGCCACGACGTCTGGCATTGATTTATTTTTACCCATAAAAAGTGCTAAGTTTTGATGTCGAGGCGAGAAAATTAAGTTGTTGTCGCTATGAGCTAAAGAATTTTCCCGTCTAACCAGATCTGATAAGGCTCATAAAAGTGACCATCAAAGTTATTTATGTCTTAATGTTGTGCATTGATTGTGCCTAGAGTTAACAGATCAGTTGTATATATGTCAAAAGTTAATCAGTTGCGCATAATACAATGTATTAGGGCCTAAGCGTAATATGTATTTAGTGTGAATTCGTTAAGACCATTTGAGAGGCGATTATTTGAAAGTTTTTCTTGCCGGCTTACATGATATTTAAATTTTCAGTTATCTTAAACAAACATATGTGTTTATGTGGGTTTTTACTATATCAATTTTTGCTTTTGTCTGGAAGATATACTAAAGATATTACTTTTAATTCGTAAAATAGATTAAGTGACAATTTACAAAATTAAAAAGAAAACAACGTTAGGCGACACTTCTTCTTAATTGCAGAAAATGAATTAATATCACAAGCATTTTTAATCCAAAGGTTCCGAAAAGTTACGAAAATTACAGACAAAATGAAAGTAAGACTTCTCTAGTTAGGAGTGGCCGAAATTTGCTGTGGTAGATATTATGTGCAATAGATTACTCGTATATTCGAAAACAAGAGAACAGCATTAAAAATGTGGCTTAAATTAATGGGTAGTTCCAATTGATTTATTCACTTGATATATAACGAAGGGGAGGAGGGGGGTGGGAAAGCTATATAATGAAAGATGATGATGATGATCTATGTATATACTATTCCAGAAGCTTCATGTCTAATTGATAGAGATTTCCTCAAAAAACATAATCGAAATCAATGTGTATCGATTGCTCGGAACCAAACTCGGACCTACTACAAAATTTCAAAGTTTTCTGCGCTTATAGGTTGTGAGATCGAAGCGTCCATTCATCCGGATAGAAGAACGGACGGATATGCCTAGATCGGCTTGACTAATAGTGCTGACCAAGAATATATGTACTTTATGTGGTCGAAGGTGTTTCCTTCTGCTCGTTACAACCATGATAAAAAGGGTATATCCATTTTCATTGTATAAAAATGATATAAAACTCGATAGTCGAGCCTTCCGTACATGAGACCTTCACAAGTAGAATAATCAACACGTATAGCCGAATTTATCGGGCACTACCATTACCTAAGGTAACCAAAAAAGTAACTCGGCTATAGTCATACCCTTGACCGAGACCCCAAAATAAAATGAATATGTACATATGCATATATATTTTTGGCTACTTTGGTTGTTTCCGTTTTGTAAACGTGCGATCAAAATAATATTGAACACCTGCTAATGTCACGTAGCTTGTTGCTGCTGGCGGCTGTTGGATGCCAATTGGTAGCTGGCGAAACCTTTTCAAAAGTTTTAACACCTTCGAGTCACAAACCGTTTCACGCCGCATTTAAAAGCAATTCAAACAATCCATAAATTTATGATTGTGCACGGGAGACTCGATGAGCGTCACCTCCAGCGTGCGGCCCAATCAAATATTCAAATTGACGCTTTTCAGCGTTCTTCATAACTTCATCTTTCAAATTAATCGATGAAATATGTACCAAAACGAAGCGGCTACAGCGACAGTCCCTTCTCTTGCCATATATTTGCTGGCCAACTTGTTGCTGTCAAAATAGGCCCGACCGGCTTGTAGCCGAGGTCTAAATCGGAGATACGAGTCGCGCCGCAGGCTGCCTAAATACCTCATAAATAAATCTTTAGCAGTCGGTCAACGAAACTGTAGCGCACAAAAACAAATGTCTATTGAAAATGGATACACGCGCTTAGGCCGGACCCAACGGTCAACCCTACCCCAGCCCTGACCCCCGACGGCTTGCAATAGACATGAGCCATAGATAGCAGGAATACCCATTGTCAGGGACTGTCGCAGACAGCCCAAGTGCCATCGTGATAACTTCATAACTTAACGCATTTGAATAATTTCGTATGCGCATTTCAATTTTGTCGCACTGAACGTTCCCCTCCTCCCTCAAAAAAAAAAGAAAGGCGGCGGGGAGGTCGCCTATAGCCCTCCGACTGAAAAATATTGACAGCGACTAATGTCGGAAATTTTTAGCTCTTGGAATTTTAAAGACATCTTTTTTCTTATTTATGCTCTTATGATATACCATTTTTATTTATTCACTGTTAGCTCTGCTACCCTGGAATCTCAGCTGAATTTATTGGGTGCCAAAATTGTAATCAACAGTTCACTTTGATCAATAGAGAAAATAAATATGAGGTTGAGCTATCTATAAAATCGGCATTTAATTAAAAAATAAATCGTTGAGAAAACTGCTTGTACTCTGATAAATTTCTTAAGATAATTCAAAAATATTTAAAACTTCTTCAAGATAAATATTCAAATTTGTATCATGTTTAAACTTATTAAAAATTTACTTTATAATTTCATTACAATATTTTGCAGAAAAATAAGTATTTGATTTATTTTACAAACATTAAAATTCTTCCAGTTTTTTAGAGATTGTAATGTAATCGAAATGAACATGCCCCTAATACACATATTTTGGATTAAATAAATTAGAATGTCGAAACACAAATCGTTTTGCATCCAATTAATTTATTAATATAAAGAAATTGATTAATTGGAATATTTAAAATAATGACGCTTTGAGGTGTGCGGATTGGCAGTAACAATAGGTAAGCCCACTTATTCGCTTAGCCAAAACCGTTACCAGATATCAATGGAGCTCATTAAATCTAAAGCGCTACCAATGATAAGCAGCAGCAGCAGAAGCAGCAGAAGCGAGTGGCCTTTGACAAACGAGCCAATTTCGGAATTGATGTTGATAAATTTTAAGAGATTAAGTTAATGGACACCAAGCCGATACTAATAAATACATATTACAAAATCTTCTGTCCAAAATCACCAGAGGCACTTTAAAACGGGCCTGTCACATGGCAAAAATAGTACGAATATTTAAATTTCAGCTGAATCCAAGCTATGACGCATAAGTTTTGCACATATAGGTAGACATTTTATACCTTTGAACATGTTTGTGTTATGGCCAAAATATTTGTAAAGCCTTTATGCGTATTTTAATGTCAGCAAATTTGTCAAAATTGTTTTCTTTTTAAATATCATTTCTATAATAAAAGAAATACTATTAACGTTTTTTGTTACCCCGCGCCATCCCACCCCTCAACTTTTATTGCTAATTTTTCATAGCAAAAATAATCAAAAGATTTATTTATGTGCATTCCTGTTGGAGCTCGTTAATTGTGCCATTCGCGAGCGTAAATTATTAATTTTTAATAATTTTTGAAAATTTATGCGCATTTTCATGATTTACGATTATAAATGTGTGTGATTCACAAACCGTTACAGTTTTTTGTTTTAGCGACAAAAATAATAATGCGCAAATACATACATGTAAAAAAAAATTATTTAATTTTTTATGCGCTTTAAAAAATTGTTGGTTTTTGTTTGTAATTAATATGCGCTCATTTGTTGTCGTTGTGCGTTGTTTTACAACTAACTTTAAACAATGAGCTAAACGAAAAAATATGAAAAACAGGCTATATTTGGCAAGCCGAAGATTTAATACCCTTGCAGATACGTGACAATGTATGATCTGATCGTAATCTAAGTTTGAACAAAAAGTTTATTTTATTTTTTCAAGTCGATTCTCGAATGGGAGTAGCCTAGAATTTTAAAGAAAGTCCACAAATTATTTAAAATAAAAGTATGTAAAACTAAAAATAAAAAGTTTTGCATACATAAGTTTAATTTTCGGGCGATGATATAAATTTGTATTTGATCTAACAAATTCAGATAAAAGCAGTCACTGCTGCAAATAAAATAAAATGAATAAAAAAAATATAATATTTGTTCAAGCATCAATGTAGCTTAAACCAAAGATAAATACAGATGCCTCTTTTTATGACAAATTTGTAATACCCACTGCAAGAGTTAAATAAAGAGAGAAAAACAACAAATATTAAACAAGCCTCACTGAACTTGTTCAATTAACCAAAGCGAGCCGAGGCGAAGCGAATCGCTTGCTGGACAGCTGGTTTAAAAAAAATTATGATCATTAAAATATGCTTTGATAGTCATCGGGCTGGCTCACGGTTTCATTTAAGTTGTTGTTTTTGATTTTATTTTTTATCTTTTTTTATTTATCGTTTTTTTTTTTTGGTTTTGTCGAAAAAATTAGCATATTAGCAGCATTATCTGGATATGGTCACATTTGTTTTTGTCAAAACTTTAGTGCCGCTGTGTGGCTTTTGGGTGACATTATTAGCACATTAACAGCTGCGTTGACATGGCGCCAATGTCGAGGGCAGTTCGAATAGTTTTAGATATTTATAGTTTGATTGTAGTTGGAGACGGCCACTTATTCTTAACTTCTGTAGCTGGCTTTAGAGATTTGTTAGAATGAACAAAAACTGTAAGCTGAGTAAATTGCAAACAAGATCCAGAACGACCTAAATGAATTTTCTTTTAATTATATGCCCGAAACGGCGACAGAGCTGTGGCAGGAAGAGCGAGAGCCGAAATCAAATGGCGCAAAACTCAAGACGGCTTCGTTGCCGCCATTAACGCAAATGACGCTGCAAAATGGCGTCCATATTAGGCAAGAGGCAGCCAACCAGTCAGCCAACGGGTCTGGCCATGGCCTGGACAAGCGCTTGTTGATTGGAGCTGCGAGATTGGCGAACGGCGGCGGCAGCGCGCATTCCACTATGCTCCATGCCGCATGCCCCATGCCAGCCCGTTGCCTGTTGCCAGTTGCCAGTTGCCAGTTGCCAGTTGCCATATGCGCAGCTGACAGTGATGACTGTCAAGAGCAATTAAAGTCAAACTCAAGTCAGCGTCGACGGCGTCATCGGGCTTAGATTTTTCACCGCCGCAGCTGCGCATGGTCAGAGCAGCGCACTGGAGCGGACCGGACCGGACTGGACCGTAACCTGGCAACCAGCCGGACGTGCTGTCCATCCAAATGCAGCAGTTACAGCTTCAACCTACAATTAACAGCAGCAGCGAGCGGCAAGCGGCAGCCTAAACTTAATTTCTTGAGTTTTTCCACTTGAAAAACTATGTAATTTAGCACTTGGCTTCAAGTGCATGGCTCGAACCTGCCGACTGCCGACTGGCGACTGGGGAATGGGGACTGGGTACTGGAACTGAGAGCGCGTCATCGCCTCCAGCTTCGCATGGACAGCTCAATCAGCGTGCGCTCGAGCCCCTTGGCTGCCGCTGCCGCTGCCTTTGCATCTGCATCAGCGTTTTGCTGTGTGACATGAAGTGTGCCCAATAATGAGCAATTAACGCCTTACTGCCTACTTTTCTCTATCTCTCTCGCTCACTTACTCTCTCTTTCTGTCTTCTTTTACTACCCAACATCGAACGGTAGTTTACCACATGTTTTTCTTTTTAAATATTCCGCGTACCTAGAGTCATCGAGACGCCAGCTCTGAGTGAGCTGTTGCCTGGCCTGTTTTCTTATATGTATATTTTTTCATGACTTTTTTTGATTTCATATTTTCGGCGGGGCGCGGCAGGCCGAAAGCAATTTCTGTAGCGCCTTTTATCTGGCACCGCCAAGTCTTCAACACCTTTCGAGTGTTGCCAGCGTGCGCGAGAGAAGTGAAGAGAAAAAAAACCCAACTCGTTGTAATAAGAAGTTGGTTAAAAACAGTAATAATAATAAAGAAAATCATCAAATCATCATCATCATCATTATCATCCACAGCAGCAGCAGCAACGAGGCAGCCGCAATTCGAGATCGTTCGCATCAAACGATGAATCGATTTACACATCGTTGGGTACATAAGTGTGTGTGTGTGTAGGTGTGGGTGTGTGTGAGAAACCCAAAACAAGTGGTTTCGAGGGCGGTAAGCAAACTGAAAGCTTGAGATGCGACTGCTCGATAAGAAAACCGGGCAAAGATTGAGAATTGAATTTATGAGAATCGCATAGAAAAGCCAAATAACAAGCTTTCAATTGGTTTACATATACCAAAACAACAATCAAATAATATAAAATACTAAGACAATTTAATAAAAATATTTTTTAAAAATTTAAAAACCTCTCAAAAACTAATGTTTTAATTCCGTAATGTGAATTTACTAATATAGTAATTTATATTCATTTACTTATTTTAAATACTTAATTAATTTTATTTTATTTTAACCGAATTTTACTTAAAGAAACTTTAGTTATAGATTGAGCTTATGTTTGTTGAAGTTACTTGGCTTTAATAATTTATACCGAATCTCTTATTTTATTTTGATATTTGGAGATTTATAAAACTTTAAATATTTATTAGTTAAGTAGCACTTTAATAGCTCGGTAATTAGTTGTTTTAAATGTAGCGACAATAAAATGTTAAACAGCTATAATTATCATTCTTCAGCCTCTACAAAAAAATTGTTTTTAATTATATTATATCGCAGTGCATTAAAAATATATAAACTTTAGGCATTCGATTTGTTGCTTCGCGTATGTTGCCCAAAAAAAATGCATTTAATAAGTTTTCTATTAAACACCATCTCTAGTTGCAATCCTTATACACATATCTACAAATCCATCTTTAATCAGTATAACCTCGCTGACAAACAATTTAAGCTGCCCATCCTATAATGTAATTTGCAAAACAAATTCAAGTGCGAATTGCCCATTGGGAAGGCTCTCTCAAGCTCTCACAATGCGACTAAGCTTATCCACACACACACACACATACGGAGACATGCCGGTCAAGTTCGTTGCCTAAGTCTTTCGTTTTGCGCTATGATTTGAATGGATGGATAGATGATTCGCATGCCGAAGTCTCATCCGCGCATTGATTGGAGTTGTTTTCTTTTTTTTCTTCTTCTTCTTCTCCTTCTTGTTGCTGTTTACCCCAACTTCAAAATGGCATTTTGATGTGAATGTGGGGCCGTGGCACTACCGTTGCCGTCGCCGTAGCCGCCACTCGGCGTACGAGTGTGTAATTAATGTTGAACAACTTCATCTTGATGAGCTGTTAATTAAAGCCGCCGTGCGGTCGTCGGTCGTCCGGCTGTCTAGGTGAAGTGGCTGGGCATCTTATACGCATAAGCCGCTTAGGTGAGCGAAACACGAGCGTAACGGCTGGCAAAATAATCACAAATTAAGTTGCCAAAAGAAAATAAATCAAAAAAAAATGCTCGCACAGAAATTTGTCATTGTTCGATTGGCCGGAGAAAGTAAGTCAAACAGTTTGCAGTTCTATGCGCGCTCTAATTGGCCTGTCTTGGCCCGGCTGACATCTTTCAAGGTCTTTAGCATTGTGGGTCCATTTATTTGGCCAGCAGCTTAGTGACGCTTCGGCGTGCTACTACGCCAGTGACACAGTTATTAGCGTGATTGGCACGAAAGTCGATTCGAATGCGAGAAACCGCATGGCAAATGTGACAAAGCTCGAAAGCAGCTGGCATGGTCTAGACCACAACAGCAAACGGTGGCAGCCATCAAATCACTTTGCAATGACTATGCAATAAACCCCATCCTAGACTTTTAAATCAAAATCGGTGTCGTTTCTGTGATCCTTAAGGCCAACAAGTGCCGCCGCTGCTGCTGCTGCGATTGCTGCTGCTGCTGTTGCTGCTGCCAAACCGCAAATTATACTCAAATGAATTGGCACAGCAGGCAAAAAGGTTTTGCGGTTTTGTCCGACTCCTTTTCTGCCCCGGCATTTATCAGACATGTGCAAAAAACTTAAATCCAGCAACCACATGAACTTATTTGCAAATCAGAAAAATGGAAACAAACAGCAGATTGCAAATTGCGGCCTGGCGTTGACTTCAACCGAGGACCCTGTTCATAGGGGCCAATAATAAAGACCCCAAGGCGTGGGTGTACGTTTATCATTTGCAGCTACTACGGATGCATAGATAAAAGTTGAAAATGCTAATGCAACTGCATGCCCTACTGCCAGGTGAAAGCGTTATTTTTCACTATTATATAGGGAGGATCAGAAGTCAAAGCATTCCTATAGAAATTTTTCATGATAAGCGTAATATTAGCTTCGTCGTAGTTTTCATAGCTGTACTCTGGTTGCATTATTGTGTATTATCTACACATATTCCAATTTTTAAGAATTAATAGAATTTTTGTTATTTATATTTTGCAAAGTAAAATATGCTTGGGACTTTTTACCACAAAGTTCCCAAACTCGAAATTACAATATTTTATACAAAATAAAAATTAAATAAAAACAAATTTTCTGATATTTTCTAAACTCTAAAAAAAAACTAATTATATACCATATATAAATTCTTAGCTATTTGTTATGCTTGCGATTTCTTTGGAAATGCTCAATTTTGTATGCCCTACTTTCATTTCATTATTCTAGTTTGCTCTTTAAGTTTTTTTGCTCTTACGTTTTAAATACTTTTCAGTGCAATATGTTTTTTTTTTTTTGCATTTTCAAAATATGTCACACACATTTCCGCAGAAAAAAAAACCTACCCTCTTATCTCGCAAGTGCCAAAGGCTGATTGAGTGCGAACTGCCACGAGACATAAATCTAAGTAGGCGTAAAAAATTTTTATTTGATTTTATTGTTTCTGATGAGTGTGGCAAAAGTTAACAGTTAATCCGGGGGCCAGACTTCTCCCCTCGCTGCCCAGGACCATAGCAAATTAAATCAAATGAAAAGTCAAACCCATAAGCACATGGTAACGACCCACACACACACACACACACAAACACAAGACTCCCACACTTGCAGTGGCCCAAAACCAAAACCAAAACCGTAACCGAAACCCAGCCCAAATCCATAGACAACCCTCGCCAGTTAGTTCACCGCTGGGGTTGCTCAGTATTTACCCTAGGTTAGAAACAATTGCGTTACATTTCGTTAAATTTATGCACCCTTTGCTGGGTATTATTTTTTTTTCTCGCGCACTTGTCATTTTTTACGGCCGGTCTGGGGTTCCCCAAGCGATCGAAAGTTGGCTAAAGAGCTCAAGGAGCTACGTGCGGTAATTTGAGCGGCTCAACTGTTGACGCTCATGAGGCTAATGCCACCAAATGACCCCCAAAAGCCGTTCATCGATATTTCACTTGATTTTAGTGTCGGATTCAATTTAGCGCTAAGTCTCTAAGTATTAGAGGTCGTTTTTTAGCGCTGATTTATCGGGTTTTATCTTTTATTTTCCTGTTGCGCAAGTCAAGCACAAATTATTAACAGCTGTGGATAGTTTTCTAGGGATTTGTATAGATCTGCGGGAAGTAATAAGTTAAGGCAGTAAATGTATATACTAGACACAAATTTTAGGGTATAAGAAATATAACAAAATGAATATATATTAAAATATATCGATTATATATCGAAGATTCGAGAGATTTTCTTAGAATTTTTTAGATATATGTGAGAGATTTTGATAAATCAACCAAATTTGTTGTATGCTAATGTTTAATTTTTATAAGAAATTAAATTTGGATAATTATCAGTTTTAAAATTCAAAGCATAAGAATAATTATTAAGTTTTATAAAAGTTAGTCTATTAATTTATTTGGTTGTTAATATATTTATTGTTTTTATTATTTTTTTTTATTTATATTATATTGTCTTAATTGTTTTCATTTTAAAAGCAAAACTTTCAAATTATTTTGTATTTTAGGATTAGATTTTAGGCTTCAGAACTAACTTTTCAAATTTATTTAATAATTTTCATTAGGAGTCCCAAGAAAATTCAAACAGATGCGCCCGACATTTAGATAAATGTCTAAATTCCAGAAACCCAAAAGAAAACTTATAATAAACACGTCAAGATTTGGTAGAAACGGCTTTAAAGGCATTCGTAATAGAGATTGCGGCAAGCAATCAAAGTTGTGGGCGCGAGTTGAGAAAATTGGTGATAAAGTGAAAGAGAGGGAGAGAGTGTAGTGAGACGGCAAAATGCAAAGAGAGAAAAACGCTGATAAATGAGGCAAGTAAATGTTGAAATAATGACGCCTTACTCTCGGCCTGCAGTTTAGTTGAAGTTGAGAAATATGACACGGCATGGAAAATAGTTCTCTGTAATGATTAACGCTGCCAAACTGATTGATGAACAGCCATTAAGCCACCGGCCAGGCTGGTTGGCGGTTGTTGCCGGGTCACTTGCAACCGAAATCTGTTCAGAAAACAACAAAAACCCAAAAAAGTGTTAAAAAATTGTGAGTGATGATGCGTGGTAGAAGCAAACGTCGCTCTAATTGCACGCGCAATCAACGTTCCAGCTGCAACTGCAATCATAATCATCCCAAGTGCATCGCAGCAGTTACTCCACATACCCTATACTACTCTATGGCCATTCCCATGGCATGCCCCTTACTTGGGCCATACTCAGGTGCAATTAAATGTAGTCTTATCGCGTGTTAGAAATCTACAGCATCCAGCGATAAATGCCGCCGATAAGTCGACTCATGCCTCAAACTCATCTCAGATGACGTCTCACTGTCTGCCTCGGTTCTCAGCCTCAGCCTCGGACTTAGCCTCTGCTCGAGTCTCTCACATATGCGCCGCTAATTTTGGATTTTATTAAACGGCCATCGCATATAAAAATCGGTATTTTTACTCATCTCATTTTGTTCGTTTTTGAATATCATCCTATATAATTAAACATACCAAGCACGTCGTTATGAGTTGGGTTATTGTTGTTGTTGTTGTTATTGTTGTTGTTGTCGTTGCGGTGGCTGTTAAAAATATTTCTTCAATTTAATTTCAATTTCATGTCACAGACAGCGCTGGGTGGGTGGATAAGGTAGTTGGGCATGGAATATGTCTGTGCGAGGGCAGCCCTAATAATTAAAAATGATATTCGAATGTGCCTAAGCAATACTTCATACGATTGTTTGGATTTACGGTCAGGATTTTACATTTTGTGGTTTTTTAAAAGAAAAATTTTTTGAAGATTTTTTAAAATGTAAGCCTAATGAAAATTACTTGTAGATTTTAAATATTTGTAAGCTGTTTTCATAGTTTAACAAATTAATACCTATACTATATAACAATAAATTACACTTATTTGCCAAATGCTTAGACACATTCGAATATAATTTATATCCCAAAGATTTCTTGCTCATAATAACGTATAAATAACAATTAATATAAATAAATATACATTTATTGAATAAATTTACTTTTTGAACTGCTTTATCCTGGACTGATAATAATAATACAATTAACAAATAAATGGCATTTCCTTAAGTTACCATCAGCTACACTCTTTAAACAGCCCTCGACTTTGGCTGATGCTGCAGATAATTATTATGCGTGTTGCATTTGAGGCGACATGCGTTGCCAGTTGAAAATTGTGGCCTGCCTTTGCCTTTTTACTCGTCCTAGGCCCACTTCAAGTGCTGCTCACACATCAACAATCCGTAGACGGCATTCTGCAATCGCAGCCTTTTCTTTCTCTCTCCTGACACTCTCCCTTTCTCACTCTCCTTTTCCAAGTCAGTCTGTGCCAATTGCAATTAAGTCAAGTGACAAGCGAAATGATGCTAGTAATCCTTGTGCAAGCACAAGTTAAGAGAAAATGGGAAAAGAATCGCAACAGCAATTGACTGGCTGTTAAGATTAACTTAAAGTGCAATCCAAAGGGCATTACATCAGTATTTGCTTATTGTTCTACACAGTGAAGGGCACTAGACAATCTAGCGAAGCTTTACATCCTAAAAGGAAATGCTTTGTTTATAAAAAGATAAACAACAGAAATGGCAAACTAAGTTCAATTAGAATCTATTAACAATACAAACATTTTATTTTTGAGTAACAAACTTGATTAGTTAATAGCACGTTTAAGAGTTGAGCCGGATTTAAACGGGGTTCTTTCGCATTTAAATTAGCAAATATAAAAAATAATAAAATCTTAAATTGTATACAAGAAAAGTTGCATTTAATTAGCCGACTTTTTAATAATGTTGATTGCATTTTCAGACAACATTTTTTTTTAAATTAATTAATACTTAAAAAAAGAAAAAGTAAATATTAAAATTGATTATTATAAATATATAGAATTTTAATGGCCTTACAAATACTTTTTTTGTTTATTATTTCGCTGGTAAAAATGATATTTCTGCATTTCAGACCTTTTTAAGAAACTTTTACTTTATTCACTTTTCGCGCACAATTCTCTCACTTCCATTGAAACACATCCTGAAGCAACAAGTCAGCTTCCTTTGGTAAAAAAAAAGGATGAAGACAACTCTCAACTCATCTCAGACTTAAGAACATGTAAAAATATTGAAATTAAGTGGATGTGAAGGCAAACGCGTAGAAAAAGCGCAACAGCATCGCCAACAACAACAAATGGAGGGAAAAGTTAAAAAAAAAAGTAAACCTGAAATGCAGGCGGGAAAAACAAAATTGACAACACGCCGCAAAATTCAATTACGTATTCATGTATGCAAAAGGAGGAAGCGCCAAATACGCAGCTCAAGCAGCGGCAGCAACAACAACTACAACAACAACAACAACATCAACAACAGCAACAGCAACAGTAGCAAGGAACAAGCAACGCCCACGCCCACAATTCTCACTCTTTGGGCGGGCATAGACGAACAGACGCCTCCTCATGCGGTTGGCAAACTCTTTGCCTCACCTTCGCCCGCAACGCGAGACAACGTTTGATTGTCTACTAAGTGTGTGTGCGACTGTGTGTGCGAGTGTGTGACTGTATGTGTGTGTGAGTTTATGTGCGAGTGTGTGTGGTTGTCATTTATGCAAAACAGCTGCCAAGTAAAGGAAGTGAAGTCACTCCCTGTCCAAGTTTATCTCACAGCCTTATTGATAAAGGCAACGGAAGGACTTAGACACCAAGAAGGCAGCCGACGGGGGAATTTAAAAAAAAAAGAAGCAAAATGATAGAAGGTCTCACAGCTAAATCAATCCAATAGAATAAACGACTACAACATACGCTACACAGGACTAAATTTATAAAAGTGTTTGAAGTAATCACTTTTGCTATTATTATAGAAAGTTTACTCTATAATAAATATATATAGCTTTTCATTTAATCCGTGTGAAAATTGATAAGAAGCACACAAATCTAACAATAATCTATTTATATTATTTAATTATGTTAAATTGGTTATTAAACAATAATTTATTTAGAATTCATTTTATTAAATTTTAAAAAATTAAAAATAAACACTAAATAATCACAAAATGCAAAATTTTCTTTCAAAATTATATTTCTGGTCACCTTGGGAGAAATTACAACATGTAACACCTTGCTTTAAGATTTGTTTTAAATGAGGAAAAGCGAAATTAAATTATTAATTTTTGATTTAAATTCATCTTAATATTATTTCAAATCAGTCAATAAAGATTTTTAGTCCTTGATAAAACCTTTGTCTAATTTACCCAGTCTTTCGGACAACTGAATGAGAATGTTCGCTCGAAGTTCTGTGTACTTTAGTGCAATAACATCAATTTTAAATATTTTATCTAGATTCTAAGAAGCTAACAATTCAAAAGCTATTTTAAATGACACATGAAAAGTTGTTGCATTTAAGTTAAACATTTTATAAATAGTAAAAATCTCAGGTCTCTATAAAAATGATTTTACCAAATACTCTTTTATGCGCCACTAAAACCTTTTACAACAACAAAGATTGATTTAAAATAAATTACCCATTTATATAATATAAAATAAAGTATATAATTAAAGAACAAGGAAACTAGGGAACTAGAGCAGAAATTGTTGTTATAATATAAGAATTAAAGAACAAGGGAACTAGGGCACTAGACAAGAAATTGTTGTTGACTTTTTTAATTTTAAACAAATGAAGACTTGAACGCGACAATCTGCCAGTTGCATTGACATGTTGACACTCGCCCACGCAAAACGGCTTCTCCCACTCATATACCCGATTGCAGTGTATTTAGACAATTGGCTTAGAGACGCAATTGTGGACACAACATTTCTATTAGGCGATTGGCCCACAGATGATGCCGCTGCATCTTCAAAAGCCGGCCAAAGGGTTTTGCGCGTGTTTATGTACCAATCAGGCGACGAGCTCCATTTGCATGATGTGGCACAAAATGTTGTGGGCTGGCAAGAGAAATGGAAATGGATATGGAGCCAAAGCTGAAGCTGAGTCAGTGCATCGCGCAGCTCCAACTCAAGATCCAGACATTGATCACAGCGTCATCGTCATGAGAAACACGAGATTAGCGCAACGAATTAAGAAATTGAAATTACTCCAAAAAGTGTTTGGCGATCGATACAAACAGTCAGCATATTTCACATCATCCCCCAACCAAAAGCAACAACAACAACTGCAACAACAACAACAACAACAGCCCAATCCCGAACTGCAAGTCATTGCGGATCAAATGCGCTTTGCCGACGCGTGATATTTGTGTTTTCTTGCGCTCAGACGCGGCAATCATGCCTTTATATATCTATATGAAATAAATCTGAAAACTTATTCGTATCTGATATCTAAAAACCTGAAGCGACACTCGAGATGCGCTAATCTCTACTTAGATATTCAGTCTGCAACCTCCCGCCCCGGCCCCACCCAGCACTCCTTCATGCAGTCCACTAATCTAATTAATCAACATTCAGAGCAAAATAGTGTCAAAAATAGTTTTCGAATTGCTTTGTCAACTCTGGTCGCTGTTACAGGGTATTGTGACTGCAATCGATCATTTTGGGCTCATTTAGCCGCCACTTTTACGCGACATTCCATAGCCAGATTTGACATATTTTCTATGCGTGTGTGTTTTGTCGCGCAATTCAATTTTGATGGCTATCGAAATTAAGATTGAGTTACGTGTCATTTGTCTTGAAAGTATCTCAAAGTGTGCCACGCAATGCGCACTCTGAACTGATCTCCATTGTCAGCCAATTAAACGGCTGACCAAACGGATTAAAGCTGAAATATGTTTTGTTGCGCCCTGTGTGGCACAAACAAAACTTAAGAAATCAAATAGAATGTTTTATAGAACAGTTCAACTTAAAATAAATTCAATTTATACTCAATTTTATACACTTAAAATTGATGTGACTAAGAGAATATATAAAAAAAAATACTTTTCTCGGGGCAATTTATAACTTTTAGCTGATTTACGTGCCATGCTTTAAGATTTATTTACAAATTAATTAAACTTGACTTGCGTTATTATTTATTGATTACGATGTGTTTTCAATACTAAATTACTTTTATAATTTAGCAAACCTTTTAATTGCAAGCACATTTTAAATAATTAAAATATGATGACTTTTTTGTATATTATTTTTTATGGATTTTTGGTTTGTATTTTTGAAAAGATAATCGCATTTGGAGATTTTATCTAAAAATTATATGCATATATATTTATTTATATATTTTCAATTTATATAAAATACATCTATTGATGAATAATTTTTAGATCAAGTTTTGATATTCTGTCTTGTTCCTATTTTCTATGTGAATTTGAAGTTTTACAGCAAAGATCTTGTTTTAGTTCTGATCAAACCTATTTTCGAAAATTGTGAAGGCAGAAAAGGTCTAAAAAAAAATGCAAAAAAATTCCCTTGAGGTCTAGGTGATGTTTCTGAATGATGAATGAATTGAGAAAATAAATAAACCCAGTTTTGGAAAAAGACTTACTTGAGGATTGGAGAATGCGCTCTATTTTAAATTGTTATATTAAATATATAATATACAAACTTGTACTAAGTAAACCGTCGAAAATAAACAGAAGCTACTTACTGACCCAAACAAACAGCTTTGAATTTGAGCTACACTCACAGAACCTCTGCCCACTTATAGAAAAATGTGGGAGAAAAACATTTTCGTTGGCATCTTCCACCAGGTTTTTGGCGTCACCTGCGCAACGCACGTTCGTGGCCTGTCGCTGGTGCGTTACAAATGATTAATTAAGGCATTTGAAAATCATTTGTCATTCTTAATTTATTAATTAATTAGAATTGCCCAACACGTACATTGACACCTGAATACGTCGACGTCAACAACGACAACAACAACAACATCGACTTTTAACAACGGACGCGGCAGCGTCAATTTTGAAAACCAGAAACCGGTCGCAAAAGGCCGAGTTTCTGGTCTTTGGTAATGGCATCAAAGAAAGACTCCAAAACCAACATCTAGTTGTTAGTTTTAAAGGATCATCTATTGGAATGTTCCCAAATACATATTACTATCTTAAGATGTCAGCCTAAAAAAATAGTCTTCCCAAATATAAATAAAATAAATGAATAAAAACTATTTTAAAATTCAATTAAAAATTCGAAATCGCCGCTCAATTTCTTTCCTTACTAATTATATTTTTTTATTTGTTTATAACTTAATAAATTTAATATAACAAAAAATTATTTAGCATATAAAATCACCAACTACTCGCACCAAAGACCCGAACCTGTGACTAGCAAGCAATGCTGTCTAAAAGCTGATTGCTGTGTCTCACACATAACATTTAATGGCTGGTGGTTGCGAAACATGCTAAAGCCTTTCGTTTGGTTTGAAACTTAAGTTCGTTGAGTGTGGAGCAGATTTTGTCCAGCACATACGAGTATTGGCTAAAAAGTGGACCTGTACCTTTTATTACGGTACGAAGTACCTAAATAATTGAGCCACTAGAGAATACTGAATAATAAATATGAATATAATGAAAAAAATAATAAAGGTAATACTAAGCATAATATAAATTACAGATACCTAAGCCGATAATATACTAGATTTAAACGGCTTTTAAAGTTTCTATTGCCCAATACGCCATTTGCGTTTCTTTTATTATAAGGCGTACGGTATATTATTTGAAAACTTATTAATTATCTTTAAAACGGTTTACTTGTATTGTGAAATTGGAGTATATGCAAAAAGTCTCTTCCAATACTTTCAGTCTTCTGTATTCTAAATATATCTGCTAAATATAAAGCCACTCAACATATTTATTCGTTTGGATAAAATTGACATTTAAGGCACAATCTTTGTTCAGAAAAGTTCTTTGTGCTTAGCTTACAAAAGTTGCTTTCAAGCTTTTAAGAAGATATACAAAAGTGTTATTATTAAGAACAAAACCTGCAAGTCAGTTAATTTTTTTTTATCGTCTCTCAAGTCTTGCTGGGTGGGCTATATGCAAAGCTCTTATATTCTTTTTGTTTAAACAATATTATTTTAAATAAAAAAATAATTAGCTAAAATTAAAACTAAAAGTTTTCTTTATTCCCATGTTTAAAATATACACTGCTTGGTAAGCAGTGCAGCACTACAACGATTTGCACTGCTTTATGAATGGAAGCCAATTGAAAAGCTGTGAAAAGGTCGTTAGTTGTCTGTAGAATCCATTCATCATTTGTCTGACTTTATATATATAATTCCTTGATCAGCCATTGATTGCACAAGCTAATTCCACATGTCAATTTCCAGTCACGTCCTGTCCACAGTTCGATCAACAATCAAAACTACAATAGAGTTGCGCTTTAACTCAAAACAATAATATTGTAAATTACAATTCACCCACACAAATCAATGCGCACAAGGAAGTGAATATCTGCGATAATGGCAGCGGGCAATTGAAGAATTATAATATACATATATATATATATATATATATATATATATGAGCTGCTGTCGATCAGCCCTAAAGGTTCAAGTATTTATATAGCTAAATGAAAAACGTGACTGGGCCACACTCGAGCGTTAAAGTGTCAAGTTGAAGGCCCTTCCCAGCATCAGTGGCAGCAGCCACAGCAGCAGCAATTCATCAGCTTAAGTATCCCCAAGTAATCGGCCGAGTCCCAGTCTCTGAGTCCGGTTTGGGATTTCAGTTCACTTCTATCCCGAACTATCTACGCGTGTGTCGCGGGTGTGGCAAAGGCGACGACACTTGGCAGCTGCCGCTGCTGCTGCTGCTGTCGGCTGTGGCACTTAACGTGCCTTGATTGAAGTCTACGGGGCGCTTAATGAAGTCACACGATAAGATAATTATGCTTAAGAACCTCGCAAGAAGTTGTTGCTGTTGCTGACTTCATTATGGACGAGTGCGCGTATCGTAATTAAAATTGCACAACAACTTCAAGATACACTTCCTCAAGTTTCTCCTCCCCTCTCCCCACTCACTCACGCATGTACAACAATTATTACTTAATATAATTTTTTTTTAAACAATTCAAATGTTGGCTAAATATCATCAGCCAGCTGCTCGAGTGTGTGTTTTGAATATTTGTTTTGTTTTTGCTATGTTATTTTACGACCAGTTTTTACGAGCTGCGGCAAGTCAATCGCCTTAAAGAACTGTCAAATCATGCAAATAAATGTGTTTTTAAAGCGACAAGCAACGCGTTGGGCGCCAAAAACCCGAAGCCCAAAACGATGCTGATTCAGAATCTATATCCCCCAGCTAACCCAGGCCCAGCTGTAGGTGTTGCCCCGCGTGATTTGCACAAAAAAAGGAAGCACAGTGTGAGCATCAGTTAAAAATCCATAAAAAAAATAAATGTTTAGTTTTTAAATTAATGAAGACAATGCAAAGAATTGCAATCAGTTTGTTACGCATAAAACAAATAATAATAAAAAAATTGTTATTGCGTATAGCGCATATAAATTAATTGTTTATTTATTGATTCATTAGAAATACATTCCAAAGCTTTTCGCTTATGGACCATTTGCTAATATTAAAAATAAGCTATTGAGAATTGGTTTCTTGTTATATTAGAAGGAGAGTTGGTTTCTCATAGTAAGCTTGTTGGCTTCCTATATGAAAACCTGAAAAAGTGTCCTTTGAGAACTATATATAATTTAATTTGGCTTAGGTCTGTAGATTGAAAGTCTCCTAAAGGTTTTTCGAGCTCTTTTAGAGGGTTTATAGTTATATTATAGTTTCTCGCATAAAAAAGAAGCTCTACTGAAACATAAAAATACAATTATCTTTGGAAAGCCGAGGCCCTCACTCACACATAGCTGAAATGCGATATGTTTCCGCACTGCATTGATATATTTTTTATAACAATTGCATTTGCAATAAAACTTTATAATATTCTATCTAATATTATCTTGTTTGCTCAGAATTATTGTTGTTTTATTTTTTTATATTGTTTTATATTTTTGTATGCTTGAAATTGAGAGTTGGGCCTTTTATGAAAGAAGTATCATAATAAAAAAATAACATTAATAATTGCTGATTAAAGCGATGACATTGCAGAATTTGCAGTTTGTTAACAAGTGTGCAGGAAATCATTGTTAAGAGTTATAAGTTCCGCAAATATTGCTTAAGCTGTTCTATCGTATTTATGTAGCATTATAAGTCCATATTATGTAGATATCTGCCCATTTCTTAGCTAATATACTCAACTATTTAACATAATTATAGCTATTAGTTCTGGCGCTTTTTTAATAAGCAAATATGCTGATTTATTACGTTAATTATTAATAGTTGGCAGAAAAGTTCCCCCCATTAATCGATTAATAGTTGATTTAGTGTTGTCGCGGAGGACGAGTTTCAGCTGTCATCTTTGTAAGAAAGACGCCATCAATTATATCAATATCAATATCAAAAAAGAAGAAAAGACATTAATAATCAGTTTATATCTTTCAGAATTTATACAAGCAAAAGAAGATTGCCTTCGGGGGGCCAGCACAAAGAGATCCATTCATTTGCAGTTGCCAATTGAATTGAAGCTTTTGTTTGTTAATGATATTATATGAACTTATAGTTTGTCAATTGCAGCAATAAAAGAGCAGGCGGCCATTTAATTAAAGCCAAAAATTAAAAAAAAACGACTCCATAAATAGGTTTTAAACGGCGGCACCCTTAACACAAATGCCAAGAAAAAAAAATGTTGTGAACAAAAGCCGCGACATGACCAAAAAGAAAAAAAAATTATATATATAAAAGGTTATTTCGAGCTGAAGTCAAGTCCACTTGGGCAAGTTTTGTGGTCAAGGTAAGCGCTGATTGTAGCTCGTTTTTAAGTGCAGCTCAACTGTTTTTTTTGTCTGTTTAATGCACAAATTAAAGGTTGAGTCATAAATTTTGTAATTGAATTGCAAGACACAGAGATTAGAGCTTTGACAATGGTCAAATTGCAGTTAATAAGTGGCCAAGTCAATGCAAATAAACGTTAAATCGTTTGATTTATGGCCAGTCAACATTTGGCAGCAGCATCATTCGGCCAACTGGCTGAGCGTCTGTTCTAAGCGTCTGCGCTGTATATGGCCAAAACCAGGTAATTGACATTAAGCCAACTGCCAACTGAACAAGCGAATTTGACAAATTAAAGCAAATAAATTAAACGCAATCAAATCGTTTCACAAACAGTTAGCAACAGAACCAACAACAACAACAAAAACTAGCCAACTCGTGCACAATATTTGTCTATCAACGTGGCGTATACGTAATATTTTGTTAGCCTTATAAGTTGAACACAATGCGAGGGCGGTCTGAATAGAAGTATATAAAAAATCAAATTTCAATTTGATTGTTGATTGTTCAACTATAATTATTGTATACCTAAAAATTAAATTAGCAATAAATTTAAAAATAAAATTTATAAAGAATTGATATGTAAATGATGGATCTTCGCATGACATAGTTTTTATGCCAAATATGTCACAGAATTTGCGAATAGATTTATAGTTTAAGAACTATTTTCAATTGATTTTGCATTTTCATTTCTAATTTTTTACTTGATGTTCCTAAGAAGGACTTACTTATTATAATAAGCGTCTTCTGCTAGAGACATACAAACGGTCAAAAAGATAAACGAACATGATTAAATTAACAAAACTATTTTGGGAATAACTAACATGATTAGAAGTCGCTATGTAATTTGGATATTCCCATTTGAAACGGGGCTTAAACGATTGGGCTTAGTTTAAGGAAAAAAATGTATATAAGCAATTCGAAACTTTCTAAATATAAAACCAAAATGCATTAAATGTAGGAAGTATTTTTGGAAGAGAGGAAAATATTAAAAAAAAATCCTCTTAAACTTTGGAAAAATACCTTTTCATAATCTTATTCAAGAGGATTTATGACAAAAAATATGACAGGAAATATGACAGGAAATATGACAAAACAAATTACAGATGTGCCACATCCATTTGCTCCCCGCCTGCTAAAAGAGTTTTTTACTAGTTGAGTTTCGATTGCTTGTCGATAGATATTCAACTTAATCAATCCATAAGCCAACGCCCTCATTAGCTGCCCTTGAGTATTGGGTTGAAAAACCTTTTGAACCAACCTCCCATTGTGTTAATAACTAACACTGAGCATGAAGTGTGCATTGTTCAATCGAAAAAAAGGCATCTTGGGCGACTCAATTGCAGCCCTGGGCTAAGCCCGAGCTGCATTTAAGGGGCATTGCTCATAGAGTTGCTTGGCTCGTGTCGCTGGCTGTGGGGGCGTATGATTGATGTGGCTGATGTGCAGCGTTTCGTTTCGTTTCGTATCGTTTCGTTTAAGCAAGACGTGTACAACTTTGGCCGAATGCAGACAAAAGCCAACAGCCGTTATGAGTCGCTATTGGCCATCAATCATCGGATGCTGTCATGCCTCTCCCCGTGTTTGTGTAGTCGTCGTGCGTCTGCGCGTTGGCAGACAAACTGGTGCCAACTGCCGCTGCTGAGATTTCCCAGAAATGATCAGGCTCTTGAGCACAACTGACTATAAAATTCTGATCTTTATGGAAGCGCACTCATCAAATGGTGGGCTTTCCGCTTTAGTTTTATGACAATTGCTAGTGTTCAGCTTTTTTTGGGCTCTGCTCTTTGAAGTTCCAGTTTTTGTTTCGGGTTGTTATCTCTTCTCTTTTTTTTTAGCTTTTTATTGGGGCTAATTTCGCAATGACCATAGCCAATGCTTTGGTGCCCGCCAAGGTTTATGTGGGGAACTTTCTGCCTAAGCCATAAACCAACGGATTTGTGTTTGTTGTTGGCGCACATCATAAATGGATTATTGCGGAATTGGAGTGACAGCCATTGGCATTGGCAAGGGATTATGTTGTTGTTCCAAAACTGATGAACTGAAGATTGTAAACATTCTGAATTTGTTATAACTGTCAAGTCAGATGACTTATTTAAAATTGAAGCAAAGGAAGATCTTATTTGATATTGAAGTTAACGGATGATCTTATTAAAAGTTCGATTTAATTGATAATCATTTTCTATTATTTATTTCATTGACTTGAAATGAGATTTATTCTAAAAGGCTAAACCACTATTTCAAATGCAATTTATGGGTTCCATTTGAATTAAAAGTTCTGCTGATTCCAATTTATTTTTTATGTGCATGTCAAATGCTTGTTAATTTTAATGCATGGCCAAAACACCCCACGCTGCAATGCTGCGCCCAAACAAAATTTAAATCAAAGTATATTAAAAGCAAGAAGAAAAAATTTACGCAATGCTTTTTGACATTTGCCAAAACAGAAAATCAAATGCAAACGCAATCAATCATTAGCATCTTTTGAAAATTAATTCTCATTTTTATTGGTCTTACAATTGATGCAATGCACAGCAACAACAACAATACAAATAATAATAGCGAGCACAACAACAACAACAACAACGCCAACGCAGGCAAATGCTGCCATTACGTCTGCTTTACAGAAAATCGACACAGCGACTCTGTGCAGCGTGGCACGCATTCAATTAACTCAAATGAATAAATAATTAAATATTGCAAAGGAAAAAGAAGTCCAAATACAAGAGTTGAGTGGGGGACAAATCAATACCCTGCAGATGTGAAAGATGAACAGTAAATGAGAGGTTGCTGCTCAAAATGTACTCAAATTTTCATTAAACGTATGTTCAAATTTTCATAGTTCAAGGCTCCATATTGACCTTATAAAAATCGAATAACTTACTTAAATTATATTATTAATTATAAAAATGATATTATTATTATTATATTACTATAGTCGCTGAGATTAATGTGGATAGCACAATGAGTCAGCAAATGGACTCCGTTTTTCAGATGCTCTAAATCATGCAAAATATACATAGAAATAATGGCCGTTACATGTTTTGTATAATTTAGATATACTCAGCTGCCCGTTACATATTTTCCAGAATTTTAATATGCCCACTTCACCTAATTTGATCTGTAACAGGGTACAGTTGAAACGAAAGACTTAAGCGACGAACTTTATGCGAGTATTGAGGGAGCAGCACGGCGACTTCCCACAAGCCGAGCCGCATTACAAAACTACACACACCGTTGCAGGCCGCGACATACGCGTACTCGCAGCTGACTGAAGCTGCTGAAATGATGCCATCAACAGCAGACGACAAAAAAGAAGAAGAAAAACAATGAAACACAATTGAGATCTGATGAGTAGTAAGAGGAGAATGGAGAGCAGGAGGAGGTGTGGCCTGTAGCTGAGCAAAAGTCAGATAGCCGTAATAAAGAAATCTAATAAATGAAAAGCGAGTCTTTGGGCACACACACACACGCACACAATTGTTTGGCGCTTCGCAGCCTCTGCGTATTTCTCAATGATCCGCCAACTTGAAGTTGCCACTGCTGACACACTCACCAACTCATCAATTCACCAATTCACCAACTCACGGCAGCGATGCTTAATGGCCGCATAATTAACTAATGTGGGCAATGCTCGACGCTGTTGTTGCGCTCTAGGTTGACAGACAATTAGGAGGCAGCTGCCGCGACCCGTGGCACGAATCGAGTGCGCAATTGTAGCACTTGGCAGGGCAGCCCCCTGGCCGCCGCGAAGCCCTCTGCCTTACGACCGCATTGTGCAACTCTCTTGAGCAAAACAATTTTTGGAGAGTTCAAAAATTAATAATTAACCAGACAACCAATGCTAACGCCCACTTGGCTACCTCCGCCCCTGGCTCTCATTTGAGCTTTAGTTTCTTCTTTTTTTTTCTTTGCAGCTATTTTACAATAATGCTTAATTATGTACTTGTAAATTAGAAAAAAAAACGGAAACCATAAAGCGTTTAATTTGCCTTTTAGCAGATTTCCTCATATGGCAAAAGTTTTATAACAAAACAAACATAATTATATAGTTAGGGCTAACCACATGCACTTGAGTGTATTATATTATTTTATTGTATTACTTAATAATATAGAAACAAATGTATTTGTATGTATGTAGGTAGACCATAAATTTATGGTAGAGATCAGATAAACTTTAATCTTAGTTTTGGCATTCGTATACAGAATATATATTTAGAAAGGAGGGCTTAAATTGCTCGACTTGTTTATATTATATTTGTATGAAAGGCTCTTCTAATATATAATGCATACATATATTTTTTTACATAATTTTTTTTTTAATGATTAAGGGACAATTTTTTGTTAAGCTCAACATGGAAAAAAATAATGAATTTATAGATATTTATTTATAGATTTATTATACCATTATTTAAATATTTTTAGATTTAATTTTAAATTTCTTTATTTAGTTATTAACCCTGTAATACCACAAGGAATTACCCAAGTATTTTCCCAAATGCTAAAAATCTGTACAATTTTATCGACATCTTGTATATAGCGGAAAAATCTCTTTGCATTCGACTAATTGATTGTTTGTTTTTCTTTTCAATAAACTGTAGATAAGGACCAAGTCTTACTCTAAGCTTATATCTGTGATTTGTCGGCTGTCTAATAGGAATTATTACAGCTCAAAACTGACATTTTGAGTGCCATATCAATGTCGTGAAATTGGCTAGTGAATGTCTAAATCAAATCCCTCGATTGAAATGGGCGTGACGAGTGGCTGTGTTGAATCAGCTTAGGCTTTCAGCTATAACTCATTAGATGGAAAGGCTTTTAAGACATACACCCAAGTGTGTATGGGGCGCGGTTAGGTTATAACGCGCGCAAATACATTGATTGAGTTATTCCACAACATGTTTAAGCAGAAATTGAAAGTTGTCACCGCTCTTCCTGTCCTTCACGGCAACAGCATGAAATATGTTTGTGAGTGACATGCTCAAGTTCATATTCATGTACAAACTTGTATATTTATATATATGTATAAATGTGTATTTTCCGGCTTATCTTTTAACATTTAATTAACTATATGTTTGCGTATCTTCAGCTTAACTATTAGCCATTTCCTACGCAGCATGACCATTGCCATTAGTAGCTCGATTTTTGCTGTACACTGTCAACCAGGCGATAAATATCTTGGGATAACATGCAAATTGTTAAGAGATGCTACCAAATAGGCCCCCAACTAGCAGCCATCATTCGAATAGTTTAAGCCGTATATGGCCAAACTAATTAGCTTCCTGTTTAACAAATGTCCGAAAAGGTCAAGACAACATTGCCGAGTAAATAAACAATTTAATTATAAATAAATAATTAAATAAATATGACGCCGTACACAGCCAGCCAATTTACATAGCTTGTAAATGCCTTGAAAAACAAAACACAAAAACACAAAATAAATCAAGCTAACGAATTTAGACAAGTTTCTCAAAAATGGTGCGCGCAAATACGAATGTACAACATATACCTATATATTTCCATATAATTTATTGAATTCTCGTTTAGATATAAGTATAACAGAAATATTTAAAGTTCGCAGCGTCTTTTTCCATAGGCTGCCAGTCGAGCAACCCTATATGGCAGCTGGACCATGTGGCGAAAATGAATTTTTAATTTTGATTCTGAATTTGTTCGTGTACGAGTATGAATCGCGTTTCTGTCTCGCTTTGCATCGGGGCTCTGAGCGTCAGACCCACGCGTGTTAATTACAAATGATTTGTTATGGTTAGATCTGCTTGTGGTTGTTGCCATTGTGGGGCTTTTTCTCTCTTACCTCTCACTCTTTCTTTGTCTCTGTCTCTGTCTGTTTCTCTAGCGACTTGTGTCACATTTAGAATCAACGTATTTATCATGTCAGCAATTAATCAATACGTTCATAGAACAATTTTGTGCACGTTACGTGGTGCAGAGGGCAGTTGCAATATATATAATATAATATTTATATAACTATTCAATTGTATAATATTATAAAAAATTAACTTACATGCAACTTTAATTGAGCTGATGCTATACAACAATGATCCTTTTATCCAATGCCTAAAAATAAATGCAGTTTTTCATTATTAGCAATTAAAAACAATTATATTATATTATTTTTTTATTAATAACTTTTAGCTTTATTAAATCAACGATGCCAGACGATTCCCCCAAATATTATATAAATACTTTGAATAGCAATCAGAATTGTTGAAATAAATTGCTGCATCATTTTTAATAGTATATTTAAATGCTTTAAGTGCCGCATATTCTCCTTTAATATTTCTGTGTATCTGTGAGTCCAATTCTCCTCGTCAAAAACTACTTTTACTCAATTATCGTGCGTAACTAATTATACAAAGAAATTTCCAATTTGTCAAATAAGCGTTTTACCACCGACATTATAAACGACCCTCGCAGCTCGAAGTATAGTTTGTTCCAGTTCATTGCTAAACGATTTCATTGAACAATTTTAAAGCGTTGCTTGCATTTTGGATGCTTCACACCTTACGACATGCATGAAGCAGCCAACAGTTGACGCTTCTGCATAAATCAATTAATAGGCCCAGACGGAGAGACAGTAAAAAGTGCAGACGTTTGTCAAAGATTTGGCATCAAAACGATTGTCTGGCTAAAGTGTTGAACAAAGTAATTGTTATAGCAGTCGCGGGCTGTGCCCAGATGACAGTTGTTGGCATACAAACGAGCACATAAATGTGTATAACTTATTCACACATGCACACGCACACACAGGCACATAAACGCGTACTCATTGCTGGTACTCGATAGAGTGGGCTGTCATTTTGGCCATAAATATTAGGTGTTAAAATTATGCTAAATGCAGTGGGTAGTTAGGCCGTGATTTCTATATAACTACATTTTATTGCATCCAGTTTGTTGCCCAAGTTTTGTATTTTGTATTTCATTTTCGCCATTTACTTGCCTTATTTTCCATTGAGTCCGTCTCATTTTATTCCCATTAGGCTAGCTTTTCTCAAAGCCTCCAGTTACGCGATGTGAAATGTTTTTTTTTTTTTATTATCAGTGAGACATTTTATGCCAACGCTTTGGCAAACTTCTTCAACAAAGTCAGTCAGTTACCAAGTCAGTTATTCATTTAGGCTCCCAATATGGTCATGAAAAAATGCTTACATTTTTATGGGTAAATGCGGTTTTCTTGTTTGAGCCGCGTTGCACCAAGGATTGCGACAAGAAAAATTTTTATAGTAGACTTTGGGGTTTGTCTCTATGATTTAATCGATAAAAATGATCGATTGCAAAATTATACGATAGTTGCAACATGCTTGAAAAATTTTTTAATTTGCTAATTTGATTTAACAATACGTTAATTTCAAGTTTAAACTGAATTAAATGCTGCTGGCGAAATAAAAGTCTTCCAAAAATTATCAATTTGTTTTTTCTGTTGAATTAAACTGTCGATTTAACCCAATCAAGCAGAACACTTAATAAATAATAATTTTAAGGAATTAAAAAATTGTAAATACAAGTCTTAAATTTATGACTAATAAAAGATATTTTAATTAATAAAAATTGATGTCTTATCTTAAATAAATTACGATTATTTAAGATTTTTATATGAAACTATTTATTTTAATAATAAATTTTTGATTATAGACAATGTGTATTTTGAACATACTTTGCAAATAGTTTTTGTTTACTTTCACATATGTGTGAATATCCATTTCCACTCCAGAAAGTTGGAAAAATTGTCTTCTCACGAGCCAGCTCTGTTATGCAGGCACCTTCTCTAGCAATTTAGCCACTGTGCCGTCGACTGTAACTGCCGCACTTTCGAGGACGGGGCTTGTCAACATGCGTTCCATGTGATTTGCAGATGTTGGAATCACATAGCGTCGTCGACGACGCCGTCAGTCAGCCGCAAGACAACGCAGAAAATTTGCTACTTGTTTGTTGTCTGCCCGGTTTTGGGCCCAGGCAGCAACAGCAATGCGCCACACGGGCCCAACGTACTACAAAATCTTTTAGCTTAAACATGTAATAGCTCTTTAAAAGGTTCAGCTAAGCGCGCCCGAGTTTTAAGACAGCCAGGCGTAATTGGGTCAACAAAGTGTTATGTATGCAACTATTTATAATGCATGTGAGCCAAGTTTGTTGCCTAAGTCTTTTGATTTGCCTCTGGCATTAGACACATTGGCTGTGCCCAACCATTTGGCACTGCGCCACACATTAAACTCCAAGATGCACATTGATTAGCTAAGGCCAAAGTTTAAGCGGCTAAACGTGCGCCCAGCCAAGCAACTAAAACAAAAAATAAACAACAACAACACCAAGCACCAAAATGCCACAAAATGACTCAATTTGTGTGGAGTATGTGCCACCCAAACGATTTGGTTATTATGGCACGCATTGCCTTTAACTATTAATTAAATGGACATAAATTACATTTTTATTATTTAATAGTAATTTTTATTACACACGCCCAAATAATTCACACACGCCACGTGTGTGTTTGCCACAGCCAGGCGCAGAGCTCCAAAAGCGCATTATAAATTCAAAGCATATTCCCACCATAAATGTCGCATAAATACGACTATTTGGACAAAAAGGGCACGTAGCATAAGTGAATGCAAATGAGACGTAAATCAATCATAAAATATGTCCACAATGGATCGTAGACATAAAACACATGTCGCCAGCACTGTAAATACATATGAAAAGTGATTTCTTGTTCAACTTCTTGAAGTGCCCACACCTTGACGTCAGCTTAAAGCCCTAGAAAGCTTAAGCCTTATCCTTTACTGGGGATATCATTATTGGAAATATGAAGCTTTAAGCTATATTTACTTTTGTGCTAACATTCAATAAATATAATATTGCAAAATTTAGAAGAGGAGAAAACGATATAGCTTTACTTTGAACAGTCCAAACCCTTAAGAAGACTTAATTTCTCAAAAATGTTTTGTAATGGAATAAATACTAATAAATTAAATACGTTCTTTTGTGATATATTTCTTCCTATAACCCAATAGAACTTCTGTAAAGCAATTGACGTCTTCCATTTTAATGCTTAATTTCAAATTGTCAGTTATTTTACTACACTACGACTACATGTTTGTTTGCTAAAATAAGTAATTTTTTAATTTCTATATCAAAACTTAAATCAGCTATAAATTTTATGAAAATATAATTTATGGCAGAAGCGTGTAAACTTATTCCGCCAAATGTTGCTTTGAAAAAAAAAAACAATTATACAAACTAGCAAGTACTTAAACACTTGTAGATTTTATGACTCTGTGTGCTTAAGAATTCGGATAATCACCATTTGACAGTCATATTCAATCTGCACAATGCGAGGAAGATGACAAAACAAGTTGCCAAGCACATGTCAAACACAAAGACCACAAATAAACGAATGGCCAGAAATCAAATACAACAAAAAATATGCCCACCTGCAGCTGGCGCCCTGAAACCGGAAGCAAAAGGTAGACAACGACTGTTGAACCTTTGCCCGAATGCAAAGGCGTGTCGCAAATCCAACAAATAAATTTTGTTTATTTTTGGTGTTTAGTTGTCCGTTTTGTTGTTTTGATGCGGCTAATTTAGTGCCGCGATATGTTTTCAGCAATTAGTCAGGCATGCAGCTCAACAAAGTCAGGCCTGAGTTTTGGGCGCTGCCGTGCAGACGTAAAATAAATCACAACAAAAAACAAGAGGAAAAAAGTATTTTTAAAAAACTTTAACCAAATGTTGAGGAAGCGGCAATAAACACACAAAAACATTTACTTACAAAATGCATGCGTCAAATGGTTTTTTGGTCTTTGAATTTCTGTTTTATTGTATGTGAAATAAACGTGATTTGTGTTTTGGCTTGCGGCACTTAAACTAAAAAAAAACTAAACAAAAATATTGTCCGGCACGTGTGCCATACGAACGACAGGGAGCCGCCTCATTTGTTTGCAATTTTGTTGGTTGTAGTTGTGTTAAGTTTCCGTTTTGGGTGCTATTGACTTTTGAACTGTACCCGAAAGTTACTCAGCCATAGCCGAATGAGAGTTCAAGAACTGCTTAGTAACTCAGAAAAGAATTTAAGCTACAGCACACAGCTTAATAACAGTATTTATCAGAAAGTTTGCTACAAATATAACAGAAATCAATCCCTAGAGTTTAATTAACATACTATAACGATATTATTCAGATATCTATCTATTAAAAACGAACTTTGTTTAATTCAAATATAAAGGCTAAAGAAAGAAGAGGAATGAGGAAGGCAAATCTACCACTTGTATCCAATTAGTTATATTATTTATGCATTTAATAATTATTTGTAAATAACTTAAAAATAAAAGCTTCAACTTTTCGTTGCTATCTTTAGCTATATTAAACATATATTATTGTTTGTACAAGACATAAGGGGCGAACATAAGATATATACTCAAATAAGTATTTAAATCAATTTAAACAAATTATTTCCTTAATCCTTTGCAGAACTTCTAGAAACGTAGTTAAACTAAGAGTGCAAATATTTATGCCAATTTACCACCCACATTAACCATATTGCTTTTGATATCTATCAATAACAATTGCCTAACCAAAAGGGACACAATTTCCATATATATAAAATACAGACATTCGCTGCACCAATAAAAAAATCATTTAGCCAAAAATAAAAGTTGCTGGCAATTTGTTGGCTCACACTCAACCAAAGCTAAGAAGAAGAAAAAATAAAGGAACACAAAAGGTACCTATAAATCGACTCAGGGGCGCATAACTTTCAAATGCGATTTGTTTAAAATTTGTAGCCGAATACAATTGCGAGTATTTCCAAACGGCGTGACAACATTTTTATTTTAGCCATGCCTGACTGGTCTCTGCTGTTTCAATAACCGAATCCGTAACCAAATACGAATCCCCAATTGCAATCCCCAATGCGAAACCGCCACCGCTAGCGACACGTTTTGAACCCAAAGCCCCAAAGGGTCAACTGGCGCGTGTAGCGAAAGCCACGCTACAGGCATAGATATTGACAGGGCCAGGCCAACAGCTATAACAACCATAACAGCGAGGGTTGATTGAAAAAATAATAAGTTATAAAAAGTTCCTGTACCGCGTAGAAGTGCTTTACAATACAACGTTTGTTTACTGACCAATCTTTTTTAGCTAACCATACTCTCAGATTGTTTACCCCAGACGCTTTCAAATTTACGTTCCAAATTGAATATTTTCCGTTCAATAGCAAGCTTTACTGCTGCTATACACTGACGAGTATTCGATAATTCGCTCTTGTACTCTAAGTATTCTCAATCGCTTTGAGTACTAATTCCATACATTATTATCCCCTTGAGTACTCATACTGAATCTGACAGAATACTTTCTACTCAAAAGTACTCAAATATACTAAGTTGCATACGCGTTTACTACTCCTTTCAGGTTTCGGATCTTACTTTATTTTTATGAGTTAAAATAATATTTATTATTGAAATCGTACTCGCTATTCGTTGATTCTTGTTGTAGTTCGGTAGTCTGTATTTAACCAAATTCTCTGCTGAACAACCCTCGTCTGTGATGGTCATGCTGAAAACCTAACGACCATAACTACATATATACAATTAATACAACTGCAATTGCAGCTTTATAGTTACAGATAAATGCAAAAGGGCCATTTGTATCTGTTCTCAGTTCGATCTTCACGCCCGAGCGCCGCAATAGACCTTCCACTGGTGAGCGCCGAGCGTTACTTGCCTGAACTTGACATGCATTTTGTTATGCCAGTGCGTGTAGTTAATGAGTAACTGCTATAGTGGGGGGTAGGGGTAGCTTGTACCCATAGCTACTACAACGAGTAGGTAGCCAAGTCTCCAGTCTAGACTTGGCGAATTGTAAACTGCATTGGGGCACGGCCTACGTGCAGCATTGGGGCATATTAAATGTTGGCTGCTGTTCTAATTAATGGCTTAATTCTGTAGCGTCAATGGAATCGATTGGCAATGGTTGCGCCATTAATTATGACTTATGGCCAGAAGATGTAAAAAATAATTAAGAAATTTGCTGACGCTTATTTTTAAATATCACATGCTCATACAAAGACCAGCCACCTGCGGTTTTATTTTATATTACCAAAAAGTATAACTTTTATGATATTCCGAATTTTAGCAGCAGCTTGTATAAATGTATATAGTATATCATTTTTTCTTTTTTGGTTCAATGGCATTGCATACGACATGAATTTAAATAAACTTTTAAAAGTTAAACTTGCTGAGCTATTTACTTACGAGTGCACGCCGGTCTCACATGCCGGTTTGTTATTTTCTATGTGTGAGCGTTGAGCATATACAAAAAATGCCGGCAAAGAGCGTGAAGAGCACAGCTCTTAAGAGCGAGCAACAGGGTTGTCGAGTTTCGCGTTGAGAGACTTAATAAGCTATACAACTATAAGAATTAATTTATAAACATGTATAAATATATAAGAAATTTTAAATGCAGTTAAGTATAAACAACATAAAATAGAAATTCGATAATCCTTTTTAAATTAATAATAAATGCTAAACGCAATTTTTGTTTATAATAATTGGGAAAAAATTTAGTTAAATATTAAATATTCGATAAAATTAATATTCAATTAAATTCAAAAAATCAAAAGATACCTATTTATATAATGCATTATATTAAATAAATTTAATAATAAATTAATTTAATAATCTAGAGCTAGAGCTACTCTTTTATAATTTAATATTTAAAATAAATATTAAACTTATGGGTATGCATATAAATAAAATTACAAAGGTTTTTAAATATTTCTTTTATGTAACATAAATGCCTGTGTTATCCATAATATAAGCTAAATGCTAACAATATTGCATATAATATTAAAATATGCAATAAAAAACAAACGAAGAATATATCAAGCACATGCTGAATTCCAAAGCCCCTTATTCTAGAGGATGTGTTTTCAGCATAGTTTTCTTAAAGAATATATGACTTCATTGGAATTACTTGGAACTACGCAGCTTAAATGTGCAGCTCCTTTTTAGGGATGCCAACAATAAATCAACTTTTATTACAATGCTTTGGTTACTTTTGCACATACTTATATAAAAATTGTAATAACCAATTAGTTATCTGGTGTCATATGCAACACAGAGTAACTACTTAAAGTGGGTGCAGATCAATACAAGTAGATACTAACTCAAGCCAATAGTAAAGAGTGCTAAATTCGCTCTTACCCAGCGCTCGCTGCTCTTTAAAAATACACTCGTTCTCTGACAGAAAAGCTGACATCATCCATTGGCTAGGCAGCCAGACTGAGACACAGCTACGGGCCAAGTTAGCTGGGGCAGGCAGGAAGGCAGGCAGTCGGGCCAGCTGTCAGACGGCGGCTTATTTAACGCGCGGGCCAAGCTGAAAACTCTTTTAGTATAGCGTTGGCGTGCGAGACAGACGGTTCGGTTGAGCACAAGATACACAAAGTACTTGACAAGCTAAAAACAAAACGAGTTCGAGTTCCAAACATTAAATATACATACAATATAAGCACATTTAGCGCAGGCGTTGAACTAGTGCGAAAAAACAAAAAACAAGAACACTTCAAAAACAAAAAGTAATAAATAATATAAAGAAAACAATGCAAAATATACAAACAAAAAATAAACATTAAACAATTCAACAAAAAAAAACTTGCAGCTGTGACTGCGTAAAGCTCTTTGGCACTGGCTGATGTCAGTCTGCGGCACAATCCCAGTACCCTAGTTGAACTCTACGTGAATTGAAGTGTAGCCAAGCGTTGAGTGTGAAACGCAAAACAAGCGAATTTAAAACGCCAGCCAAGTGCCGCGTTTTTCCCTTTTTTTTGTATATACACAGTCACAAAGACTAAGCAGCAAAAGTTAAATTTCGTTTAAAAAAAAACAATTGTAAAGAAAGTGAAAGACGAAACGCGACAAGTTGGCCTAGCAAAGCACAGAAAAGGGAAAGGCTTACTTTTGCATAGTTTTTCAAGTGCAACGCTCAGAAGTTTGTCTGTCATTTGCCCTGCATAGCCCACGAACAGCTGTTAATACCTTTTCAGTTTCTTTAGCTGCTCGCCCACTTGCTGTGGCATAAAAATCATTGAAAATTAATTTTTTATACATAAAAAATATATATTTTTCAATAAATTTTATGCCAATGCTTTGCTGACTACGCGTTTTTTCTATACAAACGAAAAAAAAAAACGTTGAAACCACGCGTTTTGAGTTGCCTGCATGTGTGTTTGTGTGCGTGTGTGTCTTAAAAAAAAAACGTATTCAGAAAATAAAATATAAAAAGAAAAAAATTGCAGCTTAAAAAGCGGCCAAGCGACATTGATGCCAATCGCCAGTGCATTTGGGTTTGTTGTTGGCCGCTCTTTGCAGCTCAACAGAGTTTGAGCCGAAACAACAACAACAACAAATACAACACTTTAAGCATAAGCCTAAAACGCCTTCAGTGGACTTCGGCTGAATGTAAGGCACATGCTAAAAAGCGCTATCAACGTCTGACTATCGCGGCAGGTACGTGCAATTCGTCTTTTGATTTATATATTTACCGTTTTGTCCATTGCCAGCACAAATGGCAATCAATTTTTTTTTTGCTTTTTTTTTTGGTAATATTTATGCGCGATTATATATGAACGTATAATAAATAACAATGCTGTTTGCCAAATTTATGTGCTATAATTGCAGTTAATACGTTAGAAGCACTCAATCAGGGACTATGGCTTATTGTAATAGATACATTGTTGCATGAGATGTATATATAAATTTATAAGAAAGCTATATTTATGTATGAATTTGAATTTAATGTAACTGTAATGGGAGCATTGTCTAAAATTGTACTCCCTTTACAAGAAAGTTGACTGCCACCAAAAGCCATCGGCTTGTCTGTCTGCTATTCTCTCAATTTACAACCATTGTTCTTTGTTTCCAAATAATTATCACAAGAAAAAATTCATTTCTTTATAGTTCAGCTATTTAGTATTGTAGTTATTACCTGCTTCTCATAATTATTGCTATAAGTTACATTTTCTCTTAAAGAAAAATATACAACCACAAAGAATTATTTAGAGGTTGTAAACTTGCAAGCAAATTATGGCTTAGCCTACTCTTTCACATAATCTCTCATTTCTTAATTGCGTATATCCTCTAAGCGATTTAAAGCGTCCACATACGTATACTCATTACTTCCGGCAGCTAAGTATTACACAACATTTACAACATTTTTCTTTCTCACCCACCCGACGTTCATTAACTAAAGATTTTTCTCAGGCCCCACTCGTAAGACCATGAATTGTAATTTTCAGCATTTCTTATATCGTTTTGTCCAACACTAAAACAAAAGACTTAGGCAGCAAACTTGATCGTACATATACGTTTGCTCAGACGCCATGAATCATAAGAAATAAAATAAAATCTTTTTTCTTACAATTAAAGTTCAATGATTCTAGTGTATGCATGAGTTCACAATTTGCCCAGACGCTGGCCATTAGTCATCCATTTGCCATATGTAGATAGTTGTAGTTGTTCCTTTCTGTTCGCTGATTTGTTCTTTTAGAAGATACGTTTATAAATATGCTAATATTCAAGAGGGTAGCTAATAATCGTGGGCTGCCGTTTGTATATTAAATTAGTCTAAATCAGATTTTAAATGGCTTGCGCCTCAAGTTGTTGATTGACAAGCATATCGCCAATATCTCTGCGAATTTCCAGCTAACCCTCATATTTATGGCTGCATCAAATGCCCAAGCAATGGCCTAGAGCTCAGCCAGTGTCACATAAAGAACTTTGTGGCGTACATTAGCGCAAATTACCATTGGCAAAAGGTGTTGGCCCCAATTGTCACCTCCAAAGATATCACGAAAAAAGAAAAAGAAAAAAAAACTGGGTGCGGAATTCTAGCACAAGTCGCAATTCGCAGCACCAAAAGGCCCCAACCATATTGCATTACCTTGTGCCGCGTCATAGCCTACGATAATTTTTATTGCCACGCGCTTTTTTTGCCAATTTATCAGCTGCTTGAATGTCATGCCCAGAACTGTCTGTCTGTCTATCTGTCAGTCTGTCGGACGGGTTGTTGCTGACATTAAGCGCATTTCAACACTGCAATCACAAAAAGCACTTTTGTCAAGCTGTGGCAAAGTTTTTGAGCAACACGTGCCAGACTTTGGGTTGTCCCAAACGTTAAGCATATATCTGGTGCTTTCAAAATATAGTGAAAGGGCATATATGTTTCTGGTAAAATTATATTTATAATTTATAAATATTAAGGTTAACTGCATTAGTCAAAGAAGACGCTGCTTTTGTTGAGCGAATAGTCTCTACTAATAATATTACAGAGTATTTTGCAGTCGCAACTAGAGTTTCTTTTATTTTTATTTACCTTTCTACATATTTAAAACTGCTGCCATCTTCAATAAATTTCTTCAAGCTTAGCGACAGATGTTTACATTTTAGAGTTTTCTTCAAGTCGAATGTAGAGATACTTCTCATTTTTTTATATATAACTATGAAATAGTTATTATAACTAATTGCTTTGCCTGATGCTCAGTTCGTTACTTTTTAAAAATGTACGTGTCTTTAGGAATTTATTATTAGGGGGAACGAATCCTTCAAAATTATGATTTCGGCAGAAGCCGATGTTCCTACACTTTTTGACTGAATATAACCCAAATCTACAAACAATTACAAAGTATCTCCCAGTCGCACAATGAATAATAAAATTTTTTTATTTTTTTTTTCATAAGCCTGTCACTTCATTTAATAGCGCCCCTCTTGGGATTGAGAGCCCAAAAAGGTCTAATGTAAACGCTGCCCAAAATCTACAACAGTATTTTTTTTGCTTTTAATCAATAATTTAATGGTGTTTTTGACACCACACCCAAGAATAGCATTTGCATTTGCAGTGAATTTAATTCGGGTATCTAACAAAATATTTTTGCATTGTTTGCCAATGCTTTTGAAATTAGCGTAAAATACGAAAAAACCAAAAAAATAAAATAAAGCTAAGGATAAAAAAAACTGAACATAAAACACAAAACCGACATATTCAAACGTTTCAAAGTCATAATTATTAGCTTTGCCTTTTATGGCCTGCACATTGCTATTTCAAATGCTCAAAAGCAAAAAAGCCGAAAAAAACAGAAATTATCATAAGATACAAACAAATTCTTTATAAATCAAGAGCTAGCTGCGTTTTGCATAGAAAACAAATTCCAATGAACTTTGGCAGACGTCAAACCATTTGCAATTTGTTTGCATTTGGATTGGGAAATATGAAAAAAATAAAAATAAAACTATAATGCTCGCTTTTGGGTTGGATTCTCTCGCATTAATTTTTAGCTTAGACAGGATACAGATATAAATTGTTTCATAGAAAAGTTGCGAAGTCGCGTAACGAATGACATCAGGGATTGAAGAATTTCTAGGCTAGCTTCAAGGCTTTTAATTTGGGCTGCGATTTTCTTTGCACATGAGTTGTCTCAATCTTAAATCGACTTAATTACCGTCGTGTTCCTAATTAACTGTTCCGTACGATTTGAGTCAAGTTTGTTTCTTAAGTCTTCTGTTTTGACAATGCTTCTGTGGCATTGTCCGACATGAGTGCCTTTCATTTTTTCATCATGCTTAATTAAACCATAAACACCTCAAAACACGCTACCATATTCAACATATTGCCACCCATATGACAAGCGACCTACACGACTATTTTAGTCGTTTTTTTCCTTTTAGACAATGCCAATTGAAAGAGCAGCTAAAAACTGCAGCGGCTACACCTCCGCAGTTAGCAGTTAGCAGTCAACACTCGAAAATGAAATCGTAGCCCAACCTAGGACAAGTTTTTGTCTGATGTGGTGGGTTTACGTTTAGGTTAATCAATTTAAATTACCTTCAATTAGGCTTTTTGTTCACTTCGGCATTGTGAAAGAGATGTGAAACGAGAAATATGAAAACAATCTGTTGCATTGTCTATACTTTTAACAGCTCTTTAGTAACTCAATTCCAACCAGCTGAGCTTACATAAATATGTATATGTATATTAGAAATGGAAATTACAATTTTATTGCCGCTCGATGTGCCGGCATGCATCCAATTTGTAAAGCTCCAGCAGCTGGCCAGAAATTCATGTATGCATATTTATCTTTATGCCCGGGTTGGCCGAGCAGCCACACACAGCGCTTTACCCGGCAATTAAACATTTTATAGCTTCATTCGATATGCATGCTGGGCAGGCTATATCCCAGATGTAGGGCGGAGTAGGGGTGCACGGGCATCAATTTGTGTGTATGCAATGCGATGTTGTGGGTGTTGGCTCTGTTTGGGCCATAAAATGCAAATTTCTTTGAGTCATAAAATAATATGTAAGCGAATTGATTGCTCAGTTATCAGCGCAATGGGTGCAGAATCTGGCAAACGTAGATATATTTCAACATTATTTGCATTGCAAATTTGTATGCATTAAGAATTGAATTTTGATTATCGTTGTTACATTCTAATAAAATAATACTGCGCGGTATATTCTTTGTAAAAGTTTTAACACTAGATGATTCAATTAAAGTTCGCTCTGATAATGAGATATATAGCTAACAATATTTTTTTAAATAATAAATTAAGCTTTTCTAATAATCATAAAATCCATAAATAATAAAATTATAAATAATAGTATTATATTAATTTTAAAAACTACTTTATTTTGTTAATATATGAAATTTCTTCGGTAATTAACATTTTATATTTTTAATATGTAATAATTTTTGTAATATTAACAAACTTTAATAATGTCTTAAAACTTATATTCACCCAATGTAAAAGAAATAATCAAAAGACTTACGACACAAACTTGCCAATCCAAATTTAATCAGTTATTTGAACCATCGCAACTTGTTAATCGTGCATTTCCAGAGCTTGTCAGGTGAAAGCTGGTATAAATTGTTTTAGCAATTGTCTAAATATCAAAACCGTCGTCGCACGTCACTCGTCACACACACTCACACGAATACATACAATTTAAATGAGCAATCAAATCAGCACCCCGGCAGTGTCATTGAACTAACTAGGAGCTATCCAAGCAATGGCAGCCAGATAACTAAAAAAAACTCCAGTAGATCAAAGCCGCTTAGCAAAAAAGCACAAAAACTTATAGTTTATGGCTGCAGTCACACAAATCAGCGGCGATCGCCTTACAACTGACAACGCAAAATCGCTCAGGATTGATGACAAGTCGGCAATACCAAATGGCAATTATTAGTGTGTAGTCTAAAGCCTACCAGAGAGTGTCATAAAAACAACAGCGGCAGAAAACAGAGACAAAATGACAGCAAAAAAAAAAAAATGCAAAAAAAATTAACGAAAATGTGTTTATTGACGTCATTTGATGAAATCAGCAAAAAAAAAAACACAGGCGAGCAAAATGCGATGTGGAGAAAATTGCCAGGCCATGCCAGGCCAGGCCAAGCCGGGCCAGTGCCCCGCTCCATCCTCATTCCTATTGCCACCCGCTGAGACGGAGGCTGAGGTTGAGGCTGTGCGAATTGTTATAATTGCAAACAATTACAATGGCTATAAAGAGCGGAGCAGACTCGAGCTTTTGTACTACGGCCATTGTCTTGTCCGGTTTCGGTCTCATTGAAGACAATTTTTTGGCGAAATATTTGCAATGTCTAACTGCCAGCTAAAGCCTATAAAATGGCCAAAACAAAAAAAAACAAAAAAAAATCATGGCAATCCCATTAGATAGGGTCCAAGTTCGGCCAGGTCAGCCCAGCGAGCAGCTCCTGCTGCTGTCGCTGATTTTTTGCATAATTATGTGCAGAATTCTCTTTATTTCGCTTTTTGTATTTTTTTCATTTCGGGGAGAAGTTGTATTTCAACTGTGCTGCCAATTACCAGCATGAAGGTCTTTGACTGCGCAATCAGCAGCAGCAACAGCAAAAAACAACAACAATAACTAGAAAATTTGTAACATTTTTGTCTTAGTCGGAGCTCTTCAAGTTGTTGTTATTATAGTTTCGGCATTTTTTATGACTTGTTTTTCATGCTTTAATTTGTTTCGTTGTCTTTTTTTCCTCTGCTTTTTGTACAGCTTTTTTTTGCTTGGCAAACATTTATTTTGTTTTTGGTGTGTGTTTTTTTTTTTAATTTTTTATAGTTTATACTTATATATCTTTTATTTTTTGAGTGCTCCGGAGCTTTTACATTTCACGCTCTTGAGTTGATTGGCTTGCAAAATGCTTCAGTGCCAATGAAAATTGTTATAAGATCTCTAAGATATGTAAGTTGAATGTATGATAATGCTAATTAAATGAGAAGATTCAGGAAAATCCAACAAAAATTTGTTTTACTTTCAAGAAAATAATACTTTGTGCGTATGAGGAAAATAAATAAATAATTTGATTCTTCTATTTACATTTTATAATTCAATTCGTTTTGTTTTATTTTTTATTAAGCATCTCCGCATCTCGTGTCTGTTTTCACTTGCGCTTTCTGTTAGTGATTCAACAAATCAATAAATGTTTAATAATCGGAAGCTTAACACAATGCACAACCATTTTTCAATTAACTTCAACCACAAAATGCAATTAACTTTTACACGATTTCTAAAAAGAAAACAACAAGGCAGACTTCAGACTGCGATTTACCCGGTAACCCAGTTATTCAATGTTTCAAACAGTTGTTTAATTGACTACCGCACAAGAGCTAAACATTTCATTATGGTGCAGCTCAGACATATTAATTATACAATTAGGAACAAATTAATTAATATTAAGCAACAGGTATTTGTTTGAAAAGCATATTTATGTGCACAGGCAACTGCAACATAATTTGTATGCTGGCAATTCAATTTTTGACGTGCTAATGACTAATTAATAATTAAAAACAAAATAAACAAATCTGACAAATTGCATGTAGCACGCAAAATATACCTCGGAAATGGAGAACTTAATTAAGATTTTTAATAAAAAAACTACAGAAAAGATAAAAATATTTTAAAATAAACTATAATGTATTAATAATAAAAATTATTGTTTATATATAAAGCTTGTGTATATGCAAATTAGCTGCATGCAGAATGAATGAATTCAATGTCAAAGGTTAAAGAAACCTTATAAACAATAGACTATAATTTGTTAATAGTTTACAGCTGACTTTTAATATTACCATAATTTTTTACAGTTATAAAAAACCATAACGTCTCAGAAAAGAATATAAAATTATCGTCTCTGGACAATTATTTAAAGTAAGGTTAAATTATAAGTTGTACTAAGTTTTATCTTCGAATTCTGCTCAGAATATGGAATTTATACAACTAAAGGTCGTAAAGTTTTTTTTTTTAATATTAATTTCATGTGATATCCTCACTCCATTATTAGTTAAAAACAAACGTTTAGTTTAAAAAAATGTTAATTGGGCATAACCTAATTTACTTTAAACTTGACCTTTAAACTGGACAAAAATTTAATTATACTAACGCCCATACAAAAATGGCAAATCATGCGACTTGAATGCGTTTTTGGCGCGTTTTAAAACGCTTTAAATTCAATGTCTCAATTTTCATAATGGGGCTCCACTCAGGCAACAATTTCTATGCGCATTGCCAATAAAATTGTTTTTGGCCAAAAGAAGTTCAAGTTTAAAGTTAATAATGCGGGCTAATTGGGAATTATATAATGGGCCGCAGAGTGTGAAATATGTAAATTGCAGGCGGCGCACGTGAAGGCTGTAGTTGACCTAGAATCGCGAGTGCCGAGTATCGCGTATTGACAAAAAGAGCACATTGTGTATCGTTTGAGGTGCGAAAACAGGGTAAGGAAGTAAACAATTTTGAATTTGGAATCGGGCTGCTAGTGTTTGCCTGTTAATAGACTTGCCCTGACCTTCAAAATTAATTGACTCGATGTGTTGGTCGAGTACCTACATCATTTATGCTGTTATTACTTGTTTAGTCATGCTGCTAATGAGCCATGGGCAGGTTCAATGCAGGTTGAAAGCCCCGTTCAAATTATCAGCCATACACAAGTTAATTTTTGGGGGATTGGCCCAACGCCGCATGTGGCTCCGCTGTGGGTATGTGTGTATCTGTTGCAGGCCTGCAAGCATTTTGGAGCTTTCATAAGCACCGTTACCTAATCTCGGTAGCGGTGTCCAAAATTGCGGAACTGCAATATAATTTTACAGATTTTTCATATGCCTTCATCCACTGCTGCAGTTGCGCCACTCTAGAGACAATAAACGTAATTTTCTTTATAATAACAACAAAAGGAAAATAGCATTGCTTTTTATCTTGTTTTCATTCTGCCCGCTGTCGCTTTCACTTTTCCACTTTTCCTTACAACTCATTCGTATTGATTATTGCCTATTGACGATCTGCACCGTGTGATTTTTGCTCATTTCGCTTAAGTTTGCTTGAGTCTCGATCGGGTTCCATTTCTCTCTCTTTCTAAACTGAAACGGGCTGCCTGGGGGATAGCCAAAATGAAAAGTTTCGCTTTGCTATTTGTCATAATTAATTTTTTGCGCTTTATTATTTAATTTGAAGACAACAGCGTCTATGCCATTGCAGACCATGAAAAACTCATTCGTATCGCCAATGAGCATATGTTATAGATAGATCGACTTTTTATAGGTGCTCCAGTTCGAGCTTTTAGGTGAAAGATGTGCTGGCGTTTATTTTGGACACCGTGTGATGATAAATGAGCCAGAGCAAAAGCGTATATCAAATTTTAAGATTTATGTTGGGAAAGGAGCGTGGTAAAAGACCAAAGGAATCGATTGATTTAGGTGTTAAAAGCAAAATGATAATTACAGATTTAGGGCAGTAACCGATAAGTTTGAGAGATTATTATGTCAACTCAGCTAAACTGAAAAACACCTAAATAAAAAAATAAACACAAACAATTTATTTTGTTGACTAAAATCTACTATTAATTTATGTAGAAGTATTAATTTATCATTTTTTTAAATTCATTTGAGCTAATTTTCTTAATTTTATTTAATCATTTATTTTGTTGAAGTTAATAGATGGAATCATAATAAAGAAATGATTTACCATTTCCAGATTTTTTTAAACTTTTCTTGGATATAAAATCAGAAAATATATATTTATTTGCATTCTAGTAACAATGAGCTTTCTTTGATTTCTTTAATAGATGAGGTCATAAAATGTGAAGGTATTTCCTCTATGCACTTGTCGTGTACTTGTCAGCTCTCAAAGTAAAACTCAATTCATATGCCAATGTATATTCCACTTGATATACTGATGTCATCTGTTTAAACACTTATTACAAGTCATTACAAAAAACATCTCATTAGACCCAAATGGAAGCAATACTATATGCAGCTCCTTCCGTTCATGAGTTGCTCAGGCAAAGCTGCAGCTTTTCAAAATCCAAACGAGCTGCATGACTAAGCCAAGTCTCGCTGGCCACTAGCCGCTGGCGTTGGCCAGGCGTGTTAATCAGCAATTTAGAATATTTTGCTCAAGCCGAAAGCAAACAAAAAGGCCCAAACCTGGGCCAGAAAATAAAGTGAGGGGAGGATTTGAGACTCCCTTCAATGCATTTCCATTTCCTGTACTGTAGTAACATTTGTTGCAGCAGCTGTTCCAGCTGCTGTTAGAGTGTTGTTATGGCATTGCCTTGCATTTATCATGTGGTTCACATAAAAGCCCTTAGAGCAGCACCGACAACAACGGCAGCAACAATAACAACAAGCTTCGCATTGATTTCCTTTTTGCTATCTTGACAGCATTAACTTTGTTGCTGCAGCAGGAGACGGCGAGGAAGGGGGTGTACGCGGTGGGCGCAGCGGCCACACTTCGACAGAGACAAACGAAATAAATGCGCGATCGGGCGATAAACTATTTTTAAAGACAGCTACAAAGGAACAAGCGAAATAACAGCAGAAACAGCAGCAGCGGCAAAAAATAAGTAAACGTTTTAAGAGTGTCTGACTCAAAGATACCCTTTAAAGTAAATATGGGTGCCATAGGGCTGACTATAATATTTATTTAACTTATTTAATTATATAATTACTGTTGGATCTTCATTGAATGAATAATAATAATAATTACTCAACTTTTTGTATATAATTAAATAATGTTATTAATGCTAGGCATATATGAAACGATCTTCAAATAATAAATTATGATTAATTTTAATGAAGAAAAAAATTAAATTAGATACTTTTTCTTTTCTTGATTTAGAAACAATCTGTTTTATTTTCTGATATATCGAAGACCATATAAATTGATATTACAAAATATAAATCTTCTAATCTGTAGTATACATAACTACTTAAAAAAAAATATTTATGTGATAGTTGCCTGGTTCGAATGTAAGCCCAATTTCATGATTCCCCATTATTGCAATTTTTATTGACAGGGTATAAAATAAGACAACTCAAAATGATTTCTCACACAGCGAGACAGAGACAGAGAAAGAAAGGCCTAACAAGCTGCAGCACTTAGGCAGCCTGTAGTCCCAGGTTGAGATTCTTCAGCAAAAATAAACCCTCACTTCACCCCTACCTCCACCCCTGTACCGTTTGTTTGTATTTATAAGGCCTTGGTTAGCTTTAAAAGGAGCTGCAGCTTATTTCCTGCTGCTGCAAAATAAAAATTCTAAGCAGCTGCCTCAGCCTCAATAGCATCCTTTTGTCTTGGCCAAGGTAAGAGAAGAAGAAGAAGCAGACGCTGGCAGGCAGACAGCCAAGACTTGGTGGCTTGTTAGGCTCTGTGTTGTGGCTTGTCTGCCGTTTCTAGTTTGTCGTTGACCATTTTTAGCTTTTTAAGTACTCTTTGGTCATTGTTAAGTACTTTTGCGTGTCAGGCAGCGCTCGACAGGCGCTGCCTTCTGGGACCACATGTTTTAGCTGGTTATTTATGGGCAAAGTGTCAGCGCTAATCAAATGCCAGCCATCTAAAACTATTTGGAATATAGTGTATCTTACAATTGGCATTGTTTGGCCAAAAAGGTCATAGAACTAAAGCATCTGCGCGTATGTAATGCAACCACCCCCGCCACCGATTGCTCATAAAGATCAAAATCTTTATAGCCCGACGAAGACGTGCACTTAAGTATTTTGGTCATTTCCATGTTTGAGACAGTTCCAGTTCCTCAAATTTTTTTTTAAACTTTTATATATATTGTATCTCAGCTTAAGCGGCCATAAGCTGCAGTTTTATGGCCAACGTGTGGCTCATGTGGAATATGGCATAATGTGGCCCGTTGCTCAAATGCCCAAATCACCAATTGAATTGAAAAACTGACCAACAAAATATGACGCAATGCCGACAGATCTTTTTTGATCTGGGCACACGTGTGCGGAAAAAAATTTGTCATCATCGAAAAGCCGCCCACGCTTAGCCAGCATAGGTCGGAGGTGGGGTGGGGATGATTTTATTACTGATCCGCATAGAACGTGGCGTTAGGTAACTCGAGCTTTCGAACTGTGGCTCATTCGGTGACTGGCACTCATCACTCACACATCGAGAGATTTTGAAGCCGAGCTACCTAACCTTACTCAATCACAGATGAAAGAGGCTGATGGGAAGCACAACTGTGGCTGCGGCTATTGCGAAACGAGTTCTTCGAGTGTGGTACGGGTCAACGCCATAGAACAACGGCATATTGACAATCGATATGCAAATTAGACAGTTTTTGGCTGTGCCTAAGCAAAAAGGTTGCCAATAAAAGTTGAGGGATGCGAAACACAGAGAATACCTAATTTCATTTGAGTTAACCTAATGAGTTATTAAGTTGAGTAAATATCGTGATGGAATTGGAAATTATACTAAAATAACAGCACAACTGTACAATAAAGTAGGCAAATAGTGTGTGAAAGATATTTGGAATATAGCCTTAGCATTGAGCTGTCACAACAATCTTAAGTCGACAGACAATATTTCAGCTACTTAAGAGATCTGATACGGTTTTGGCTAAGCAAGCAAGTTTTTCAAGCAGGAAGATGATGCGACTGGTCTTTAATTGATTTTATAAACAAATTATGTCAAAATATTTTAAATGAAATTATATTAGAATATTATATAACACAAAATGTCACCTTGCTACCGTTCTATTAGTGAAAGTAATTATATAATGTTAAGATTTTTCGAAGAGACTTATTATTGTTATTATGTATAAATATATAAATCATATAAATATAATTTAATAAAATATAAGCGATTGCACTCAAATTGTTTTATAATAGAAAACTGTTCCAATTTTTCAAGGAAATTAACTGAAATTATAGAAAACTTATGATTTGGCTTTCTTAAAGTTGTCCCAATTGAAAGAATAATAAAAATTGTTTTACAATGAAATAATAATTTAGTTTACATTTATGGTTCTTCTATTTTAGGATTAGAAAATTTTACTCAATGATAATTTTTGCACATCCGCTTAAGTCTCTATTGCTCACATTAATCAAAGCCCAACATGTTTTCTATAAGCAACAAATTTTTCGCTAGTTGCCCATATTTAACGCAATTGGATTAATTATAGCCCAGCTATCTGCCCACTTTAAACATGCATTCAACTTATCTTATAAGCCAAAATGAACACAAGACCATCCTTTGCTTTGGCAAACACTGATATATTCGAACCCATTTATGTAAATCCGCTTGTCCAACTTATAATCAGGCTATGGGTATCTAAGCAGCTGCCACCCAGCATTAAAAAGAGTTTTGCTCGGCATTTTGCGCAGATTTCATGCAAATTCCGCCAACACCATATGCAAATCTGGCTATCTACTTTATGTAGCTGTTCAATTTTTGCATGTTTTCAATTTTTTTTTTTTTTTTTTGGTTTTGCTTTATCCAATTAAGGGCATACAAAAGACTCAGGCGACAAACGCGCCAACATGGCGATAACTGCAAATTTTTGGGGGCTTTCAGTTGAGTTTCAAGGCTGACCAACAGAAATCAATCAACAAATGCCGCTAAATTATTATGTAAATTATAATTTCTTATTGTCAGCTGTGCAACAAAAAAAAGTAAAAGTGTTAAATTGTATGTTGCCAACAGCCATAAAAATCATTAAGAATGCGGATGTCAAGGGATCACAGCTTTAAGATACCTTAAACTTACTTAATATAAGGTGTAAGGCATTAAATGGCTAGTTCATGAAACCTTGGGAAATTAATTTCAGTCTGCTGCGTGTATATACTTTCATTTTTAGACATCAGAATCTGGGTCAGCGGCAATTAATTTTAATGATTTGTCAGTCTGTTTAGGAGTTTCTACACAGCAATTAAGTCTGGCGTAAATAGCTCTTCAAAATCTGCTCAAACAACGCAGTAAAACAAAGCTACAAGTAAAACTCAAGTGGGAGAAAAAAGACTTAAGATTGGTCAAGTTTTTAAACTCAAAAAGAGCCTCATTGCAGTCACTGCATATATTTTAGTTCACTAAGCTAAGCTTTCAAAACTCTTTAAGAATTGTATTTGCCTTCGTTAAGCTTTTATTCACCTTTAAAGTCTATAAGTAAATTAGGCTTTGACCAACTTGGTATTATTTTTATTTAGTACAAACATTTCTGTGGACTTTTTGGGAAAAACATACACATATTTTTAACCTCTAAAAAATTTATCTTTTTTAAATTTGTCTTAAGAAAACTGCAGCACCCACTACATAAGCTATATACAACCCATTCCCTTGCACATATAGGGTATATAAATATTTTTGCAAACTGACCACAGATAAATCAGCTCATATTTCACTTTCAACAAAAAAAAAAAATCAGCACACAGGCCAAGACTTGTTGACCACACACAGAAACCTTAACAAGTCGCTGGCATTTCCGTTGTAGGCGTCGCATGTAATTAACTTTTGGCCCTTCGAGTAGGGTTACCAAACCAATTCCCCCTATTCGTCTCATATCCCACAGACGCTGTGTGGCAACTTTTTTCCTGTGCTCGTTACGCTTCATTTAATATGCAGTTCCTGAATTCGGTTTTTACTTGTGTCGGAGATTTTTTATGATTTTGTGAGCTGTTCGGCGGCGGTTGCGGCTCATTTATTTTGTCACATTGCACCGCATGCGTGGGCGTTTTTAGGGGGTGTGGCTGTACGCTGTAACGTATGTTGGCTTGATTTCGGTCGTCTGATAAGTGCCGTTTGCTGACTTTATTTATGGGCCAGTTACCATTTTGGCAGTCAGCCTGAAGGCGGGCTAAACGTTGTAAACTTTATTAGCAGGATATGACAAAGCAGGCGCCTGCAAATGTAAATCAATTTGGTGGAGGGTTGTGCCTCTTATTCTACCTACAAAATTGGTACATTGAATTGGTGTTGAGACATTTCCAAGGTGGTTTAAAAGTAATTGTAGAATTTAAATGTTAGAATTTTTTTATATTGATGGTAGATATCTTTTTAAGATAATATAACATTTTTACAAAATTAGTCTAGTATGTGTATGACATATCTTAAAAATATCGTTTTCAAGTTGAAATTGCACTGAATGCAATAATTTAATTTAATTAAGTTATTATTATTAATAAAGTCCTTCAATATTATATTCAGTTATAAACATAAGAAACATAATAAATATTCATTTCATTACTCTTTTGTTGTTATTATATATTGTTAAACAATTTCTTTCTTCATTCTTAATGTTCTTTCTATTCATTTTTACCCACTAATAAATGAGGTTGCGGGGGTTTTCTGTTCTTCTGTAAACATTTTTTTAGTTACACACCCACTCATCCAAGAGAACTTTCAATCTCCCAGACTTGTTAGGCATTCAAATTTTTGCACGCAAATATCATTCACCAAGTACCTTTAAGTATTTTAAAGTACTTACTCTCAATAAGAAACCAAACAAAAAAAATAAGAAATAATTATGTGAAAAGAGATTGAAATAGCAATAAAACAAGAAAAAAAAAACAACTTTCACCTACGCTTCTGTGCTATGAAACAGATCTCTGACAGATTTTGCGCTGCTTTATGACACATTCGCAAAACTTCTAGAGACCAAGTCTGGTCTCAATTGCCAGCCGCACAATGGCCAATGGAAACAACTTAATCAAAGTAAAGCAAAGCCGTAAGTTTCGAGTACTCATATATGTACTCGCATTGGGTGCTCTATAATTATATGCATGGTGGGTAACATGAAAGTCGTTATTGGGGCTTAAGTAAAGAAAGTTAAAGATTTTTTTGGTCTATTGTCAACTGGCAAATGGCCGTAAAAATAAAAGCAAATTTCGCACATTATTCAACTGTTCTAACACAATACAAATGAAAGTGTGGCATCAATGGCGAATGGAAAAGAAAAGTCCAAAAATGGGCGGTAAACGCCCGAATTGGCAGCACTTAAGTGACAGTTGATGGACAGCAGTTGGACGAGGGAAAAGCAGCCATGGAAAGTGGATCAGCATCAACAAAATCAAAACTAAAGGTCGTACATTTGATGTGCATTAACAAGGCACAGTCTCTTGATTTATAGAAAAGTTGCAATTCTTTTGAATCTTCTCAATAAATATTCTTATTTTATAATTTATTTCTAATAGGCCCGGCAAAAATGCAGCCAGGCGCAATAAAAAATTTCCGATCAATATATACCAGATTTATCAAACCCGTAGAGAGACAAGCTAGCATCAAGAATCTTACCCAAATAACGCCAAAACTGTTAAGGAATTATTTAGAGAAAGGATGGTTTAATCCACCTCTAAGTAGGCAATACGATTTTATTTTTACACACGTGCATCTCAAAAAATTCACAACTGGTTATAGTTACTGGCATATGGAGACTTTTAAGGGAATAGTTTGGAAGTTATCGCTTCTCGGCCTAATGGCTAAGATCAAAGTGTATTATCTGTTCTTATCAGCTTAACATCTGATAATTTCTCCATTGGAGAATAAAAATTGGTTAAACTGATTTTTGAAATTTGACGGATCGCTGGGAGCTTGGTCCACCTCTGTCAAGGGTTGGCTCGGTATTGCAGTAGCGCCGGGACTTCAGCCCAACTGAATAATAAATTCGTAACTCAATTTCAAAGGCTCCAAGTGCATTTTTTTTATATATGGGTTTGTTTCAATTATCAAATCTACAGCACGCTCAAAGTTATACAAATATTTGAAAAGAGGGTTTCATCTCCTTTATCTGAGTTATAAGAAAAGTACTCGACTGAGGGGAAAAACTTTGTGGTAACCAACAAATACCCATTAAACGGGCGAGATAAGTTCACTATGCTTAAGTTGGTGACATAAAAGTTCACACAATCTAGAAATATTTATTTACCCCTTTATATCTGGCTTATAATTATATGCAACAGCAGCAGTTATCGCCTATTAGATATGCAAATCAAAACACAGTTTGCAATCAACCCTATCACATAAATTAGTTAACAAGTTGCTGTTATTTGGTTTCGACTGTGTGCATATACATATGCGATCGTCAGCATTTTGTTTGTGTACAAATACAAGTCTAATCTTATCGCTTGGCGAGCCAAAACAGGCACATTCACAACCATTTAAAGTACCTCGTGGCGAGTACGTCATTGAACTTGACTTTGAAGGCGTTCCAGTTTTAGTTTTAGAGCGCTGCTCAAGTTATGACACTCGATGTCAGTCACATACGCAGGGCGGACAGATTTACAGATACACAGATACACAGACACAGCTACAACTAAAGCAACAGACACACACGAAACATGCGACTATGTAGATGCGCCAGAAACCTGTTATTAAAGTGCAAGTGTAGCTGTAGCTAAGCATGATGGCCATTTAATTGTAGCCCCCAGAAGGCAGCTCAAAAATTTAATTTTAAAGAGCAGCTGCATAAATCGTACTTGTATATGCCAATAAAAATATATATATATATATATATATATAAATATAAATATATATATATATATACCATCAAATTTATACATATACCGTATACGTGGGCGTTTCTGACCGGGTAACCAAAGTATGCCGTTGTCTGAGGCCTCACATCGCCATGCTAATTAAGAAAATATATAATACGTATTTGTATATACATATAAATATTCTCGCTATGTAAATCGAGCTCGAAGTGCGTTTGCGTTTCGTCATGAAATACTCCCCGGGGTTTGCGTAATGACTCACAAATTCTGATGAATATAAAAGAAATCGCAAGGGTTTTTGCCAGTTAACAAGTTTGGCTTTAATTTTTTGTGTGCCCATTACAGCAAGTTCGGTGCTTAAGTCTTTTGTTTAAACTGACATATAACTTGTCCCAGAGCTCGGAAGATCTGTGTGTTAATAAAGCGCAATTACCGCTGCAAAATATTGTTGCTGCCGTTAGCCTGTCCGAAATTACACAACATAACGGTTAATTTAATTGTACGTCAGTTCTTTGCAGCACAAAAAAAAATTAACAAAAACGAAACAAGGTTGAGAGCAATTTTGAAATGCATTTCAGAAGTTAAGGAACAAAAATATATGTAAGAAACAAAAACTGTCAGGCAATTCGTCAGTCTGTCAGTTTTTTGACAGCTCAAATTATTCGGTTTTTTTTTTGTTTTGTTTTTGGTTCTTTGTTTGTTCTGTTTTGTGCTTTCGGTCGAATAATTTCAATTTTCATACTTTGTTTCGCATTTCAGTGCAATTTTTCAGTTGCATGCGGAAATAATCGGCGCAGCTGGCTCCGGCTTCATTATCATGTTGAGCAGAGCATATTACGAATAAATTTATGAAATTAGTGAGCAGATGTGGAAGAGTAGCTGCCTAATTTGTGAAAGTACATAGCTAACAAATTGGAATATTATTATTTTGGTACATACTGATAAAATCGCGTCAATTCGTTCGATAAGTATAAATAGATATATAAATATAAATAGATAAATATATGTTTATTTGCTAAATTTGGTGCAATATTAGAATGGTATTGTAATTTTTACATTGCATGTCCTTTTTATAATCAGGGCATGAAATATATCTATATATTAATATAGAGCTCAAATACCTAATTTTTATTATTGTAGATTATATTTTTGAGGTCGTTTGACCTCGACGATTTGTTCAAATGTATTCAAAATTGTACAAAATTGGCATTTTCCTATTATATTATAATACAGATTTAGTACATCTTATTTGCGCAAAAAGTTTTTTTTTGACAAAATACCTTCGTTCAAGTTCAAACACAAATGTAAATTATGTTTTACTTTCACACCTGAAAAAAATTATGTCAAATTGTTCAGTCATTGAAAAATCAACTAAATATCCCAACTTTGCATATCAAACAAAAATCTGCAGACTGTTCGCATTTAATGGGCACACAAATAACAACAAGAGTCGCACATAGCTGTCATTTGGGGCTTTGTTGAGCTTTGCTGCTAATCAAAAGCGTAAATATTTGACTTATTGTCGAAAATAAAAACAACAACAACAACAACTAGACTCGTGAAATGAAGTCAAGCGCAAGTGTTAAGAAGTAACGGTAGCAAAGCAAACTTAACGTAAATTACCAACAATTTGTGAGCGATGATTTCCAAAAGGTTTTTCACAGCGCCAACTTTCACGTCGCACTTTCTGAACACTTTTAGCCGGGAAATTACATAAGCGTCGGCTCCAATTTCATGAGACATTACGCATACGCATCGGCGATGCGAATTTACGCATACGACATGTGCGAAATTAACACCACACAAACACACACTCAAGCACACGCACACACAGTTTAGTAGGCGTTGCAGGAAATCATAAAATGTAATTTTCATTAGACGGAAGATATAGTGCTGTCTATAATATATCTGTTACTTTTGTCACAACAGCAAGTCGGATAAATTATAACACAACAATTACCAGTTTTCGCTGGAATTGTGGGCAGAGTGTGAATGTCTGAAAGGTGGAAACTTTTGTACCAAACAGTACATACAAATATACTCAAAAGTTTGTCTGCGCTTTTGGCACACTCAATTATGTAATTTTGTTTGCAATTTGGCAAGACAAAGGCGGGCAATGAAAAATATGCAGAGAATTGTCCGCGTGTAACGTGCAGCAAACCAGTTGCCATTCATTTTACAACTGTCTAACAGCACATTACATTAACAAAGCCATAAATTTCTGTTCAATAAATGTCGCTTAATTAAATGCAATTGACTCATTTAACTAATTAATCAATGCAAATAACCGGAGAACGCCCACAAGCAGCAAGTGCGGGTGCTCAACGGGTCGCCTTATAATGCGCCATATAATTAAAAGATTTGCGCATTTGCCTAGCCACACCCCCCACCCTCAGCTACCCATGCGGAAGTCGGAGTAAGTCCAAAAGATACATTTGCGTGTACACAATAACAGACGCTAAACGAAAGCATTGCGGTGCGCGGCGACCACAAAATAGTTGAAACAATTGTAAATAGGTAAAAAAAAAAATATATTAAAAATGAATTTATTTTCCAATAGAAAAAAGCCGCAAACAAAACATCTTAATAAAACCAACAACAACAATAGCACAGCCTCTGGTATCGAGTTAGATTTATAATATGGATAAAATGACGCAGACGGAAGCACAAAAGCACACAAATTGCCAGCCAACTTGCGGTTTTTATATGAGAGTGTATGCATATAGCAAGCTCTATATACATACATAGATATATACATATGTATATATATATATATCACTTGAAGTACGGGGCGTTGCTTTTTAATGTGCGGCACTTTAATCAAAAAGTATTTATAATTGAATTGTAGCAAGAGTTTTGCTGAAAGATTGAGCCAAACATCAAAGAGATTTCAGATACTGAAAATTGAGACATGTATATTGTACGTGCATATATGTATAAAAATCGGCCAATGTTTGAAGTCAAAGATTAATGCTGAAAGGAGAACAGATAAGCATAAAACTTAAATAAATTGACAAAGCAAGGAAGTAAATAATTGTTGCTGAGCGTTAATTAAAAGATATGTGCAGATTTCAGAAAAATAGGAATTTAAAAATTTTAAAAAAGAATAACATTTTGTATTTTATTAAAATTGCGTGCTATACAAATTAACAACTTTTTTTTTAAAGAATTTCCATTAAGCCTATTAAATTATTTACCATTGAACACGGTAAAAAGTATACGAATATCATATCTTATAGGATTGCAACATTTTATGTCATTAAAATTATCTAGCTATCGACAAATCTGTAGCAAATAATGATATATAGCACTGAGATATTTGTTTTTTTTATGTATATCCAGTTTTTGATTGGTGTCGCCTTGCTTGCTACCGAAGTTTTTTCACACTTGCAACCAAGTTTGTTGCCTAAGTCTTTAGTATTTATGGTGGCTGTCAAACTGACGCATGGTCCGACACGCGCGTGCTTCTGTTTCTGTTTGTATTGAGAAAATTCAAATAAGAACACACGAAAAAAACACATACGACTGTGCGCCAATTATGCAAATCTTTGAGTCCAACAAGTGAACTGCAAACAAACAAGATTTGCATATCGGTCAATTGTTGCACGATTTTTGTTGCGCACGCGCTAAAAATAACAAAACTGAGCCGCAACGATTTTGAAACAGATTCTTTTTACCCATAGGCTTTTTAATTGACATATTTTTAGCTATGTTACTTTTTTTTCTGTAGCTTACTTACGCACTTTCAATGCCACTGTGTGACGCCTGCTCGAAATTCCGTTTAAAAATAAATATGGCCAAGCATTTTTACACGACTCAACCCACACGTTGGCGCTATTTTTAAATAAATCAATCAGCAAACCAAAAGAAATATATACAAACACCCATTTTTGCGTATTAATTTGTCAAATGTAACACAAAACCTAAAAAGACGGATTAACCTACATAAAAATCAATATTTTTAGCCAAATTTTCAAGTGCTCCGCTATTACGCATCGATTTGATATGCAAATGCAAAAAAAACCCCAATACATTTATGTACCCAATCCAAGTTCAGGTACAACCACAAACAGCAAATCGACTTTCATTTTAGTAATTATGGAATATAAATTATATATTTGTTTATAATTTTTTGCGGCTTACTCTTCAGCTGAGTGAATGTCAAAAGCAAACTAAAAAAATATCTAAAATATTTGAAACTATAACAACTTACAAAAAGAAAGAAATTCATCGTAATATTATTATTCGCACTGACCTTCGCAATAGCTGGCGCTGTACATGCTCGTAAAAGGTCTGCTATGATTACAAACTAGACTTGAACGTCTCACGTTTGCCAGTGGCTCCGGGTGGCAATGTGGTTTTGTGGTTACATAGCGAACTAGTCCAGAACTAAACCACATAACTGGAAAGTTGTATGGGTTACGCTCTCTAGTGGGGCTAAGCATAACCAATATGTACGTAGTATATATATTAGTATATATATTATGCTTGAATATAATCATTTGCAACTTTTTTTTAAATAAAACGAAATAAGTCAACATGAACGAACACAAATATATTTTTGCTAGCCTGGGTTGTTTGTCTATTTCCAAACAAACTTAATAAATTGTGGTATTTATTCGGTGCTTTTTTTTAAATACCACATTTGTTTCTGGCTATGTCTCTTTTTTTCTGTTAACATATATCACCACTCGCCCTGAAACAATTTATTTATAAAGTCCGCAGTTCAAAAGTTATTGCAAAGATTGCAGATAAAACACCTTAAAAGTCGGGTGAGAGGTGAAAAGACATACCTTTTACAAAAGAAGAATGGCAGAGATAAATACATTTTAGAATGTTGCCGAACACACGCACACACATATTAAGTTTATATTTACTAGCCCCTATCATTTGCCTAAATAGTCTGGGCGGCTAAGTCATAGGCAGCAATTAATACACGTTCGGGCGACTAATGCATACAATTTGTTTAAATAATGCTTAGCTGGTAGTAACCTTTGGCGATGACAAGTTCAGCGATAAGGCCAACAAATCAAATCCAGCGATTAGCCAGGAATACAACGGGAAAAATAAATTGGCAACGCGTGCACGCTGTGGCAACGCTGTGGTGCACAGCATTCAGCGTTGAAGTCTAATTATACATAATTGCGCATAATTAAAATTTAATTAACACAATCAAGAGCTGCTCGCACTCGCACTCGCACTCGCACTCGCGCTCGCTAAAACACACAAACACAGTGAGCCGCAAACAGAATTCAAGCCAAAAGTAAAACCGGCAAAACGTGTCCAATGTCGATGTGAATGTCTTTCGGCCAAGTTGCGTGCCGCATTCGCGAGTGAAATAGTGCAACAAATTTCAAGCATTTTCTTAGCAAGTAAATAATAACAACTTTTATTTCTTGCCAAGTGTTAAAGAGACTAGCACAACGCATTTGGCCAAAACCGAAACGAGTGCAAGTTCAACGGCGAAAACAAGTTTCACATTTTATTTGTTTTCATTTTATTTCATTTTACATTGTGCTCCGTTGGCCAACTCGCGCCAGCGTTATTGTCATCCCCCTTGTCCGCATATGAGGAAGTTAATGCCTGAGCAGCGATTCACTCTGCTCCACACGCAAAGATCAGCCAAAGAAAACCAAAGAAAAACTAAATAACAGTTACTATTTAGCGGACCGGCATTGCCGCCGCATTGCCTCTCCCATTAAATATGCAGTAAAATTGCTTTTCTTTCAAGTTGACCAACGGGCAAATAGGGGGAGCTAGCGGGCTAGTTGGTGTACAAAGTGGGTCTGGGACTGCAGCGCCAAGTCGGTCTCTGTGCTAAATTCAGTTAACTATTTAGCCAAACTGGCGTTTCAGTGTTAATGCCGGTTGAACACTTGTTTTGACAGTGCCACAGTGCACAGTGAGACTATGTTTGCGGTATTGTAAGCAAAAACTTTATATTGATAACATATGCTCTATGGTAAATAGAGCTGTAAAATGGGCTTTAAAAAAATAGTCTATATCAAATGATGATATAAGTAAAATAAACCTATAACTATTTAATAAAACTAATACTATAATGATTGAATTTTTAATGTTTTTTGGGGATCAGTTTGATCACTTTATGTCATGGAAAAATTAATGAACTACCTTTGATAATTCAATTTTTCAAAGATATTTAAAAAAAAATCTGCCATGAATAATAAAATTATACTTTGATATTATCTTACACACTTAAAAGTATATATTTAAGAAAAATTATTAAGAACATTTTATTATTTTCATTGTAAATAAGAATGATTAACTACAGTTATTATATGGTCACTTATGGGCCAGACGATGTCGTTGACCACGCCAAACCAAAAAGAAACAAAAAAGTGGGGAAAAAAATGATATTCTTGCGCAAGTTTGACAATAATAAATGGATGTGTGCTGTCATTGCGACAAGTACTGGTATTTTGGACAGTCGATTCTCCGACTGTCAGACCATCAAAATCAAATTAAATTAAGTACCCTAACAAAACATACACTGACAGAAATAAGTAGTTTACAAGCGGCTGGTAAGCCAAGCGGAAATAGACTGTGACATCCGCCGAGTGCTGACAGCTTCAACTGACAGTCATGGTTGGAAACAACGTGCGCCTCTGGATCTAACACATCCGCTGGACGTTGGCCACAAATTTAATTAGAAATCTGCACGGCTGTGACTTCAGGCGAGCTAGTTCAAGGCACTCGGTTTCCGGCAAAGCAAATAAAAAGCAAAATATATTTTCACACTTTGCAATATAATTAACTAACGAAATTTCTTTCTACTCTGCTCTTGTCATTTCAGCACACACACACATACACACACATGCGCTCAAATTGGACCGTGAAAGCAACAAAATCAAGAACAAAAAAAAAGTAATAATAGCAAAATAGAAAAATAAATAAAAGCAAACAGCCAGCAAAGCGTGCAAAAAGGAAAAGCAAAGAAAATTATCATAGTTAGCATAGAAGCTGGGCAGCCAGGCAGGGAGGTAGGTGCTACACAGTAGCTTGGCTAGAACGTCGAGAAAATGATTATGATGATAATAAATTAAAGTTGCCATTAATTTAGTAACGAAAACGGCTGTAGAAGGTAGCAGACGGTAGCATAATAACAATAAATAATAATTTGAAATAGGCAAGCGAATAGACAGAGCGACTTGGGGCCTGAACTGGAGAACTGGAGCCAGTGCAGCAGCCCTCCAACCACAAAACATACCATAAACAACTCCAACCAAGAGCAGCTCGAGCGCGTCGAGCGTGCAAATTAAAAGCGCACAGTAGCACGAAGGAGCAGAAGCAGCAGCAGCAACAACAACAACAACAACAGCCACAGACAGCAACATGGAAGTGGCAACAACAAACAATCACAGTCAGAGCCATCATCATCATCATCTTAGTGGTGGCAACGGTGGTGCTGGCGGCGGGGGCAACGGCGGTTCCCGTTCCCCGTTTCAGCGTGAGGTGCGTGAATGGCAACGCATCGATCCGGACACTGGAGCGCTGTTCAGCGGCCGCTTGGAGGCAGATCGCTGGATAAATGGACCACTGAACAGCTATGGCAAGGTAAGAAAGAGAGCTACAAACATATATACAACCCAAAGAAAATGCACAAATAAAAAATTTAAAATTGATTAAAATAAGTTCTCTTGAACCTAAGTTAAAGACTCGCCAGTCTTTAGCTAGGTTCTGTTAATATGTTTATATAAAAATATCACACTGAAATTTCATAAAAAATATTTTACGAAAAACGAACGAAAACTTTGTCAGGGCCTGTAGCACAAATTGATTTATCCACATGGATAAATTGCATTTATTTCCGTGCTTTTTAAAATTTTGTGGAAATATTACATATCCTGTCCTGTCCCGGCAGTCCGTGAAATTTTTGATCGAAACCTGCTTTTCTTCAGAAATTATGTTTGTTTTTTATCAACTATGCAATTCATCGCAAGAGAACTGCTTCTGAATTGTATCCTCATGTTTAATTTTTACAATGAAGATGTGTGCGGCTTCTCTTTTCAATCGTAATCAAGTAATCCAAACAACAGACCCCAGAAATTCTTCAAGTTCAATCCGAATTTTCAATCAAGGTCCAAAAGCTATAGATGCTATAAAGGACATTTCATCTGTTCTTATATTATCTAAGCTCTGGCTCTTTCCCTCGCATCCTTAATTTCAACTGCTTTTCTCACAGTGCATAGTGCGTTACCAGAGCTCTGATTGATGCCTAGGTGGAGGCCTAATTGTTGTAGCTTTTGTTTGCAGTCAGTATAGGCTTTTAGGTAAGAATGGGCATGAGCATTAAAATGAAATTGAAAGGCACGCTCCAGGCTGCAGCACTCTAAATGTAGAGGCGTCTACTAATTTAGTGCACTCCGCAGCGGGCTGGGCTATCGACTGATTGAGCTTGATTGCCAGTTTGGTTAGCTGCCTTTCGATTTTAATCAGTTAATAGTTTATTTAGCTATTTGGGACCAGCCCCAAAGAATCCAATGAAAAGACATTACTAAAACAATAAGAGAGTTTAGTGAGCTATGAGTTTTTTTACCTATCTTAAAGTAAAGTTAAAGCAGGGATAAATGTTAATAGTAAATGCATATAAGGAAACTGACTGATGAATATACAATATTACTTAAGTCATTCAGGATAATGGGTCATGTAGAGAAAGAATTTGAAGGATTGTTTAATATCATTTAAGTGCTTAAAAGAAGCAGTTTTATATCAAAGAAAGTAGCTAGACAGCTTGGTTACCCGCTCACTGCTAAGTTGATTACAATTAAGACTTTACAGTTTTAAGCTCTAAAGCAATTATCTATACCCAAAGATTCCATTGATGCCACTGGGCATGCGGTTCAAACCGTTAGCTACGCATAGCAAAAACTTTGATAGATACTTTGTATTCTGACGGTTTGGCTTTTGTGTGTCAGACAACTCTTCTTTGCCGGCGCGAGAAACTGCATCAGCGTTGACCATCTTCACTCGGGCATAACTAACAGGTCGCACGCACGAGCTGCTCAGATACTTCTGCACACACAGATATAAGGTACACACGCTGTGCCACTTATTAATCGATTTGCCAGATACAAATAACAAACGTACGAATCTTTCGAATTTATAATTGCCAAGCAAGAGCAAAACGCATGGCCAAGTCACTTGAATATTTCAGCAAGTGTTTATTTTGCCATTGTTTTGATTTGCTTTTGTACCTTTACCTTTCCACACACTCACACACATCTATACACACACACCTCGCTGTGGTAATTAATGCGCGTTCTTCAGATTTCACTTGTCTTTGGGCTATGCTTTTATACATTTTGTTGCCATTGATTGCTCTAGAATTTGTCGGTTAATTATAATGACGGCAGACGGACCACAGTTGGACAGCAGATTTTGCTTGCTCATTGAGTATCGAATATTGAGTATCGAGTACCGAATGACGAGGGCCGAAAGCCGGTGCCATCATGCCCGGAGTCGTGCGTGTGGCCAACTCAAGTTCACGGCTCAAGTGCCGGACGGCGGTTTAACAATTCGAGCGTATTTTATTTGGTTGCGAGAATTGAGTTTCTCCGAAATACTCTACAAAACTCTACTCTGCAAAGTTAATACCAATGCAATGACATCATCGTAGGGCGCAAGAGTGAACAACCTGTGTCAGTTTTGAGATCAATTCAATAAGAGTTCTGATAACAATTAGCAAAGCAAAATCAACAAACTTTTTGATGCTGTCATATTGCTTTTCAAGCATTCGATTTTAATTGATATTTTTCTATAGTTTTCTGGTTTCTGTTTTAAGGTCAATTTAATAATCACTTAACAGGCAGCTAAGAATCTGAAATCGAGTTCACACTTAAATTATTTGAGAATTATAGGTGCTTTACTTTCTTCCATATATGGGACACCGATCACATGCAAAAAATTGTATCTGCACGATTTTTTTATCTTCCACAACTTCTTGCCTTTCCACCCCTTAATTTAATTTATTTATTTTACATTTGAGGACCACATGCTACATAGAAAAACTATTACTTAAATCAACTATCTGGAATTTATATTTAACTTTAGTTTTTATGCAAGCCTTTTAAATAAATAAAATATGAAGACATAAGAACATAATAATAAAAATAAATATTCTTAAATACATAAAATATAATAATGAATATATTTAATTTAAACTATTGACTTTAAACATAGGCTTTGCTGGTTTGGTTCGTATGTAAACAAAATTATAAACAAGGTTTTGTTGAAGCTTTTTCAAACAATTTATTCACATTTTTAAAAAAATGTTTGCTTATTCACATTCTTTTTATTTCCATTAAATGCAGACATAAAGCCACCATTTCTAATTAGCTTTTGGTCTGATCATAACTTGAGCAAATTTCAGAACATTTTTTTGCCATGGGTACCAATAAAAGCCACTATTATAGGGTCCGTTCAGATTGCTAAAAATCAAATAAAAATTATATATCAATAAACAATAAAAAGAATAAATACATACCAATGATAACAATTATTGAACCACCAGCCGGAACTATTTTCATCGGCGCAATTTCTATTGCTATTATCATTATCAAGATCAAATGTTGAGAACTTCATATTTTTATGATGAACCATAGCATCACCGGCATTTCCCGAATAAGTACCCAGAGAAGTGATTTCAAATGAGGCATCGTCATCGGCAATCGCAAAACTATCGTAGCGCGCAAATCTAGTTTCATTATTCAAGTTCTGCAGGTATATATACAATTCGTAGGGTTGCGATTTGGTTATGAGATGCAGTTTATCAAGTCCTATAAAGAACTCTCCCCGCAAATCGCCAAAGCCCTGTTGATATTCTCTCCAGTTCCGATTAAAATTCACATTGCCATTAATACGACGTAGAACAACGGTCCAACCGGATCCGGCTAAAGTCGAGTCACAGGAAGCTTGAAACGGTTCCGTGCCGGGAACTTTTATTTCATGCAAATCGGTGGATTTGCATAGGCAGCTGGAGAATTGGCATTTGTTGTTCTGTAACATAAACTCGGAGAGTTTTTTTTCTAGTTGATCGATTTTTTCCTGTTCACTTATGGTTTTGATTCTCAGCATAGCTATCAATTCGTCCTTGTTCTCGAGCTGTGTTTCCAAAGCGGATATTCGATCCGCCAGGCTTTCACAATGGACCACACACAATGCAGATAGCAACAAAAAAGTTAATGCAATAAGAATTTTCGACATTTTTTTTTAAGTACTCCAATCGCCTCCAATCACTACAAATTGAATGTACGAACTAGACGTTTAATTGTTTCGATTTGACTTTATAAAAGCTTTCAATAATCGTATTTGGGTTCAACACTGTTTTGACTCTCAGCTATCGGGCTTTGTATATATTATCGTCTGTTTATTGAGCTTTCTATTGTTTATATGGTATATATCTTACATATTATTTATAAGCCTTGACTTATTTAATTTGCATAAAACCTTTACTGAGCTATGTTTAACAACTTATACGATTTTAAGTAAATTGTATGCCGCATATTTAATGCTACCTCATTTGAAATTATTTTGATACCACCAATAAGCAACGATGAGAGCAATATCGCATTATCGGTATAAACCTCGCACATTTTCCATTTAAATTCATTCATTTATGGGTGTACCCTTTTCTTGTATGTATGAGATTTTTTATATCATTTTTTATCGTATTTTTATCTCTCTTCAAGAAGTGACGACTTTATTTTTCTGATAACAGACAGCACAATCTTGACAATATTTGTAAAAATATTTGCTCTATCTTATTCACGTTAGTTAACAAATATAAAATAGACATACGACTTTATATTCAATTTTCGCAAGATCTTTAGTGAATTTACAAAACCACAAAGACCTTTTGTGATCTATTGTTACATTCACTCTCTCGCAGTTCACATGCCCATTATATTTACCATATGGCTGCAGGGTATATAGAAACTTGCTGAAAGTTGTTGCGGCTGTTGCTGTTTTTATTTTGCTGCCCATTTTATCGCGATTGAACTTTGCTGCCACTGCTGTTGCCGCTGCTGCTGGCGCGACCAACTTGCCGATCGAAGCAATCAATAGAATCGAAAACAATCAAAGAACCCCATTGAAAAAAAAATGAAGCTGGCCAGGAAAATGGAGATGGAATTGGAGTTGGAGTTCGATTTTGAAGCTATTTCAGTGGTCAGTTTCAGTTTAAATAGTCGCGCAGTTCATTTGATTGCCCCGTTTCGAGTGGAAATTTATATCAATGTGAAGTCTATTGACTGGTTATCCCGCTGTGTCTGTTTGCCGACAAAGTCAAAGGCAGCTTGCCGACAGAATTCAATTGACTAGCGCGATCTTTGATTTGTGCCAGGGCAGAACGAACAACAGACGCATCCCAGCCCAGCTCCAAGCACCGTTAGACAGACTGCTCCCAGAATTGAGGCTGGCTTCATTTACATTATGGATAGTTGTACAAAAATTTACATTTTTGCTAAAGCGCAACATGCAGCATTTGAATTTGATTTTTTTTTTGTTTTTTTGCCAAAGCTGGCTGTTGCTGCTGGCAGTTGCTGCAATCACCGCGGGGCAGACGTGGCATGTGGCAAGCCGCCCCGAATGCAGGCTAACGGAACACATAGACGCTGGCAAGCGACGTCTTTGTGGGTCACTAGGTTGCCAAGAGACGCGCAGCCACACGCCGCATAAAGATGTGGCTGCAAATCTCTCAACTTGGCCAGCTCTCAGCTCAGTCGGTCCGTTTGGGCTACTGGCCACTGGAATCGTAAATTACATGCAACTAATTGAGGATGTCAACTGACGTGTCTTGCTACGATTAAAAGCTTCGCCAGTTGTTAATTTCCTGTGCACAATACAGCCACACAAATGCATACATACACACACAAACAAACACAGACACACACTGCATCCAAGCAGCCTACAACTTGGCCATGATGCGGTCATGAACAGAGGGCCCACATATGATTTACTCGATGTACTCAAACAAGCCATAAGTACTCGTAGTCGCACTTGGTACTCAAACATTTATATATGTATATAAATATACATATATACAAGATCATAGACTGTGCTCTATAGAGATATAAAGTCAACGAGATCGTGACAGAAATAATGCATATAAAAATGTATATTATTAGCGTTTAAGAGGCGCAGAGCTAAGACCCAGCATGGCCAACAAAATGGCCATTGTTAGGCAGAAAGCAATTTAAAATGCAGCATGCAGCACACTGTGCTCAAATTCAGGGAAAATGGAATGGAATATGATTTGAAATGTATTCAAATAAAAAATGTATTACTTATAGTTCTTAAATGAAATTAACTTAAAGTAGTTGGGGTTAAAATATAATTTATTATTTATATTTAGAAATTAATGAAATAGTATACCCCCATTCGGAAAATGAGTTTAATTTATATTCAGTAAATATTTTAAATAATATTCACTAATATTCATAATAAGTTAAGAAATAAAAATGCATGCAATTTAAATTTTTTAACAATCCTATAATATTTAAAAATGTTTGATTATAATAAAATATCTAGCAAAAATAATAATATATTCGTATAAAGTTGCAAGATTATATTTTAAGTATAATATTATTATTTTTATATATTATTATTATCATATGTACGAACTTAATTTATAGAAGACATAACAAGGAATTTACAGAATGAGCTATGAAGTTGAAGTTATTTGTGTTTTATATTATCTGAGATATATAAAGCAAGTAACACATTTTCGTAGGCTTCATAACCACAGTGCGGCCAAAGTCAGTGCCAGCTTAAAATAAAAAGAGTCAACGCTTTGGCATGTCTATGCAGCGATCTGTGTAAGCCCTGCCGCCAGAAAAGGCGACATGCATGCGCAGACATGGAGCATATGGCAGCCCAAAGACTGACACAGACAAACAGACGGACAGACGGCAAAGACAGAGCAGGCCAAGAGCTGAGATAGACAGTCAATCTTATGGCCAGAGACAGCCACGAAGACGACGACGACGACGAAGACGACGATGTTGCGGGCAGCATCATTAAATTCGTTTAAAGCATGGCCCGGGCGAAAATATTTTGGCATAGGCCAAGCCAGAGCCGAGACAGAGGCGGAGGCGGAGGCAAAGGCGGGCAACGTCTACAACGTCTACATCATCACGACTTTGGGCTCTGGGTACCATGGCTGAGCACACTTGTAATATATGCGCGTCTCGGGGTACCCCTCTTCCTGCCTGCCAGCTGCATTTTGCAGCTGCCGCATTTCATTGAACCTTCAACTTGACTTTGAGCCAAAAGCAACAGGCAGCAGCCATAAAGCCATTGAGCATTTTTCAATTTGGCTATGCGAGGCGCGGGATCTTGGTTTTATCAGCCAGGCAGCCAGCCGACCGCATGGGGGCTCAAGTTCGAGATCATGACACTGATTCCTTGATTGTTTGGCCATGGCGAAATATATTTTTGTTTTAGCGAACGCGCCAGCTGCTGCCTTGATTAGAGCAGACCCCTGGGGGAGTGTGAGTTTTCAACAGCCATGCAGATTGGCATAGCTTAATTAGCCCGGCTGCCAAGCGAAACCAGGCCAGACCAAGCCAGACCAGGCCAAGTCAGGCCAAGCCGGGACCATAAAACTCTCTAGCGGGCAAACAGTAATACCACAGCCTACACACATACATTCCAGCCAGCTCGGCTGGTAAAAAGAGGTCATCGATAGACACACACACACACACTAACAAACAACAACAAAAATGTAATACCTGGCCAAAAGGAGATTTAAGACAAGTCTTCTTTTGTCTGCCTCTGTGGCGTGAGAAACTCAGCGACAGAACGTGCATCGCCCCAAGGGTTCGAAACTTTGCTTATAATTTATATCTGCACCGCAATTGTGGTTCATACTAGGTACCAGGTAACTTGGTACCCAGTACCTGGTATTGAGTACCCTTGGCTGCCGCTCAAGGATGAGTGTGACTTAAGGGAGCCGTAAAAATTATTATGCATTTGCAATTTGCCTGCGGGAAAGTGGTCTGACTCAGCAGTGGACTGCAAGAGGGACTCAAAGCCAATCAAATCCGGTAATGAAAGCTCGATGGGGGCAGTCCTGAAAGTGATAGCTGAGATTGCGAATAAAATTTAGTTGGCGAATTGTGGCACAAAATTACCATAGCCAAAGAAACAGAGAGTTTACTGTCAGTATACGCTTAGAATACAGTTTCTCAACATAAATAGCATGATATTTTTTAAATCATATATTCATATTGATTATTAGAATGTCGAGAAGAATGTCGAAAGAAAAATTCGTAATGTAAGCAAAATGTCCTAAGAATATTATCATTAGCCTAAGAAATATATATATTATATATATGGCTGACATGGCTATTTTATATCCTGGGGCGACACTTAGTCCCAAATCTTATGTCACCATTAAACAAAATTTCCCTGAAATCCAGAAGGAATTCCAAAAGGAATAAGTGGCAGATTTTTTTAATAAATTTAGCAACATGTTAACTGATTTCCCATGCCTATAAGAGAGATTTTAAAAACTTTGAATTTGAATTTGAACTTTGAATTTGAATTTTGAAAAATAAATATTTTGTACGTCATTTTGCTATCACTGTCATAAAAAGTTCTTGGATCGATATTAAAATGAAAATATTTAACCCACATATACAAAATTCTTCTTAGTGGTAACAATAACCACAATTACCACAATACTCACAGCTTGTCTTAGTCAGAACCCAAAGCCTATGAGTCAACCCACAATAGCCACTGACAGCATCGGTGGTTCATTCTGTGGTTTCATGTAACAAAGAACATTTGTTCTCGACTTTTTGTTGTAATCAAATTTTATGTTTGGCTATTGACTCAGGCAATTGTTGTAATAGTTGCTGTTGTTGTTGTTTTTGTTGTTTTTGTTGTTTTTGTGCATTTGCATGGAAGTGGAGCATTGAGAATGCATTTGATTTGGTCATTGACACGAATATGCCCAACTGAACCCTAATAAAAATTCGAACGCTATAAATCATCGACATAATCGATTGCAACAATCGATCTTTTGGGCCACACAACCGCAACACCGATAGCTATATACATGTGTGTGTTGCACGACCCAAAGCAACTGTTAATTGTTGCACACGTTGAAAAGGGTGCAGTGGTTTGTAACTGGCTCGCTTTGGTCACGTGTGCGACCAGCGCGCACAGCTGTTGAGATAAGAGCCAAGCAAACACTTGACGTTCAAGTGCATTGGCTAACAAAGCAACCGGCCACTCCCCCCTTCATCTACTCGCCTACTCCCCAGTTACACATATGTATGGTGTGTATTGTGCCAACACTCATACGCCCCATTGGACACACCTAATAAACTTGCATATAATTTTGACAGCCTCATTTGTACATTGGCTGTTAAAAGTCTATGTATGTGCAGGTATTATTTGTATTGATTGTTATTTATTTACATGCCTACTTATATAAAGGACAGCCACAAATATCATTAAATTTGCGTATTACGCAGAATTTAAACATCAATAAATATTCTACTTAACTCCATGATTTATTTCTAAAAAATATATCTAAAAGATTGTAAAATCAAAACCGTATTTTTTATATTATAGATATATAATATTTATTTAATATTTTTGTTTTTGTTTTGTGCTTTAAGTAGTTGTGATAAATGTCGCCTTTCTCTGCGGTTCTCATTATTATTACGATTTTTTTAAACTTATAATGGTGCATGAAAAATGACACGCAAAGATACGGAGTATCTGCTAGTCGAGCATAATAAGAGTACTCAAACTTGTTACAAGTGTAATTTAAAAGAAAGCGTAAGGTTCAAATATCCTTCAACTTCTTCATCTTTTAATTCATGAACATTCTACCTTGGCTTGTGAATCACACAAATCTATATATACTTTGAATTAGGTAGCCAAATGTAGTTGGATAGTAAAATTGATAATGCATCATTGATCATATCAGCATATTGATCAGTATAGGTTAAACTTGACCTCTTACATGAAGAGCCAGCCCGCAAGCGGTCCATTGGGCAAACCTACTAAACATGCCAAAAATCTTACTGACAAACTAAAAAAAAATTTCGATCATAAAACAATTAATTAAGTCCTTGTTATCCAAATACGTTATCCAACACACACATAATCCTGCTATCACTCAAATCCAACACTCTGTCTCTCTCTCTCTCTCTCTTTCTCTTGCCCGATATTGCAGATATCAGATTCCCAAAATATCTCACAGCCGAATGGCACACAGCACACACAGCGCAAACAAATGGAGGTGCTGCGCACCGCCAATGGCGCCATGCAGGTGATACGCACACAGACAGTACAAAAGACATCATCCACATCCCGTTGGTCCACCTCCTCATCCACTAAAACCACCACCCGCAGCAGCACAGGCGCAGCGCCCATGGCGCTATGGGCGCCTCGAACAAGTCGAGGCGTTGACATTTGTGAGCTAAGCAACAACGACGACGACGACGACGATGACAAACATGATGATTATGTTGATGATGATGAGGATAGCATACATAATGGCAGCGACGCTGGCGTCGTCCACGAGTGCATGACTGCATCCACGCCAAGCACTGGCTATGGCCAGGAGCTGGTTGATGATCATGTTGATTTTGTTGTGCTTAATGGCCATGCGGACGTTGATGACGCCGCAGACGACGACGACGACGTCGCTCATTTGCACAAACTCGGCCACAATTTGTTACTCGATACAGCGCCAAGTTTGAAATTGAGCAATCTAATGGTAAGTTGTACCCACCGCCCGCCTATCCACTATCTACCGCCTGCCCATCCGCCCCCGAACCCGAACCCGCACACGTTAAACCCTAAGCCTGTCCAGGCTCCGAAATGCGGTAGTCGCCGCTTTGGGCCGTCATTTTTCATGCGCTTGTTGGCGGCTCATTAGCATGCGGCTATGTTTGCTTTAGGTTTTTTTCTTAGTTTGCTTTTCTTTGGCTTTCTGCTTCCTTTTTTTTTTGCGCTGCGATCGGCAATGAGATCCCGGCCATGGCAATGACCGAAAATGGCTCTTAACGATCTGTTGGGCTTGAGAAAAACTCGAGTAGAGGAAAATCATGATGTTTACATAAATTACCAAAAACTGAGTAACAACAAATGGAAAGGGTAAATTTTACATCTTATTTACAAATAAGGCAAAATTGCATTGCATAAATAACAAGAAGTCGTGTTGAGTAAACCAAATATATAGAAAATGCCAAAATTGGAAATAGCTAGCAGAATAGTTCAATAAAAAAATGTTAGCTCTTGAATATAAATAAAGTTAACATTTCGAAAATTTTAAAAGAAAAAGATTCCAACATTATTTAAGCAAAGAATAATAATTTGCGATCATACAAATCAATATTTTGCACAAAATATAAAAGAATTGTTTATGTAATAAGTATTTATATTATGTATTAAACGTTAAACGTTACCCGTTATTCATTTCAAAGAACATCAACCTATTTTTCTTCCAAATTAATTAGTAAACTTTCATAAATTAATAACGCTAATCACACAGTGCAAAGTCAACAAAAGAAATAAATAAATGCATACACATGTCACATTTAGACATCTTAAATTGGCAATTGGCCAAACATCATGGATCATCAGATCGCAGCCGCAGCCAGACGACCACGCTCTGAATGTGATTCAAATGAAGCGCCTGGCAACAATCGGTTTAATAGGCAAGCTCAATTAAGCATTTAGCACTTAAGCCAAATTTATGAACACCAATCGAACCATTTTGGCCACCAGACATTTGGGTCATGACTACAAAGGAAATTCTGGCACTCTGCCACCCGTGGCAAGGCGACACGCCGAATTAAATCTCGGCTTGGTCATTAGGCGAACAGCAAAAAGTGTTTAATTGTTGGTTAGCTAGCGGGAGGAATAAGGGGGATAGTCGTAGCAGACACGACGTGAGGTTCGAGCCAAGCTTTACGCCCACCAGGAACATGGCCATGCCCATCAATCTTGACACGAAAATTGCTTTCTTAATTTTTGCTTATTTGTGGAATTTAAAAATAAATCTAGTTGGCAATGGAAAAATATTTAAAATGTATAAATACAACAGTATTAATAATCATATTTAAAAAAAAATTGAGTATTTCGTATATAAAAAAGAATAAATGAGAGGAATCTTGCACGTAGAGCGACATATAAAAATAAACATAAAATGTTTTTTTCCAATGTAAAAAGTAAATTGATAAAGAAATGTATTTTTTGTGTTAAACTCACCGATTTATTTATTTTAGTTTTTCGCATTTGCATTAAAAGTCACACGCTCGTAATATCTTCCATTTCTTTTACTTTTTTTTGATCCTTCCTTTCCTTTTGTTTGATCCTTTTCACTATGTTTTCGACCTTAATTAAAGTTAAATTCAATGGGATGTACGTTTCTTAATATAATAAACTTACCCATGTACAACACTTCTGGAATTTAACGCAGGTTTTCTCATAGTTCATTTATCTGCTTGGTGCCATTTCACAATATTTACAATATTCATATTCACGTGCGGGGTAACTCCACGTCGATTCTGATTGCTTGTGTTTTAGAATTTACTTATTAAGATATTTTTTTTAACGTTCGCTTTTCTTAGAACTGTTCTGAAGCTCATCAGAGTGGTTATTTCCATACACACAACAATCTGTCCACATGCCAATCAAAGATTAAACGCCCATCGCGCAATTTATGTGCTTATAATACGGAAATATGGAAATCGAATACCATGCATACTTTTAATCTTAAACTTGGGCAATTTACTCGTGGAATCCTGCCAGTGGTTTCAAAAATATATATATAGCCTGATGAATAAGTATAATTAAAAACTATTCTTATGTTTAAAATTAAGTTCAAGACTCACCGATTAACGATGCACTAAAGCTTGGTTCTGTGAGCATTCATTTTCCATAGGTTTATTAACTCATGCAGGTTTTGTGTTTTTAATTATTATGCAATAATTGTGTGTCTCAGCTCTTAAAGATCACCAGAGTGGGTCTTTCCATTATATTCTCAGCTCGCCAGGCATATGTCAATCACAGCTTAAACGCCCATCAGTCAATTTATTCGCTTATAATACGGAAATCCACTTCTATTGCTTTTAGCTGGGAAGTGAAGAACTTCCTTAAAGCCTGACTGCAACAACAATAACAACAGATGTGCTAATTCGAACCAATCTGCTTTTGTTTACCATTTACAGAAAAGCAGTTCGAGTATTTCCAGCCAAAGCAGCAACAACTCAAATTTAACAACTGCAGCAGCAACAGCAGCAGCGGCAGCAGCAGCAGCAGTGGCTGGCAACACCCACAGAAATGCGGGCAAAATAAGCCTACATGCAATTGTTGGGCAGACAACAACAGCAACAACAGCAGCAGCAGCAACATCATCATCATCTGGCACATTATCAACGTGGCCCCAGCGACTGGAGCAGGCTGACTTATATGGCCAGGCCAACAACAACGGCTTCAGCAGCAGCAGCAGCGGCAGCGGCAGCCAAAAGCGTCGCGTGGGCGTTGCTGCTGACGTTGCCGCTGTGGCCACGCCAACGCTGCGTCGTGATTTGGAAAGTTTCCGGCATCATGATGACGCCGCCACCGCCGCCGCCGCCGACGACGACGACGACGTTGATGAAGATTTGCGGTAAGTGCTTCAAAATTCAATTTGAAATTTGAAATCTTTGTGGCATTATTTGCTTGAGTTCGCTGCTTTAAACACTTGCAGGCTCAGCGCAAGGCACCAGCGTCGCCAGCAGGTGTCCCAATCCGTTTATGCGCCGCCGTTGCCCGCCAGCTTTGGCAGCCTGCAGCGTTCCCGTTCCATATCCACGGATGATCTCAGCAACGATTGGCAGCAGCGCGGCGAGGAACAGACGGAGGAGGAACTGCCGTGCGGTGATTGGCGACGCGTTAGTAAATTGCGTCGTTCCTTTCAGTCGCAGGATTATCATAATAAAGCACAGGCCAGACCACGTCCACTTCCATTGGATTTGCCCAGCAGTACGGTGAGTGTGGCACGCATACGCGCTGAACTGGAGAACGGACGCAGGCTGAACACGGCCATGCGCAACAATCACGTCGATCTGGCCGCACTGGACAGCATACTTAACTCTACAGCAGCAGCGGTCGCTGCAGCGGGAGCAGCAGCGAGTGCAACAGCCCAATCTTCCAGCAAGCCACAGCTGGCCAAGCGCAGCACATTTCTCACCGCCGCGTCGCTGCAGGAGATACGAGGCAAATTAAAAAAACTATCTGACGAGAGCCTGTACAAGGAGGACTTCCTGGCGCATCAGGCCATTGCCCAGCCCGCAGCGGTTGAGGTGGTGCAAGCGCATGTGCCGGCGACCTCCGCGCCCTCCGCTTTTCGCGTCGTTCACAATACGCACAGCCTGGAAACGCGTCAGCGTCCAAAGGACAGCAGCTCCAGTGAGTGGCACTTGCGTCGAAAATCGTACGGGTTTGAAAAGATGTCACCACCCGAGAATCGTAGCATTTTCCGCGTGGACGCCTCCACGGACAGCGGCCTGGGCCGCTCGGGTGAGCAGCTAGGCAATTGGTCGCCCACTGAGCGTTCGGCGGCTGCTGCGGCCAATGGAGCTGGCTCCACTATTATACACTTTGGCCGACAACAAGTGGGAAAGCCGGCAAGCCCCAGCGAAGCGGAGCAGCTGAGCAAGCGGCACTCCATTGCGGTAGAGGAAACTTGGCGCGATATACGGAAAACTTCACAGGTAAGAAGAAGAGTAACTACTGCTAATAGGAAATATGAAATGCCTAATACTCTAATCGATTCGATGTATCGATTAGATTTATTATTTGGCAGCAACGCGCCGTAGTTCAAAAATGTAGCAAGTAGATTTAAGCAGCAAATTGAAACCCTTTTTTTATTTTAATTAACCGGCAATCATAACAAATTAATTGTGCCAGTTATGATAATCAGTTATTTAAATGCTATTTTCATTAAATTCTTTTTTCTATCGATATAAAAAAATACCGCCGATTCTTATTGTGTAATTTTCAAATGTATCGATATACATTGTTGTATGCGAACATTGCCGCGCATTTTGCCCATAATACGAATTCCAATGAAATTAAACGACTTTCATTCCCACTTCCAGGTGCATGTCAATGGTGAATCCATAAATGGCAGCAGCAGCAACAACAGTTCCAGTCAGCTGCAGCGCAGCAGCGCACAAAAACGCGTGGAATTTTGTAAAACTGAGGTGCACTTTGCCGCCGAATCGGGCCGCGTCAATATTGTGGAAACCGATGGCAAGCCACCGCCCACGCAAAACTTTCGTCGACGCCGACGCACCGCCAGCGGACCGCTGCAGAGCCTGGTCAAGTCAGCCAGCGTCACCAGCAGCAGCAGCAGCTGCTCCAGCAGCAATGTGACCCACTTTGGCGACGATCCAATCATACGCAACAAAACAATTGCCTCCAGCACAGTAGCCTATCGGGCCACAGTGATGGAGCCACCGGAGCTAGTCACTCAGCCAGTGTCTGGCACCCAGGTTACGGTTATAACCAAGCCGTTGGTGGAGCCGCGCTACAGTCTGCTAGAGACTACTAGCTCCACGTCCAGGCATAGCTACACCTCCACCAGCGGAATGGACACAACGGACAATGAGACAGACGAGCTGGCCAACATACGTGGCATATTAAAGAATAAGCCTGTCAAGCCGAAACCCTATCACCTGGGCGAGAATATTGAGAGTGCGGATGTGCTCTGGAGCATGCCAGCGACCATCAAGAGTGAGAACAGGGAGAACAGTCCGCCAAGTCGGGAAAGTGGTGAGTTAAAGCTTACTGAGTTAATCGTAAGACCAAACTATTCTTCCATTTCGGTATCTAACACTGTACTGTAAAATATAGCTTACACTAGTGGAAAATGCATGGAAAGATGGGGGATAAAAAAGAGAGAAATATATATATAGGAATTAAAGCATATAACTAGAACCGTTACCTGAAATAATAGACTTTTAATATAATATACTTGTAAAACACTTGTACTGAATATATACCCAGGCTGGTTTTGAATTATTTTATGTATATATAAAAGACACAATTTACCCCGCTTAAAAGTCTCTTCTACAATCTATTTGATCAAGCACCTAAAATTGAGTGAATTTCATTTTATGATTATAATCTTAGTTAAAAATAATTGTTACAAGTTTAAGTAATTACATATATATATAAGCATTTGAAACAACATTTACTGATTGACTTCCCTGTTTAAACGACAGCCGCTGGCGACTCGCCGATAACCACCAAATCGGTTGCTGAACGGGTGCGGATTGTGGAGCAGAGGCAGTTCGATAAGCAGCAGCAGCAGCCATCGCCAGCCGGGAATGGATACTCGACGAAGATCAATGTGAGCCTTGGAGCTGAGGATTGGTCAGAAACAGGTTGGTATTTTGTAAGAGAAGCGAATTAACTTTTTAGCTGCTGTGCCTGTAGCTCGTACTTATTTTAGTGTCTTGTGTTTTGTTGTGTCTATACGGCTCAGTAGTAAACTCCTCTACTTGACTCTCAATTTGTTTAGTCTCGATATAATCAAAACTTGATCTCGTAATGCATGTCCAAGCCGCTGCTTCTACTTTGCTTTAAGCCAATTTTAAAACGCTACGCATATAACGCTTACATTCTAATCATTAAACACAAACAACAATTGCTAACCAGTGTTGGAAAGAATCAATTTAAATATCAAATTAATTTGACTTAACTTAATCATGACTGAAAAGCTAAGTTTCATCTTTTAAAAATGTTGTAATTGAATAGTTCTGGTAAAAAAAAACTCCAAAATCTTGTTAGAGCTCTTGTTTTGGCATTTGGCGCCCAACGCAGGGATCTTACGATAGTTTTTATGTGTTTTATTTTTATTTTTATAATTTGAACTGTTTTTTAAATAATTGAAGTAAATTCCACATTCCTTAAAACTGTTAGTTTTAATATAGACCCCAACGTGGGGTACAAGTATGTATTTTATTTAAGACCTTCTACAATTTCTGTAGATTTTACCATAATTAAAAAAATTCAAAAATTCTATTAAACGGTTAAAAAAAAATTTTTTTAAATCAATGATGAAATAAACAAAATGTATTGTTGCTCACTTATTGGTGCTCACTTTAATTAAAATCAATTAATAAATATATTTACTCAGACTCAGATAACTCTTACATTTAGTCATGATTATCTCAAAATTAATCCCTCCCAACACTGCCACTAATCCAAGAGCAAATCATACATACCACAAAAAAAGCCAAAACACCAACAACATTTTCTCGCACATTTCCACATCACAGGTCGTCGTCGCAGCAGCGCACAGGAGCTGCTGCTGCAGGACTTGCGCGCCCATCAGCGCATTCTGGACGAAGGCCTCAAGTCCACATCGCTTATTATGAAAACAATGCGCTCGGCGAGCGAATTCGATGAGGCCATGCGTCGCCTGAGCATAGCCTCAATCGAGTCCGCTTTGATACAGCCCACTATTGTGGTTCCCACGCCCATGTTGCGCTCGCACAGCTATCAGGAGGAGAGCTGCCGTCGCACCTCAACTACGTCCATCACCAGCAGCGATTTATTTGGCAGCGCTCTATACGATTCACTGCCACGCACACCGCTGGCACCGCCACGTCTCAAGCTGCTAGGCAATACGCAAATACCCGTGAGCCAGCAGCTGACACAGCTGCGGCGACTCTACGATGCTGCGGATCAGGAGGAGGACAGCGCCGATGAAGAGGTCAAGCGTTATTTCCGTGAAAGCAACAACAGCGACAGTGGCGGTGGCACTCAATGCAGCTCCTCACCCGAGGATACGGTGCTCAAGGGCACTGAATACTCGAGCAGCTGGAGTCGCCTGAAGGCCAAGCGCACCATCTGGAAGATTGAAGCTCAAGAACAAACGCTGCAGCGTACAGGTAAAGCCATCGGCGCGACGGGCGTGCCGTGTTCGGGTAGAGGAGTTTACTTAGCGTCTAGGGCCCAGGCAGTTGAACACCATCGGACTCCCCACATTGATACACTCTTTCTCTATATGCTCCTTTGCAGATCTGCCCAAGTCAAATGTGATGAACATAGCTCTGCATGCACCCCGGTTGCAGAAGCCGAAACCCACACCGCCCACGCTGCGCATTGGCCAGCTTGTGCCCGTGGCCAAACCTCGAACACTGCTCGTACAGCCACAGCCGCAAGCACAGGTCGTGGACAATGCAGACGAATCGGGCAGCGAATCCCTAAAAATTGTCAAGGAGGCACGTGGCGCACGCAAGCTGCGCGAGCACGAGCTCTCCTACTTTGGTGTACAGCATTCACCGACGCCCCCACAGACCACCAAATTACACGTTACGCCCAGTAACCCACGACGCACGTTGCCCACGCGCAACAAACTAAGCCACAACGAGGAGGCAACCACCGCAACGACATCAACTACAACCACCACGACCAAGTGGCAGCTTTTGAACGATCGACCCGATTTACTGAGGCACAGTCCACAGGCCAACGACGAGAGCAACGCTTTCCCCGAAGATGATGAGGAGCACTGCTATGAGAACATTGCCAACGAGCTGACCACTACTTTCCGCGTCAAGTCACCCTCGCCGGGCAGCTATGAGCGCAAAACGGATTTGCAGCGCGATGCGCAGATTCTCAGCGAGATGACACGCAACGCTGATCAAACATTGAAGGTCAGCATAGCTTAACTTAAGCAAACATAACCAAAGGGATTTAAATTAATCTACCGACAGGAGTGGAAAATTAGTGAAAATTAAATTATAATTAAATTCTTAGAAAATACTTGTCCCTTGCGAACCATTTGATTCATTATTATTAATAAACTATTAATACCTTTCTTTTGTTCAGGCTCTCTCCGATGAGGCAGCCTTCAAGGATCAGCGACGTCGTTCCTGCTCGCTGCAGCGCCGCAGCGGCAAACTCTTGGCCACCATCGATGAGAAGGTCAAAACTCACAATGGCGATGCTAAAGCTTTGAGTGTCGCACGTGGCACCTTCGCCTCGGAGGCACGACGCAATTCACGACAATCGACGCCCTCGCCGACCCGTGCACGCAGCTCATCGCAGTCATCCATTGAGTGCTGTCCACGGGATCGTTCGCGTTCCAGTTCGCGTGAGTCAATGACACAAGGAGGCGGCTCTTCGGATGATCAATTGAGCAAGCAGCGCGTGGAGCGAATACGCATTCGTACGCCCAAACGAGAGAAGACACGTCACGAGACAACTGAACAGCGTTCATCCAGGCAGAGCAGCAAACCACGCAGCAGCTCCAATGCGACGCCAGAAAGCAAACGCACGCATCACCACAGCCGCCACCGGGAGAAGGAGCACAGCGGCGACCATTCGGCCAAACATAGCTCGGGCTCGGCATCAGGCAGTCGGCTGATACGCTCCACGCGTGTCAGCGAAACCAGTCGCCCACGCACCAGCTCACACCGAACGAGTGAGCGCGAGCGGGAGCGTGATCGCGCAAGCGGCACTGAGAAGCACCGAGAAGAGCTCACACGCTCGCGTGGTAAGTGAACAGCTGTTCGACTCTATGGCGTATTCCTCGTGCAAGCTGCTACGTCATAATCCATTTGCTATATACCTATGTATATCTATTACAGAGTTACTTGTGTTGGGCATGCTCATAATGGGTGCCACACAGCCGATTCGGCTGCGCAAACGTTTTAGGTTAGCTAGACCCAAGTGCCACAGCCATTTATTACGAAAAACTAAGCTGCACATAAAAGGGGCAGCTTAAGCAATAGATCATAACTTGATGGCGTAGCTAACCCAAGTTAAGCGTCAAGGCTGTTGCTTGTTTGTTGCTATTTCGGCACTTGTTTCTATTTTCAATACACTGCAGAACTGGGAATGAAAGTTGATTAAAATCAATAAAAATAGGTTGATGAAAAAAATACAGAATATTTTTGCATACTATGATAAATAGCAAAAGCAATATTACCTACTTTTATGGCAAAAAATAATATATAAGATCTGTAACTAAATGAAAGCTTCTCATTCCCAGCTGCAAATATACACCAAGACGCCTTCTAGCACACACACCCGCACAACACACATGCACACAATCAGTTAGTCTAAACCGAAGTTAACAGTCGTAGCACAGTCAGAAAAATGTTTATTCTAACTTTCATAGCCGCAACTTGTTAGAGTAATACAATTCATTATATCCAATGCCATCCCACACAGGTCACTCCAGTCGCTCTAGACACAGTGAGCAGAGCGCAGCTGGGCACAAGTCGAGCAAAAGCACTCGCAGCAATCATCATGACACAGCAATGTCCGCACACAGAAAGTCCACAACAGCCGGTAAAGTAGCAGCAACAAAAGCCACAACAGCAGCCACAGCAACAACGCACAAATCAACAACGACACCAACAACAGCAACAGCTACGGCGTCAACAGCAGCAACAGCGACAACAACGCACAACGAACTGACGTACGTATACGTAACGAATTTAGCCAATACACAAACCGCCGAGGATGCAGACTATGCCAGCATCGATGAGGCAACAGTAACAGTAACGCCCACAGCACTGCCTGCGATCCCATTGCCGCCGCCGCGTCTCAAACGCAAGCGATCGCTCCTACCCGTGCCCGTACAGCGCGAACGTACCACTGCCACGCCCACTGCCGCCTACGAGCATCGCATTAAGCTGGAAATGATACCCCAAACGCCCAGCTACTCGAATCAGTCGACGCTGCGCTGCAAACAGCAGCCAATGCGCAAATCCTCGCTAAAGTGCACGCAGTCGACCAGCTCGAGTTTCGCCTTTCTGCCCTATTTGCCGGCCAAGCGCAACTCGAGCGTTAGCCATGTCTATGACAATTATCTGCTGTACGCGGCGCCGGCCACATTGACGGCCTCCAAGCTGCGCCCCTATCAACACAACTTGAGCAACGAGCATGCGCAGCTCTTTGGCAGCAGTGGGCGTGGCGGCGGTATTGTGAGTTCCGGTGCGGGAGCGGGCAACGGAGCAACGGGCGCTATGGCCGGCCGCCTGGGCAGCTGGCCAAAGCGTTTGCGCATGCGGCAGGTGCGCAGCAGCGTCTCGACGCATCAGCCGTTCGGCATCTGCACATGTTCATAGTCAGCGCTGGAGCAGCAAACCAAATAGCAAGTCGCACATGGATGGGCGCAACCGGATCTCGTCACAGTCACAGACAAAAGTTTTCGCTCACGTTTTAATAACCTCCTATGCACGCCAACAAATTTTCCTACCTTTATTTTTGGGCATTCTTTTATAATTGTTCTTAATTTGACTACCTCACGCACGCGAAAAGAAAACAACCAATACGAAGCACGCAAATCAACACGAAATATTAAAAAACATAAATCGAACAGAACGATTCGCAGTTATCTAACCTGTGTTCCCCCATACTAATACTACTTAAAACTCGAGCGGGCGAAAGAAAAAGTGAGTGGGAGAGCAGGCAGAGAGAGGAGGGCTTGTTGTATACTTTGGAGCACACTCGGCCATGCACATAAAAAAAACCCTCACACATACACACAATGAATGAAAATGGTTCTGTTTTTACTTTTCACAGCGTAAGCGAATTTTCAAAATTTTGAAACATTTTTTACTTAAGCAACTGGAAGCATGTTGTGGGTGCACTAGGAACGTAGAATCTAACTGGAAAAACGATACACTTCTGTAGAATGCGGGACTAACTTTTCAAAGCCAAAAAAAAAACACTAATTATTTACTCAACTCTTTCACGCTTAAATCTAATTTGTTTAATCAAAGTATTAGGAAATACAAAAATGTAGATCAAATAATACCTATGTAGGTTGATTTAAAAAAAACTAAAATGTGACTAAAATGATTTTATACGTTAAAGTTGTGGACCAAAAAAAGAATCAGGAATGCCTTAAAACAAAAGAAAATAAAAATATAAAAAATAGAACAGTATATTTGCCAAAAAAAAAAAATTTAATGTAAAATAAGCAGAAAAGGCTTTCAATTTATAATTATATAGAGTTTTATAATCTTAAATGATATAGACACACATTTCAAGTGGAGGCAAAATCCTTAGGTTTCTTCTTAAAGTATTAAAGATATTATTTAAGTTTAACAGTAGTTGTTTTATAATTCGATTAAACAAAATACCTTTAATTGCATGATTTTAAAAAACTAAACACGCTAAAAAATCTTTATCTAATGCTCCGCTCACACTCTAGTAGCACTCTCTAGTATACTTTAGTATCGATTCTAAAAACTGACTATGAACATGCTGCAAAAAAAAGAAAACAAAAAAACAAACTATCAAAAATATCATCAATGAAATTGGAAATGAACTGGCAACAAATAAACATCAACATCGCTCGCTCTACTCTATTTTCTTATGTACCAGAAAACTAAAAGCGGTACTTTAGCAACTGGAACTACGTAGTGGAAGTAGAACATTGGTTTACTCTATAAAAAGGATATGTTGTATATATATAAAAACAAGTAGCAAGCATATTAAAAAAAAAAAACAACTTTAATAACAAATAATAATCCTGCAAGTTGTGCTAATCTTGAGTATCTTATTCTCTTACTGCAGACACGGTAAAAGCACACTGAATGGACATCATCATCATCACCACCACAGCAGCAGTGGCAGCAAGCACCATGGAGGACAACCGCCTCAGCACCATGTGCACAGTCTAACCACAACGACCATCGCGGCTTCAAAGCATCAGCGCGATCGCCATGGCAAGGATAGGAAATAGTTAAGAGGGAACCAATAGCTGAATAAACGAAGCAACGAAAACTACTAAAACTAAACTAACAAATAATAGACTAACTCATATATGTAGTTATTTGTATGGCGTGCTTTAAACAAGGCGCTAGCGATGTCAATTTTATATGTATAAATCTGGTAATTTTTGAAATTTTTAACACGTTTACAAAAATTTCAATGTAATTACAAGTGATTGGCAAACATGATGTAGAAACAGAAACGTTTTACTAAAAATCAACCCATTAACACTTTATGCGTGCAATTTCCAAAAGCAGTTCCTTCCGCATTCAAACATATGTTTATACTTATAAAGAAACTAATTTATCAACTGATCAAACTTTGCGCACATTTCGGCATAAGCTCCAAATTCAAGTATTAAACTATGCCACACCCGCCCTATACATTGACTAACCCAAAACATAACTATCCCATATGTTTATGAAATTTTCAAAAACAAAATCATATAAATATTAAAATAACAAATGATACTCATATATATTCTTTAGTAGTCTATAAGTTTTATATTTTGCCTATGCGAAGACCACATTTCATTTATACATTTATTTAAAAAAAAAATTTAGCACATAAAAATAAACTTGTGTTTTTTGTAAAGATTTTCTATGCTACATTTCGATTTATTATTTTTTAATATAAAAATAAATATTTTCTGAATGAACAATAAGAGTTTTGGCGGTTGTCTTTTGAGTTTTTTCTTTTAAAAGAAAATGAAAATATGGGAAAAATTTCGAAGTTCTAAAAAATTTAAAAATTTTAATTAACTTTGTTTTAATCAATGCAGTTGAAAGCTTAGGAAATAGTTTAAAATATTTGTATCTATTTGGGGCGTGTCAAATTTAGCATCGATTTTTCTATTTATTTATATCAGTGACGCATATAACGTATACGCCCATTCAATATTTAATAGTATAGTGATAGAAAGTGAAAAACTTTTACTTTCAGATAATGTTTTCACAAATGTAAATGCCCTATAGCATAGATTGCACGAGTATTATTTATTGGTATACAGTATTTACTTTAAATTTATAAAATAACAAGTAATGAAAAAAAAACTATTAAATAAAAGAGTGCAATTTCTTGAACTCTAACTTATAATGAGTTTATATGAAACCTAGTTAGCTGCATACTATAAATGCAGTGTAAAGTGTATCTCAAAGTCGAATATACTCGATTATTCTAACTTGTTAATGATACAGTTAGAATTTGGCGAGGTACGTCGACCACTCGTGCAAGCGTTTTTATCTTTTCGCCACTGCGGCCATCTACATATGTAGGTAAACATTTACGTATGTGCCGGCCTATATATATACTTATTAATGTATAAGTATATTCTAAAAATATATATATATATTTCTATAGATGTAAGTGTACTAGATATGTATGGGTGTTGATAAACCAAGTTGAGAACGGCGCACGTCAATGCGATTTTCAGTATATGACTAAAGGGGCCGCTCAGTTGTCGCCCAACCGTCGTTGCCAGCGCCAGTTTCATCGAGCCGTAAAGTGAGTAGATATATCACTGAGCAACGTGTGCCGAGCGGCTCTCCCAGTTAAATACATTACAAATAAATAAAAAAAAAGAAAACCCCAAACAAAAATCTGTGAACGCTTTGAGACATGTCAATTGAAAGATAGATTGATTTAAATGTATAATATTTACCCAATTTTGGCAACAGTTTCTTTTGGAACTCATTAGTTCAGCCGACATGAGTCATCCATGTGATAAGACAACCACCAATATAAAAATGTGACCAAAACAAAATCGTTATAAATTCTATTGCCCATCTATGAACTTGAAATGAAATGTGTCCACGTGTGCATTGAAATAATTCAATCCGATCAGATATTGTGAAACCTTAGTGTGTTTTTAATTTTCGTGAAAAGCTTTTGAGTCGCATTTAATTGGTTACAATATTTTGTTTTCAAAAATGTATTTAGACATGCATAAAACACATTTCAACATATACTTAAATTATATATTAATATTTAAATATATTTCATACATCATCTTAATATAAACATTTTTTATTGTCACGTTCAATGAATTAAAAAATTTATTAGCTTCTAGAAGAGTACGCAATGTCGATTGAATAGTTCAGCAAGCTGTGATGAGAATAATAAAAACATTAACCCATAACAAATGCATAAAATTAAAAATGTTTACTTAAATTGAGCATAGATGAACTTGAATATAAACAAATTTATTAAATTGTAATTAAAGAAAGTATACAGAGAAACACAATTCTTTTATTTCATGATACGGTATATATCGAAGTAGAAAGAATAAGACAATTGTTTAATTTTTTATTGGGAAATATATTCAAAAAGAAAACACTTTAATAATTATCTGAGAAAAAGTTTTATACATTTATATGTTCGTTTTGTTTTCTTTTGAATAAATACTTATAAAGTACTTTGAAACAATTCTCAAAATTAACAATTAAGTAACCCTTTTCGTATATTCAATAACCAGAACATTAAAACTCTTTTGAAATTCTGAACGTATAAATATTTTCTTATACTGAATTACAGTTAAGCACTTGTATTTGTATTGTAAACATATGCGCTGGATAAACACTGAAGTTCACAAATAAACATAAATACAACGATTACAATCAAATTTGACGTAAACAATAAACGAAAAAATGCTTTTTGACAGAATTTAAGTGTTGTCATCAGTTATAAAAAGTAAATAAAAGAGAGAGAGCAACAAAAAATCTGATAAGACTTTTGAAAAGGGGGCTAAACTAAAGTTTTTAATACTATCGCTCTCTTATTAAATCATAATAAAGATATGGCGAGCAAGAAGGAATTAGTATCTACGGCACGCCGAATATTAAATACCCTTGCGGACATATGGCTTACGGAATTGCAGATATGTGAAGAGAATAGTGAAGCTAATTTTTAAGTTGTGTGTTACGTTTTAACAAATAGAAGATGTTGCCTCACATTCTTCCTATAGAGCCATATTATATATGGGCTGGACTTGGTCAACTTATCTGGAAAACAGAAAAGTTCTCATATAAAGATGTCGACCTTTCAAATTGTTTCGTACCTTTGCTGTTTCATGACGATAGCTTTAAAGCTGAGACTCTAAAATAGAGACAGACGGAGAGACTGACAAACGGATCCGACTGATCAAGCATATATATTTCGGGTAATATTTATAGAACTCTTTACAAGTGCATAAACATTGTGCCATATTTATATTTAGTAAAAGTCAAATCTTTTTTTTTTTTTTAAGTTGACTTTGCTTGGAATTTCTGGATCTTTTATTTTCTGCGTACCGGTGCGTATACTTAATGTACATGTATCCAAGTTAAGAGCTCTTAAGTTCATCAATAATTTGCTCAGTTTATGCGGTTAAATGGAGTGCTACGCTCGGGTGCCATTATCTTATCGCGCCCAAATAGAGTTTATCTTGTCTGAAATTGTGGTCTCAAGAGCAGCAACAACAACAAAGGCCACTTGCTAGTTGACCACATTTGGCTTAAATAAAGTGTTTGCCATATCATTTGCCGATAAGACAACGCAATTATTTTTTTTTTGTTTTCATTTTATTATTATTTTGTGATTAGAAACAAAGGAAGAATAACTGACTTTCGTTTCTTTTGGTCGGCCATTTATTAACGTTTTGACTTGAATACGCGGTGGTTGTGTTTCTTTTTATTTTTATTTTAGACCTTGCAGGTAAAACTAATGCGAGATAAATAATCGATTTTATTTTTTACAACTATATATATACAAGAAAATTTAAATGAATAATTATTTTTTTTCAGACTCAGAGAGAGTTAAAAATCTGCAATATGTCGCTTCTAACGGGCAGCGCAAATGCGGTGAAGTACACCCTATTTGGATTTAATCTGATCTTTTTGGTAAGTACTTACAGGCAAAAGCCATCATAATACTTACGTCCGTTTGACTCATCATGCAATGCATTAGCTACAATTTATTTTGCATTAGCTCAAAGTCCAACAACAATTTAGTCAGAGTGTCAGACTGCAATTGTGCTACCTTGTACTCATTTACAGATAAGATAGATAATATTCTGGCTAAAAATATTATTGGTTAGATACAGATACAACTAGTGTCTAGCCAGATGCATTATCAGTCAACGTGGGGGTTGGGCGGAGTTCGATTTATTAAAAGTAATTACAAAATAATTTGCTTTTTTCAAAATGTCTTGGCATATTTGTCTTAGTCCGTGCCAATGCGCAGTTTATTTTCTGTTTTATTCTTTCTTTTGCCAATTGTGAAATTCTATTTTGTTTTATTTTATTACCTTTTCCTGATAAGTTTAGACAGTGATTAATTTTGAAAGCAATTTGATAACAAATCCGTTCCGTTTTATTTCTACTATCTCTACTTTTGGTATTAGAAACACATGAGTTAGACATAAGGAATTTTTAGGAATTTTGTCTATATTTTTAATAGATTACCCTTAGCTTAAAAGAACATGTTTTTATGGCAATTATAAAAATGTAGTTGAGTGTACAAATTATTAAAACATAAAAGTTACAACAATATAATTTGATTAAAAAATTGTAACGCATAGAATTTTAAGTTTTAATCCCCGAGTTCAAATACGCAGGGATTCAGAGTCTTAAGAGTTGGAATGGATATCAATACTTTTCCTCATTAAAATAACTCAGATAATGATTTAGATAATATCCCTACGCCCAGCATCTAACAAACCTAGATACATTTTAAAAACAAGTATGACAAAATTGGTGTGGGAACTAATGAAGAGCGATACCAAAACACGATCCACAATTATTTTATGAACGCCAAAATAGGGGAAACACTTTTGAATTTCAATCTGTTATTGGACTGTAAACAAGTATTACGCAGTCGAATGCACCCGATTGCATTTTTCTTACCGGCTTATATTTAATAATACCTATTAAATTAGTAATTATCTTATCTATTGACTCAACTCAACAATCTATTACTATAATTCACAGATCACTGGCATTATTCTGATAGCAGTTGGTGCTGGTGTAGGCGCCGTCTACACTGGCTATGAAATCTTTTTGACCAGCAAATTCTTCTCGATACCAACATTTCTGATTGTGATTGGAGCGTTTATCATTGTGATAACCTTCTTTGGCTGCTGGGGTGCGCTCAAGGAGAACTATTGCCTGATCCTCAGCTTCTCGGTGATGCTGTTTATCATCTTCATTCTGGAACTGGCTGCTGGTATCAGCGGCTATGTGTTGCGAACTGATGCTTATGACTTGATCAAAACCTCGCTGAACGTGTCAATGAGTCATTATAGTAATAGTACACAGAACCCAACGAGCATTCTGTGGGATGATATGCAGCGCGATTTCAATTGCTGTGGCATCGATAATTCCACGGACTGGTCCGAAGTGTTTAACAATACCGAACTACCCCTTTCGTGCTGCAAAATACCCATAGGAGCCATAGGCACCTTTAGCTGCATGCAGGACGGAAACAACGTGTACCTCAACGATAACAAAGGCTGCTTGTCCGGCTTTTCCGATTACATAGCCGCTCATGCTGTCAGTTTGGGTGCTGCTGGCGTTGTCATTGCCGTTCTACAAGTGAGTTTACTGTACTTTGTACATTTATTTTTTGGGAACCCTAATTTCACTCTATTCATTTTCAGTTCTTTGGCGTCATATTTGCCTGTTATATCGCACGAGAGATTAAAATACGCAACGGCATCACAGGCTTCATGTAGATGATGTTAATAAGTTCCATTATATAAATGGAATTTCGTGAAATTCATAGCCTGCAATCTGAGCTTAAACCTAAGTAACACATTAATAACAATTGTTGCAGCTATTCGCGATTTTCCGCTGCTAAATTATTCAAAATATTTGTAAACTTATAATAATTTTATGAATAAATACAATTTAGCTTTTATAGACAGTTAATAACACTTATTGCCAGTTATTCATTTTCCCTATAACACTTTCAGATCACCATAAATAAAATCGAATCATCTTTGTTCTTGAAAAGGACGCAATCATTTAATTTACGTTGCACTCTTTTGGTCTTGGGCATTTTATATAAGCAAGAATCTATTTATATGGCCGTAAAAAAGCTATGTACAAATAATATATTTTACTTCATCCAACACTTTTTTTTCTTTTTTTTTTTGATCCAGAATCTTAAAACTTTGCTTAGATATATCTTCTTTTCAGGCTATAACATTCTTTTAATTAATAAATACAGCTCTTTTGTATGTGTTTCTCAATTTTACTGTAAGTGATAAATTCGTAGTTTATAGGCATAATTAGAATTAATTTAAACTTTGTAAGATAGGTATAAATAAAACAAAATAATGTAAGCATATATTTGTATGAAAATATGATTTGAAAGTTTTCAAGCTCGTTAATTATGTATGTATCCAAATTTTACTGTAACTATTAAACTAATAATGGGGAAATTTATGGTTAACTGTTTTGATTAGGACTTCTTAAAACTTTTTTTTTTAGTATAGAACTCTTAAGTCAATTAAGGCCAGAATAATATATACATATGTATACATATGTTTTTTATTTTGTTTTTTAAGATTTATTTTAATATGATTATAATTATTATTATTAATATTATAATGTATTAATATTATATGTATTACTACTATTACTGACTGATAATATGTTTCAAAAACATTCCATTTAAAAGTTCTGAAAACGGGTTAAAAATTAATCCCGAAAGTATGCTATACGAAAAGAAGTCCAAATCAAAATTTGGAACATCTCTAGCGTATAGCTAAAGGCTGTGTTTTCAATTATGTTAGGCATTTTGAAATAATTTTTATCTTTTTAGAGAACTCTATGATAAAGTTTTTATTTGCTTAATATTTGCGCAGTTACTAAACGCAATTGCCAGACAGCTCTAGAATATTATTTTTAGCAAATAAACGAATGCCCAACAAAGAGTCTATGCATGACTACAGCGAATGAATAATTGAAAACTATTCGGTGGGTGCAGTATTATTAAAAAATCGATAAAGCATAGAAGTTGACTCATTAAAATTTAGATATAGAATCGATATAAGTAGCACATGCTCAACGCTCCGCTCCAGCCCGCCCACCAGCTAAACGACCTTGCACTTGGAATAGTTTCAATTTTTAATTGTTGAAAAACCTGAATGACTATGGATTTCACAAAGTTATACTATATACAGATATGCATTTATAGAGGGAGGAAAATTCTAATATATTCACTGTAGCTAATTTAACATTTTATTGCAAAATGTAATGAATTGGGGCATAATCTTATCGCTGACTTTTATCTAGTACATTGAGTAAAAACAGTGAACATTTATTGGCTGATAAGCGACTTGAATGTTACATATAAAAAAGCGTTAAAACGAGAGGCACTTAGTTGGCTGAGAGAGAGAGAGAGAGAGAGGGAGAGAATAGCGGGCGAATTGGCCGAGAGCCGAGAACCGTTTGGCGCTTGCAACTGGCAACGTTCCCGTTCTGAGTCCGCTCAGTCAATGTGTAGCCAGCAAAAGTTAAAGTACGTTTTGTGGGAACATAAACAAAAGCGAACGAAAATTGCGATAAATTATTAAATACTATATAATTAACACTTTGCAGCGGATACCCCGCGGAACAGCTTTAAGAAAATAAATAGCAAATCAAAAACAAAACAAGCAAAATGGCGAATCGGGAGCTGGAATTAAATTCCGGAATGCGCTGCGCCAAATATATGCTCATCATAGTGAGCTTTATGTTCGCGGTGAGTTTTCCCAAAAAACCGATCGAAACACACATTTCATGATTCATAATTTGAAAAACGACGCCATTTTGATTTCCACATTGAACAAAAAATATATATGTATATCAAAGCGCTGATAATAAATGCCTTTTTTTTGTTTTTGCGCTTATCAGTAGTTGAGCAATTTTCGTGGTGATTGTGAATCATATAACGCCTGTGAATTGTTCAGTTGTACAAACTCGCATTGGCTCTGAGAAGCAAAGAGAATTGAAGAAAAAAAGAGAAGCGGGTCAAGTGCCTGTTTGTTTTTCTTATTTTAAACAAATAAACTTCGCTCAGAAGACACTTGACTTACGTTTCTTAAGAATGCAGATAACATCTATTAGCGATAACTTCTAGGTATACCTATAAGTTGTCAGCTAGCGATGGAGTCAATTCCAGAAATAATGTTAATGTAACTGAAGAGCTCACACAGATATACGTGTCTTATGAGACAATATATTACATATACTGTCACCTTTTCGTTTTATGTATTATTTTACATATATAATTCACTTTTCCTATCTGTGCAATATTTTACATCGGCTTTTCTGAGAATGGAAACTTCTTCTCAAAGTGTACTTCCGATCAAAAGTTATGTACACTCATTATTATAAATATACTTATATATAGCCAGCGTACAAATATTTGCACCCTTTGTGCGCACTCAGCGCAGTCAGATAAGATAATTGGGACAGGAACAGAACTCTCGAAGAGCGCAGCTCTAGTACCTGTATGAGTATACTGCAAGGTTCTTTTTTTTTTAATTATCTGACGCAATTATTTACACAGGCCAAAAAAAAAAAAAACAGCTGTCAGACAGGCGTTAAATGTTACTTATTATTCATAAAAACACTTTTTATTTCAAGTTTCGGAAGCTAACAAAATATTTAATGGATTTTACAACACTGTTTTGTTTAAATATAAATCGAATTTTAAAAGTCGTCATTCGGTGAATGAGTGTTCATTGTCTATTTAAAAAATGTTCATTCATTATTTTCCATTTTTTTTGTTATCTTTTCATTTGTATGATCAGCTTTTTATGATATTTATCATTATAACAGTCAGCAAAGTGAATCAAAATATATATCAAATGGGATATACCCACTTACTAGCTTAGTAATTCCTAAATGAATTTCCAATTTGAACTAAGGCTGAAATAGCTGTGGGAAAGTTGAATAATATCAAATATCTCTTTAAATATTGAATATTTTTAAACAGTTTTTTAAACAGTTCATTTTTAGTCTTTAAATATTAAAGAGATTGTTGCATATATTCAAGTTGCTATTGAGCTTAACTTGATATTTGAGGACACATTTCAAGAAAGTCAAAAAAAGCTTAAATATATTTAAACGTATTTTTAGGTTAATAATTTCCTATTTACACAAATCTCGTTTTATTTAGGACAAAGTTTTTTTTTGGGAATTAAACATCAAAAACATAATTTCTATATCGATTTTTATTGAAACGATTATCGGAGTCTCTAGCTTTAAAAGGTTCTGAGATCTGAGGTGTTCATACATACGGACATAGCTAGATCGACTCGGCTATCGATGCTGACAAAGAATATATATACTTTATGGGGTCAAAGATGCTTCCATCTCTCTCTTACGGTCTTTACCCATTTTTAATGGGTTCAGGGTATAACAACTAATTGGAACATATTAATGAGGCATATTTTTAATTATTTGTATAAAAAAAGACAAAGTGAAGCACATGAAAAGCTTACAAGATATGGTATTAGCTGCCAATTGTTAATGTTAAGGAACTTTACTTTTTAACCCCCGCTCAGCCCACAACAATGCATTAGATAAATCTGGCAGTGAATCATATGTGTTCAAGTGCCACATCCTCACGTGACTTGGCATGCAATTGCTAACTGAATTTGCAGTTTGTTATTTTGTATTTTATATTATTTTCTATTCACAGCTGACAGCAATACTGCTGATCATGGTAGGTACTACCATTCAGGCGATTTTCGGTGACTTCAGTCTCTTTATTGATGGACACTTCTCGTCTCCGCCCGCGCTCTTGATTGCCATTGGATTCATACTGATTGCCGTTGCCACACTGGGCGCCTATGGAGCGGTCAAGGAGAGCGTTATGGTGATTAATCTGGTAAGTGAGGCACTGCTGATTTCCTCGCTGAATTTGTAACGATTTAAGCACCCGTTCTGCAGTATGGTGTATGCCTGTTCCTGGTCTTCATACTGGAGGTGTCGGCGGCCATTGCCGCCTTTGTGATGCAATCGCAGGTGCGCGAAATGCTGATGCGCACCATGAACGAGGCTTTGGTCAACTACGAAGTGGATACCAATGTTGCCGCCGGAGTGGACTTTATGCAATCCGGTGTAAGTATGACTGAAAGCTTCTCAAATATATACACATAAAATGAAAGAGTATTATTTGAGGCTAACTTATCTTTTGTCTTAAATACTTTCGTCGAATACTTTACTCAGAACTTTACAAATTACTTTTCCTATCCAATATTTATGATTTTATCATTATTTGAATAACTTTTCTTTAAATAAGCTTATTTGAATTTTCCAAAAATAATTTTTTTCAAAAATCGTCAATTAAACTAAATTTAGTTTATGCTCATTCAGATATACATATATTATTTAAGACATTAAATTATTTCATCTATGTATATACAAAAAAATTTAGACTCAACAAATATGTTGAAAACATCTTTTGGAAATATATAATTTAAAAAAAGTTTTTTGATGAAACATTTAAATTATTTAAACATTTTTGCACTCAATATATTATCTGAAATTATCAATTGCTTATTTAAAAAATTTAATAAAATTTTTTTGACAACGATTTTGAATGTGAACATAAAACTAAAAGCTTTTAGTAGGTAACTCTTTAATAGGGAACAAATGTTCTTAAGACATTTTATATATATTACAATTATAATAAAATGTTTAAAAGAATCAAATTCAGTTCATTTAAAATGCCTTATATTATAAAAAGCAAAAATAGGCACACTTTTTTCTCAATCTTTACTTTAAATGTATATTTTACTTCATTTTCATATTTACAATAATTAATCAACATTTTTATTAGCTATTTAAAAAATAAATTAATCTGAAGAATCCCAATTCTGTTTTCAGTTGGGCTGCTGCGGCGTTATTAGTCCCGATGACTGGAAGGACAACTATTCACCCAACAAGAACATGACCCATCTCGATTCGGATGACGTGGTGGTGCCAATCTCGTGCTGTGGCAGCCTGGCCGAGGATCCCAACGATAACAACGAGGTGAACTGCCTGCAGCCCTACGAATATGGCTGCTTCAACAAGATGAGCTTCATATTGTCGCAGAGCGCCATGCTGATAGCCACCGGTGCCACCACAGTGGCCTTTGTGCAGCTGCTGGGTGTGCTCTGTGCCTTCATGCTGGCCAAGACGCTGCGTCGCAACAAGTCCATACGCGAGGCACGCCGCTGGCAGCTACAACAGAGCCTCAGCGTGCTCATCTCTGGCGGCAAGGTGGGTCTGCCGGCCAACTCAGCGATGTGCGGCTACCAGCAGCTCGAGAATAGCAACGTGCCCGGCACACAAGAGCCCTATACCTACACACCCCAGAGTCCCAGCGTCAACTAGAGGCACAACGACGACAACAACAACAACAACAACATGAATAATATTATGTAAAATATATAATTTGTTAAATAACTGAAGCCAAAGCGAAAGTCAAATAAAACAAATCAGTTCCAGACTTGGTTCTAGGACTGCTCGCGCAATTGCTTGTCCAAATTCTTGAGCAGACGCAGCTGCTCGGTAATGCTGGCGGTGGAGGTGCCTCCAATCGCATCATATTGCTGCACATTGTGGCCATAGTCGGCCACGCTGGCGATGTCCGCGCCAAAGGCGCCACAAATTTGCTGCAGTTCACCCAGCGGCACCTCTGTTATGTCCACGCCCCGTTGCTCCGCCAGTGTGACCACGCGTCCAATATGATGATGAGCCTCCCGGAACGGCACGCCCTTGCGCACCAGATAGTAGGCCTTAGAATAGAAGCATTTGTCTTACGATCAAAGAGTACACATTTATGCATTTATAAAAATCACTTATAGATGATCAAAGCAACGGCAAAACCGCCTTTAAGCTCATTTAAAATCCCCTTGAGACCAGTATATTATTTTGTGGAATACCCAACAATCTTTAGTGGAAACTGGGTTGACAGTTCTACTAGGCGGACAAAGGAAAGGTCGGACAATACATATGTATAATCTATAAAACAGTCTCAACTTACCCAATCGGTGGCTAGCATATCTGAGCTGAGCGCCGATTCCAACTGATCTCGCCGCACTTGCATGGTTTCTATCACACCCACAGCCACATCCAGACTCTGCGACAGCTTATCGAAGGCCTGAAAGCAGTATAGCTTGTCGAATTGCAAATCCTTATTATAGGCAGAGGGCGTGCCCTTGATGGTCATCATAATGCCTGTCAGATTGGATGTAATCACGCCAGAGATGCCGCGTATTAGCTCCAGACTGTCCGGATTGCGTTTCTGTGGCATTAAACTGCTTCCACTTGAGAAACTATCTGCGATTTTGATAAAATCAAATTCCTGGGTGCTATAGATAATGAGATCCTCGGCAAGTCTAGACAGATGCAGGCTAACCATTGAACAGCAGTAGATAAAGTCAACTACAAAGAAAAAGAAAAGGGTATTAATAGTTTAACAATTTACGAGTACTTATCTTTAAAAAAGCAGAGAGGCGATTTATCTGACTACATCATATTTATTTTACTTTATAGATAACTCCACAAACTTTACCAAATCGATCTGAATTGAATTGACTTTTTATAACTTATGAAAATGCATATTTCCTTCTCCAATGAAGATCGCCCTTCTATGTGATTTTCATGAACTCCAGTAAAGCTGAGAGATTTCGATATATTTCTGGTATATAATTTGTATGTAGAAAACTGCCACCGTCTGCTATTAATCTACCTTTGGATCTCCTTTACTTTAGCTTTCTCTTCCTTAACTTCGCCTTTCTATGCGATTTTCATGAGTTGAGTACACATTGTATTGGCAGGCACTCACCTACAAAATCGCGATCTCCCACAGCATGCATGCTATTGCCCGTAACTGCAGCAAAACCAAGACGCTCCGCCAGCCACATGCGATCAATGCCCAAAGGATTGCCGGCAACGGCACCGCTACCCAGTGGCAAAACATTTGAGCGATCCCGCAGCTCAGCCAGGCGTTGGCAATCCTCGCGCAGAGCGAATGCGTGCGAAAGCAGCCAGTGGGAGAATTGAACGGGCTGTGCGCGCTGCAGGTGCGTATAACCTGGCATAAGCACGCCCAGTTGCGACTCGGATTGCGACACAATCGATTTAATCACCAGACGCAGACGGCCCAACGTCTCGCGTATGGCCTTGCGCAGCCAGAGCTTCATGTCGGTGACCACCTGATCATTGCGGCTGCGTCCCGTGTGCAGGCGCTTGCCCAGCTCCCCGGTTAGCGCAACCAGCAGGCGCTCGTTCACTGTGTGAACATCCTCGTCGCTGGGCTCAAACTTGACTAGGCGCTCAACCCAATCGTAACGTATTATCTCCAGACTCTTGACCAGCTTATCGCAATCGATGGCATTCAAATGACCCGCCCGCATCAGGGCCTCCGCATAGGCCTTGCTCGCATCCAAATCATCAGCATATAGGCGGGCATCTTGGGGCAGACTGTTGTTCAGCTCCTGCAACGCCTCGTTGGGTTTCTCACTGAAACGTCCACCCCACAGCTTGTAGGAGTTGTGGCTTTGGTTTTCTTGCGGCTTCTGCGTCATTTGGCTGTGTTGCGTCGCGTTGACGATTGTGCACTGAATGCGAGCAGCTCATGTTGTTTAATTCTATACCAAAAATAATTGTGTATATATTTTCGATTTATTGTGTTCCGTTGGTTTGTATAATCTTTGCCTTATCTTTTTGAAAATATACGTTAATTTTCCATATGATTTTATGGCCGCTTGTTTAAACGATAGAGTCAAAATGATGCGACGATTTTTGTTGAAGAGACGCGACCACAGTGGTTAAAACTTATTTGTTTTTGTTTTTTCTTCTACATCACATGCAGTTATTCTACATTTGCATAATGCTTTAACAGATTTAATTAAACAATGTAAATAAATATTGCTATAAATTAACATTTTTATGGCACAGAATTATTTTCAACAATTCTTTAAAATATCTTGCTATTTAATATGCACATTACAAAAACTCTTTCTTTACCAAATAATATAAAACTAAAAACATAAATATTTATATATACAAAAAACTTATTTTTCACTTATAATAAGTATTTAGATAACAATAGAAACAATTTAATTAGTAATATACTAAAATTTACTATTTACCCTTTTATAAATTTTGATATTTGTCAAAGAAAAATCCTCCTCATTTCTTATTGCAAAACAACAAAAACAAAAAACAAAACAAAACATTTAATTTATATAGCAAATTTCTTGCTTACAAAAACAATAGTTATGCAACATAAATATATATGAACCACTTATGAATGTATTTCAACCACTGTGCACCTAGCTGAAGCACAAAAAAACGACACATCACTTTGACTTTATGTGTAAAGGGAACCCAAAAACAAAAACGCCGCTAGTTTTTGTCATTTTTTTAATTTGTACTCTTGACTTAGTCTACAAGCAAACAAAAACAAACAATTAAAAACACAAATACGACGCCTTATCAACTACATACATACATAGACCACCAGCACTTTAAGTGTAGCCTCTGACGTGCAAGATTACAGATGTGGATTGTGATAAGCGCAACTGACGATATTTGTTTGCAGCTACTTTAGATCCTCCAGAAACAATTTGTTCAGCTCACAGCACAGTCGATGCAATGGCAGACCCATCACACAGTAAAAGTCACCATCAATTCGGGGTATCAGAGCGCCACCAGGACCCTGAACGCCATAGGCCCCTGCTTTATCGCTGCAGCGGGAAAGGAGAAGAGATGAGCTTCCAAATCTTTGAATCATTTAAATAACTTGTACCACTAAGCTTGCAATACATAGAGTCGCTCTTGGGCATTATTAATGGCATGTGAGTCGTTCTTCAATGAGTGGATGATAAATGAGGTGCGATATCTGTGGCTTTTTTAGAAGCAGTTCCGATTTGTTCAAATTCTCAAATGCTTGGCTTCGTCCTGGCAGTCAATTAAAGGTAAACAAAATGTATCGCGTGCTTGCACTTGCACTTACAAAGACAAACAACGTTTTTGCGGAAGGCTTTGTCAAACCTTTCAATCAAAATCCTACCTATATATCTCTATATATAAAACTGTTTGTCCTGCCTGACTAATTGGCCGACTGAACCATTATTTCACTTTTCTTTATTGCATCAATTTATTTGATACATGTTTCCCACATTTTGGAAAATCCACCGAACTATGTGCAAACATGAATCTGCGCTTATGGGCGATATTTTCGTCCGACCGGCTTCAAGGATATTTTTAAAATTTTACGTAGCTCAGATAAATTTGGCGGCAAAAAATGAGCTAGTAATATACATATTGTATATGTTTGTGGTCTAGTGCTCAAATGGCAATACAGTAATAAAAGAAATAACAGCTATCTTCGGCGCGCCAAAGATTAAATACCTTTTCATAGATATAGCTTAGATTGCTTTTATATTTTATGCGTCAATGACTAGGTTTTTTTGCATTGAGGATAGACAGTCAACAGAACCAAAACGGAAAACAAATAATATAAAGACACGTTCAAACATGTGGAAAGGTGCGTGCATGCTCGACCCGTAAATGTTATCATGCATTCGATCAGCAATAAATAGGTAAAACCAAAAATTTGCAAGTCGACGTGACAAAACACTTTAATTAGTCCACATTACTCCGCACGCGAAAGGGAAGCAATCAGACGAAGTACATACATACATATATGTAAGAGATCTATTGGAGAGCAAATCAAAGCATTGTTTGTAAGTGGGAGTGAAATAGATAACAGATACAATAACCTTTTCCCTTGTGTCATCTATGACCAGCATATGACCATCATGCTCGTTTGCTCTCTGAAAGCAGCGTGAATAGCGATCGCTACAAATTCTATGATTAGGCCTACAGAGCAACTACTTGTCGGACACTCCTGCCTAGACGACTCTTACTTGTTTTTATACCCTATAACCATATTGTTATTTACATAATGTATTGGGAGAATTGTGTGTAACAAACAAATGAACCAATTTCATAATCTCTGTATACAAATTCTTCGTCAACACGATGAACCGAGTCGATCTAGCAATGTCCGCCTGTCTGTGCATCTATATGAATCTGTTAATATCGAAATCTACAAGATCTAGACACTCGAGTATTGAAATATATAATCTCTCGTTTTATATGATTATCAAGGGGCTTTTTAGTCAGCAGTGGGAGACTATAAGAGTATCTTCTGTTAAGAGTATCTTATAGTCTCCCAATGATGCCTAAAAAGGTCCTTGATATACCTCCCCTAACTACACAGTAAGGAAGTTTAAGTATTTGTTATGGCAGCTCGAGGACGGTTACAGGGTATCTTAATTGGGTGTTCTGTTTGGTTCTACTTACAGTGGGTCACCGCTGTCCACATAACTTTGTATCTGCGCCTCCGTAAGTTGGCCAAAGTAAACGTCGGCGGTGTCCGTAAATTTACGCACGCCTTGCGCATGCTTGAAGACGACGCCCGTAAAGACGCGATTGCAGGCACCAGAAAGGCTGTAAGTTATGGTCATAAGTGGATTTTGATTGGGCCACATTGCTGAACCTTACTTGGTCAACATGCGCACAGCATCGGCCGCGTCCTTGGGCTTGCCGTAGATCTCCTTGCCCAGGGTGACCATCGTGTCGGCTGCTATCACAAGCAGTTTTTTGCCGTCGTCCACGCTGCTCAAGCGCTGGAACACCTCCTCCGCCTTGCCCAGCGCGGTGGCCTCTATGTAGTCGGAGAACTCTTTAAAGTCCGCCACGTCCAGATTCTCCTCGAATGTGGAGGGGCACAGCTCAGCATTCAGACCCTACATAACACAAATTGGTTTGTTTTCGTAACTGAAATTAGTTGGTAATTGAAACACTTGCCAGCATTTGTACCAGTTCCTGGCGGCGTGGCGAGCCGCTGGCTAGGACAATGCGGTAATTGCTCAGCAAATGTTTAATGGGCGCCAACATTGTTTATAACAATTAATTATTATCTCACAGAGGAGAAAGCGCGGGAAGATCGGTAGCAATGCAAAACAAAACGGTGTGCACAATAATGAATTGTAGATTTATCGATAATTGATTAAAATATACTAAAATTTGGCATTTGGCATATTTGTACACCCCCAGGAAAACGTAAGAATCTTTTGCAAGAGTTAAAGAAAATAAACTGTATATATGAAAGAAAAATACCTTGATTGATATAATACTCAAAACGAGTACTTAATTATAGTTCTAATAGTTAATTAATTAGGTGCAGATTAATTAGAATTTTCATATATTTTGACGAAAGTCTTAAGTATTTTTTTTTATAGTGGAGCAGCATACTAAGCACGTTGCAGCGGTAAATCGAACGGCCACCACAATTTATCGGTCGATTGCAAGCGTCGCGAACCTACTCGGCGGCGCCGCGCGACTTAGTTTGCCAAAAATCTTTTGTTGTGCAATTGCTTAAAGAAAATAATTAAACTCGCGACAGGCGAGTGAAAATTTAACCGTTAGCCGTTGGCTGCTGCAGCCGTACGTGAATTAACAACCGAGTTGCCTTGATATAAAAACAAGTGCATATAAATAAGATCCGAAACATAATGAAGAAGTAGCATGAATTTAGCTAGTGTACATGTGTGTATGGCGGTGTGTTTGTGTATGTGTCTGTCTGTCTGTATTAGCTTAGTGATATTTTTAATTGTAGCCGTCGCTGTCGCTGCCCCATTGTCAAATTCAAAGTTCCGCTGTGGCGACCGTATTTTCCGTTAGTCAACATTTACAGCTAAGCAGCGGCAGAGCTCTTGCCTACGTGCCCACACAACAATAATAATAATAAAGCCCCCCCGAAAAACGCCAGCGTCGACGTCGCTGTCCGCCATCGTCACCTTGAAGTGCCGCCGCCGCCGCAGTCACAAGGCGCACGCGAGCCGTCGCTGTCGGTTCTCGCCGTTTCCTCGCCTCCCTCGCCCAGAACAAAGTTCAAGTCTGGGGCAGCCGCTTTTGCAAGGTTGGTGATAGAACCTCCAAACAAATAAAAATGAGTGCACACATACAATTGCATATGTATAAGATAAGCATATTAATTGTTGAATCCCTATAATTGTGCTTTTAATCAACAATAAAAACAACAAATATTTGTTTATTTGTGTCAGCGACTTTCTTGTGTGCCAAATTCCAAATATTGCGTAAACATCATTCGTCCGCGTCAATCAACGTAAATTTTGCGTGTAATGTCTCAAGTGCGGGCTGCTTCAATAATTGTGAACCGTCTTATAAATATACCAAAGTTGGTATGAGGGAAATTTTCAAATTTAGAGCAACATTTGTAGGAAAATTTCACTTCCCAAAGCTTAATATGTAGGGAATTTAAAATAGCTACAGTCTAACTAGTAGAAAACAATAGTAGATTGTTGATGAATGATGAAAAAATGTTATAAATTAATCAGATTTGTAATCAACTTATTGTTCTATATTCATACAACTAATTATGTTATTTCATAATTAATTACAGATCGGGAACTTAGACTGATTTTTATACTGATTCACAGAACTGAGTTACTCAATACATAAAAAAAGAAAAATATGTAAAAATAAATGATTATTTTAATATTATTCTTTTACAGATATTTTAAAACACATTTTATCCGAAGAAAAGCTTGGAAATGAAATTGTTATTTATATACATAGTAAAAACACTTATATTATAATTAGAAGAGCACAAAATTCATGAATTTATAAGATATGGAGTTAGATGAAAATGCTCAAAAATATTATTATGATTTTCAAAATGTAAACTAAACACATCTAAAAAGCTATCTATGCTTTATGCCAGAGTCAAATAGGAAATGCAACGCATATTTATTCCGAAGTAATTTATTTGTGTATTATTAAATTTATAGCCAACCGCTATACAAAAACAATTTAAAATTGAGTACTAGTAAATACCGGTAAATTGAATGGAATTAACAAAAATTCCGTGAATTGTCATAGAACTAAACTTGAAAATTCCAGAAGAAACTGATTTTCCGTAAAATACATACAAACAACTAGCTGTAAAATGCTGTTCACTGCACAGCGCTATTAAAACTGTGACCCAATCATGGCAGCAGTGCCTGAAAAACTATATTATATTGCAGATGCACTCATGTAAATCTGCATTCATGCTTACATACATTCATATATCTTCTTGTATATACATTTGTTCAAGCAATAAACAAACTAATAATTTCCTGTCTCTCCCTCTCGCGCTTCTCTCTCTATTTTCAGCACACATATGTGTTTGCGTCGACCACAACATTGTAGCTAAACATCACGCGCTCACTCAACGACAAATTCGCCGCTCTCGCTCACAGTCTCTCTCTTACTCTCACACCATGTTCTCACTACAGCAATTGATCAAAACGACAGCCGCAGCGTCGCAAGGTGGCAGCAGCGTAGGTGGCGCTGCTGATCTATACAAGTTCCTTAGGCAACTCAGCAGCAGCTGCAGCGGCAGCAGCGTCGCGAGCACACGCGGCGTGACGTCATCGGCAGCAGCTGAAGCTACAACTACAGCAATACCAAAGCAATCTAGTCAAGCACCGTCAAGCGAATTCAACTTCAGCGACAGCGTCAGTCACAATTCGCCTTCGATAGCGCACGGTTGCTGTCCGAACGAATCGAATTCGGAGTCGGCGCACTTTGTCAATTTATCAAAGCAATTTGTAAGCAATTTACTGCAGCAGCGCAGCCAGGACATACAGAGACAGCTACACACGCAGCGCAGCGAGAATAACGCCAAATCCTCGCATCCGCAGCAGCAGCAGCAACAACAACAGACAACCACAAAGTTTGCCATGTCCTCACTGGCAGCGGAGCCTCTCCAGGCGGAAATCTCCACCAGCGAAGGCAGCAGCATAACAGCTGCTGCGGCAGCAGCTGGCGAAGGCGCCGCCTGCCACGACGCAGCCTCCAGTGCGGAAAAGAAGCCCTGCTTCAGCACGGGCCTCGCAGACATTCTGCAGTTTATGGAGCTCATTGGAAACCTGAAAGTGAGTGCAAAAAAACGTAAAGAGAAACCAGTTTCTCCTGTTTCTTCAGTCGCCTTCTCAGGGCTACGCATCGATTTTTCAACCCTAGGAACTGATTTTTATTCTGTTGTGATTTCGCCCGTTCCCCCATATATTTCGTCTGTTTTATTTAAGTGTATTTTGGTTTTCGGTTCATTTTTCGACTGTTATCGCCTACACAAAATCGCGTGACTCCGAGATTAGTTTTATTTATTTTTTTTCTTCTGTTTGTTCCGTTTGGTAACATAATTGTCGAACGTGTGTGGGCGGCGGGCGGGCGGGGGTCTTTTAATGTCTGTAGCAAGGCCTCGTGTTTTTTTTTTCGATTTCAAATTTTGAGGTTTTGACCGTGAAAGTTTTTTTGAAAGTATAAAAAAAACTAGTAAAAACCGTATTTGCATGTCTAATTTTGTCAGCTTGGTTAACGCAATTTGTGCTAAAAGCAAGAATTACTTAACAGAAATCTTAAAAGTCACACTTCTTAATGCTTTTTACTGAAAAAAAGCCAAATAGGAACTTTATTCACAAAATTGCCAACTTTGCAAAAACTGCGAAAGGCTTTTTGCAAAGAAGTCGAAAATGTATTCCAACACATTATTTTATGAATCACACAAATCTGAGCGAAAAAAGAAAACAAACCATTTGTTGAAATTCCCATCAAATTTTTTTAGAAAAGTTATTCAGATTTTCGATTCAAAAATAGTTTTTTTTTGTTTTTAGAAGTAACTTCTATACCTAGAGTTTAATGAATTATATAGGAATAGCGTACTGTTATTATCAGTCATTAATCTGTTTATCTGAGACTGTTTTTAAAATGCTTATTGCAAAAATAACATTATATAAAATTTAGTTTTTACCTAAACAAAACAAATAGATTTGGTTTTTCAAGTTCTTCAATTTGCCCTGAAAAACAAACATAATTTTATTTTGAGCTGAAATTCTGAAAGCGAAAACAATGCAAAATTTGTTTTGCTTTCCATTTTGCTTTTTCTTCTTTTTCCTTTCTGTGTATCTAACAGAATTCACGTCTGTGAAAAATAGATATGTACCTGTAAATTGTATAATACTTGACGCCGCGTTGCTCTCAGTCGAGATTTTGTACAGCAGATATCTACAAAAAAAGTCGACGTATATATAAATATATATACAAAGCATTTTATACCGTATATTTTGCGTTTATTTTTCTTTCAATGGGAGCATTTGTGAGCGCATTTCGAATGTACTGACTGTGTATACCCTGTACACGGTTAAAGGGCATATTAACTTTAATACTTATTGCAATCAATCCCTAAATTCCCCACTTTGCTAGACATATATCGATTGCACATTTGTTGTGTTTAGAACAAAGCTCGATTGGACTTTGGAATAGGGTATTATTTGTTTCGACACGCGCGACTACACTCATTCTTTTTTTTTTATTTTTGTTAAGGGGGTTGAGTTCGTGAAACACAAACAAACCGCAATATCCCAGGTGCCATACGCTCAGGTTTAGGCCCATTCCCCCCTACCCCTGCGTCCCTATCTCGCTTCTGCTTGTAGTATCTAATCAGCATAATTGATAATTCCAATATGACAAATGTCGTTCGGGAAATTCGAGTCGCATTGCGTTATCGAAGTGTCGCATGCAATTTAATCGAACATCGATTCGAAATGACAATTCGCCTAATCGAACTTTGAGCTTAGTTTTTAAATGCAAAAGCGATTCGCTTCTAGCTACAGCCAAAACTTGCAAATGGCTCACGTGAGCACTAACAAAAAAACACACATACATATATTTTTTGTTTTTATGTGAAATCACTTGGAATTATTGTGAAATGGCTGAGACAGGCAGATTTTGTATAATATATACACACTTGCAAGGCGATTTGGCAAATGAAATACTCATATCTAATATATGTGTATGCATTAAGAAAATATATAGAGCGTAGAAGAAAACAGCAAAATAGCAATCAGAAAACGCAACTTGTGACTTTGATCTTGGCCTTCAAATTTTCGAAATATATCTGTGCATAGTATATATCTATATAGAGAGAACAGCTGTGCGCCGCAGCGGGGTGAAGGTCGGTTAAGGGGATTAGCTGGGTCTGTGAATAGCAGCTGTTGTTATAAAATATAAGAGCTCACACGTAACCGCAATATTGGGTTACTCAGAAGACCAAGAAACAGAAAATACAATTAATGCACGACTAGAAATTGCCCTGTAAACGGAATGAATACATGATGGTCTGTTAAAATATATCTTAGATAAATAAATTAATTAATTAGTATTATTGTATTATGAGAGAGAGAGACGAAGAGTTACTTTCCAAGATTGAATACCCTTTGAAGCATATACCAGACGTGCTATATTATATTTCTATATTCATTTATTATTCCAATATATATCTATATACATATATATATATTTTATTTATCAAGATACATTTCTAAAGCTCTGAATACAGCCGGTTATTATATATATAAATTACTCATAAAACCTTCGCCTATTGCCTTTCATCGTGTTTATAGAAAATGACGAAAGTAATCCAATTTCTTAATGTGCTCTAGTGTTTATTTCATTGGAAGCATACTCATATATTTTTTTAATGGTTGCACCTTTTACAAATGCCGTTTAATATTATTTTACAAAGATACTCAACTAAGATTTTTATTTAATATTTTCAGTATACATCTTTAATATTAAATTACAGATTTTCCTAGTCTTTTTTTCATGGCCCACACCTCAGTAGCCCGTCATGCCCACAACTCACATTTGCATACAACCTTTCAGGCACTTTGTCTAATTAAAAGGAATAGGCGAGAGTGGGACAGAGAGAAAGAGAGAGGGGAGAGTGACGGGTAGCGCGAGGCACTGACAGCGTAGCCGGTGACATCGTCGTCCCAAGCCCCCCTTTCGCTCGACCAACCTTCAACTTGAACCCACATGCGAGAAGGGGGCCTTTAGGCTGTTGCTATTTGATCAATAAACGGTTTTATTTATAGAACCAAGCGGTAAACAAGGTCCAAATATGTTGCCCACGTTCTACTTCCTGAATTTGCATTTAATTAAATTTCGCCCGACACTGTGATTCAAATTGCATGTGGCCAAATTAACAATGCGACATATCTCGAATGGGTTTATCTAAAATTGCCCGGGCTTACTAGCTGAAAGTCACGTTGTGGCCTATGTATGGCCTTATCACCAAATATTCAAGCAACATCGTTATTATACAAAAATGTCTACCAAATGATAGTAAAAAGCATGGCTAGATGGAATAAAAGTACGCGTACTTCTATATTTTATAAGGCTTTTATTACTTCTCCAATAAAACAATGCGAGTGGTTGAGAGTGGCAAATAACAGATACGATAAGCTAATGCTGCTGATAACAATCTAGTCCAAAGCTGGGGCTCTAAGTTGTATGTGTATATATATATATATATGTAGAAATGTATAAATAAATATCTATATATTAATATATATGGGCTACTTCAGGGCCACGCACATGATGGTCGTACCTTTGAAACAGGTAGAAAAGAAAATATATAAAAACTAAAATTTGTTTTTCCATGTGTATTGATTTTAGATCTGTAATACATTAATTTATTACTATGGTTCTTTTTCTACTTTAATAAACATCCAAGGTGCAGTTCCAATTATCAGAAAAACGCAAAAGATCCTTAAAAAATTAAACTTTTCTCTGAATGTTACTTAATTTTCTATTTTGTATCTGAAACCGTTTTATTCTAATTATTATATCCTTGTAATTTTATATATTTATTATTATTTATTTGATTATACAAGAAGAGAATTTGGGTAAAAAATTCTATATAGAGAAATGTCATCACCAAAGCTTATCTAAGCAGATCGGGAATTATAAATTTATTATCGATTTATTTGTTTATTGCTATTGATATTTATTGATTAGCATTAATTAATTTGCTTTATTTGTTTTGGCAGCATACTAAACGCACCGGCTGGGTGCTGCGGGACGTCAATGACTGCGAGTCCATCTCGGGCCACATGTATCGGATGAGCATGCTGACCTTCCTGCTGGACGGCAGCGAGGGTCTGAACCAGATACGCTGCATGGAGCTGGCGCTGGTGCATGATCTGGCCGAGAGTCTGGTGGGCGACATAACGCCCTTTTGCGGTATATCCAAGGAGGAGAAGCGCGCCATGGAATTCAAGGCCATGGAGGACATATGCAAGCTGATTGAGCCGCGCGGCAAACGCATCATGGAACTCTTCGAGGTGAGTCGATATACAAATACCTGTTAACCTATGACCAAGCTAATGTTCATATATTTTGTTGCAATAGGAATACGAGCACGCGCAAAGCGCCGAATCCAAGTTTGTCAAGGATCTGGATCGCCTGGATATGGTCATGCAGGCGTTTGAGTATGAGAAACGTGACAATTGCCTGCTCAAGCATCAGGAGTTCTTTGACTCCACGGAGGGCAAATTCAATCATCCGTTTGTGAAGAAGCTGGTCAACGAGATCTACGAGCAGCGCCAGCTGCTGGCCAAGGCCAAAGGTGCCACACCGCCGCCGGCCATTATAGTGCCTGTCATGGAAGCCGCCGCAACGCCCACAAATCTGGCCAATGGGCATGGCAGCTCAAGTTGAAGCAGATAAATGGGGGACCACTGCACTATGACGCTGTAACTGTTTTAAGTTCTGAAATTTAGGCTTAGCACATACACACACACACACCCACACACTCACACAAACACTTTATTTGTAAGCAGCTCCAACTAACAAAGATTGTTCAGCCTACCTCGACACGCTCATAGTTAGAATTTAGATATATATTTATATATATCTATATATGCATATATTTATAGTTTTAATTTATTTAACAATTTACGTAACTCCCTGTCTTTAGCTTAACTACCTGACACCATTTGTTAAACACATTAGTTCAATTCAATCTACAATAAGCGTTAAAGTCTTAGCTAATTACTTGATTCAACCTATAACACAATTGTATATACATAAGCTAAAACCAATTGTAGCTAATTTTAAATGTAACAATTTTAATGTTATTAGATGCAAATTGTCTGGTGAATCAGCAGAAAACGCAAAAATTATTTCTATTTAAGTGTAAAAGAAAAAAATGCAAATCTATTGTTTTAATGGATTACAAAATTGTCCTAATGCAAATTACTTTTCCTTGAACAAACAGTCGATGTAAGAAATGGTTGGCATATGTCAAAACTATAAACTAAATAAGGCAAAACAATATAAATAAAAACATAATAATTAAAGTCACGCTTTGAAACGGACTCAAAAAAAAAGCTAAACATTTTGTTTATTTTTTAGCAACAAAGAATTGTATTCTATCGTGGGATGTTTAGTTTCTTATTTTCTTTAATCAATAAAAAGTTAGAATATATGTGCCCTAACAGGGTGTATTAAATTAAAATTAATTAAAACATTTTATTGGTTTTCCAGATATTTACGATAGCAGACGCTACTATATAATATAGCTCTATGGCAAGAATTAATCGAAAAAATAAATAACGTTATTCGCTATGCTTCTATTAATTATATATTGGAAAATCTTTGTAACTTCATATTGATCTAGCTTAATATAAAAATTGATAGTAGCGTAATTTTTTTTATATGAAAATGAGTTTGTATGCAACATTTAGAAAGAACATGCTTTGCATGCAATCGATGAGAGCAATTACCCAGAGAGTAGACGGTGTATGTTGTAAGCATGGGAAATTATTTCACACAGCCACAAAATCCGTCCACTAGCTGTCACATCGCTAGCATTGACGATTTGGACTGCAGGCTGCAGCTGCGCTTGAGAGCGAGCTTGTGCCTGTACGCTATTGGTCGTAACGCTTTTGATTCCGTTATATCGGTTGTGAGTCTAAAGCGCTTGTCCGCTTAGTTGTTATTGTGTTAGTGTGACTGCCGGCTTAGCATTGTCGCGAGTGTATTTAGGCAATTTAGTCTGTGCGCGTCTGCCTTTCGATCGGTCGTATTCTGTGCGGTTGTGTATAAAATCGCTTTCAAACAATTGAATTCCTATTTATTATTACTATTATTTAATATTAATACTGTGTTTAAAACACTCCGTTTGTGTATAGTCTCATATAAGGATAGTAGCCTTTTCACTGGTCTACGCCGTGAAAGTTGTGTTGAATAAGCGGTAAAATGTAATTTTTAGTGCGGTGATTTTTTACTTTTGGCGCACTTTTGCACCCGAGATAGAGCGAACAAGAGAGAGAGAGAGAGAGTGAGTACATTAAAGCTTTACTTTATATATGTATGTACCATTGAGTATTATTACTGTTTATTACTCAATGTATATGTACATATATATCTTTTGTTGTAAAATGTGTAACGCATAGGAGATAATAATTATGTTTTTATTTTGTATCTCCTATTTTATACCCTTACAAAGGTTGTTGTAACTCTATTATAAAATGTATACTGGATACGAGATAATAATTTTTTTAACTTCTATACAATAACGTTAAGGGAAATATTTTGGCCCATTTTTGTAGTTTTTATAACAAGGATCGCGCTTTGTTTTTTGAATAATTTGAGAATTATTATACGTTGAAGAACATAGGGCATTCATACATTCTTAAAACATATGATGTTTTACTGCCCTGAACCAATTGATAATGGCCAGAAAGGGTATATTGGTTTTGTGCAAATATGGAATAGAGTATATTTCTATGATATCTTTAAGGTACGATATGTATAGCTTCGTATCTGCTCTTCCACCATTTTAATTGATCAATTTGAATCTCTAAGACCTAGAGGAGACCATGTGTTTTTTCGGTCATAGACTAATGGGTGGCACTGTCAAAGATTCTATGAATTTCTAGTATTAAATATAAATTAATAATGAATAATTAAATTTGTTTTAATAGTTTAACATTTTCCTACTATTTGATCAATGTGATAATGTTTTTATTGAATACGCATGGACTTAGATTAGATACTTGTCTTATATTATTTATCAAGAGCGATGAAAGCATTTTGATATTATTCATAAGGATCATAGAGTCCTAATACATGCCATGCTTAACATTTACAGCATGATCTTTGTATTTGACAAGGGGCGGCAATTTAACCTGGATCTGAAAGTATTCTAGTACTTAGTTCACCTGGAACCCTTTTAAATTTCTCATAACTTTCTGTTATCTGTGGATATACAAATGATCATGAGTTGAATTACGTCACCGACTCCAAATTGTTCATATCGGATGGATTCGATGTCCATAGGTATTGAGACCACATAAAGTTGAGGAAAACTTTTCACCCTAAAACCGGCACGTTATTGCCCAACTTCATATAGAAATTCTTCGTATCATTAGCTAAAAAATTATATCTGAATATCTGAAGCATCTACAAAGTGAAATTGAAAATTCTTTTTATTTTGATGAGTATATTTCCTTCGATTGTCCAACGGATTTTTAAACTTCTGTATTTTTAGGGCTTCGATGTCGATTTTGACGTTGATCGTTGTTTTTGGATATTATTCTGTGAAGCTTGTAGTTTTTGTCCGGCAGTTGATTGTTTTTTTTTCTGCTTGCTTTCAGTATTTTTTTGTTTTGTTTTCAATTTCTGGACATATGTTTATTGTTTAGCAATGAACTCCTAGATTTGACCAAAGATTTATTTTTCATTTTCTACAATATTTAGTAAATATTCGGAATTTAAGCTTTTTTTCGTCAGCCTGTACTTCATATAGAATGTATTTCATTTTGTTTGTTCTGTGATTAGAATAGAATTTCATAGGCGATAAGCAGTGGGTCAAAAACCGAAGAAAAAATAAGAAGGCATGCTCAAAGATTGCTAAAATTTTAAAGTTCATTCATTTTGGCTGCTGCTCGTAATTAGCTCAATCTAAGCCGAGTATTGGAAGAACCTAATAAAAAATCAACTTGGTTTATAAAATCAATGAAAGTTATTAAAACCAGCGCCAAAATGAATTTCTAGAAACAATACTAAGCTTCCCCAAATCTTTGTTAATTTTAAAGAGGACATCTTCGACGAAATCTATATGTAAATTAAATTTCAAATAATATTTGTCTTACCATGAACCGAGATGTTAAGCAAAACCAGCTATTAAGAAAAATAGCGTAATCGATTAAATGAGATTTGAAATACCATGTTTTAAGGATGACGCAGCCTCTAAGCATAAATATTGTATTCTTTTACCCATACTCTAAGCATAAATATTGTATTCTTTTACCCATATTTGTTAAACTTCAGACTTAGGTTGAAATCAATTTTCGTGCGAAACCTGAAAATAATAAGTATGTGGGCATGCAATACTTTTAGAAGGAGAGGCATCGATGAATTAAATATTGCATTGATTTATTCAAATTAAAAAAAATTTTTAAGAAGAAAGCCTTACGCTTTGCTTTGCACACACAGCTGAGTTGGGTCCATAAAACTTCAGAAAGATCGGACTGTAAGCTCCGAAGCTAAAATTGTGGGCTGAAAATTGTGATTATCTTCGTCTGGGTATATCTTAGTCTGGCTTTCTAGACTAGAGTACACATTCACTTGGTTGAAATGCAAGAATATTAAAATTTAATTTCTTAAAAAAGATTCGTTTTCTAAATACACACGAAAATGCATTGAGGATTTCGTATTAAAAACCTATAAATAGGGCTTTAAATGGCTTAATATAAAATAATATAATAAAATGTGAAAAATTGCATAGATAACATTTTAAAAAGTAAAATGGGTGGTTCCTTTAAAATATTATTTATAAGTATATATCTGGTGACCTTTGACCCCTAAATTAAAGCGACACCCAAAGAATAAAATTTGGTTTCTATATAATGAAAATTTGTTGATTGCTTACGAACAAATACCTTTATTGACAGAACTCAAGATTATGATACACGCATAGCTTATCATATATGTGCGCCAGCCAATGTGAAGTATGACGATGCTGGAAGCTTTATTAGCTATATACTCTGAAAGGGATTAAAAAGGATATTACGTACAAAATACTACAAATTCAAATAGAAAATGCTTCGAATTTACCTTCGATGACAATAAACTGATTGTCGCGTGTTGATGTTTGATGCGAGTGCTGCACGTGCTTTTTGGCCTTGTCTGCAAGGAAAAGAAAATAAATAAACAAAATAAGTTGTATTTAGTATACTACTAAAACGTATTCCAACGCACGATGTAATGTTATGCTGCGCTCCGTCTCGCCCAATGCGTTCTTGGCAATGCATTTGTATTCACCGAAATCCCGTTTGGTGACCGGGCGCAGCGTGAGGCGCATCACGATGCGATGGACATGATCGACGACCATGGAATCGTAGGTGCCACCCTGCAGCAGTTCCTTATCCTTGATCCAAAAATTGATCGACGCCGGCTGCGATTCGCTAATGCATTCGAGTGTCAACTTCTGGCCCAGACCCACGTAGATGGTATCGTAGCGCGTCCAAATGGTGGGCACAACTGTGGATGAGCAGCTGGTATTGAGCCCCACACAATAACTGAGCGCCCATCATACTCACAGTTAACCACCAGCATGACGCGCTTGCTGACCGTTGGCGGCACTCCGTTGGAGGCAATGCAGAGATAGGCGCCCATGTGGGCGCGCTGCAGCTGCCACAGCGTCAGATTTTGGCCCTCCACACTGTAGATTTCACGCTCCTGGTCGTCCTCGGTTGGCAGCCAGAGCGGCGCATTCTCCTCTCGCCGCCAGGTGATTGTGGGTAGCGGCACGCCCGTCGCACTGCACGTCAGCGTCACATTTTGCCCACTGGCACGCACCACATCCTGGCTGGTCTGGTAATCGACAATGTCCGGCGGCACAACCACGTCCAGGTAGCCCATTTGGCTCTTCATGGGGTCCGTGTTTATTTGGCACATGTACCTTTAGATTTATGTATATATATCATATATATATATATATATTGTATAAATATGTAATATTTTAGCATTCCTTTTGTTATTATTATAACAATTTTGTAGTTTTTCAAAATTATTATCGCTTAGATCTTTTTTTTGAATTTGAACCGACTTTACGCTTATCTGCTCGACGCTCAGACACCTAATTGTTATAATATTTCATTTGCAAAGTATAATTTTATAGCTGTGTTGTTTTTGGTGCTTTACAAATTGATAATCCGAACTTGCGGGTCGAGTCCAAAACCGCGTCTTGGAGCTTACTTTCAATCTGTTTATATTTAGATCGAAACCCTGCAAATGTGTAATTATTCTTGATGGATACAGATCTCAGTATAGGGTATCTGTTCGGTGAGAGATATTCCGCTAAGGCAATCTTGTATAAGTACACAAAATGTCTATCGCATGAATTGATACATTTAAATACATGTACTTGATCAAAATCAAAATCGTATCATTGTGTCCACCCGCCTGTATATATTTATTTATATTATAACAAATTTTTTACTCATTTTAATACATTTTTTCTTATTTTATATAAATTTTCATATGATAATAGTTAATTAAGATTATTTTTAGTTTTTACTCAAGAATACTTTACTTTACGTTACACCTGCCTCCTTAGCTCTGGAAGCTAATAACCTCATATGCAAAATTAGCTACGAAGAGGGGCTAGGAGGCCGGAGGGGCCAAATAAAATATACCCATCGTGTCGGTAATGTGTCCAGAAATTTGCATACTCTGCATAGACCTTAAGCTTTCAATTGTTCTATATTGTGTATTAAATACCTAAGTTGATAATCTTTATGACAAACATTAATTTTAAATATATATTTTTTTATGTTTATACCCTTGTAGAGGGTATTATATATTTTTCCATGAAATGTGAAACGCATAGAAGCAAACATCTTCGACCACATAAAATATATATATTCTTGCTCCACGTCCGTTTGTCCGTCTGTCTGTTTCGATGCAAACTTATCTCTTAGTTTTAAAGCTTTCATCTTGAAACTTTCCATAGATCCGTTTTTCTACATACGGCCAGATCGGACCTCTATATCATAGAGTTGCCATAGATACGATCGGTCGTAAAGTAGATTTTAATAAGGCAAAATATTCTGTTTACCTAGATATTCAGCTGAATAGCTATTTAAACTCAACATTTACTAGCTTTACTATACTCACATATCTGCAAAAGGGAAATATCTAGAAAGGTATTAAATCTTCTTGTATTTTTACTTTTTCTTTTTATTTTAATTCGTTTTGCCAAGAATCATCAAGCATTTCAGGTAGGGTATATATAGAGCCCACGCTTTATCAAATGGATAAAGCTTAAGTTCGACCATTAATGAATAATAAATATATATGCTCTCTAAGAAACACCCGTTTTAAAACAGAGTTGTTTAATGAGAACCGAAATTATTCAAAATTTCCTATTAAGTTTACCATGTTGCCAATAATATGGGCAAAACTTAAAATCATGGAACTACTATAGATAGGACAGCGCTAATCATTGCTTTTTTTTAGATATTTTTTTTTCAAAATATCTTTTCCAAACTCATCGCCTAAGAATCAACTCGACTGCTAACATATGATTAGTTTTATCAATGCTCGATTACTGTATCATATGCGTAGAAATACAGCATACATATTTTGTTTGCTTGCAAGGGTATTTAGTATTCGTTTTGCTTGTTCTACAATTAAGATCAAATGTCAAATAAGCCCCATTTATTGATAACAGACAAATCATCTTGCGTGAAATTTTAAACAATTTTAAATAAAAGCTTTCAGGGCTTGGTCAGTGAATTGAAAAATTCAGTTGCAAATTAGCTCAACTGAAAATCGTTCAGAAGCTGCGGCATTAAATCCTTATAATATGCGAGTGTTATTAATTCTTGTGGTACTTGTGCTAATTGATACCAATTATAGCTCAGAGCAAGCGTCGGTGAGTTTGACAATTAAATAGAATTCTTCTGCGAAATATGCTGAAATGTGTTGTGCTGTGTTTTAGCATTGCACTTCATCAAACGAAATCGAAGGACAATGCGCAGCGTATTGCTATAAGATAGTGAAGCCCCTGCTACAGCACGCAGCCAACCATGAGAGTATTCTAATATACTATAGCACAATAAGATCTCCTGCTGATAGTTTCATCAAGATGGGTTTGGAAACAAGGAATTTATTAAAGAATACGTGTGGCAGTCCACGTGGCTGCCAGCATAAGCCACAAGAATGTCTGTATAATTTAATTCTATATAGTGAATTGCAATTGGGATTGTATTCTGTGTTATGTTTATGTTCTGCTATTTTAATTTCTTCTTCTTTCTTTTTTTTTTAATTTTAAAAAAGTTCTTGTTTTTACCGATTTTGATTAAACTGATAAATTTTAATGGATTTGAAGACTCTGGATTAAAACAACTGTTGGACAGGGTTTTTTTTTGGAAGAATTTGGCTTCCTGGTATAATTTCTGTATAGGTCAACGATTTCAATAGAAAGCCAAAAGATATAGCAACAATTGGATCCTTTATTCTTTAATTTTCAATATTATTTAATTTGTGATTTTATTGAAAATTTTAATTTGTTACTTTGTTTATCAAATATATCGTTTGAATTCAAATTGAAAATTTTATGTAAAATAGAAAATATAAATAAGAATGTAACAGACTAAAGAATATGCCAAGAAAACGAGATGGTTTTAGCGCACTTAAAACACAATGTTAAGGATCAAGTTATTGTTTTAATATAAATCATATGTATAAATCGTATTTTACTCACCAGCCGCGATCCGATTCGTGTACATCGCGTATCCGCAGCTGCCAAATGCGATGCTCCGTGTGCGAGATGCCGATGCGATGATTCTTCGTGATAACATGATTCTGTATGCTCAATATGGTCTGGGTGTCCACGCGCAGCCAGGCCACCTTGTAGCTAACGAGATCGTGCACGATGCAGGTGAGCAGCGCATCGCGTCCCACGGGCACCGTTACATTGTTAATGGGGCCACTAAATTTTGGATCCGCTGGTAAAGAGATAATGTTGGGGGGAGAAAAAACTGGCTTAGAACAAGTGCTTGACATTTACGATGTTGCCCCATTAGGGCGTTAAATGGCGCAAGCATAACGAAGCTCTGCATTTCGATTCGTGTAAGGTTGGGGTTTATGAGGCTCACAAATGTCAGAATGTGGCATTTGGTAATTGAATAAAGATGTGTGAGATTATGCTCATGTATAATTGAATATTTAACAATATATAAAGGTAGGTTAACAAACTAAAGCAAGGCTGCAAATTGGACTTTTATGAGCTCGAAAATGTTGTATTTTTTGAACAAATAACGACGATTATTTTAATATATCATCTTTAAGCCCAATTTACTTATTTTCATTTCATAATAAAATTAAAATAATTTCTCAACTTGTCATTTATCATTTCTAATCCACAATTGGTCGTGATAATTATTTTTTACATTTGTGCGAGTGCCTGCAAAATGTCAACAGCCCAAATAGAATAGAAATACTTTAAACTTTTCCAGATGCCCGTCCAGCTAAGGCAAATGTTCTTGTTGCCCTTTTTCACGCTCATAAATTTTATTATGTAAAGATGCTGCGGCTGGCAAATAATCCAATAATTAGTTAAATTAGCTTTTGAGGGTGACCGAAAGACCCAGCCGAAGTGATAAGCTTCTCATAATTTGGTCTTTGCACTTGTCATGCTCGCTGTACTTGAGAATGTGTCCGAAACATTTCTTTAGATGCGATTCATTTTGTTGTGGTTGGGCATTTAGAGCTGCTTTGCTAGCATTTTTTTGGGTCTGACTAAGCTGAGTTTAGAAATATTAAATCAAAGAAATTTTAAAATTTTGTAGTTTCTTCTGTAAGAGATTCTAAGCATCTTAATGTTTATTAGATAACTGGTTAAAGGGAACTAAACCAAATTAAAAAAAATACATTTAATCATTTGCACAAATATTGAAAAAGTTTTTCTATAATTTGACTTAGAATATAACGCATTTTTGTTTTGGGGTAAGTTTGCGGAAAAGTTTGAATGGCATAACAATATAAAAAACATAATATTGCAATTTATGCACTGAAGATTATATTTTGAAATGTGTGTTATACAGAAAACTATAACCAAAAATTTGTTCAAAAATTTAATTTAATTTCTATAATTTTGGTTTCGGGAATATCTGCATTTCTCACTACTTAATATACATATATTTATTATAAATATAAATAATAAATATTACTGACTAAAAGTTATTTCAAAACCAAAAAAATAAATAAATAATAATATTAAATACAAAACTTTAGCTAATCGAAAACTCTCAAAGATTTGTCGTATAAAATAATTACGAATTACGGCACTCATTTGCATTCAATTCTTGGTATCCAATTTTTTTTTGTAATATAATAGAAAGTTAAGAGCGTCAACTTTATGCAACTTTGGCGTCGCATTTGAGGCTAACTGATAATTTAAGGGTTGCCTCCCGCATTCAACTCGTTAGAAGGGCCCACAAACTGTGGCGTCAACTTGACGGCCATAACGGCAAACCATCACGCCCCCAAAATGGGGAGCCGTAAAAAATCACATCACATGCCTAACAAGTAGCATGATTTTGCGGCTCGTCGACGCCTCACACAGCAAATACCTAAATTACAATTATGACCAAATAATAACCCCAAAAAAATGCAAAAAAAATAAAAAAACTGGAAGAGAGAGAGAGAGAGAAAGAAAGAGAGAGAGAGAGAGAGGGAGAGAGTCTCCCGGCAGTACCTGGAAAATGTAAAAAGGCGGCAAATAAGTGCGCTACCTTTTTATTTGCCCATTTTGCAGTGTGGGCGTGTGTGTGTGTGTGTGTGTGTGATTGTGCTTGTGTGCGTTGCCAACTAGTTTCAAGGGAGCCTAGGCCATGCCATATAGCCTATAATTTGCGATTATGTTTGTGTGCGGGGCAAACGTCGCTCGGTTCGGCCCCAATTGTTCAACTGGCGACCAAAGACGCCCATTGTTCGGAACGTTTCGGGCTGTTGTTATTGCAATTTGGCTATTGCATGTTTGCATATTGAAACATTCCAACGTCTAAACAGTTTTTACCATATGAACTCGCATTCACACACACACACACACACACACACGCACACATATGTATGCGCATTTTATGTCTGGCAAAGTTTGTCGGCTAACTTTACGGCTGGTAGATTACAAAATGTTTTGTTGGTTTGGCTTTTACGGCAAAGAAATGGAGCTAAAGACTAAGAAAGAACGAAGAAAGAATTTGAAAATACTTCTCGAATAATTATGTGCACAATACGTTTTTTATGTATTTAGCAAAAAATATTTTTAAGTAAATTCATTTGAAAGCTATATAAATCCATATGTACATCAATGTATTTTTTGTAAAAAATTTTTTTAAGTATGTCATTAATTTTTAATATTCTTTGAAGAATTTTTGAAAAATATATATATATATAACTTCGTATTTTAAGCTTAATATTTTAACGAAAACTTTTTTGTATGTTTCAGATTTATTAAAAAAGTTCAAACTTAATTGATGCATAAATACACACAATACGTTTTTAAGTAAATTTTTCTGAAAGCTATATAAATCCATATGTACCTCAATATATTTTTTGTAAAACGTGTTCTGAGATTGATCAAATTTTCTTTGAATTCCTTCTGAAAAATATACGCAGCTTCTTATTTTATTTAGTTAATGATTTGAAAGAATTTTTCTTGTAATTCGTCTCAGATTTATTAAAAAAGTTCAAACTTATTTCATCCGTAAATATATGTGTACATACATATTTTTTAAAATTTCTGTTTGTTAAAATTTGTATTCTGTACTAATGCAATGGACAAATTCTGTATGAGCTATTATTCTGCACAAATAATAAACCAATATGCAAAAAAGTTTGGCGGAAAAGAAGCACTGATAAATATATATCCGCATATTTTTCTGTTCAATTTAAATTTTATGTCACTTAAATAAAATAACATAATGAATTTTTGAGTAAGATTTATATATTTTTATTTGAGAAAGATTTCTAAAATAGTTTATTTTATTATATTTTACATTATTTTATTTTTATTTTACTTTATTTTATTTTTATTTTACTTTATTTATTAGCACTATCAAAGTAAATGATTACGAATTGTGTCCATATTTATTTTCTATATTACTTTATTATTTGTATTCTATTATTATTATTATTTATGATTTTTGTTATTGTTACATCCATTTCGACATCAAAAGAAAACTCGCAAATTTAAGTCACATTGATATTAAACTAGTAAAAGGATTTGAAATTAATTTTATTTGATTTCCTCAAGTGTTCATTTTTATTTTCATTTTGGTTTTTAATTTTAATTTGGTTTATTTACACGTTGTTGCTGTGCGATTTATCAATGCCTGGTCGTACACGACAGCAGCAGACACCGCAACTAGCTGCTGGCCAGGTTTTCGACTGCATGCCTCTCAAACCGTTGAACTTGAAACGGAAAGTGAATGTCCTGTCTGTTAGACACTCCAACTGTCTGCTATTTTGGTGAAATGCAAGCGAGGAAATCGCATAACGAAATACGTCAGCACACGCAATGTCTGCCAAAACGCGGCAGTTGGTCGAGCTCTCCCCTATTCCAAACCCTCAACAACCCTGTACTACCTCAACAACAAAAATAGAATATTAAAACAAAAAAAAAAGAAAATAGTTGAAAAAACACCAAAGTGCCATAGGATGTCGAAAAAAACGTCGCCTTTCCGCTTTGTTTGTCTGCAGTCGAGTACTTGCCCCGCCTTCTGCCCGGCACCCATCAGCCGTATCTTCTCCCTCTTATCGTGCGTCGGCGAGCCTGCCAATATTTTCTATGTTTATTTGCATTTCCAGCTCTTGACACATTGATTTAAGCAACAATTTCTGATATATTTATCAGTACTTGCTGCCAACCTAAGTAAAATTGCATTGTTTTTCGTTTTCATGTTCGGGCTTTTCCAGCCCAAGCGTTCCCCTTTTTTCCCTTATTTTTCAGCGGGCTTGTAGACCCAGCGAAACGGAAGTCGCTCGTCGTTGCTGGTGTTGCGCTGCCTCTTCACTGCGATACATGTTGGCCGCAGTTTATTCACTTAGGGAACCGTTGGACTTCCGCTCGTTAGTACCGCCAGCCGTATTTTTGTTGTTGTTTTAAATTTGTTTTTTTTATATTTTTTATGGTAGTTCGTTAGCATTTTTGGTAGCTATTTTGCAGGTTAAATGTTCTCAATTAGCTGAACACCTCAAAATTCTGCAGACAGACAAGTTTTATGCTTGTATATTGCTCATGATTGTTGAATATTTTTTGGTAGGCATTTCGGTTCGAGTTTTTTGGTCTTAAGAGGCAGATTTTAAGAGTATATATAGCTATATATATTGGCTTTCTATGCGATCCTCATGACTTTAAGATAGGCTTGATTTTGATCAAATCATGTTGCAAAAAACTGAAAGAAATCTATTTCTCACTCTCTTTATCAATTTCGTTCTTTTTTTCTACGATATACGGGCTTTTTATTTATTTGTCTCTCGTTTTCCTTCTGTTACTAAAGTTCACCTCTCTATGCGATTCTCAAAGTAAAAAAGGCGTAATGGGTAATTTAAGGCCTGCCTCCCTGTGATAGCATTAAATAAAATTACATGTGCTTATGATATGTAGATAAGTAATTGCAAATGAGTTTTTTTAAAATAGTTAAAGAAATGTAATCCTGAAAGATTTACAAATTACAAAATTCAGAAACTTAAGTAACATAAACAATATTCAAAAGACTTTGTTATTTTAGATTATTATTTTTAAATTAAAGGGTGCAACGCTTAAACTATTCAACAGATTAATCTAATTAGTCATGAGTTAATATTGAATGAACTTATTATACCGTCTATACAAATTTGTTTATGTTAAATATATGTGAACTTGGTGCTTATAATGAATCTTTTATGAACTTGCTATACAACTTAAATAAAAAGTCTTTTAAATATTATTGTTAAATAAGTTGAAAAAAATTAAAATTAAATTCATTTTATTTATGTACATTTAACAATGCTGAAACACAATAATATTTAATTTATATTAAATTTAAGTTTTAAACTTAATTTTCGCTTTTATATTTGACTTTAACTTACAATTATTCAACTCTGAGAAACTCGCGCTGCCTGGCCACACATATTGTAGAATTAACAAAACATGAACGAAGCCTTTTTTCATATTCCACGCTGAGTTTCACATTAACCAAACTGCGAACTGAAGTGCGAATTGTGAAGTAAACTAAAGTAAACTTTCTTTTTGCCACTTTCACTGCCAAATGGCCAAAGAGTTTCCGCTGCACTAACGTGGATTTATTTTTTCCGCTTTTCGCAAAGTTTTCCTTTCCGATTGCCCCGTCGTGTCGACGCGTCTGCACACAGTTACAACTGGCCGCGAACTGCGAACGCCGCTGATAATCAAGTGTCAAAATTCATATTCAAAATTCAAATGTTGCCAGGCGCTGACGCTGACTCCGACTCCGACTCCGACTCTGGCCATGCCACTGGCCCTGGCGCTGCGCATGTGTCTTGCGGGCTGCCAAGTGGCGCCGCGGGCGTCGGTGGTCGCTGCAGCTGGTGGCATGGCCTGAAGCCCGACGTTGGGCAGTCGCCATGGTGTTGGCGCCGGCTGTTGCTGCTGCTGCCGTTGCTGCTGCTGCTGCTGCTGGGGGGCTGGCCAAAAGCTATGAAATAGTAAATGTTTCATTCATAAAGTGCAGAGCGTAACATTTACGTATGCACGTGGCACGTACATAGACAAACATAGGTAGTTGTTGCTGTTGCTACGTGTGCTGTCTTTGATGTCAGGATGGGTATTTACAATTAGAAATTATGTTCAAAGATAGGTCAATCAGACTATACGAAATTGTCGATAAAAATAAGGGTTAGCTTATAAGTACTGAAACAAAATTCAAAAGAATTGATATACAAATTAATAAAAGTAAATAAAGACAATTATTATCGATTAAACAATTAAAGCTCACTTAAAGCAAGTATAAAGTGAGTATAGATCGACATTAGATTTAGAAAGTTCTGAAAATCACAAGAGAAAGTAGGAAGAGATTCATTTTTTTTGAAATTGCAGTTAAACAATTCTTATTGATATACAATTAAAGCTCACTTAAAGTAAGTATAAATAGTAAAAAGAGTTTTATAGCTTACTAAAAGTTAGATGATTTGGTAAGAAGAGAAAAAATATATATTTAGTATGCTAATCATAATAAATATATATGTAATATTTAAAAAAGCTCACTTAAAAGCACATTAAAGCTTTACTAAAACATGAATTTATTTCATTGAAAGCATTTAAAGCTTGGGTAACTGACATTCATGTATAATTAGATTACTAATCACAAGACACATTGACTTTATAAATGGAATAAAAATAATAGGCAATATTTTAAACCTATTTGTTACAGATATTTAAACTCTTACTGCTTGCTTTACTTTAAGCGGCATATTTATATTTTGCTAGGATATATTATAGTCGTAGATTGCTTTCCTGGAATATTATGTTTGATTTGGTTTTTGGCACACTGCAACTGGCAACTTTTGCCACCTGGCAACACTCTGGCCAACTTCTTTGGCAACTCTCCCTTTCGCTGAGCCGCCCCAATTGCTGTGTAATTAAGCCCGAAATTCCACACACATTCGCTGGTAGATTCCCTTCGCATCTTTTGTTTACGCATTGCTTTTACTTTTTTGCAATATTCGCACTTTTGCCCGTTTGCATGTGTGTCCTGCGTGCGCCGCTAAGTATGCTTTATTATTTGCGCATAATTAGCGCTTTTCAATAGGAATAATGTCTAATTGTTGAAGCCCCAGCGTAATCTTTGATTTTCTGCTTCCGCTGCAATGTGCAAGTTTTTTTTTACGAAAATTTCACAGAAATTGTTGATGAAGTGAACTTCCGTGTTGCTTGAGCATATTGTGTTGTTAATGAAAACTAACGGGAAATTGTTTTAATTTGTAGTTAAAAAAATTAAAAGGACTTAAATATTTAAGGATTGTTGCCCTTGGCTTTTAATAAATGCAAAGATTGGTTGATATTAACGTAAGTTAAAACCATAAAAACCGCCAAATAAAATTTCAAAATTTGAACACTAAAAATATTTTAAAATCTATCAAAAAATATCGGGTGTCTTAAAATTGCAGCTACATAAATTTTTCAGTTAATTAATATTATTATTTAAGAACATATTTAAGTATATTTCAGAAAGGTTGATTCATACATAGTATTTAGTTATAAAACTAACTTTTATAAAAGTTTCTAAGTATTTATAAACTGTATTGTAATAAACAAATCTAGTAATAATACAATAAGATAGACTTAATTTAATAATATACAAACAGTTTTTAGATACATTTATCGATCAATACAATAATACGTTCAAAAGTAAATTTTGTATACCCTTGTAGAGGGTATTATAATCGTGTCATAAAATGTGTAACGTATTGAAGGATACATCTCTCTCTCTCTGACTCTATCAATTATATAGATTCTAGATCAGCATGAACTGCCAAAGAATGATCGGTTGAAAACTTATTTGTTTATCAGTATTCATGACCAAAATTAGCATTTATAAGTTTCACAATGTACCTTACATATATGCAAAATCTTTTTTTTTGTGAATGCATTTTCAAGACAATCCAGATAATTATATTTAATATCAAAACGGATCCCAGATGAATTCGTAGTATTTATATTTTTCTTGTAGTTTTCTCTAGCTTATTTAGTCTTTCTCATAGATATACATGATATCTATTACATATGTTCCAAATATTTGTTGAGCCTTCTGTCTTATATAGTCTTATACAACATTTAGAAGAGGTGAAAGTTCCAGCACGTACACCCTCCCATCTATGTGAAAGCTTTTCACCAGCATTTCAACTCAAAGCTTGTTGTATGCTTTTCCAGTTTTGCAACCCCTTGAACTTTTTTTTTTCAATAAAAATAAAGTTCGTCTTATTTTAATCAAGAACTATTTCAATTAAATAAAAGCAAAAACATATATATAAAGTTTAATTAATCTTCGAATTTCAATTTATTTACTTCTAAATAAAGCAAACAATGTATTATAATTATGTATGACAGGTTAATAAATTTTATTATTAGTAAATTTTAAAGCTTATGTTATTTAAAATAAGTTTTGATCTTAAATTTGTCACACATTAATTGTGTGTCTTTTTGCGAACATAATTAATTAAAATGCTGCATGAACTATTTGCAGTCAATGGCTTTAAGCAGCTTGTCATTAAAAATGGGCACACACATGTGCGGCTATTTGCCTTTACAAAATTAATATAATTACATGATGCTTAATTTTGAAAAAAAAATACGTTTAATTAAATCCATGCAAAAATCCCATTAGATATTCATGCCGAAGCGAGTATCGCAACCACTTGTAATAAGTATGAATACACTCGACTTTTGCTGTGTGCACGAGCACATATTGCCTTGTTGTTGTTGTTGCTGTTTTTATTTGCACAACACCAACAATAGCAGCAGCAGCAGCAGCACAACAGCAACAATAATACTATAAACATTAATGCTTAAACACAGACAAATAAACATAAACATTTATGTCAATAAAATGAACTGATGCTTGACCTGGCCGGTCAGATAAAATGGTCGTCTGGTTCGAGCGAAACAGTTGACACACATACACAAACACGCACACAGAGACACGCACACATGCAGACGTGCCAAAATGCTGCTACATTTTAGTTAATTGCCAGTTCAAGTCCGGACCCGGTCCGCATTCTTTTGCAACGTCTTTGTCGAATGCTTCCAAGCGTCTAAATATTTTTAGTCAAAGGCTGCAGCCGCACGCACGACTAACTCAACCAGAGTTGCCAACCCCTCGGACCTGCCCCATGTCCATGGCCATCAGGTGTTGACCGACTGCCGTTCGGTTTCCACATGCCGCCTCGTAATTGTTGGTGTAAATGCTTTACTAAACTGCTTCTACAGCTGCTTTTACTGTTGCTGCTGCTCTTGGGCCTAATTGAGTTTGCATATGGTTTGCTTTGTACAATTAGATTATCTGCTCTCAACTCTGTATGTCAATTTGGCCCTCTCATTCTAATTGTGTGGTATTGGCAATATCTATCACATTCAGTTTGACTATTTTTGAAACCCACTGAACTGCAGCTTTTTGAAATTTGATTCAATGTAGAGAAAGTTTAAAGCGAAGATGTCTCTAAATTTAATCAACTTAAAAGCATTAAAATGTAGGTTGTAATGTTTTTAGGCTCAGTTTTATTATTGTCTCTACGCTGTCACTTTTCAGTTTATAAATATGAAGAGATAAATACATTTTTTATTCCTTTTTAATGCACTAGACATAGCTTAGATATTCTTTACGCACATATGAATAATAAATACTAAAGAATAATAACTGTCAAAATAGTACTAATAAAAATTCAAAAATATCAACTTTTTAACAATTTTGTGCAAATAGGTTGAAAATTATGCAGCAAATATATATATATATGAAAATGAACTTTTCTCCATAGCTAATACACATTAACATTTTGTAAATTTGTATTTGACTTTACTAAAATTAAGTAATTAAAAGGTTTGGCTTATCTACAGTTTTTCTCTCTTTATTTAAATCCAATTAGCTGACCAACATCTGTTTGTAATGTTGCTGTTAAAAATACAAAAAACAGATAATTTTTAGCATACTTAAAAAAATTAATTATGATTGAACGTTTGAATTTGCTTGTTAGCAGAATACACAAATAGTTTGCGGCTACTTAATGAAATAATAGATTCATTAATGTCGTAAAAGAGCACGTTGTTTTTGTAAAACATTGTTGTATTTTTTTTTAAATAATTGGGCAACCATTTAAGAAAAATAGTTGCTTATTTTATGTTTTATATCTCTATATATAAAACTGTTTGTCCTGACTGACTGACTGACTGACTGACTGACTGACTGACTGACTGACTGACTGATTGGTGATCAACGCACAGCCCAAACCGTAAGAGCTAGGAAGCTGAAATTTTCACTGTAGTTACGCTAAGACGGGGTTTCGGGAAATTCCACTCGCAAGTGTTGAAAAATCGCGAAAAACGTTTGTATGTAACTTTTTTGTTTACCATCCGATCGGCCCCAAACTTATTTTCAAAGATCTTTGTTCAAATTCATTTGAGGGGTGTTTCGCACTTTTCGGTAAACCCATTCCTCCTTGGTGGAAATGGAGGTCAAAGATTTGGTGGGTGCTGTTTCGCGCTCAAATTCATTTCCAGTGATCTATATGAAAAATCATTTGAGACGTGTTTCACATTTCTCGCAAAATCTAAACTCCTTCGGTTAAAAATGTATTTTTAAGATTTTTTTGGTGAATTTTAAGAGTTTTCCGATTTGCATAAAAGTTGTTTGATTCCCGTCCGATCAGTTTCAAAATCATTTTCAAAGCTTTTTTGATTTTATAACATACGTGCCACGGGCAAGGCCGGGTTATACCCGCTTGTATACTATATAGGAATAAGATTTTGACCTATGTCT